>NC_062217.1:2944100-3569100 GCF_902686445.1 Sciurus carolinensis | reverse complement strand
ATGACCCACAGTTTCTCCCTTTTCCAAGTCACTTTAGTGATCACACAGAATTCCTGGATCAGACCTGTACCAGGGCTCAGAAGGAGAGCATCCTAAAGCCCTTCCTCTTTGTGTCCTGGGAAGTCCAATTTGCAGAACTTGGAGCAGCACCCCACGTCTGAGAAGAGGGAGCGTCTGCCCAAGCCCACATGGCAATCAGAGGTTCTCTGAGGTGTCCGCGTTGTATCTGCGATGCTTGTAGCTCAGCTTTGGGGACCCCTTCTCCTGATCCCTGAGTGACTTTTGAGCAGAAGAGTTGGGTGTCTAGGGGACACCAGAAGTTTCAGAAGACCTCAGCCCTTGCAATCACTCGGGAAGCGTGACTTTTACAATCAAGAGTGCAGTACCAATGGGCATGCTCAGCTTGCTAAGGCATCCTTTGCTCTGCACAAAGCATCTGAGGACGGAGACGTGACTCTCTAAGCTGTAAATGACCAACTCTGCACTGGGTCTGGGAGAAGGCTGGGGCAGTAAGAACACCCAGCACCATGGCGGTGTGTGTGAGCAGCCTGTCTGAGCTGCGGTTCTGCCTTCCAGTGAAAGAGGACAGATTAAAGGCCTCACTCGCTCTAAGTGACCCCCCAACACCAAGTGAGAATCTTCCGTCTTAGTTAAAATGTGCAATGGAATCCTCTAGGCTGGGGAGGAGACTCAGAAGCAGGTGCTCTCTGGGGTGTCACTTGACAGTGCTCCTCTGAGCTTCAGGAGGACTCCCCAGTGTAGAGAAGAGTCTCATGAGTTAGGGACACATGCTCAGCGGTTCACAGGTGAGGTGACTTGACTTCTGGGATTTTTTTTTTTTTTTTTTTTTTTTTTAATTTAGTGAGAAAAACAGGTGGAACAAGTTTGAAGGCCAAAGCTCAGGGATAGGGAGGTGGGTTTCCCTCCCTGTTCTCTTATATATGTCTGAAATCTCTGTAAAGTATTTCAGTCCCTGTTAGTTTGGTAAGTAAAACGTGTGAGTTACTGTCATGGTACGAGCAGTTCTTTGGATGCTCAATAAAAACGGAAGTGGTCATGACTTGCTGCTCATTCATACCATTTATCTTTCTTTACACATTCTGTGTCCATTTTTTTATTTTGACTTTTAGGTTGTTTTAAGGCAGACTAATTAAACCTTTTATTTAATGTATTTAAGTGTGTGTTTTTGTTTTTACTTTTGCATTTTATTTTTATGATTTTTTAACATATTTTCAATATCCATAGATAGGCATTAGTCCATCTTTTTCCCATGATTTGTGCTTTTGGTATCTTTTTTGATCATTTGTCTTTAAAAAAATTACTCAATTTAATATGGCAGCTGTAATGTGGTTTGTTGGTTAAATATATATATATAACCTCCTTTGCACCTTGGAAGCTCCCAGCTGGTACTGTGCCTGCCCTACACCGGCTCACTGGCCCGAGTGGGCTTCCTCTGTCTGCTGGAGCCAGCGAGGATTTCCTCCAGCCCAGGCATCTCTGCCTAGGGTCTCCTCTCCTCTCCTCCTCTTGGAGGAGACCCCTCTTTTGGGGAGCTTCCACCTCCTACCCTCTGTCCTCCCCTGGCTCTGGTCTCCATGGGTCCAGACCCGTGTGCCTTCTGCAGCTGGGGAATGCCCTTCAACTCCCAGCTGCAATGCAGTGGTGTCCATCTTCTCTCAGAAATCTGCAGTGCCATCTCTTGTCTACGGAACGTCACCAGTCACACCCCCATAGAGGGTTCTACAAAACCCTCTAAACCTTTGGTCCGCTTTACTTCTAGAACAATCTCCTGTTCCCTCCTCTGGCCAAACCCTCTCACAGACCATTCCCCTGGCCTGGGGCAGCTACAGGCTTTGCAGCCTTTTCTCCTTGACCTCTCAGCCAGACCTGGCTCCTCCGCTTGCTTCCCCTTCCAACATTCTCCTAGAACCCAGAGCATCTGGCATCACCACGCGGAGCTCTCCCAGAGTCCCTGCTAGCAGGACGCATCCTGGCTCCGGAGAGCCTGCTGTGTAACCGGAACCCTCCTGGCCCTCGGTCTCTTGTGTTGTGTTCAGGCTAAGTGTCATTCCCATTAAGGTACGAGCTTCTCTCCAGTGGAGACTTTTCCTTTTTCTGCACTAACTGTTTCTCAGTTATTCAGAGGATGTTCATAAATAATTCCTCATTTCATCTAATTGATCCTGGGTAATGCACATTGTGCTATTGATTTGGTTCTGGGTTTTTGTTTTTATAATCTAAACTGACTTTCTGTTTCGATTCTAAAAGAAAACATCTAATTTATAATTTAGTTTTGGAAAAAGGATCATGGCTTCCTTCTCCGTAGATACCCTTGTGAGTAAGACATCAGGTGAACTGGACATGTGTCCTCCTGGTGGACCAGCCTGGGCCTCCACCCCCACCTGCCTCCTCCTCTTGGGAGGCTGTCACGTGAATCCCAAGCCCTTTTTTGCTGTCTTGCCAACTGCCTGCTTCTCTAGGTGCCTGGTTTTCCCAGCGGTGCCCCAGGTTAGGCTTCCAGTCTCCCTCTGCCTGTCTGGATTCTGGATCGCTCTACCACCAACTGCTGGGTTGCGCCCTGTCCTATATTCTGTTGCCAGTGTCTAAGTACAGTCGTTCCCTTGCCAGCTGCAGATACCACCACTCTTCTGGCAGGGACCCTTTCTCCAGCGCCAGGCTCCTGAGGTTTCTCAGGTACAGGCACTGCTGCGGGCACCCCCTCAGGGAAGCCAGCCCTCGCGTGGAGGTGTTACACACTCAGCAAGGTCACTGGGCAGGCCTTGTTGGATGTCAGCGGGATTGCAGGGACTTCCCTCAGGAACTACCTGTCCTATAACTGGAATAATGTGAGGTGATTTCCTAATGATTTTTAATTTAGGAATCATGTATATGTTTAATCAATTAAACTGTGTAGTTAATGATACTTTCAGACGAGAGGAGTAATTGCTTTGGTACTTAAAGTTCTCTGGGTTGAATTCATTCCAGTGGGTAGTTACTGCTGCTTTTATCCATGCTAGTTTGTTAACCAAGTCACTTCTGGCAATGCAGGAGGCCTCTGTAACAGTGGCTCCCAACCTTGCAGGGGGACATCTAGTGATGTCTGGGAACACTGAAGTTTTGAACTGGGTGCTGCTGGCAGAGGCCAGGCACACTGCTCAACGCCCTGCAAGGTGTAGGACGGTCTCACAACAGAAGGATCCGGCCCCAAGTGCTGAGAGGAGAAACCTGAAAGATAATCAAGTCATTGTAAAGTCATTGGAGGCCTCAGGAGTACTTCCGTGCCCCTCGAGGGGAGAGGTGTTCAGTTCCCTTGAACTCCAGTTCATCCCGGACCATTGGCTGTGGACAGGATGAACCATTCTCAGAGGGATCAGCAGACACAAACGCCGGATGTTCTCTCTGTCTTTACTTCCTTCTCTTCCTCCCTGCTGCCTCTCAAGAGCCTTCTCCAGCAATCCAGGGGGATTGATCTTCACTGGTCCTTCCCCCACGGATGCCTCTAGAGAAGTCCCTCTGCTCCCGTCCCTCCAGGGCTCGCTTGCCCACTCTGTGAGGCTGTGATGTGCTTCTCCACTGCATCTCATCCTCCTGCCTGGGTACTTCCTCTTTCACTAAGTGCAGCTGTGGCAACACACTAGAAACTCGGTATCCAGTGAGCGCTTGCCCATGTTCCACCCAGGAGTCCTAAGGAGGTCGGCTTGTTCCGGTGCTGAGGCGGTTTCTCAGGTGAGAGGAGAGGCCACTGAACGGTGCTTTGTGTTGCACTCCGCAGGCTCACCTGAGGAGGACCGGTGCTCACGGCTGAGTGTCAGCAGCACAGCCACGCCATCGCCGCAGAGACACCGGGACAGCCACACTGCTCAGGTAGGTGCTGCCACACCCCTGGACTGGCAGTGAGCCCGGACTTCCCTCCGCCCTAGGCTCCTTCCGCCTGATCCCCTCCTCCCTCCCTGCTCACTCCAGCTCTCTGCTTGCAGTAAAAAAAGAGAGAAAACTAATAAATATTATAAAGCAAAGCATCACGGATTTAATTTATGTTGTGCTACTTTAAAATTGTTACCAGGCGATGCTGATGTCAAAACTGCTAAATGACAATATGTTTTCTGAATTGGGTGTCAGCTGAAACAGGCGGCTGGGAGTGACCAGGCGTGGACAACTCGGAGCCCCAGGTAGAGACTGACTCCTGCCGTCCAGCTCTGTCCAGCACTCAGCACAGGACCACCGCTCTGTGCAGCTGGTGGATGTCACATCTACCATTCTTGTGTTTGGCCTTACAAATTTCACCAAAATAAGGATTATATAAGAGAAAATGAAGCATTTTTAAACACATGAAGAATTTACGTAATAGGGTATTCTTTTCTCTTAGGGTTGATTTTCAAATTCTACGCTTAATAGTGATCTCTTAAAATGACGTGGCCTTGCGTCCAAGGTGGTGTCCGACCCAACAATTACAAAGTTTAGCATTAACACATTAAAATATTGTTGCTTCAGCAACAGGATTCTTAGCTTCCATGAAGTTACCGTACAGTTTCTATTATGTCAAGATCTACATAAAAAGATCTCAGCTGGGAATCCAGATGTTCCCATGAAATCAACTATCCAGCTAATGATCAGCTGTCATCAGAATACCTGGAATCAGGTAGGCATGGCCTCATTATCTGCTGAGATTTCCTAGATAACACTGATGAAATAGGGAGCAAAATCGAGACCTGAATCCTAAAAATCAATCTTAGAGTAGGCCATCTGCTGGAACCACGCACGCTGATGTCTGGGCCCTCCACTGAAAATGCTGGTGGTGGTGAGGAGTGTCCTGCTGTCCCCTCTGCTCCTTGGACAGACACTTCGTCTGTGATCATTTGCAGGGCACCTGCTCGTGGGGATCGTGGGTTGGTTTCTACGGTAGTGTTGACTCTTCCACTTAGAACTCGGTAGGCCATCCGCCATCTTTCCCAGGGCTTCCACTGCAGTGTGATTCGTAGAGAAAAGGGGTGAGTTTGAAAGACGGTTCATAAAACAGGCATGCCAGGAGCGTTTCCTCTGATCTGTCAGGGATTTCCTGAGAAGTAAGGAGAGATGGGAAAGGAAGCGTTTTCTCCGGTTTTCAAAGGGGCCTGATTTCCCGGGCACATGCCTCCGATGATGTAGAAGCTGCCAGTCATCTCATGTCATTTTTTTCCCTGAGAAAATGGAAGGCCATGTGACTTCTCTTCCATGCAGACTGTGGCCTCAGTCAAGGACAGCACCTTGCTGCTGAGGCACTGGGAGAGTGATGTGACCCTGAGGTTCAATGGCCACATGTCTTCCAGACTCTCTTGTGAGGTATTTATAGGGGCAGTGTAGACACATAGATGCAGGCTGCATTTCAGATTTTCCACCAATGCACTTCAACAGAAACTCCATAAAGGAAGTCTGTCCTGGAGGCTTTGGTCCTATAGCAGTGAAGCCAGATGTGGACCAAAAATCGACCCCTCTCTGAGGACATCAGTGTTTTATCCAGCATCATTATGAGTCAATGGCATTCCTTTAAGGAGCAAGTCATGCATGGACGTTGCTGTAGTGGACAGTTGAGTGGATGTCAAGTTCGTGCATCCTGTTTCTGGAATAAACTAGCCATGAGCCATTAAGAGGAATGGAGGAGTCATCTTTTCATAAATTTGAAAATTTTTTGGTTCAAGATAAAAGTCTAAATAGCCTTAGTGGTCATTTGTAACTTGGTGTTTTGGCTGTTGGTCTCACTTTTCAGTTTCTTACCCACCACAATGAAAATATAAAGGGAGAGACGCCCCCTCTCACTTCTCCTTTGGCAGCTGGACAAATACACGTGAGATGGGCTCAGTCTATCTACCAAGGAAGCAGCGTGAGAGACGTAAAGTGTAAGGGGTGAGAAGAATGGATGTGGTCCCAGGGCTGACCCTGCCGGTCTGGGGCTCCATTCGGCGGCAGCAGAGGAATGCTAGTCCGAGCGCACTGCCGCCTGGCCTCTGTGTCACCCAGCCCACTTGCTGGACCTTTTCCCTCCAATCCTATTTTTCTTTACCCTTTAAATAAAGCCTCCAGTACTCTAATTAAATTTTAGGAGGTTTGAATAATTTTTTGAAAGAATGCTATTTAGCACGATGTACTTAGAAGTGACTTGGGGAAAAGGCTCTGCAGTGAATGAATACTTTCATCTTCCATCCCAGAATGACTTCTTGCTCTCTGCTGTGATCACATCCCTCTGCTGACTCACAGAGCCAGGCAACCTGACACAGGAAGCCCGAGGTTATAAATAAAGCAATAGCAAGAAAGCGGGGTGCGGGGTTGAGACCAGGCGGGAGCAGAGCGCGTGGATTAAATAGTGCCTGGTGCACACCCCCTGCAGAAACCTTGCTGCTTACAGGTCTGTGCACTGCTGACACTGAAAAATGGGACCTTTTCTTTTTTTCTTCTGAGCATGACTGATTTACCTGTAACTTACCATTAATTTTACCAACTTTTCCTTCTGTTTTTCGGTTTCTCTCAGCTGCCTGTTCTCCAAAGGAATAGTGCATGCTTCATGATCTTTGATTTTCATTGTGAACATTTATCATATTTCTTCTCAAACTTAAAAATTTGCTTCTTGAAAGAATGTACATTATTGTGAATATTGGTCATATTCAAATATTCATCATGAGGAATCATTGATAAGTCTGCTAAAATGGTGGCAGTCCAGTGCCCAAGACCTTAATAAATATCCAACCCACCCCCAGTATAGCTGCTGGCGAGCCGTAATATGATATGTATGCAATTGATCCACATCGAGAAACAAATAGCTCTGTGGTTTGTTTTATTGAACCATTAAAGAAACCTTTTTGTAATGCCACATATCAACAAAATTAAGAGTTGCAGGCTACTAAATAAATCCAATACTTTCCATATTCTTTTTTTGTCATATGGATTGATCTAAATATATTATAGCATGGAATCAAAACAATCAAAACAAACCATGTGCTAGATGAAATAATATCAGGGAACAGAAAGTAGATAATCCTGTCAGAAAAATCAATTTATCTCTATCATCTACCATCTACTTGCCTATTTTCTATCTCTATCTATCTATCTGTCTGTCTGTCTATCATCTATCCTATCATCATCTGAGCTATGAACTCTGAGGCCTCACGGAGAGGACTCTGTCACACACCCAAGTCTTCTGAGAACCAGTACTCTCCATTGGTGATTCACATGATAAGTGCAAGAAAGAAAGGAGGTAAATTAGTTTGATGGTCTGAGTAAAATGGGAGCATTTTCAACAGGGAAAGGTTAGGTCCTATATGGACACATAGAAATTTGTAAAATATAAATTTTAAAAATTCCATTTTTTGTACCTTTCCATTATTCAGTTGGACCACATGTATATCTTAAATGTATTCAAATACTGTGTTTCTAACTGATTCTTACCAACAAGGAGAATTCTATCATAAGAAATATTGAAAGAGTGAGAAATCAGAGTAGTGACTGATTTTTACTAAAGAAGAGAATGGCCCCACACCACCTGCACACTCCTCCAGATGGGCAGTGGGCAGTTAGCAGGCGTCTGTGCAGGAGAGAGAGACACAGCTGGAAGATGAACCTGAGTCTTGCTGACTTCATTCAGTAGTAAATTATCCGAATTAAAGAAAGGAAGAGGAGAAAAAAGAACTGAAGAAGAATCTCACCTCTGTTAACATGTGGGCAACAGAAAATAGCAATTATTTTTCAGGTTATTTAAAGAAAATGTGTGGGACTCCCAGCATGCTGCCTGGGATGCATAAGTTCACAGAAGTGCTCATTATGGTTATCATGATATTCCCCTTTTCCAGAGTCAGTTCTGAATGTGACAGAGTAGATGCTACCTAAAATGAGTAGGAGGTTGAATTAGAGCAGCAGAACCCACAGCAATCTGGAATCCAATAGCACCTCTCCTGTGCGCAGTTTTAGAAGGAATTCTAGTATGCACTAGCATAGATTTAGGAAAAACTCTGAGCCTTGAAACACCCAACCTCAGTCCCTCTTGCTCTTTTGTCGCATCAGCTTTAGAGCTGGGTTTTTAAGCACAGTGTCTGAGTTCTTGACTCCATCCCTGCCACACTGGAATGGATCATCACCCCGTGGTTAGCACAGAGCCTCCTCCACACTGGCCTTTGACTAACTGCCTGTCCTACCCGTGAAAACTAGCCAGTGCTGTGCATGCTTTTAATAGGTTTAAAAAAAAAGGGTTGTTGTATAGTTTATTCTGGAAATGGTTATTCTGTTGTTGGGATGGTTCATCTTTTCCATCTTGAATCATGTGCTCTCGTCTTATGGTGAGAATTAGTTCCAGGTTAAATGCAGAAGCCTCAGAGTTGAGGTGGCCTTGCTGAGAGGAGCTACCAATGACATGCACCCCCGGCCACCCCAAGTCCCAGGGGCAGCACTGCCACAGGGAGCCCTGGTTGTCTCCTTCACGTCAGATGAGGCAGCTGGGCTTGGAATCTCTTGTGTGTGACCCTGTAGAACCTAATGACGCTTCCCGAGGAAGATGCAGGGAGGCAGGTGGGCCAGTGACCTTCAGCCGCTCTCTCTAGTGTCTGTTCACCTCCTCCATTCAAGCTTTTCTCAGAAGCAGGTTTTATCTGAACAGGGGCAGGGCTTTTCCTAAGAACAGCGCGTCAACACCGTGACATGGTGGAGGGAAAACCAGAAGAGCCGGCTTCCAGTGTCGCTGCCACCCAGCACGGCACACTGAAGATGGCTCTTTCACAATTGCCAAAGAGGGGGAGAAAGGATGTGCAGAGCTGCCCTGGAGGGGGAGCACCCAAGGGCCGCTGGGAGTGGCGCTGGCCGGTGGCTGTTGCCAGGTGCTCCCCAGAAGCTCAAGTGTCTGCCTACCGGAGTGGGATCGGAGCTTCCCGTTTCTGGAATACTTGGTTTATGATTCACGGTTCTTCCTCACCCAGTGACACAGGTCCCGGGGGTTTACATTCCTGGCTGCTATACGCTACCTCGGATCCGTTGCTCCCAGCACCTTCTTTTCCTGTTTCCTAACTGCTCTGCGGGACTTTCTTGATGATTTTAGGGATTTTTTAATATTCTGGGTAACATCCCTTTCTAGCTTCCTGCTTGGCAAAGACTTTGCTTATTTTGTTTTTCTGATCAGTTTAGCTAGAAGTTTATCACCTTTATTGATCTTTTAAAAAACTCACTTTTGATTTTATCGATTTCTATGTTGCTTTGCTGTTTCACTGATTTCTGTTTTCTTGTTTACAATCTCTTCTCTTTTTCTGGTTTCTTAAATAGGTAGCAGAGATCATTTGAGGTGTTCTGTTTTTTCCAATGAAAGTAAAATGTTACAGATTTACATCCAAACACTGTATTCGCTACATTCTACCATTTTTGACATGTCTTGTTTTCATTTTCATTCAGTTAAAAATACTTTCAAACTTCTCTTGGGACTTTCTTTTGGACCTATGTTACTTATTTTCCAGATACTTGGGAATTTTCCAGATCACCTTCTGATACTGATTTCTGGTTTGATTTTGATATGATCTGAGAAAATGCCTGGTGAGATTTCAGTGTTCTTAAATTTAGGGACTTGTTTTACGTCCCAAGGAAATCTTTCCTGGTAACACTTCCAGGTACTCTTGAAGAGAGTATGCATTCCACGATCACTGGGCAGAGTGTTCTAGAAACATCCATCAGGCCGTGCTGGTTGATAGCGTTCAGGTCTGTGTCCTTGCTGATTTCCTCTCTCCTTTTCCTGTCCATTACTGCCAGTAGAGCCCGGAGGTCTAATTTTGCCTTCAGTTTCACCAGTGTCTGCCCGGGGATCAGGGGTGGCGGAAGTAGGGCAGAAGTACTGTTGTGAGGATTATCGTGACTCCTGGTGAAGCAGTTTCCTCTTCATACACGACACTCCTCTGTCTGAATTCTCTAGTCTTGATGAAGACAACCACTTGGTCATTCTGTTGACCACGGTCTGCACAGTGTCTTTGTCCCGGTGAGCTCCAGAGTCACAGCCACCATCACCATGGAACCTGAGAATCTTCCATCCCCTCCCTCTAAACCCACCTTCGACTTTGAAAGTCTTTGTTTCTATATTTGACATGGTTTGTTGGAGGCAGCATACAACTGGATCTTGTTTATTTTTGTTCAGCCTGATAAGCTTTGGATGGGCCATTTACATTTGATGTGTTCTGGGTCGAGTTGGATTCAGGCGTCCTCTGTGGTACTGTATGTGTCCTGTTTATCCCCACTGCTTGTTTTTCGTTATCGTTGTCTCCCTCTGACGGCTTCTTTTGGAGTATTCCAGTGCTCTTTGATGTTCCACTCTAGTCTACCACTGCCTCTTGGCTTCATGTCTGTGTGTGTGGTTGCTTTGGTGATGGCAATAGATGTGTGTCTGATTTCCACCTGTTTACAGTCGGCCACACAGTCCCGCCAACCTCCACACCAGGAGAGAAGTGTTGACCTGCGGCCCTCACATCCCTGGGACCCACGCTCCCGCACTCTGCCCTCCCTGCTGGCCCCAGTTTCCCTCTGGCAAGGTTCAGTGTCACCAAGGTCTTCCTCCAGGACCTGCCTGAGGCGGCTCCAGATTCTCTTAGTTTCAAAAACCTGGGCCAGCCTTGTTCTCCCACGCTTCTGTTGCCCCCCGCGATCTGACTGTGTTGGCTTGCTTTTCTGATTCCTCAGATAGAAGGGTGTGCATGTCTGCAGGTTGTGGTTGTCACCTGCGGACACTTAGCTCACGCGTCTTCATCTGGCTTCCGTCCTCTCCCACACGCATGCATATGTCTGCACCATCACACTGACTGCCTCTCAGTCAGGGCTTGTCTTCATTCTGTTCAAGAAAACCTTCTGTGTACATACTTAAGAGGAAATGAAAGTCTTCCTTATCTGTGCCTGCCACAGAGTTATGTCTCTATGTATTTTTTAATATAAGTTTTGTTTCATTTTTAGCATGAAGGAATTTAAGCTGCCTGCACTTTACTCGTGAGTCAGATGCAATTTGGAAGTGAGATTTTACTTTTTTCTGCACAGGTATCAATCACTGCACACTTTTTCAGCATAAGGCCTTGGCTATGACTTGCTGTCTTGTGAGGCGCAACTTAAAAACAGAGGAGTCACCACTGAGAAGTCCCAATCTGAGAGTCTGTCTCACGCAACGCCCAAAGTGACTATTGGGAGAACAGCCCCGAGTGTAGGGTTGCAGGGGTTTTTATATCATCAGTAAAGCAAGCTTTACTGTACATAGATCACAAGTGACTGTTATGATTCAAAACTACAGACTAACATCATGAGATCTAAAATCATTAGCAGAAGGGGAAGTGGGTCAAAACAACCTTAGTGGGGTACAAATTAACAAATGGTTACTAACATCTAGACAGCCATTCTCTATGACAGGTACATTGTCCAAGAAAACTAGGAACCAGAAAGAGAACAATTTTACATTATATAAGAATTGTCTTTTTGTGTCCCCAACATGCTATGCTAAGCACCTGTTGACGGTTACAGAGGTAGGTGTTCCCACAGGAGACGAATTTCCTACATGACGTGGAGTCTCAGGGTCAACTGGAGACTGTTTGGTCATTGCCCATGTAGCCTGGCCCATAATAGCTCCTGTAGCAGGACAGGCCACACTGCCCGCGAGGCTGTCTTCATGCTTACCCATGACCCCCCAACAGGCTCACCCTCTCTCCAGGACTCCTGGAGCCCCTCCAAATGAATGCGTCCCCTCCATAATGTTGTCCCCATAACTCCGTCTCTATCGTGTGATTCATTGTGAGGTATGTGGTGTGTGCCTGTGTGTGCATGTGCGTGAGGAGAGCCGGTGGACTCTGGAGCTTGTAGTGAATGCACCAAATGCTGCTTGGTCACTTCTGTACTACCAACGTATCACACTTGACGAATTCCCAGCTCAACCGAAATTTCACCCAGGAACAACTCCAGAAGAGCAAAGAGAAGCAGACAGGCACAACATGTCCTCACTCTGCCAAATGCCTCTCGCCCGGTCCCAAGCTAAGACACACCAGTGAACTTGGCGAGTGGGACTGCAGGCAGCTGCCTCTCTAGGGGAGCGTTCAAGAGGAGTCACATTGTATATGCTGATTGACTTCCAAAGTCACGGAACGTGGAAGTCAACGTGACTCAGGAAGACTCTCTGCATTGCCCAAAAAGAACAACATGCCTGGCTTTCCTGCACGTACCTGCCGAGTTACATGCGCGCAGTAGGCCTGACGTGTGAGACGGCACACCGTACAGATGAGCCCGGCATCTAAATTCCAAGAGAAGGGGCTGCTTGAAAGTGGATTTTCAGAGATCCCTGCACTCACTGGTTCCTCTCCAGATATCTGTGGAGAGTCCTCAGATGCCAGGCACAGGTGTGGGCACTCACAATACCTTGGTTGGAAAAACAAACATCTTGGCCCTTGTGAAAGGTAAATTCTAGCATGAGAAAGCAAATAAGCCCTATTTAGGTAAAACATAGGATACACTGAAAGGCCATAGGGCAGGGAAAAGGAAATGCCGATGGGGTCTGGGGCAGAGCAGACCGGTGGAGGAGTTGGGCGCAGTCGCAGCTGCAGATCAGGACCACAGCTGCGTGGAGCAGAGAGGCGCAGGGCAGAGGCCAGGGTCACCCCTGCTGGTGTCCAGTCACGCATTCCAGGTGGAGGGGCTGCCTAAACTGCAGGACGCCAGGGGGCTGGGTGAACCCTCTTTGCCAATACCCGTATTTAAGCAGAGTTGAGATTACCATTAGGTGTAAGTGTTAAAAGTCTAGAAAAGTTGACATTTTGACCTCTTAGCTGGAGCTTTGTGTAGAATGCCAGTTATGAGCATGACCTTGTGGCTTTCCTCAACACTGATGTGCTCAGAGCGAAAGCCGAAGGGACCGCTTGCCTTTCCCGTACGTGGGAAATATCAGATACCCTCCTCTTCCCCTGCTTAGGGTACCTAAGGATGAAGAAGAGGACTCCAGACAGCCTGGTCCATATTTCCTGACAAATTTGAAAGCAAAATTGGGGCTGAAATAATAGAAAGGTCCTTCTTGTGGGGAAATGCAGTCTGCTGACTCTGGTGGGGGTTTATTTTGTGACCTGGGGGACCTGGTGGGTCTGGCTCTCCTGATGTCTCTGATTGCATTGTGACTTGACACTGTCATTGTGTATTTCTGACTCTGTCAGAACAGGTTCTAAACCAGACGAACTGCGATGTCGGAAAGTGTCATAAAGTCAATGATATAAAAAGCCCAGAGTTTGAAGCCCAAGTGGGTTGAATTAATTTCGTACACTCACAGGTGATTTTTATTATCTATTTTTGGGAAGAAGTCTTGATTTGAAGGCGCACGCTCTTGTTCTGCCCACCTTGGCACATCTCGTCCCGTCCCTCTTTGTCCCTGCTGACTCCCGCTTTCCCTTCCTTCAGCAGGTCACACACAGGATTTGCTCTGTGCCTTACAGGCGCTGTGATGGCCCTGAGGTCCCAGCAGCAGGTGCTGCGCCTGCCGAATCTTTCCCTCCTCTCAGGCACCCAGTGAGAGCGCGTCTCTGTGGGTGGGAGGCTTCGGGGAAGGAGAGGAGCCAATGCATTGGGGCCACAGGCAGGGACCCCGCCTCCCACGGTCATAGTACAGACCTCCCTTGCCCACCTGCGACCCCATCCCAGAGCTGAATACCGCGTCCCCCGAACCAGGAGGAGGCCAGCAAGCTCGAGGCACATGGAAGGCGTCTGCCCATCAGCTTCTGGCCTCATTGTGAAAAAGTGACCGAGTTCCCCGGTGCCAAGGTGCCAGTAGAATAAACTGGGCAACCCCACCTGGTATCTCTTCACCATTTGTTTGGGTAATTATTTTATTACTGCTGCTGAACATTATTAAATGTAGTAGTTTATTAGCTAAATTTAGTCTCCATTATTTAGCAATCCTTATTCTTTTAAGTTAGTGAAAATCATGCTTATTCATATCTTCCAATGATACAATTATCAAAATACTGCTTAACAGAAAATGCTGATCGGTGGCACTCCCAGCTCACCTCTCTCTCTATCTCGCACACACACACCACATGCACTCATGCATGCACACACACAGTGTGCCACGTGTGTAAATAAAGTTTGTAACTTAAAAAATTTCCCCCAAAATCAAACTTGATTTCCTTCAGTAACACGGTCAATCCCCCATGGCAAAACGAGTACCCTGAGGAATGTCCGGAGACTTTCAGGACCTTGAGGGCTTTCAGCAACTCTAAAGAAGTGCCTGGCTTGCCTTCAGTTCTCAGGTTGGTGACTCGAGGGAAACGGGGACTCACACCCAAAGAGAAAAGACGCTTTGCTCCAGCAGTGAGTCCACGGCCTGGGACTGCTCTCCTGTGCCCCTTTGCTCTGTTGGCTGAATTTCAAAATCCTCTTGGACTTGGAAATACTAGCATCCGGTTTCATAAGAGTGGTTTCCTTGTTTTTATTCAATCATACTTAATATCGTAACAGGAATTGTTGCTGTTTCTAGGAAAAAAATGTTAGAGAACTTAAAAAATTAATAGGTAAACTGCATCCTGCAAAACAAAGCAAAGCAAATGAAGACGCTGGTCAACCTGGCAGTCCTCTGTCCCCCGTCCCCTGCGAAGGGGCTGGCACTTGGGGTTCGCCCCTCCTGCTTCCGCGCCAGCCCTCTCCTCTCCTTACCCACCGTTCCGCTGCTGCCCCGAAGTCAGCTCTCCAGTCCTAGGCCACATCTGGCGCTTTCCTCTCTCTGTCCTGTGTAACCGGAAGGGTAGAGGTGAGTGCAGTGTGGACCCTCTCCTCCTATCACACAACCCCAGCCTTTCTTCTTGTGCCCGCACCACACCACGGGTCCTGCTGTCTTTTTCACACGTCGCCTCCTCTGCGTGCCGGCAGCAGTGATCACTGCCCAAGTAGCTCTGAATAACACGACGCTGGCCGCCCCTCACAGCTCCATGTTCCTGTCTTGTCCACTCCATGCACTTGCCCCATGGCTGCCCGCTGCTGTCCTGACGCTCAGGTTGCACGGAGCTCCTTGAGGGTGCAACTTGCTAAGTCCTACAGATCCATCCTGGTGACTTCCACTTCATCGCCAGTTAAGCACGTGTGTTCGCAGGTTAGCAGGCAGGGGGCCTTCTTGGAACAGCACCATCAATGTCTACAGAGCTGGCTGAACTCAGAGTGCCTGAATTTGCCTTCTGACTACCACTTCCTAGCCAAGTGACTTTGGGATTGAAAGGCAAATTTACACGCCTATGAAATGAGGCCACTGCTGTTTAACCTGATTATTTCACATGTCTGTATGCCCTAGAATGACACCATATCAAATTGCGTCATGGAGGTAAAGCAGTATGAACATGGTATTGAGATGGGGCTGAGAAGCTTCGAAGGCCTGCCTTAGGCTGTGGGTTCTATACTCTGGCACACAAATGGGGACAAACAGAATTACAGACGTGCTCTGCACACATCTGCTGTGTGAGAATGGAAGAGATGAGGCTGGACAAGCCACGTGGCCAGAAGATGCAGGACTTGCTGCCACAGGCTGAATGCAGGGACCTGGAGAGGCAGAGTGTCCCTGGAGATTACTTTACAAGCGAATGATACAAACATGCATTCGTTGAAGGGAGAAGATCTAGCACATTAATTATCCCCAGCCAGACCTCCTTACTTTTAGAATAAGCCTCCCATATCACCCCAAGAAACATATTTTAAAGGGGATGTTAGTACTTTGTATGCTTCCAGTTTAAAAGATACTTGTTTTTCCATCTATTCCCTATTTTCATTTGGACCCTATGACAATACAAAATCCATATCCTCAATGCCACATACGTTATTTGACATTCTGTGCAATGGTTAAATTTCTATTTTGTAACTTTTAGTTAAGATAAAAAAAATGCATGCACTCTTCTGAGTACCTTTTTATTCTTAACTATGACTTATGAGGTTAAAACCAACTGCAAAGTTCAAATAAATGTCTATTTTGAAATTATACCATTTCCCAATGTAATGCTACTTCTTATAAAAGTAAAGAATAGTTCTTGATTTTTAAGAAGTCAAAGCATGCAGATAGGGTATGAAATTAAAATCCCCTTCCACCTGGTAGAGCCATTCTTGGGTGAACTTGACAGGTGGCCTGCATTGAGGGTCTCCTGGGTTAGGAAGGACCCAAACTTGTCAGGTAACCACAAATGTCATCTCCAATTTCAGATCATTTTCTTGATATTTTAAAAAGAGTGACACCTATCACCCCTTAGTCACACTTTGTCTTTATTTTTATTCTGTTCTGTGCAGTAATTTCAGGATTTCTTTTGGTGGACCTTGGTTTTATGGAGTGTTTTTCAGATTTCATTTTTAATGTTTTTTCCTCCAATACCTTGTTAGCACTGAGTAGAAATGGGATTTGCATTTGAAGCACTGATATTCACTATTCATCAGCTAAGACACTTCCCTCTTGTAATTTCCATAAATGTCAGTAAATGCCTCTTTTCACCTTTGGGTGAATAGTCAATAGAAAAATCAATTCTGTGACAAATGAACAGCAATACAATTTTACATCTCAATTATTTAACAAAGACTATTTTTATCCTTGAGAAGAAAGACTTAAGGTAAAAAGCTCAGCAGCAAATGATCAACTTAGCATTATAAATGCTGTCCTTAGAGGTGTACATTTGTGGAAGGTCATGGGAATTTTTCTCAAGCTCATTTATTCATCTCATAGAATTCTTTAAATTGCATAATAGGAAATCACTGAAAACAGGTAAATAGAAATGGAAGTGATGGACCTCATGAGCCTTTAGATCATGTATTTTTTTAAACCCCCCCACACTAAGTGGAATGCGTCTCATTTTAAGGAGAGAACTTGCATGAACTCAGATCATTACATCATTTTATCAATCTCTATTCTCATTTCTGTTGATATTTCTATTGATATTTCCTGGATGTTGGAAAACACAAGATACTTTACAATCTGAGCAAAGAAATGGAAACCAAATCCACATCTTGAATGTCTTGATTTGAAATCAGCAAGCTTTCCTAGTAACAGAATGGAACTATTCCTTTCACTGCATTCTGAGCTGTTGAGGTAGCAATCACCTGTTTCTGAGGTTGCACTACAATTTTTTAAGGACTACTGTTTCCATAAGGAATCTTCTTGTTGAACACCAATGAAAGTTGGGTTGTGGTGGTGCACACCTGTAATCCCAGCGACTCCGGAGGCTGAGGCAGGAGGATCTCAAGTTCAAAGCCAGGCTCAGCAAAAGTAAGGTGCTAAGCAAGTCAGTGAGACCCTCTCTCTAAATAAAATACAAAATTGGACTGGGGATGTAGTTCAGTGGTCAAGTGCTCCTGAGTTCAATTCCCAGTACCCCCCCCAAAAAAAATAAAAGAAAATGAAAGGAAGGGGATGTTTTGAGGGTCAGCATTCCAGTCCCATGGGAAATGGGTTTGGCCCATGATCGTCCGGCATCTGCTCTCACGTGCTGGGGGTGACTGTGAGTTCTGGTGCTCAGAGGCATGCACAGGCAGTGGGTGCTTTCCCATTATGCCATTCATCCTTAGGATCAGAAGGGAGACGGTGATAGAAGGCCCTGTTTTTGTGATGCCAACCAACAGGCGGCTGTACGTGAAAACGTTGCCTCTTGCTCTCATTCAGGTGGGTCTAGGAATATTGCCCTGGACCCCAGGATTACGAAGTGAACCCATTTGTCACTTGTCTCGAGGGATGGTTTTGTCCCAGCTCTCTGTAAACTGTGACTTCCTCACTCTGAGTGGCAAGAGCTCCCAAGGTTTTCAGAGCTCTTTGAATGTCAAGTTTAAAAATCACAGAATGCTTTCTGACTATCTTATTAGCTCCTCCACTAAACAATTTGGTTTGTAAGACATTCAAACTGGAAGAGACCCTGTGCACATTTCCAAAAGCCTGGGTTTTTTGCCTGTTGTAGAATAATACCATCCCCCATCATGCCATCCAAAAATAATAATTCCGGACATATTATAAGCTCATATGATCCCTTAAGCTCACAGGATTGTCTTCTTAGGCCACCAGGAAGTCTATAATGCCTGCCCTGCTCTCTCCATGACCCCACTCACTAACCATCCAAACTCACCCAGGTCTGTTTCAAACCACGGCAAGCAAGGGCAGGATTTCCAAGCAGCAGAGCATTGTTAGTAGGTTCCTGGGGACTTATTTAACAGGTTCTTGTGTGTTGAAGGGACTTCTGTGAGACCGTGAAGTATGAAGGGCATCTCAAGTAAGAGAGCTCCTGAGGGCCGGACTGGAGCTGATGGGGGCACCCTGCCCCTTCACCCCACCCCACAGAGGTGAGGTGCCACCTGCCACATTTAGAAAAATGAACCCACAAGTGAAGTATATCGTGATAATGTGTCTCCTTCCTTGTAAACATGGTCCGAGCATTCACACACTCACCAAAATCAGTCTGAACTTTTAAAAAATCTTACCTCTAACTTTTAAAATCTTACTTTTATTTTAAAAAATAAAAAAGCTCTAAACTTTTCATTTTCTTTCAGTATAACTTCCTTTAGTTTAAAATCATATTTAAATCATAGCTATAATTCTAATGTTTTGCTAAGAGTTTAGAGATCTTCTCTTTAATTACAAAGGAAAAACTGGGTTACATTTGTACAGGGTCATAAACTGTGAGAAGTGCTTTCATGCAGCATTATCTGATTTGGGCATCAGGATTATCCCCATTCAGCAATGCTTAGGGACTTCTCAAGTCAAAGAGCCAACAGTGACAAAATCACAACACCCATATCTGTGTAGCACATGTAGTAGTTTTTGTTTTGTTTTGTTTGTTCATTTGTTTGTTTCTCTTTTGTTTTGTTTTTTGTGGTACTGGGGATTGAACTCAGGGATGCTTTACCACTGAGCTATTCCGCAAACCTTTTTATTTTTTATTTTGATATAGATTCTTATTAAGTTGTCAGGGTTCAAACTTGTGATCCTCCTGCCTTGGTCTCCCTAGTTTCTGGGACTGAAGTCGTGTACATAGGCACATTTTTAAGGCAGTCATGTAAGTCACCTCTACATGTCACTTACAAGACCCTCAGCCAGTCCTTTGGAGGTGGGTGCTGGCGGCTCCCACTCTGTGGCCAGCCAAGCCAGCCAGTATGCACTTGCTCACAATTGGGGCCAGCTCAGGATCAGCCCAGGCAGTGGCTTCAGAGTCCAGGTCTTCCAGAAGTACCTTCAGGTCAGTGACCAGCCCCAGCTTCAGACTCAGTGTGGATCTGTTAGTCCTGTTAAAGAAGGAAGTGCCCTGTCTTGGCTGGCACTTGTATACATCAAGTCTGTGGAAGTCTCTTCTGAATCAGTTCCCTGTTCTAACTGGTTAGGTGGCCACGTCACATTCTGAGTTCAGATCCGAGGTTGCTTCCTCTGGAAACCTGCCCAACAGAGCCCCTCCCAGGTAGAGGGCTAAGGAGCAGTTAGTGAGCACACACCCCTTCCACCTGCCCACGCTGCCTCTGCCTGGGGGACACAGTGGGACACGCTGGGGAGTGCCTGTCTGAAAGCTCCTTCCCGGAGGGACTACACTGTGCTCCCTGGGCCCGGAGCTCCCTGCAGCCGGCCCAGAGGGTGGCAGTCACGCCCAGCTTCCTGTTTCCCAGGTCAACACTCACCTCTGACTTCTGAAAGATAAGGATCATGCACAAAGACTATTGCATGACCTCGACCAGAAAAAAAAAGAACGTGGCGGAAACTGGTTACCTGGAGTGGCGAGGATAAGATAGATCTTCGAAAGCAGAGGGAGCAGGTCCGAGTCCGCCGTGTTAACATGGCGTCTTTACGTACCAGCCGGTCGGGATGAATCACGTCCCGTGTGGAGTCACTGACTCCACACTCACTGGCGGCGGCATCCCTAATCTCCAAGGCTCTTCTCTCTTAAACAAAATTATTCCACTTCAATAGCAGAATGAACATCTTTGTTACAAAGTCATTATTGCCTTTTTTGCTTTTCCAGTTTTACAGGGCTGGGGATGAGAACCAGGATCTCGCACTTGCTGGGCAAGTGCTCCACCACTGAACTACACCCCAGACCTTTTTATTTTTAATTTCAAGACAGGTTCTTGCTAAGTTGCTGAGGCTGGCCTTGAACTTGACATCCTCCTACTTAAGCCTCCCCAGTAGCTGAGATTACAAGTGTGCACCACCATCCCTGGCTCATTATTGCTTTTAAAAATGATGTTGTTTACTTGATTGTGAAATATCAAATAAGGGTAAAGGAAGTGATGCATGATTTTGGTTACCGCTAGGACATAAGAGGTAAAAGAATTCAGATAAACACTGATTTAGATGTTTTTACCATGTCGAATAATGTGTTAAATGCTTTTCGTGACTTCTAGATTACTGGACCACCATGTAAATAACTCTTGTAGTTGCTGCATTGGTTCTAAAATATTAAAGCTCTTCCACCATCACAAATAGGCTTCTCGTGCTTCACAGTCTAGTAGATTTGATAAATCTAAATAAAGCAGATTAAATACGATCCGTTGGGGAATACCGTCTTCCTGTTTGGAGCCTCTTCAGATCATGGTTTTAAAGTGCCCTCTGAATGCTGCCATTTTGACGGTAGTGGCCTATCACATATCCTTACACAGAATTTTAACCTCCATTTAAGACTTAACCTGTGAACATTCTTTTTTTTAAATGAAGATCAATAATGTTAATATTTTAGCATCTCATTTGTGCCATTCTGGCAACTGTGCTTACATGCCTAATAGATTTTACTCAATAAATATTCATCTCTACATTAGAGAGTAGGACTAGCTCTGTGGGATCCCTCAGTTAAAGAGTTCATTGCCTGCCCAGGTTGATTTTTGCAAGCATCAGATTTTTGCAGACCAAGGAACTGGGAGAAACCCTTGCTGACTGATTCAAAGGTGGTGTTCTCTGCATCTTCACTCCATGCATTATTTGAGACATCTACATTCTGGTTGGGAAAGGGTTCTCCAGTGGTCTGCATGCAGAAGTCTCACCTCTTTTAATGCCCTTGGAATCAGATATTCCTAGGAAACAATGAGAAGCGTTCAAAGGGTACAGAGCATTTCTCTTTTCCACAAAGGAAACGGTCCCTCCAGGATCTGGGACCTTTTCTCTCAGGACCCCTCCCGAGCACTGGGCTAGGATCAGCCTCAGCCTGTGGCTGCTTCAGTTCTTCCTGGACCAACTCAGGCTCAGGGCTGTTCGGTGGGAAGTATGAGTCTGGTCACCATGAAAAAATTAGCCTTCAGGAGAAACCAAGTGGACACGTTCTGTTCCCACGGGATGACCGGGCTGCACGCTCAGCTGCCATCCAGCAAATCCACCCCGCCACCAGGTGGAGAGAAATGGCTGTCTGGACTCTGTCTGGTTTTCCGCTTGCTCTTTTAGAAACTGGTCTCTATTTTTAATGTTTCCCTACCTCTCCTGCTTCCTTTTAGACTAGCTGAACATTTGTTGTCTTTCTTTTCATTTATTTTACTTTGTGGTTCACATGACCTCTCGCTCTTGCCTGAGGTCGGGGGGTTCCTTCCCTCGGGGATTCACAGGGTGATAGAACTGCCTTCTCCTCCTTCTAACCGATTATTCCTTTCACCTTTTTCCACTTCTGTTACAATGTTAAGAGAAGTCAACTCTATTTAATCCCTCCTGGCTCTTGCAGTTGTTGTGAGCATAAGTCTGTGTTTTCTCTATGATTTAATGTCTATCAGACATTTCAAGAATACGATTTATATTTGCCCATGGGTTTACCAATTATCTCCTAAATTTCCATTTTTCCATCTGGGGTCATTTTCCTTCACCCTAAAAAAACTTCATTTTGTCTTTCTATTAATGAAGACTTCTGATGATACATCTCTTCATTTTTTTTGTCCAAATTCCTTTGAAACTCAATAAAAATTTGTAACTAAAATCGTAACTTGTCCACATACAATCAGCTCCTTGTGTTCAGGCTTTCAGTCTTTCTGTTAACGAGGCAGCCTTCACTTTCAGTATGGTTCTTTTGAATGGGGAGCACCTTTTCCTTCTGAGCTCTTAAAGCTTTGTTCTCTTTGTCCTACAGCACCTTTAGTGTGATACCCTGGCTTTGTTTTTGTTGCCTCTCTTGGTGGCGTGTGTATTCATCTGTCATGTGGTCTGCTGAGGTTCTTAAATGTGTGCATTGATGCCTCCCCCAGCTTTGGGGACTGTATTGGTTTGCCATGTTCTTTCTGTCTCTGCTGCTTCTTGTACTCTTTTCATGTCTATGACTATTTCTGATACTTCTTCTACTGGTCCATATTTTCTCTGTTCTCTTAAGCATTTCAAAGTCTTTATCTGCCAAACCTAATCTCTGCATCCCTTGTGAATTTCCTTTACTTCTTATTGGTCATCTTGTCTCTTCACATGCATAGTGATTTCTGTGCATGCTAAGCATCGTGTGTAAGCTGCAGGCACTGTGGGTGATGTTTCTTTTCACCCGAGAGGGTGCTGCTAAGATAAGGGCTGATCATCTGAATCAAGTCAGAAATCAAGTCGGAAGTGACTGGGAAGCTTGCTCGCCTCTAGTTCCACAGTCCTTGCTGACCCTCCTGTGCTTTCAACAGCGCTATCGGGCCTTTGCTCCTTAACACCAGACTTCAGAGACCCAGCTCTGCATCTCAGACTTCCCGCTTCATCTTCAGCCTCCTGTCCCACCCAGAGTCACCCTCTGGCGAAGGTCTTAGGATGAGACTGTCTGGTGCCTGAGGCCACCACCACCCTGTCAGCCTCTTGCTCTTGGAGCACCTCCATCATTAGAGAGGGTTTCCTTCTGCTCTTCGTAAGCTTTGGCCTAAGGCTCCAGTGGCCCAGATCACTGAAGAGCCCAACCAGTGAGATGTTGGAATTGGCCGTTCCCCGGGGGCTCCCCAGGTTTCCAACTCGTTTCTCTAGTCCTGGCCCATGTCAAAATGCTGCTCCTCCTGTCAAAAAGGACTCTCTGGACCTGTGGAAGAAAAGGAAAAGCAACTGGTCCTTACCAATTCACCTCAGAAAGCTTCTGCCCATCTGGAATTTAGTTACTTAGGCAGAACTTTCAGATGCTTAAAAAGTATGACTTTTGTAATTAACGCCTTTTTTACTGGTACAGTAACCCTCCATAACCTGTTTGATATACTCCGTGCTATCCAGAGGTGGGGAATCCTGACTTTGTTTCCTATATATGTGAACGTGAAGTTATGTCACCTAAGAAGGACGTCTTGAAAAGTTTGGGGAAAATAATCAGCTGAACTGGTACACATATTCTTCCACCAATTAAATGCTCTTTCACAGGAATAAGTCTGTGATACTGCTTTTTCAGAAATCGCTGCTGTACGCTGCCTGTGAGCTAAGGAACGCGTAGGAGCAGCCCATGGAATCGACAGAGCTTCCACGAGTGGAGGGTGATGGAGGAACAAGAACCCACTCATGGAGACTCATAGATATCACCAGATCCCATTAGAAGGAGGAGGAGAGAGGAGTGTAGTGTAGGAGGCTGTGATCCTGGCATGTGTTGGAGCCTGGACAGCAACTGTCGGGTGGTGGTCAGCAGTGTGCACGCAGAACCAAGGTCCTGAGCCAGACTGCCTGGCTTCACTATTTCCATGCAACTTTCCTGCCTTCTCTGTGCCTCAGTTTTCCTTAGCCACAAAATAACAGCACCTGCTCTGTCAGTCCTGTAAGAGGAGTGATGAGTTAACGTTGGGCTGCACGTAGAGAGGCACCTGCACATTCTAAGGTGCTGAAGTGTGCATTAACTGACTACATTTTATGCACACCCCCACCCTGCTCGCTTTGCTCACTCCATTGACACTAGAGGCATTCTGGCTTCCACAAGCATCTGCCCTGCAAAAACTCTCGTTTCTTCTCGATTCTGGCACAGTCCTGGAGACTAACAACAAGTGCCTTTTTAAAGACCATCTGGCCTTGACCCCACGTTCCACGGTGCCTAGTGATTGCCGTAGGGATCAAACCAGCAGCGTCCTGCCCGGGCTCAGCTTCGCTGCTGCTGCTGCATGCAGTGTGGAGGACTTCTGCTCTCACCAGTTCCAGAGACTGGAGACTGAGTTATGAACTCTGAATATGAGCTTCACCTCACGGCTCCTGTCTTGAGTGACTCCTTGATTCCATCCTTTGGGATCCTCCACTGCAGGGAAGCAGCAGCTCGGCAGTGGGTTAGGGTTGGACCCAGCACACTGACAAGCCTGGCTGTTTTCAGGGGGTCTCTCTCACTCCGAGGGCTGCAGACCCTTCACCCTGACATGCTTTCTTTGCTCTTGTTTTGCTGGGGAAGCTGCTGGGCAGAAGTGGGACTGGAAGATGGTGCGTGGTGCTTGGGAGAGGGGATGAGACCTCTTGTTCTTTCTCATTTCTCCATGGTCCTTGCAGTCTGATCTCCAGAATCTCATTCTTTCTAACCAGTGCTATGGCTTGGTTCTAGAATGTTCCCCAAGCCCCATGTGCTCAAAGGTGGGGCTTTGGGGAAGGGACTGGCTCTCAAGGGCTCTGGCCTCATGGGTGACTGAATGAACCCCTGAGGTGGGACCCGGTTAGATGAAGCAGGTCCCTGGGGCGTGCTCTGGAAGGGTGGTCTCCCAGGCCCTTGCTCTCGCTGTTGCCTGGTTGCCATCAGCAGAGCAGCTTGCCCTGCCACACCCTTCCACCATGATGCTTCTGTCTCACTTCAGGGCCGGGGTAGTGGAGTCAGCCAGCCTGGACCGAATCCTCTAAAACCATAAGCAAAAGTAAATATTACTCCTTTCATTTGTTCTTGTCAGGTATTTAGTCATTGCAAGGAAACGTTGACTAATATAACTGGCATAATCACTGTAGAGAAGTCACAAAACTGGTGTCCACAATACCTAGCTTGTCATGGATTACTGGCTTCCAGCAGAAAAGCGGTCCCCACAGCAGCATAACCCACTCACCCTGTGCCCAGGACGAAGTCAGGGCACAGCCCCGTCTTCAGGCACCACGGCGAAGCAAGAGGAAATAGCCAGTCCAGTTGTACATCTGGCGCATTCCCGGGAAGTTCTCCTCTTTGAGGGCTTGCAGTCCGAGAGAATGTGGGGTTGCTACTTTGGCAGACTGCTTTGGGCCACTGCCACAACATGGAGTATGACTTGATACCCCAGTGAGGTTGCAGGTGGGCTGTCTCTTGCCTGTGCTTGGAAACCGTTTCTGTGTGAGTGTGGAGAGCTCTCTGTTGCACCGTCAATGGACCTTCCACTACCCTCTCACCTCTCAGAGCCACGGCCTTTAATTCAGCAAAAATACCAGGTGAGGGGCGATGGAGGATGAAGAAAAGACAAACAGACACACATAGAGGAAAGCAGGGCCCGGGTGGGTAGCCAGCTTCTAATGGTGTTTGGCTGACCCAAAGCTAGCCCAGCACGTTTATTATATAGGTTTCATAAAACTTGGGGGCAAGTTTTAGCATAGCAGGCAATGAGGATGCAGGAGTGGAAGGACATTAGGGTTATCTTGTTATGCTCAGAACTCTCTGTTCCTGGGAGCTGGTGCCTGAGCTCCAGGTCCTGCCTGATATAACTCTGAGTCTTTGTACGGTTTCCTCGGGCCCACGTCACCGTAGCAACTGGGCCATCCTGACCTACAGCTTCGCACAGGAAGTTCCCAGCACAAACACAGACACAAGAGAGTCAGAATAACCATGATTCAAATCACTGCTCTCCGCTCGGACCCCCTGAGCCAGGTCTATGAAAGTATCATGGTCGGGAGGGGTCCCTGTCACCCTGATAGTCATGTTCGGGTGTCAGTTCTGTGGGTGGACTGGGGGAAGCTTGAGGACGCTCTTTCTAGGAGAGTGTCTATTACGGACAAATGCAGATGAAATGTGAGCCATCACGAGGTTGTGAGGTCATGTAGTCATGGGGCAGAGGGCAGGGGACTGAGGCATCTTTCCTGTCTCACCCCGAGGTGCGGCCGCTGCCGACAAGCCCACCTGCCTCCTGTCATTCTGTTGGGCAGCAACCGCCCTTGCCAGGTTGGGTGGGCCGTCCCCTCCCCGCCCGTCCTGACCGCCAGGCAGGCGCTGCGGTCTCACTCCGCACTCCTGCCAGGTCCCACTGCCTGCTTCTCCTCTTCCTCCCACAGGTCATCCATCAGCTGAGGCTCTCAGAGAATGAGAGCGTGGCCCTGCAGGAGCTCCTGGAGTGGAGGCGGAAGCTGTGTGAGGAGAGGGGAGACTGGCAGCAGGCCCTGCGCCACAGCGAGCCCCGGGCGCCTCCGCCGCCTCCCTGCAAGAAGCCCACTCTCCTGAAGAAGCCCGAAGGGACCTCCTGCAACAGGCTGCCTTCCGAGCTCTGGGACAGCACCATCTGACGGGGCCTGGACTGCAGACCCCAAGCAAAACTGCCTAGCGGCTGCACACGGCCCCACAGGCAGCTGCCTTCCCACACACGCTGGGTCTTCCCTCCACGCAGCCACACAGAAGAGCACAGGACACTGATGCTGGCTGGACGTGCGCGTGTGTGTGTGTGCGCGCGCATCTTTGTTCTTTCTTACCCATTTTGTGGTAAAACACTCAGATTTTCAGGATTCACGTCTATAGGGCTGCACTGCCCCTGGGAAAGGACAGCGGCTGAGGAGAGCGTGGGCGAGCCCAGGGGGCAGGGAGCAGTGTGGGAGGCAGCCCGTGCCGGTGCTGTCCCCACAGCCCCACGACAGCCTTGTCCTCGCGAGCATTTATTGTGGTCCATACCTTTCATTTCTTTGTAGGTGTGTGTGTCTTATTGGAATCACAAACCTGGTAATTATTCACATGTTTATTATTGTATTTTATAACTTTATGCAAATGGTGGTGCTCCCTCTTCAAAATACAGATTTTAAAAGGTCATTTCTAGTTTTCTTCCCTCCACACACCTTTTCTTTACCAGAAAGCACCTGGAACCCTCGAGCCTGCTGCTTTGGCTTTGGGGTGTCCACCCTGCCGAGGCTGGCGTGGGTCCACGTCTAGCTCCCTCTGTTGGAGGCCGCTCTCCTGCACTGCGTTTCTGCCTAAGTTGCTTGTGCGCCCCGGTTGCACCTCACCCGCCCCCCAGCTTTGCCATAGGTGACAGGCAGGTCGCAGCACTCACACTCACGGCTTCGAGTTCAGAGACGGTGGTGCAGAAGGGCCACCTTCATTCCAAGGTCCGAATGTCAGAGGAGCAGGCGGAGCCTCCCTGCTCCTGCAGCCACATCGCATCGCAAAACGCCCCCGAGCCACACTGCATGACTCACTTGCTGTGTCCCCTCACCTGCTGTAACGCAAGGCCTTGTCCCCCGTGCTTCCGCTGGCTGTCGAGAAGTTCCGGGCAGTGCCCGGGCCCCCTGTCTTGCTACACAGACCTTTTATCCGTTCCAGCCTTTGCAAAGTTACTGTGCCAATAAAAGGGTCAACTGTGTTCTGCTGCCTACTTATTTGGGGGCCGTACTGACTCCTGCAGCACTTGCATTTTCTGACCAGCTGCAGGGGGCTGTGGAGGGATCTTTCCCACCTTCCTTCACGTGTCCGTCTCCATGGCAGCTTGCAAACTTCAGCCCCACGGGGGCTTGCCTTACAATATAAACTTTCCAGCAGTTCAGGTATGGTCAGACCAACAGAGCGGGAGGCAACTGACTTCAAAATATGCTAGGTTCCAGAAACCCCAACAAAAGCAGCGCACCGCCACAGGAGGGTCCTGAGGGGAAGAGCCAGGGTTGGTGAGGAAGCAGGAGGCAGGAAGCCAAGAGCCGAAGCTGGCACTGCAACATCTGCAGAAGGGCGAGATGGGAGGACCAGGCCCAGCATGGGCTGCTCTGAGCAGTGTGCACCAGCTTCCGATGCAGGAGCTGGCCCTGGTTGCCTGGTGCCTGGTTGTTGACCCTCCGGTGGTTTGGGCAGGTGGACAGGCCTGGAATCTGAGCCCCGTGAGAGCTGAAGAGGAGGCACTGGGGTTTGGCCCTGAATGGCTGGTTGGCATTTGAAGACTTGCTGTGTCTAGCTGAGCTGGGAGCAAGCAGAGGCCCCAAGTGTCAAAGCAAGAGGATGCACAAAGGCTCAGCTGAGGCACGTTTATTGTGACCATGATGCGCTGCTGCCACCCAGCCACCGCCAGGAGGCCTGCAGTGGCGGCACCTGGAGCTGCCCCTCCCGGGTCCCTACCGTCTCCCTCACTTCTGACTCCCTGAACCCTGGCCTGGAGTAACCCAGGTGGTGGGGCTGCAGTGGTTGGCCTTGCTGGTCACAGGCACTTACAGATCTTGGCTGAATTCCAAGTTTGAACTGCACCCGCACATACATACATAATGAGCTGATGGGGCCCGGGTGGAACAGGGGCTACTCCTGACTGCTGCTGGGAAAACTGGCTTCCTAAGTCCTTAGAGCACCTGCTGTGCACCCAGGGGTGTGGGACCCACTGCCTTAAAGCACAAGGTCCAGCTTGGGCTGCGATGACCAATACCATAGGTTGGGTAGCATAGACGTTTATCCTTAGAGCTCCGAAGCCATCCAGGAAAGCCCAAACTCAGGGCTTCTACAGATCTGGTGTCTGTCGAGGACTCCCTTCCTTGTCTCCAGATGGGCATCTCCTGCACCCTCACAGGGCAGAGGAGGAAGGGAGGAAGCTCCCAGGGTCTTGTCTACAAGGGCCCTGGTGCCCTCACGAGGATCCGCCTCATGGCCGATGACGTCCCAAGGGCCCTGCCTCTTCGTGGTGCCACGCTGGGGACTAGTGTCAACGTATCCTCTTGGGAGCACACATCATCACGAGATGCTGACATGCCCACAAGGTAATCACTATCATCTTTGTATAAATACCAAAACTGAAGTTCAGAGTTTTAAGTAGTCCACTAAAAGATAAACCTTCATCTTTATGATTATTTCAAAATATGTCTTCAAAAACTCAAAATCAAGAGAAGTTTTTGGATCCAGAGTTGTGTGAAACTGTGTGGCAATGCTGTTTTAGGGATTCAAGCCCCTTGTGGGCCCAGATCTTACCACTCTCTTCACCAGGCACAGCATAGGCCCTGCAGAGCCAGCGGAGTCCCCTAACAGTCACCGTAGGTGCCAGGAGCATAGTCAGACGCTGCTACTTCACCTCTACAGGGATGCCTTTGCCTCCTTCAAGGTTTATCAGCCTCCAAAAGCTGAGCCCACTGCACCTGCAGAGAGATGGTGGCTTTCTTGCTACTTTGGCACCACAGGATTGTACCTCTCTACTTACCTGGCAAGGAGATCAGTGGGGCCTCCACAGCACAGCCCTTATTGTGGTATGATGACTAAGACTACCCACACTCCTTGGAGACAAAGCCCTAGTCTTCATGTGTATTAAAGCTCCTTTTGGAATGGCTAATGATTGCTCCATTGTAAGAAAGTAGACAGAGGCACTATTCTGGGTCATAAAGCTCTGTATATTATTCCACATAAGCAAGATTCCAACAGCTATGTATGTTTGCAAAATAATGATGGTATTTTAATTGCCATCAGACCATAAGGTATGAATTATGATATATTATTGGGCCTGCAACCTTATGTTTAGCAACATAATTGGTATGAATTATTACCCTCTATTCAAATAGTGCCCAATCCTATTGCTTTTTTGGAAATTATTTATGAGAGGGCTCTAAAAACTCCTATCAGAATGTTTACAGTGGGTTAAAATGATTTAAAATGTTTTTTCTGGGGTGGAAAAGCACATCATTACTATTCTTAAAGAGTAGTATCTAATTTAGTAGAATTATGATTATATAAATCTACTCAATAAAGGTAACAACCAATTAAAATCTGAGATTTGTGAACAGACTTCACATATAAACATTACGCAAGTTGAACAAAAAGCATATTATGAATCCATAGTCTAGAAAGACGGATAAACCTCTGTCAAAACTCCCGAGATGTCTGTGTCTAGCCAGACGTCCAGCTCGACTCACACCTCGATGACAAACACAAGGCTGCGGAGCGGCAGCCTCTGAGGGGCACGTTCCACCCCACCATCGCTTCCAATGGCCTTTCTCCCCACACCTCAAAGGTATTATTTTGGTGAGAGGTTAATGGAATTGTTCTCTATCTTAATTCTCATCAAAAAACTTTCAATGAAAACATTTTTAAATTATCCAGGCAGGAAAAAAAACCTGTATTCCAAATAAATTTTTATCATAATTCAAATACACTTTTCAAATTGTTTTTAGCAACACACAAAGATTCATATGGTGAAGATGAAAGAAAGTATGTTTCTATTTGCTGTGTAACGGTAAGTTCACTGCTTTCAGAAAAGCTAAAAGCATAATTTCTACTGCCATTCTTCTTCCTTTACATCTTCTTCATAAGCAGGAACTCTGTAAAATAATTCTGTCTGCTGCAAACAATGCTCTACCCTGCCAGCTGTCCTTGTGAATCACAAAGGTTCCGTGGGATGGCAGATCAGGGCACAGTGTGCTGGGCCTCAGACTGGAAAGAATTACCTTTGTAGATTTTTCACTTTGCCTAAGTGCTGCAGACCCCTGGGATGTTCTATTATTGTGGTTTCCATAAGTTTCTCTAAAATCCAGGATGCTTTGTAAACTTTAAAGATGATATTTTTCAAAGGGTAAGTCTTATTAGAAGCCTACAATACATTTCTGACACCTGTTCTAATTTCTCAGCTCATTTTCCTGTGTTTTTGAAGTGTATTTATGCTTTAAATATCATTTTTATATGCTATTTGCTTTGACATTACCTGAATATGATCTGGATTTTATGTGGCTTACCTGATCATAACAATGGCAGAAGAAAATTTTGATGTCTTCTCATAAGAAAATAATTAAAGGTGAATGAATCCACGCATTCATTTCATTGCTGTCTTTTAATAGGAATCCACCAAATATATCCGCTCCTCTCCGTCCTTTGAATCATGGTCCACAGACAACCCGCCAGGCCTGCCTCTCCCCATGGCCCCGGGGCCATGTACTGCTTCAAAGGAAAGCTGGGAGCCTGTGTGCTCGGCGACACTCTCCTGATGTCACCATTTGGTTTCCAAAGTCCAAAGAAAATGAAAGAGAGTCAAACTATGGATAAATCCTAAGGGAGATCAAAGCTCTACAGGTAAATGGAAGACAACCAAATTCAATGCGAGGTTTTGATCTTTTAAGATTTTAGCAAAGGGGCCGGAGGTCCATGATCTAAAACGATTACTTGTAAAGTCTTACTCTGCCATCTTCTGAGGAGCGGTCTCCTTGCTGGGCCTGCACGGGGGACCTATCAGACTGAAATCAATCCGACTGGCTCTTCCCGGGACCAGGAGCAGCAGACGCGTCCCACAGGAGCCTCCTGCTGTCCATCGGTAGGACTGTTGAACAAAATCCTTTCTTTTAATGATACCAGACTCACTTCTGGACCCTTCTGGTGTATGTAGGCAATGCGCCCATGTGTGTGGTAGGGAACTCCTTCCTCCAAAAATCAGAACTGCCTTTTGTGACTGAAGAACCATTGTCATTCCCTCAGGTTTAGCCACTGTTCTGAAAGGATGAGAGTCCATGCTCTAAAAATCAAAAAGAACTCCCTGGTGACGGAGGGTAGAGGCCACAGGCAATCCCCATAAGCTTGGCCACAAATACTGATGGGCATGGAGGGCCAGGAGCTGGGAAATCAGAGGTGATGCTCTTTCTGATGCACATTCACCCCTTCCCTGGATGCTCATCCTCCTGCCTGGAGGGAAAGGCAAACCCCCAAAGACGTGATACGTGGTGACTGAGTCTCCCACTCTAGGGTCCCATTACAGATGTATCCTCAGGAGATGAAATAGGAACTTCCCACGTTCTCTGCCTTCCCTGATCCCAACTGGCCACTCATGCGCAGATGTTTGCCTGCCATGTCTCAAAGCGAACATTTCTTAGAGGTTCGAGTGGTTCCATCTCCTGGTTTAGTCCTGACAGCTGACATTTGACACTAATAAGCGGCTTACATACTTGTCTTGAGCCTGCATCCCTGTCTATGCTTTTTACTCAAGTAGACTGTTTAACAAGCCTCTGCAGAAGCTGCCGGATACACATAGCAAGCCCATGTTGCCATTTTATCTAACCAGAACCACGGGCCAAGGTCTGCCAACTCCACACAGTCACTCAAGAATCCAGGGACCTGTGCCTCATGGCTGCCAGGTTCAAACTGCAAACTTGATAGGACGTACTGACCTGGGGCCAGCCAGCTGCTGGTTGATGGTGATGAATGGCCATGGTTTTACACCAGTGTATCACCAGGGTTTTCTGGAGAAACCACCAAGAGTCTAAGCAGTAAGTTAAATTCTTGCTCAGTTACACTTACAGGGTGCTAATTTGGCACAGGGGAAGGTGGAAGGCTGTCCCTCAGAAGAACCCAGGCTCACAGAGGCACACGGCCCCAGCTAAGTGTGGTTTCACCCCTTTAGAGGAAGGTGCGGGAGCACCGAGGAACATGGTGGAGGCGTCTCTGAGCCAGACCAGCACGCAGGAGGCAGCAACTCCTCAATTCAACGGCGAACACTCCCAGGAAGAGAGACTGGGCAACAGTTAGGATGAGAACTCAGGAAGGAGAAAGAGTGGTGTTGGTCAAAGAAACCACTCCACCACAAGATGAAGAGAGAAAAACAGCAACAGGAAGAAGAGAATCAGGAATGGCCACACCCTGAGGATGCTCAGTAGTGGGGGACATGGTAGCCTTGCTTTGGAGATGTTTAGCCATGGCTGGTTAAAAAACAAAAATGTCCTGAATGAGGAGAGACAGTTGACTTAAAGAAGTGATTTCCCTTTGGACAGTATTGGTACTTGAGGGATATCCAGCTAACATCTCACAAGTAGAGGAAGCGTGGACCCAGAATTCTGGAAAGGGGTCCAGGCTATAGACAGTGAGGTCCAACCCAGCAATGGTTGACACTCCTCAGCAGCAACATGGAAGCTGCAACGGTTCTGCCTGACACATTGGGCTACAGCCAAGAAATCACCAGCACAAAGTTGAACCTCCAGTTCTCACGGTTTACTGCGGTCAGCACAGTGATGTCCCTCATTCAGCCTGTTGAGGTTGCTCAAAGACACTTTGAAAACCAAGAGCTACAGCCGGTTAAAAGGCATTGGCTGTTTTTTCAGAGCTGTTTTTTTTTTGTTGTTGTTGTTGTTGTTGTTTTGTTTTGTTTTGTTTTGCTTTTAAGAAAACTATTTCCTGAACTCTTTAGGAAAAAAAACAAAAACAAAAAACTTCACCAGTTGTATTACCCACAAATAATTGCTTCATTCAAAAGACCAGACCTATGGCCCCTGTCCCGGATGTTCACCAGATAATAAAGAGAGACATGTTAGTCGTCTGTGGCTGTGTGACAAACTTACTCCAGCACTCTGCTGCCTGAAACACTCAGCGTCGCCCCCACGCTTCTCATGAGGCAGGCAGACCCTCTGGTTCTGGCTCTCTCCTGGCCTAAAATCAGGGCTTCATCTTGGTTGTCTTGAGGTGTGACGGGAAAATCACGTAGTTCTGGCGAACTTCAGTTCTTGTTGGGTTGTTGGCTATGGGCCTCACTCACCGTTGGCTGACCATCCTAGGTTCCTTCTCAACCAAGTAGCTTATACTGTAGCATCTCACTTCCTCCCAAGCAAGTGAGGGAGAACCATAGAGGAACAAAGAGAGGGACAGCCCACTAATTGGGCCACATTCTATGTGTTAGGATGAAATAACAGTCCTAGCCCACATGCAAGGGGAAGAGACACGGCCTGACCAAGGACACAGTGACCACGGAGCATCATTGTAGGTACAGGTCAGTGTTGAAGCACCAAGAGGCGATGTCTCAGCAACTCTGAGTCCACGTCCCATTCCATGGTGTGGCCTCTATTTCAGACAGGACTCCAGTGTCCCTTGCTTCCTCAGCAGCTCATAAATCCATTCCTATTTTATCAATTTAATTTCCAAGAGCATGAAGGAACTCCATCTCTGCTTCTCTCTAGAGACAGTGTTTGCCAGGGAAGAGATGGGATGCTCTTGGGTGGGAGAACCAAACCCAGGCAACTGGATGGCCAAGCCAGCAGAAGCTAGCAATGTCCAGGGAGACACATGCACCTGGGCCCCAGGCAGTGAGGGTCCACACAAGCTGGTCCCAACCATCAGTCAACGGCACGTTCCAGAGAAAGACATGGAAAACGGTGGAGATGCTGGTGGGTGTATGGACAGGATGGAGGTGGAGTCTGATACACACGCCCAGCAGGAAAAGCCTCCCAGGACAAGGGTGAAGAGGGGACTGAGACCCCCCTACAAATGTGGTCGCTGGCACGAAGGAATAAGTCCTCAACCATCCCTTCAGTGTCAGCTCACGGCAGAGGTCCCAGCCGGTGCTTGCCAGGTGGAGCAAAGTCACAGGACAGAGGACACAGGATGCCCGAGAGGGATCAGCAAAGTCAGCTGTCTTCTTAACTGAAGTGCAGGTGCTCCCATCCTTTCGTTCTAATAAACATCAACTCAGTGCGTGTGAAAATACTTTTGAACTTCACCACTCCATCCAGAGACTAAGAAAGTAAAAGAGCTTTGCTATTCATTAAGGAAAGGTAACACCAAGGCATGAAGGAACAAAGACGGCACTGGCCCCCTGAGAAAAGGAAGCGGTTCTTTGCAGAAGGTACCGATATGACAAGGAGCAGAGGTGGCTGCAGGTGTGCATCAGGATCCAAACACCAACGGCATCAACACAGAAGGACAAACGCGAACATCACCGCCAGGCAGCCAGTCCCGAGGCACCTTTGATCTTTGTCAGCCATAAGAGTCTTGCACGCCTGCGACATGCATCCAGTGCAGTCTGGTGGGGACATTGCACGCAGCCAGGTGTGAGGCTCAGCCCTCAGGAGGAACTTGTATGCAGACACCCCCCTTTGCCGTGAAAGGGAAGGTCAAGTCACTTCTTTATTCAAATTCTTATCTCGATGCTTCCACAAAACATAGTGCTTTCATCCCTCTTATTTAGTTTAGGAAACTGGAGGTAAGAAAGCAGAGGAAATGAACCGAGGTTGTCTGACACAGAGCTGGACCCAGGACTCTGTCCTTGAACTTTCCATTGCTCTGCAAAAAGAAGCACCCGTCCTTCACCCCAGCAGGCAGAACTCACAACACATGTCCTGTGTCTGAGGTTTAACTCTCTCTCTGAAAATAGCACATCTACGTGTCCTCCATGTTTCCTAAACAGGGTACTGGGTGGGAATCCTCATGGAGAAAAGACAGTTGGACCACTGTTGGACAAAGCCCACTGCAAGGAAGGTAGAATCTCACAGAACTTTCTCCATTCCAGAAGAGGGGAGGAAGAAGCTATGAGATGGGGCCTCAAAGGCATCCTGAGGTGTCCTCATGTCCCCTCCAGAGAGGCAGCTGGCTTTGAGACAAAGCCTCTCCGGCATGCAGAGTGGAATAGGTGACTAGACATCCTTAGGTAATTCCCCCAAATCTCAACATTAGAGTGAATTCTACCTGCTCAGAATGGGTTGGAATAGCCCCTCTTAAGGGCAAAGGAGAAGAAAATTGCAACAACAAAAAACCCCAGCATCTTTCCAAGTCTCATCCACCCACAGAGTATATGAGATTTTAATATACAAATTTTGAAAAAAAAATTAACTAGTAGATAAAAACATGAAAGCTGTACACATTAGTGGGAGCCATGTGGTGCTTCAGTGTGTGACTACAAGGGTCATCTTGTGGCTTGTTTCCACCCTACTTTCTAGAGGCTCTGTTTGGTAAAATAGATTGAAGCGCAGCATAAAGGATGATAGGGTCACCCTTTGTCGAGTTTCCTCTCGGGCTACGGAGCTCCTGACTCTTACAGGTTGTAATTTATGCAGATGTAACACATGTCATTAGTTTGGGGTTTCCAATACCTTCAGCATTTGAGCAGTAATTTGCTTTATTCCAGTTTTAAGTCATGCTGATATTTTCATTTGTAACTATTCTGGTTCAAATTCCTATGTAAAAGTCATTTACAGGTCTTGTTATACCTAACATTGAACTGGTTTGAATTTCCTTCTCCTAATCAAGACTAAGCCTCCAGGGCTCCTGTCAAGCCATGAATACCAGGTAGAATGAAGCAAAACCAAAACTGCTCTGGAAGAATACAGTGGCCGCGAGCTCCCTGCTTTCAGTGTGCCCTCTGAGTGAGGAAAGATAATGGAATGCTTGCCCTGAGAAGCACACCACTGGAAGATAGTTCAAAGCGGCAAATATTCCAGAATTCCATTTCGTCTTCCAACTCTCAAAGCAATGTTTGCTTCTTGAATGTTTCCTTGTTTGTTGCCTGTGGGGTTTTGCTCTGGCTCATTTTGGCTTCTCTTTTGCCTTCATTTATTTCCACTTTACATCCTCTCCTTCTTCGGGTTCTTAGGAGAGCATCACTCACAGGTCGAAAGCGTTCCCCATCAGTACTGTAGACTGGGCAACTCATCTGGTGAGGAGCGAGACCACAGCCTGAGGGTGGCAGCAGTTGGGAAGTGTTCCCACCCCAGCGATGGCCGTCCACCACCTGACCGAGGCTGAAGGAGTTGAGACAGAGCTGTGACGACCTGTCCTCTGCTCAGCCAGATGCACAGGGCGAGAAAGCTGGGAAAGTGTTTCTCATCCTGGGTCAGCCCTGAGTCTGAGAATGAAAACAATTCACTGGACATCTCGACCCGCGCTTCCCGCATGAGAAACAGGACTTGTGAACTAGGACTTGCACAGGGACGTCTTCCTCCACCTGTGTGTGGAGCACATTTCTTATGCCTCCCCCCCCCCCACAGGGCATAGGTGGCCTTTGTGCACAGTCTTGTCCCAGTAGATGAAGTTCCTGCTCCCAGGAAGTCACCTACAGTGGGAACATGAGGGAAGTGATTCCCCTTATGGCTGTTTGAAAGTTCCATTATCGAGTGCCATGAAGGCCAAGGGCCAGGTACTAGAAAAATCTAGAGGAAAACCTGGCCTATTTGAAGGAGTTGTGGAATATTTTCTAAAATCACATGCACACTGAGACAAGAATCCTAAACATAGGCAGGTAAGAAGTGAGGAGAGTGTGCAACTGTTACCATGTGGAGTGCAGAAGGTTCCAGAAGGGGAAGGTCAGACGTACTGCTTTCTTCTGAATGACTCTTCCTTCTTGTTCTCAGAAGCTCTTTGCATGTGCCTTCCCTACAACACCCGTCATCTGTTTTCATAATTTCTGTCATTTCCACAAACTGTGGGGACCTACGGAATCTTGTATCAGATTCTAGAATGGTCCTTGGCCTACAGAGAAGGGCGACCTTGGTGACCTTTTGACTGAGGGATGCATGAAGGGATGACCAGAGCTAGCCAAGGAGTTTTCAGGGTGTGGGATCACAGATAGCACGTGTGATGCTCATCCCTGATCTCTAAAGATAACGGAGGGGGTGCTTCTTCAACACTTAAATCATTACGGAGAACTTCTGATGTACAAGGAAATGTGAGAAAATATCACTTAAACATAGGGCACGGTGGCAATAGCATGGCAAAGGGAACCATGACCTGTGTGTGGGCAGGGAACTGCAGCCCATGACCGCCGATCCCATGGCATCCACAGAGGTACAAGGACACCAGGACCTCCTGAAGGTGCTTACCTAAATCACCCCTCAGGGACCAGAAAAGCAACCCCAGAAATCCCCCTTTTTATGATGTTGGCCAAGCAGAATATTTGGGGTCAGGCATATAAAGCCCCCTCAGAGGGAAAGCCGTACCAGCTGCTGTGGTCTGAACGCTGGTGCCCCCCAAATTCATGTTAGAGCCTGAAGAGGCTGCTCTTCAGGAGGTCGTAAGCCATGCAGCCCGTCCTGGGGCATGAGAGCAGTACACTTATTAAAGATGCTCCAGGGGGATCCTTTGTCCCTCTCTCCATGTGAGGACACAGACACAGGTGCTGCTGATGACCCAGGGGGCACTTGCCAGACGGGAAACCTGCAGGCTTCCGGACCTGGAACTCCTCAGCCTCCGGATCTGTGGTGTAGATACCCCATTGTGGCATTTTGTTACAGAAGCCCAAGTGGACAGAGAAGGCTGGGTACCAGGGGCCCTCCAGCCACTCGGCACAGCTTCCAGCCACCCCCTCCCAGAGAAGACCAGGTCGAGTGCCACCTGCAGCCGCAGGTCTCAGCCCTGGTCAGGTCTCAGGTGGCAGCGCAGAGTCCGCAGACCCTGCACTGCCTCAGCAGAGAGGCGGACAGCGCCCTCGCTCGCCAGTGCTGGACAAAGCACAGCGACTTCAACTTGAGAAAAGGTGCACCCAGAGAAAGAGGCGGACACACAGACCGTGCCGACGCCCGCTCCCCGGCCATCCTGGGCGGCGGCGGCTTTCCATTCTGAAGCCATCTTCCCGACTTGGTCGATTTCTATCCCTTCACCCCCACCCGGGGGTTTAGCTCAGGAATCTTTCCTTAAAGCTCAGACTGGGGACTTCGCTCTGCCAAAGATTCCACAAGACATTCGACATCCTGTGAAAAATGTGGGTGAAGCCGCTGAGTCGACCGCTCCTTCCTGGAGCCTTCTTCAGCATGGTAATCGGTGCCGAGGTGGCTGCAGGGGACAGGCGCCCAGGGAAGCAGGTCTGGCTGTCCCTCTGCCCCGGTTACACTTGGAGGAGCTAGGATGCAGCCAGCACCAGCGGGCAGGACACTAGATGTCCAGTGGAACCCAGTGGCACGTAGATCATCCCGAGGCGTGGGCATAACGTGCTCTTTGAAGGAGCTCTGTGGACTGCAAGGCTGCCACTCTCGGGAGCTGAGGGGACAGTGGCCATGCAGTGTGTGCACAGGGTTGTCCTGTTAGAAATCTTAAAGGGGGCAGTGTTAAGTCCAGGGCTCTTTGCTCTCCACTCAGGACGTAGTGAGGAGGCCAGGGAGCGTTTTATATCTTACAGCTATGAGGCAGGGTGGTGAGGAGTCAGCACTGATCCCACACATGGAGGTTATGGAGTCGCTGGGCTCTTGGTATCGAGCCACTGGCTGCAGAGGTGCGGGCCCCAAGAACGGGACAAGGATGAAGGGGAGGGGAAGTACCGGAGTCACCCAGCCTCCCGGAGGGGCGGCTCCTTCCTTACCTCCTGGGGCCATTCCTACCTCGCCTGGGCAGAGGACCAACTCTGCCAAGCAGGGACCCTGCCTTGCAGCAGGCGAACAGGCCTGCACCCTCTCCCAATCCCTGCCACCCGGAGGGCACCTCAGCCACGCCGCCCGCATCTCTGCACGTGGACCCAGGAGGTGGGCAATCAGCCTGAAGGATGGTGAGATCGTCTACTGAAGTCCCCATTGTGGGCCCAGCAGGAGCCAGCCCCATGCAAGGAAGGAGACCTGGCCACTGAGATGCAGGCTCTGAAACAGAGACTAGCACCAGGTCCCCGTTCTCCATGGCGGGAGGACCCAGGGTGGGAGAGGAATGAAGCTCACTCTTCACCTGATAGCAGAGGCTCAGATTTGCTGTGGTTTCCACGAGGGGCTCTTTGATACGGTGACTTTAGATCCAAGGGAGAACCTTTGCTGTGGCCCTCCAGGTCACAGTAGAGTCCACTTACTATCATGGGAACTACGGTGGAGGGGGCCAGGGTGGTGAGATTCCAAGGGACCTGGAGGCTATCTGCTACCGTGGGTGTTTCCAGTGTGTGAGCTCATGACAGTGTGACAGGACAGTTAGACCCTTCGAATCTCAAGGGCAGAGCCCTCTACAAGGTGAGAGTCCTCCAGGCTGAAGGGCTAAGGCACACAGAAGAGGTAATAGAAAAAGTGAGTTCTAAACACCAGTTTGGAAACACCATGTTAGTTCAGAAGGAGGACTGAATTTGTGTCTTGCTCACTTTACTATAAAAAGTGGATTCTAAAATTAAATTCAGATACAAATGAACAAAATTCAAATCAGGTTGCTGGTCACATCACATACAATGGGGGGTGGGAGGAAGGCAAAAATGGAGGAAGGAGGGACTGTATAGAGGGAAAAGAGGGGTGGGGGGTGGGGGGAAGGGAAAAATAACAGAATGAATCAAACATTACCCTGGGTAAATGTATGATTGCACAAATGGTACGCCTCTCCTTCATGTACAACCAGAGGAACAAGTTGTACCCCATTTGTTTACAATAAAACATAAATAAATAAAAGAAATGAATTCATGCAGCTTCTGAACGAGTCTTCACAGAATATAGTTCAAAGAGACATTAAACGCAGCCCCTGCTTGTAGCACCGTGTCATGAAAACAACTCTGAGGCTGTTGTGCGTCTGGGGACACTGGTGGAGAGCGTGCATGGGCCCGTGTCACTGGGGCTCCGGGTCCTCTCAGAGGGGAGGGAAACACGGACACAGAGTCCAGGGAGGCAGGAAGGAGCGCCTGGCCCTCCGGTCCAGGCTTCCCAGTGGCCGGACCGGAAGTCTGTCTGCAGCAGCTCACTGGAGGGAAAGCGAGGACACACCCAGCCCACAGCACTCAGGGCCTGGAGACACTCAGGCCGACTGAGGGGGACCCTTCATATGGAACACTAAGAGGAGCCCGCCGAGCAGGGACGCCGAGAACAGGAGCAGCCCCTCCACTGCCGTGGTCCGCAGCAGCTCGGCCATACCCGGGAGGAGGAGGCCAGCGTCGCGAGGTGGAGCAGGGGCGCTTGGGGCCACAGCCGAAGGCACAGGCTGCGAGCCTCCGCCTGCCCGCTGGCTCCTCCTGTAACAACCTGAGCAGGAACCCGCCAGCGGTGGTATGGAAGGGCTGCATTCAGAAAGGAAAATTTAGAAACTGAGTTAATGTCAAGCATCACTTCTCCTTCTTTTATCTAGAGTCACTCCTACCTTGTTACTCAACCACTGTGGCTCTCTGAGGAGCCCAAGAACACCTCGCTCTTGCTTTCGGACAGCCCCCAGGTAAAGAAAGGAAACGCAGAAACGCGTGTGTCCCATTTGCCATTATTCCGTTGCCTCAAAAAGATGAAGCTACCTGGTCGGCCGTCATTGTGTCCCAAGTGCAGAGGCCTGAGGGGCTGAGTTCGCTGCGTGGGAACTGCAGGAATCGGGATTCTGGCCGGATGGTTCTTAGCTTGCCTCTGGGAGAGAGCTGGGGACAAGGCATTCACAGACGTGTCAAAAATCCCTAAGCAATAGCTCTAAAATGTTATTGTTATCATAGTGGATGATTGATGCTTTTGTACAAAGACAGACGAGCCAAAACTGCTTTTGTCCCAACCAGAAAGTCTAAAAGTGATGCAGTCTCTGAAGTCAGAGATGTGTCTCATCAGAGGGAAGGATGGATCTCATTCAAAGTAATAAGGACGTTCTAAGAACAAGCACATCCGTTTACAAAACAGCAAACACACACAAAAGTGACTTCAGGGATCTGTTGTTGCCCCCAAGACAGCAGCTCCTTTTTGAACCATGAGAAAAACAATCGATTTGAGTTGGAAAATAGTCTTCCACTTCAGATCTGTGGCCTCAGGAGCCAAGGAGAGCGAAGAAACGACTTGAGAGCACCAGCTCATCAAAGTCACAGGACAGCTTCCACCACGGCACGTGACGTCTGAATGACCTTTAAAAGAAGGGAATGTCTAAAGGCCCAGGAAGACACTGGGGTCCAAGGATTCCAGGGGGAAAGGCGCAGATTCATTCTCTCAATGGACCCAACCAACACCAGGGACCCAGCTGTTGCACGTCCCCCGTCTACACTGGGAGCGAGATCAAAACGCATCCGCCTATCTCAACTCTGTACCAGCAGACTGTCTCCATGAGGTCATTCCATGTTCATCAGCCACCAAGCTGTTTGCCCAGGAGCAGCAGCAAAAGCACAAAGGACAGAAAACCCTGAAGGGAGAAAGCCAGCCCACGGAGCCAGCGTCAGACTTTCCACGTCACAGTCCCCAAAGCCTCACATTCCGTTCTGTTGAGGGGAAACAATGTAATGTACAGTCCTGTCACCACAGCTATTAATAACTTGGATGCCGTCCAGACCCACGTGGGCAGGGGAATATTGTGTCCCAGCAATCCCATCGACCTGGAGACGCTTCCTTGGTGAGACCAGTCCTCTGGTCTCCTGCCTGCCACCTGTGAAGGTTCTAATTTTCTCGTCACACATAAGCCCTGATCAGTGGTGATAGGGCCCTAACGAGGACCTTTGTTGTTTCTCTGTTTTTTTTTTTTTTTTTTAAAGGACTTAGAAAACCACAAGGAACTCTGAGTTCCAAAACACCCTATTAGCACTTTCCAGTCCTGTTTTAGAAAAACCAATGGGGAAAAAAATGTAAAATGGAGTGGATTGGGACACTTTCTCATCAAAGTGGAGTTGTAATTTTAAGCAGGAGTTTTGTATTTGAACCCCATAATGGCAAGAATGATTAAGGGAAGCTTGGCTTCACTGTTTACAGCAGACCTTGATTAAATCCAAACAAGCAAAGGGAACACAGAGAAAGAGAGAGATAAAGAAGAGAAAAGAAAAATGAAAACAAAACAAAAAAATCCCTTTTGGAGTGTCCTGAGGTCCCTAGCCAGAAGAATACACTGGAAGAAAACAGAGAAAAGATCCGCACAGTGGGCCATCTGTCGCTCCCTTTCTTCCTCCTGTGTTCCACAGTCCTTTGTCCATCTGTATGATTTGCCTGCTCTGGTCTGTCTTTTGAGTTCGGCTTTGCACAAAGCGGACACACAGCAGCTCATTTTATTTTAGCATCTCTCGCTGCGGCCTTTACTGAGTGTTCAGGGATAATAAGACCTATTAGTGCCCTGCAGCTCCCTGGGAACGTTTTAGCAAGGCCGGGCGCCACGTGTCTGCATCTCCTCCGGGCCTCAGACGCCAGGAGGGAGGGGCATTAGAAGAAAAAAGGTCAGAACAGGAGTCTGGGTCTTAGGCACTGTGGGGGCTCCTTCCCCACAGCTCCTCCCGCTGCCCCATTAAAGGAGGACGCACAGGACCTCCATCACACAGCCACCCTCACAACAGCAAAGCCGCTCATCTGTCAGGAAGAAAGAGAAAACCCGCCACAGCAGAGGGCTGCAACTCGGTCGGTGATCGGTGAGGGGCAGGACGTGCGCGGGGGGCGGGAGCTCTGTGCAGCCCTGTGCTCCGGGAAGACCTGCAGAGGCCTGGGAGGCTCCAGCAGGGAGGCCCGGCCTGGAGCATGGGGAGCCGACTCCACGTCTTCTCAGCACGTGGAGGAGAGTGGGAAAGCGGGTCTCGGGGAACCACTCTCTCATGAAGAGACACCTTCTCACGGTGTCACTGGCCCCTCTACGCCACGCTGCAGATGTCGCCCTCCTTCCTGCCCATCCCTCTCCGTCTTCTCCCTCTCATTCCTGTTTTTCTTCTTCCTAGCAGCACAAAATAGGCATGAAGAGGCCACCGTCTGCGGCGGACATCATTGATTCAAAATCATCTTTCCAAGAGCAGAAGCTCAGCTTGGACCGGCATCTCCTCACCTTCCTCTTCGCCCACCATGAAGTCAGTCCTTCCACCAGTTTCTTTTCTCATTCTCCTTTCTCCTTCTCTCCTTTTCTCCAGTAAACTCCGTTTCCCTCTTAGGAAGCAACCATCGGGGTGGCGCGGGCTTCCGGGGCTCCCATCGCCGCTTACCATATCCTCCTCTCCTGTCTTCGTTCTTGACTACTTAGGAACGAAGGATGTCACCTTCTCCAGTACAGCGCCCAGCACGTGCCCTAGCCACCACTGTCAGACCACCACAATATGCAGCTATTTGCACATTAGACCACAATCTGGTCTCCTTTACCCTTGTTTATTATTTTTATTTCAGAGGGGTTTATGGGCTGGATGGAGGGAGGGGGAACTTGTAATATAATTAATGCAAAATTTTTTACATGGTAGAGATGTCTGCTCTGTCCCGATGGAGTAGCAAGGTCTGAATTCACCTTCTTGCCTGAATCAAAAAATGGACAAAATACAAATGAAACAATGTATTTCAAGACCGAGAATACCATGCAGCTAAAGCAGCTTACCTGCCAGGTGGGAGCACATGAGACAAGCTCTAATGAAGGACTTTCCATGCCACAGGATGCTGGTGGCCTCTGAGTGGAAACTGTAGGAATTCTGGAGGAGCTCCGGGTGATGGGCAGTCAGGAGAGCCCTGCAGGGGAGTGCAGAGGCTTCAGAGGGAGCAGTAAGAGCCTGCAGCAGGAAACACCCCAGGCTGGGAGGGCCACACCCCAAGGATCAGTGACAATGACACCTGGCACTCAAAAGGCCAGGAGCAGGGCCTGTTCCCCTGGCTGGGCTGGACACCTCCGGGTTCCCAGGCTGTGGGCAGGGCATGCAGAAGGCTCCTGCCTGAGGAGAGCGAGAGGTTCGGTCTCCATGGAGGACAGCTCCTCTCCTGGCCAAGGGCTCCGAAAAGGAAGAGGCAGTTTCCTGATAACTCAGCTTAGCAGAACCAGGATGAAGAATCTGTGTAAGCACACACACAGTTGTGGCACCTAAGATAAAAGCTGCAGAAATGAAAAGCAGAAAAACACAAAAACCTGCCAACTGAAAATGATCCAGAAATGTCCCAGATGTAAGAATCAGCAGATAAGGACATAAAGGTAGTTATTATAGCTTTATTTGGTTTTTTGTTTTGTTTTGTTTTGTTTTTGGTCCTGGAGATTGAACCTAGGGGTGCTTAATCTCTGAGCCACATCCCCAGCTCTATTTTATATTTTATTTAGAGACGGGGTCTTGCTGAGTTGCTTAGGCCTCGCTAAGTTGCTGAGGCTGGCCTTAAACTCACAATCCCCCTGCTTCAGTCTCCCAAGCCAGTTAAGTAGGTAAACGGGAGGTATAGACGGAACTGAATCTTAGTCTAGATGAAGGCAACAAGAGGAGGGTAAAAAATGCCCTGGATGGACAGATGGCAGTTAGGAACAGGGAGAAAGGTCAGTGAGCTCCAGACAAAGAGACAGAAACTGTCCAACATGAAACAGAGCTTCACATATGTACACGTATGCATTCTAAATAAACACGCAATGTGTGCGCACAAGGCATATGCGTATTTTATATATTTGTATATAAAGAGAGAGACAGAATCCATGAACTGGGAGAAAGCACCCAGCAGCTCAAACACATGGAATGGGATTCCCTGAAGGACAGAAGGGGGGAGCGGATACTGAAGTTTCTCAAATTTGATTGGATAAGAAACCTTTAGACACCAATAGCTCAGAAGACTCAAAGCACAAGAAACCTGACAAAAACTGTACCATGGACTTTACGACTGGGAAAGAAAACAACAATAAAAGCACAGTGCCCCGGGGTGGGGGCGCATCACATGGGGAGGAGGAGACGGAAATGACAGCAATTTCTCATAAAAGACAATGCAGCTGTCAAAATAGCTGGACAACAGCTTTAGGGTACCGGGAAACTGTCACTCTAGAATTCTATAACCAGCAAAGTACCTTCCAAAAATGAAGCTGAAATTTAGACTCTTTTGGACACATAGAAACTGAGCGAATCTGCCACCAGCAGAATGTGAAGAAGTTCTTCAGGTAGAAGGAAAATGACACAGGAGGCTTGACCCAGGGACGTGAGGGCCACCAGGAGGTACTGCTGCATGGATAGACTGCGGACATGTGTGTATAATTGTAAACTCTATTCAACTGAATATTTAAACAAAATGCTAGCAAGGTATGTGGCTTTATACCATCTGTATAAAGATACTGTTGTGCTGGGCACAGCGGCACCTGCCTGTAATCCCAGTGGCTCCGGAGGCTAAAGCAGGAGGATTGTGATCAAAGCCAGCCTCAGCAAAAGTGAGGCACTAAGCAACCCATTGAGATCCTGTCTCTAAATAAAATGCAAAATAGGGCTGGAGATGTGGCACAGTGGCTGAATGCCCCTGAGTATAACTCTTGGTACCCTCCCCCTCAAAAAAAGATGACATTAGACAATGTTAGCACAAAGGTCAGGAGGTGAAGCTGGAAGTGCACTGGAGTCAGATTTTGAGCATGTGCTAACCGTGATGTCATGGATGCTGGGCTGTGACAGGGCAAAATGCCCACCGTATGCTCCCAAAAGACCACAAGACAACAAACAAGGCACTCTATTGATATAACATTATGCATATTATCTCCTAACACTCTATGTACTATTATTACATCTGCATAATATAAGAGAGAAAGTGGAATTACTAAAGGTACTCAATCCAAAGGAAGGCTTGAAGAAAAGGAAAATGGGGGAAAAAAGAGACAACAATTAGAAATGAAGAGTAAGGCGTTTCCTTCAAAACTAAACATGGCGGCAGACCCACCAAACACCTCCTCTAAAGAGAGGGAGGGTCAGATTAGGAAAAAACAAAGCCAACTCTGCTCTGCACGCATCGAACCCTCCAGTACAGACAGGAGCAAGTTTAAAAGTGAAGGAACAGAAACTAGATAATGCTAAAATGAACCAGAAGAAAACCAAAGTCACCTCACTGGAATTGGCAAAGCAAGATTTCAGATGGAATGACAGAGAAGAAGAGAGTAACTTCACAAAGGCCAAAGTCATCAAGAGTGCTCTGGAAACACGTGCACACACGTGGCAACAGATCCACGAGCTCATGAGGATGTCATTCCGTCCTGTGAAGGACACGCATCCAGAACACACAAGAAACTCAGCCTCAGTAATAAGAAAGCAGAGAGATGCAAACAGACCCTTCATGCAGAAGATGGCAGATAACAACCCAGAAAGCACTCAGCACCGTCTGCCATCAGGAAAAAGTCAGGCAGGGTCTCGAGGTGGGTGGCTGGGCAGGTATTTAGCTGGTCAAGTGGAAGGCTAAAGATAGCAGGAGTCATTGGGGGTGTAGAGGAACTTGAACTTTCATGAACTGTTTTTGCTAAAACCACCTTTGGAAACAACTGGAAGCTTCATAAAAATGAAAACACACACCTATGACATGACTCAGCCATCCGTCTCCTCCCTGGTCACCAAGAGGGTGCGGGTGGATGTCCACACAATGCCTGTGCAGGAGCATTCACAGCGGCTCTGTCAGCGGCAGCCCTCCCGACGTCCAGCAGCAGCTCAATGGACAGACACAGCTCAAGGGACAGCCACACTATGGGCTCTGCTCAGCAACCGAAGGAGCACACAGGTGACTCGCAAAGCCACTGAGCTGTGGGAAGGGAGAGACAGAGCCCACAGATGGTGACTCCATCTCTATACATTTTTAGAAAACGCCAACGAAACCATAGAAACTGAGCCAGCAGTTGCCTGCAGACAGAGGGGCAGGCTGAATCACAACGGGGCCCGAGGGACCCCATGGCTGACTGTGTGGACGGACCATTTTACAGCACGGGCACATGCAGAGCCTTACCAGGTCATGCACTTTAAATACATGCATTTGATGACAAGTCAATTATACACAAGTAAAGCTACTGGGAAGACGAAGGGGAAACATCACAGGGCTTCGGGGGTGGCTGTCACAGGTGAGGCGTGCACAGCGGGAGCCCACAGCTCCATGGCGAGTGTCCTTCAATGCCTGCTGCCTCTTGCTGGGGCTTCTGAAGGTGCACCTGTATCTCCATGCCGCAAGAGTGAGACTGTCACATGACAACTGTGCCCCTGATTCATCTAACTGACCCATCGGCCAAATTGACCATTGCTTAGTCTCTGGGAGGTGTCCAAGGTCATGGGACAATGCCAGGCAGAAGCCTGGAGGTTGAGTTTATCAGTGCTTATCAAAGAAGCAGAGCCAACAGGGTGTAATAAACTGCATACAGCAAAGAACCCCCTCTGACTTAACCTCAGGCGACAGCAAGGGCTGGCTAAATGTCCACAGGAAATTCTTTCTCCCAATCCTGCGGCTGCACTTGAAGTCAGGGGCAGATAGGCAGAAGAGGGAGATGGAGCTGGGGTGGAGGAGGCGGGACCAAGGACAGCAAGCGAAGAGTCCACTCCGCAAGGAGGGAACAGCTCCCGGGGCCACACCCTTAACCTCAGGGTATCTCTCAGGAGAAACTGACCCTATAGTCATGGAGGAGACAGGAGATGAGGACGATGGCCTCAGGCATGCTCTGGGCTCACCACAGCCTGGAGAGGCACTGTGCCCTTGCCGCCTGGCCACCCTGGGTCACACTCTTGCACTTCCTGCTTCACTCTCTCCACTCATGTTGGGCTCCTTCAGCACATTGGGATCCAGGCTCAGGTGAACACGACTGTGCATGTTGACTGCTACGTGGTAATGCTTACATTTCTGAGGGGCCGGCCCATGTTCGTGTTCGGGATGCCGCTTTAGAATGTGGAAGACAGTAGACACGGTCTCTGGCTGGTGAAAGGATCTGGGGTGTCTGTTGGGGTGCAGAGTAGCCTCATTTCCTGGAGCTGTTTGAGCAGCTGCCAGATTTAGCTTGACTTCCCAACTTGGAGCCAATGGGATTTATTCAAAGGAACACTTGGAGTTTCCCAGATCGATACTGCTGTGTGCTCATTAGCAAGAACCCATGGAATACTATCTGCAGCTCTGGAATACTGATTTGAGAAGGCTACCTTGCTTCTTATGAATTCCCTGAATTCATACTGGTGTTATCTTCCAACTAAAACTCCAACCTTAATGGTTCACAGGGGCATTTGATGAACTTGTAAGGCAACAAATGAGGGCAACATCTTAGAGGTCATTTAAATGTGTGGAAGGATGTAACAGGCAAGACCTGGAAAATCAGTGTGACCAGATCACAGCAACCTTTAGAACCAAACAAAACATTGATCAAAGATAAGATGGAAATCCAATTGCAGAGCATCACAGAATAGAGTATGAATATTCTGTTGAAATGTCCTCAGAATAGTTCTTTTCATGTCAAATATATAATTTATGCTTCAAAGAGCCTAAAATATGACACAAAGATTAAATGCTGCTCATTAAGAACCTGAGCAGATTTTTCAGGGCTTGGGGGAGGGAAGGATGAACTTGGCTTGGACAAGGAAACAGGTGTTGTTTTTTCTGAAACTAGGAGCCACCACTGCATGAACCTTTTCCTCCTTCACGAGTCCCCAGTTAAAGCAGCCGTCCTCTAGATAGATGCTGGACAGAGCACTTCTGGAGCGGGCCAGCAGTTTCTCCTAGTGGGTCTGCAAATTTGTGCTGAGAAATGCCATGTCTCAAGGGCTCCATTGCTTAGAGAAGGACCCAGAAAACTTACAGAAGAATGTCCTTCCCCATACCTGAGTTGGCCTAGTTCTAGGTTAGAAACAAAAGGAATTTATTGTCTTTGCTGTTTTGTGTTGATTTTCAGTGCAGAAACTTTCTTTGGTTTACTAAGCTACACTTTCTAGAAAAAGGTTCTTTGTTTTGGGGGAACTTCACATTTTCCAGCAAGCATAAGCATTCCAGGGAGACGTCCGGGAAGGGAAGAAGGGGGTGGTCCCTTGTTCTGGTGATGCAGGATACATCGCCTTCACACCCTGGGGTCCTCAACACAGGGTGATTCTTGGCTTTGGTTGGCTCCATGATGGGCAGGAACTCCCTTTTCTGCTGCGCGCGCATTTGGAATGAACTCTCCTTTCTCCACTGTCCTTACCAGGATGCATCTGGTGAAACCATAGCCCATGGAGAAGGATGGCGGCCCTGTGGTTGAAAAGCAAGTGCAGAGAAATTCAGGAGTGCAAAAAAAAAGACACGATGAACTCAGGAAAAGATTGTCCCAGATAATAAAATGGCCTAATTTCTGTTTCAATATGTTTATTACAGAAGATATCAAACACAAGCTAAACAGATAGAATGGTAAAATCAATCCTTGGGCACCATGGCACATCTGTGACGATCACCACCCATGATGGGGTCCACCCACCCTACCCTCCCTCCTTCTCTTACCAGTGCAACGGGAACCCTGGTCATCCCACCTTTCTAAATAACTCAGCATATCTCACTATATGAAAACTTATTAAAAAGAAATAATCACAACGTAATTATCACACGTAAAAATAGATGATTTCTTAAGATCATTGACTACTCTACCAGTATCCAAGCTTCTAATGGTCATAAATGTGTTGCTTTCTGTAATTCACTTGAATCAGGGTAAAGACAAGGTCAGCAACTGCAGTTGGCTCAGTGACTTGTGTGCTTTGTGGTGAACTGAGCCCCCTCCACCTACCAGCTTTCTGGAGAAACCCAGGCCTGGGCCTTTGGAGTCCAGGCCTGAAGAACGGCCAGCTTTAAAGCAGTGCCCAGGGCAAAGAGAGGTCGGTGGCAGTTTTGGGTGTAGGTGCCAGCTCTGCTTCAGTTCACTAAACATGCATTTTTAAGAGAAAGCTTCTTTTTCATTGAGCCATTTTTATCAGCTTTCCTTCTGTTATGGTTTCTTCCATGTTGAAGACCTGGTCCCCAGAGCAGCAGTTTGCAGAGGTAGACTTTGGGAAGGGTTGGCTCCTGGGGCCTCTGACCACACCAGTGACTAAGCCCTTCAGGGATCATCCTTGAGTGGACTGTTGGGAGGCAGTAGAGACTCGAGCAGATGGGCCCTTGCTGGAGGAAGCATGGTGGGAGGCCTCGCAGAGCAAGCTGCCCGCCCCATCGTCAGGAGGCAAAGAGGCCAAGGAGGGGGTCAGTGTCAAAAGTCAGCCTCTAGGATTGGCTCCTGGGGAACCAAAGACCTCACACCAGGCCCTGTCTCCCAAAGTTTCCACTACATCCAGGGATGCCACCATGGGGACCCAGCCTCAAAGACTTGGGTCATTGGGGGACATTGGCATCCTAATTCTAGTGACAGTCAAACCTTAGTTTTCAATGTAGAAATTTATCCAAAAATCAGAAAGAAGAAAAAGTATGTGGAAGGTCCTTGAGATGGAGACTTAGAAAAATACCCATGAGACCCAGGCTTTCTCTGTCACTCTAAGGGACCCTCTGGGGTGTGAGGAGTGACCCCTGGGCTCCTAATGCCTACCAGGGTCATCTCCATAGGTCATACTGCATTGTTAAATCAAAACCTCTTTCTCTTTCACCTGATGGTCCGGGAGACAAGCAGTAAAGATGGAAGGATCGTATGTGCTTATCCAAATGACACAGTGTAGAATTGCAGAAGTTCAGCCATGGGAATAGTCTTACATAGTCCCTGGATCCCACAGACGATCGGCCTACGTGCCGACAGCCCGCGGGGCTGGCCCAGGACACAGGCTGTGCCTCCTGACGTTCCTTCTCCATCCTGAGCACCGTGCCTGTCTCTTGGCAGCGAGCACCCTCAACACAACTTGCTCTGAATAAATAAACTTTCCCTCGCAGACGTGAGAAACCAACTTTGTAACAAGGAAGCATGAGCTAGAGAGAGGCAGCTTGTTAAAACAGAAGAGGACGGGGTGAGGGTTCAGCTCGAATCCTGCCTCTGCTGCTCCTGCCCATTCTGACTGGGTAAATGATTCCACAGGTGAACTTCAGGTTCCTCATGGAGGAAGGGGACCATAGCTCCCCCGCGGTGTCACTGCGCTGGTCCACGGGTCTTCAGCTGCAGGCGGCACCAGCAGACAGCAGAGGCCTGAGGGTGAAGGACAATGAAAAGGAGTTGGCCAGAGCCTCCCCCGCCAAGGCCGGGGGCGGCACCCAGGGCTGGATGTGCTGCCACCCCAACTTCAAACTCTGGGTGTCTTTGCTAACACACCCCTCCAGCTATTTATTAAACCACTGACGCACATTTTGAAGAAACACAAGTTGACGCAATTCTATCTTGGTTTTGTGACACCTTTATTACTCCAAGTCGTTTTAAGTCTTCATCCTAAACCCAATCCTAAATCCAAGGGGGCAAGGAACCTGCAGCACCTCCCTCTTGTAGACTAGCTGCAGAAGGAGCCTGCCTGTCACCCGCGCTCTCTGCTGGTGGGGTGTGTGTGGTGCACTGGGAAAGCAGGCAGGCTCGGAGTCCACACACGGAGCACCCCTGGGGAAGGGGAGTGAGCCGGGGCCAGTGCATGGCAACCAGCACTTTCCCTGTGTTGAGACATCCGTGTGGCACAGGCGTAAAGGCCAGAGGAGTTCAGGAGGGACACGGCACTTCCTCTCCCCTCACCGTGACTCCTCAGCCCTTCCTTCCACTTCCAGAGACAAGCAGACATTTTTTACAGAGAAAGAAAAATACCAAGCTATAAAATATTCTTTCATTCCTACTAAAATAAGTACTATATGCAGAGGGCAAACATACATAACTTCCATAGCATCTGAAAATGCTAATACCCTCTGGCTCTCTTCTGCGAGCACGGATTTAACTCTGCTCTAATGCGGAATTCAGGCAAGCTCTCAAGGGCTGCTTCGGGAAGTGTAAAGACGCGAACAAGACTCACAAATAGGAGGCTGTAATTCCAAACACTGATATTAAATTAGTTTAGAATAAGTTTTGCCTTGATACTTTCAAATTGGGAATGATAAAATAGAAACATGGAGAAAAGAGCTTCCAGGAGAACTCAGCTTCTTCGGGATGTTCTGGTCTGCTCCTTTACATGCGTGGGTTTCCGTTTTTCTGCCAGTTGTGGGTTTGGTGGGTGCAGGAAGGGTGCTTGTTTCCTGGGGACCCAGGTTGGACCCACTCTTGAATATACCATGGCATACTGAAAAGTAACTTTGGCCAGGGATCTGACTTTCCAGGTCAGATACCAAATCCAAACCTCTGGGATTACATCGAAAGGCATTTTAGAAATGCCAGGCTTATGGGGAAAGCGTGTGTGACATTCCTAAATGGTGATGGGTCGTGAACTCTGAGGAAAGCTGCCCTCACTGGCGACAGTGTGAGCCGTGTGGGACACTGTGCTCCCTGACCATCCAGTGGCGCCAAAGAAGCTGGGATGTGAGCAGCTCGAGCCCCAGGGCAGGGGTCACCCTGAACTTCCTGTCTGTGTCCACATAGACAGAAACCCTGGTGTGTCATGAAACTGAATATCCAGGTTGGCACGTGATTCCATGACGGGACACGTGAGCACGAATAGTTGGAATTGCTGGAGGGAGAAAGTCAGAAGCGTGTTGTGCAGTTCAACTCTTTGGAATGCCAATGTGACGCATGAATCACCCGATGGGATTTGCCCCAGTCCATTTAAAGACAGTAGCCAAAGAACCTGTGTACATGTCACTGCCCATGAGGAGAGGCTTCTCTTTCAAAGCTCAACAAAACCTCAACCAACTTCTGAGCAGTAGGTGGCATGACTACAGGGTAATCCACAGTGTGCCCTGCCCTTGGGGTTTGGATGGACACGTCACAGGAAGCTACAGGTTGGAAAAGAGCATTGTGCTTCAAGTCAGAAACCTGGAGTCCAGGCCATGCCAAGCCACTTCCCAGACAGGTGACCTTGCACAAGGACATTTTCTTCTCTGTATAGCATAAAAAATCCCCTTCCTTAGTGAAGACTCCTAAACAGAAAAATAGAATTTTCTGTGGGCCATTAACTGGTACAGTGAAACTTACCAGTTTTCACTTTTACTTAGAAACTGCTAAAGAAAAATAATGCTTAAAAGAATGTACATAAAAAGACCACCGAGAATTGAAGTTTTAATCCCAAAGCAGAGAAGTTTGGTGAATTTGGGCATAGTTCTAGGTAAGAGTATAGATTCCCCAGGGCGTGAGAGCTGAGTGTGCCCAGCTCTGGCACTCTGTCCACAGCCGAAGTGGTTGGGGGCAGATCATCTAACTGCTGAGCCTCAGCCTCCATCTCTGCAGCGTGGGGTAAGAGAATTTCTTGCTCACTAAAAAGAGCGTGGAATACAGGGCTGGCACCTGGCAGGTGCTCAGAAATGGGTTCCAGCCGGTCCCCTGCCCCATGGCAGCCTCGAGGGAACATTCCCACACGCCAACATCTCTGAAACGGACGTGTCTCCTAACTGATGGTGCCAGTTCATGGCATTTTTCTTTCTTACTGGTGTGTAATAAAATAATGTAATGTGCATTACCGCAAATTGGTAGTACCTAAGGTTGAACTCAGCAACCTGTTTTAAGATTATTCTGAACAACTAGGTTGAGATTTTTAAATTTTCCAATCTGATCAATACCTCATGAACAAAACAGTTTGAGGCAAATTAAATTCATAAAATGTGTTTATGTATTCCGCATCTGTGTAAAACACATGGGAGGAACCTAGCCAGCCAGCACATGCCTGTCGCCACCTGCAAAGGTACTTCGTCCAACATGAGCCTGAGAATGTGTTTACACTACTCTCTGCTTTCCCATCTAACTGTGTTAAAGTTTCCACGCGTCCCTGTTGTTTTCTTCAGTCCCCGTTACTGCACCAGCACAGCGGGGAGGAAGTTGCTCAGAACAGCTCTCTAAGGCACTTCCTGCCATCCTTTCTTGCCCATCAAGTCTGTGGATGCCAGGGACTCACCACCCCAGCTATGGAAACCAGAAAAGAGGCTCTGACTCCCCATCCCCAGGGACCCTGAGCTGTGAGTGACAGGGAGCCATGCAGCTCGCCACTGCGCACAGCAGTGGTGGCACCACCCATGTGTGGCTCTTGCAGTGAGTCCTTGAGTGTCTGTGGACGTGGACACAGGACGATGAAGCCCGTGGACTTGGGTGGACCCCCTTCCATCCTCCCCAGCTCTACCTGCAGCCAGGGTCTCCACCGACAGCCGCCTCAGGGAGCCAGGCAGACCTGAGCTCAAGGACTCTAATCTTGCTAAAGTTTCATTTTCTTCTTTGTTAAACTGGTACTGATAGTTCTTGACTTTTCCATCACATAGGGGTGCATGAGGATCAAAAGAAATAAAGTATGTGACAATATTTGATAGAGTCCAATGCATACGGATATTATAACAATTACAATAATTATAAAACATTTTAATATTATAGAATCAGAAGTTCCTTTGGGGGGAAAAAGAGTGAAAGACACAGAGACAAAGAGTACAGTCCAGAGAACTGTAGGGTAGGTCAGAGAGAGGCAGCAGGAAAGCCATGAGGAGCTCCGTCCCAGTGTTTTTGGCTCCTGTAACAGCACACCTGAGCTAGTTTATGAAGAGCAGAGGGTGCTTGGCTCGTGGCTCTGAAGACAGGGGAGACCCAGAGCTCAGGACGGGTGTCTGCCCCCTGGTGCTGTGCAGTGTCGCCCAACAGGAGAAGGTAGGAGGGCAAGATCGGCTGGCTCGCCTCTGAAGCAAGCCTGGTCTCTCCATAACCAGCCCACCCCCACAATGCCGCAAACCACCCTTCACCAGACCCCGCGTGGGTGGTGAAGTTTCCAACGGAGGAGCTCGGGGCCATGCTCAAAGCATGGCCAACACTAGTATTGGCAAGGAGTCAGACCCTAGAGCCAGCGAAGGCACCAAGCGGGCAGTGGCAGGCAGAACGTGGCCAGGGCTGCAGAGCTGCAGATGCCCAGGAAGCGGAGGGGCAGCAGAGAGACACGGCGGGCCAGTGGGTGGAGAAGGGAGAGCATGGAACCAGACCGGAACCACGGGCTGACGGTTAGGAGGTTACGGCTGTTTCTATCACGGAACCTCCTCTGGGCCTGGAGGAACATTTACCTGCCTCTCTATGTGTCGGGTCCTTTTGATTGGATGTTTGACAACATCAGAGCTCAATGTCTGGGTTCCTACCTTCCCGTAAATTGCTCTGCGCTTTGTTCTGGAGTTTGGCTAATGTATTTGGAGGCCAGCATTTCATAGTATGTTTTTAAACTTTTCTAGAGTGATTTAATGTTGGTAGCTTAGGCCTGGGCCTGCCCTGGCCCTTCCCCGAGCCTCCCCCAAAAGCTGTTCCACGCAGGTCTTCGGAGGCCCATACTAACTGGGCTCATACTAACTGCTAAATACAGGTCAGCTCTGTGTGAGCTTCAGCAGATGCTCAGCCTGTGGTCCTGGGACAGTCAGCTTGGCTTAGTAAGGACTTCCATTAGTGCAGATTCATGTTCAGACAGACTCGGGAAGCTCAGTGGATTGTAGGCCTCCTCCGCATGGCTCTTTGCTCTCCAGTTCTCTGACCCAAGTTCCTTCTGTGCACTCCCCGTGCAACGTCTCAGCCCCTGAACTCTGGTCTCCATGACCCTATCTTGGTGGTGAGGTCCAAGTTCTGCCTGGGTCATTCCCTCCTGGCCATCGTCCAGGCAAAGAGCCCAACACTAAGGAACACCTCATTTTTTTTTTCCTGTTATGGATTATATTTCCATACTTCCTTTTTTCTAGTATCTTTATACTGATTTTTTTCTAGATTTTCTATCTGTTTATAACCAGAGGACTCACCTAGCACAGTTAGTACATTTAAGCTACAACCAGAAGTTCCACTAGGGATGCTAGAAAAAGCATTTTTAGTAACAGCAGAAGAAGCAAATGAGTTTCAGTGGATTTGGGCATAAACAAGAAAGCAAACCAGGTGAACAGAGACCTGAGAGAACAGTTTAATCCTACTTATTGCTACTTGGTTCTTTATGACTTCGTTTAAACGGTATTTCTTAGAGTTAATGTCTGTAAATACTTTGAACCGTGCTGGGCTCATACTAACTGCTAAATATAGGTCAGTTCAATAAATACTGAGTACAAAACATAATAAATATAACTACCGAGTACACTAGAAGATTCAGGAAGGTCGACACACTTATCACAAGTGTAATAAAATTATTGTGCACTTCTTCTTGATTGACCCTTTCCCCATATCAGCATGGAGTCCATGGGTTGGGCTCTCCATCTACTTTGTTCATCTCCTATCTCTACCAGGTCATGTGGGAAAATAGCACTGGACCACATGGGGAGTCAAACAATGTAGTGAGCATAGATGAAGGAAGTCTCCACTATCCACGTGCTTAAAGCTCAGTCTAAGATGCAAAGGACACCTGTATGTCTTGTGACATGCACATCGTATTTCTGGGTCAAGAACTATTTGAAAGTAATGTTATTTGTTTCCAGGTGAAAATAATTTTGCCTGACTCTGGAATATAATTTTCTCCTGAGAAATCTCTTGTCATTGTGTAAACTTTGAGGAATGCAAACCAGGAAGGAACAGTTTGCACAATGAGAAATTTGAGTAGGTACACCAAACGAATGACAGCTGTACTTTAGAAACCTGTCTTTAAAGAAATTAACAGCTCCACCTGCCCAAATGCAACCATAGCAAAAGGCTTTTCCTGGAACCTCTGATGCACACATGAGGTAACGTGATCTTGACTTATCACAAGTGACAGAATGCTCTTCTTACCAGGATACTGTTTGTAGGTGAAGTCAGGTGGTTCTCACCTGGACCAGGTGGTAACAGAATCACTCGTTGAGAACATGTGAGCTATTGATCCCTCAGTCTTTGAATGAATAACTTCTGGAGTTTAATGAGGGAAAAGATAAAACCTTGAAAGTGGCTTTCTGCAGACACTGTCTTGTTACAAGAGATAATTGAGAACTTATAACTTCACCACAATGAGAATTTTTCTTTGATCTTACATGTTGTAATAATTATTCTACTAAATTATTTTTAGGGTTATATCACTTCCCCACCTTAGCAAAATAAGAGAAAAGTGAAACAAAATAGGGAAAAAACAGAAAGTATCATACATTGATGAAAACAGAAAAGTGACATTAACCTAATAAATGGGAATTGGGGTTATTAGCACAAAAAGTATGTATTTATGTTTGACCAAGAAATCTCACTTAGAGTAATTGATCCTATAAAACACGTTGTACGGGCCTGTTCCTTGCAGGTTTGATGGGAAAGAATGGGAAGGAGCCAGTGTCCTGCAATAGAACTTGCTGAGTAAACTATGCAAACATGTGTTTGATTTTAATAAATTAAATAAAATAGTAACTGGAAGTCGGATGAATGGAAGAGACACAAAACACAGGGGAGAGGTGATTCCTCCCTGAATGTCCTTCACTTTGTATATTTGACAATAAGCTCATGTGAATACTTGACATAATCTTAAACAAAATTAAAGCAAGAAAGACAATTCTTAAAAATCAAAGAGAATGTGAAGACCATGAAATTGACGAGCCGTCGATCAGGCTGGTAGCACGGTCACACAGAGAAGAAAAGCCCAGGTGACTTAAAAGAAGGTTAACTGGTCCACCCTCCCTAGCGAGCCACAGAAGAACTGGGAAAGGCTTTAACTCTTTTCAACAATCACTGTGAGTGGTAATATTGATGTGACTACTCTGAGAGTGCATGGTTGTATTGTGAGTGTGAAGAGCGATAGCTCACAATTACACCATTGTCACAAAGGACAGTTTTCAGCTTGGAAGAACTGAGATCCGGAGTGAGCTTGACGAGATGTGTGACAGTAGTCCCGACTTGATCCAAAGTCGGCAGCCAGTGTGAACTCACAATGTGCTCCATCCGTGTGTGTGTGGCGGAGGTGGGGAACGTGCATGTGTGAGCTCTGTCTTTTGAAAAGGAACAGAAATGGTGACTGATTGTGGAAGACTTCTCCAGGGGTGCAGACCAACAGGATTCATGGGAGGGGACTTCCCGGAGGATGGGGCCCACAGGGTCACAGAAGCTGGGAATCCCAGCTCAATTTGTCTGCAAACAGGGAAACAGAGATGCTGGTCGTTTGGCTCCATCCTGGGCTGTAACAATCTGTCAGGGCAAATAATCCAGCTCCTTCAACAACCAGAATGCAGAGAGAAAAAGAGGCAAGGCTTATATATGAACACAGATTCAAGAGATAAATCGATCAAGTGCCATATGTGGACTTTTGGGGAAATCATAAATAGGACAAATTTTAAGAGAAAAGAAGGAAAATATGAACACTTCCTGAATATTTAATGATAGTAAGGTATTAGTTTTTAAAATTTTGAGTGTCCTAATAGTATTGAGGCTACATTTCAAAAGAGTCCTAAGATTCCAGAGGTGCCTAATGAAATATCTATGGAAGACATTTTGTGATGTCTGAGATTTGCTTCAAAACATCTGTGGTGGGTGTGCACAGTAGGACTAGGTGAAGCAGGACCTGAACTTTGCACTCTGTTTTGTGGTACTTCCTGAAGTTCTGTGAAGTAGATAATCAATGATTAACAAACTGCTGTTTTAAAAATCATGGAGTAAAGTCAGACTTGGCTCAGTTGTAGAAAATCAGGCCACATGCTCCTCTGTCGAGGTCTTCATCTCCCCTGACTGTCTTTTTGGCCTACCATTTACATCGAGCTGATAGCCCACGTAGGCGTCTTAAGGCCATTGCACTGAGGAAATGTGCGTAACGCTGTCTCTGTGCACACTATTGGGACAGATGACAGGAGGGCCTCAGGGACTCAGTTATGTTTAAACAATCACTTTTTATGTTTTTTGGGCAATTTCCATGTGGCAGGTATTGTCAAGGGTTTTAGATGTGTTTGCTCATTAACCCTCAGACAGCTCCAGAGATCTCCTTAAAGATGAGGGAAGGGAGGCTGCCACTTAATTCAAGCCCCCCACCCAACCCCCGGCTGTGCTCCTGGCCTCACCAGCAGGAGACAGGGGGTCCCTGGCCAGGCGACCTGTGCCCAAGCTCCAGAGTCTACTGTGCATTTGTCTGATGCATTTGTATTGCTATTGTTGTCAATTAGTATTGAATGTGGGTGTTTATTTGAAAGCCCTGTTGAGACAGGTGAAAGGGCAGGAGAATGCCTTTGGAACGTGCAAACACGCTGTCAGGCTGGTGATTTGGTTCTAGGGATGAAAATCTCATGCATTCAGAGAAGCCGGGTACTGAGCAGGAAGGGGTGAAAGGAGAGTTAAGGACGGGTGGGGATGTCGCCTTGGTCACCTGCACAATCCTGGACACTTGGTACCCCCACTCGTGCAAGGGTTGTAGTGGAACCCGGCCCTGAAGTCACCACGGTAGTCAACCACTGTATTCCATTATTCAAGGGCCCCCTGGAAGGGCTCGCTCCCACGACCAACCCAAGGAACTTTTTCAAGAGAATGTGTAGAGAATAAACGTCTCCACGAATCGAATCGTCATCCGCGGGTGTTCTGGCACTCCTTGTCAATTGCCGTCACAGGCAGCTGCCTACCTGACGTTCCCCTTTGCGTGGCTAGAAAGGCAGGTTTCAGGAAACAGCTATGAGCACCTGACTCTTATCTCACGTCCCAGAACTTTCTCCAACCCTAGGACTCTTCTCCTGCTCAACATTTCCATAATTATTTTGATATCAACTTCTTCCTCATCCCCCACATCTAATTAGCAAATTGGAAACCTCCTCATGCGACCCGCCGGGCTTCCTGCTTTTCCGTTCCAATGCCGCTGGATTCAGTGGAGCCCCAAAGGGCAGGTGGCAAGGTGCCTTTCAATCCCCATCTCCCCAGGAATCGGCCTCAGGCTCTACTCCAAGCCTGTGTGATGCATATTGCTGTATTTAATCATAAACCAAAAGAATATCTGTTAATTAGTGACTAAAATGTTTAACATGTATCTGCGCTGTTCTCATGACTGACTATATTCCTGGTCAATAGAGACTAAAAGAGTACAGCTTGCTTCTCTCTCTAGAAACTCTCGCACGCAGAGACACAACCATTGAACCTGAGTAAAAGTACAGCAAGTTTCAATGCTGTCTCTTGTCCAGAAATGGGGCGGCGAGGGGATGGGAGCGTCCTTAGCCGAGAGGGCTTGAGGTGCGGGCGCCCTACTGCGGTCTCCAGGAAGGCAGAGCATGAGCCGAGAGGGGAGGCGGGCACTCAAGCCACGCAGGGCAGATGGAGGACAGGCGTCCTGCAGTCTCTGCCCAGTGTGTTGAGCAGCAGCAGCTGCACAGGGGCAAGTCTGACACCCGGGGACCAATCTGAGGAAAGCAGGTAGCAAGTTGCCTAACAAACCGAAGAGGCAAAGGTCCAGAAATCCAGAATGCCCTGGACTCTGACCCAGGTGGCTGACTGAAGGGACATGAACTCTGATCCCCGGGAACCACCTCTGTTTATTGAGCCTTATTTGGAGACTGAATGTCAGAGGGTTCAGAAGCCAGCCTGGATTATTGCTGAAGGGAACCAGAGAGCCACAGTTTTGCTACAATTATTTCAGAACAAGAAACTGTCACATTATTAGTTTTAAGTTATGGGACGGTGGCATTCAGCTGTAAATCAGGAGGCTGAGGTGTCTTGATGTGTCCTCTCCTCAGCCCTGGCTGTGTGCACTAATGGCCGCCCAGGGCCTCTGTGGCTCGGCTCTGAGGACAGGACAATGCGTCCTGCTATCAGGGGGCGACAGGAGAAAGGCAGAGAGCTCTGTGCAGAGGACCCGGAGCCACTGCACCTCCCTGTGCAGAGACGTCTTGTCAACTTCACCAGCTCCCCTGAACCCAAACAGCCACAGGAGTACTGACAAGTTTAATTTTCCAGGACCTCAGGCTGGAGGCGAACCCTTGAGCACAGGGACTTCATACTGACGCCAGCCAGGGGACAGGGTGACAGCCACTGTGGACCTCAGCCTCACCCAGCACCAATGACGAGGACGGAGTCTGCTGGGTTTACTTGAGTTAAGTGTTCTTGCCAAATTCTATCCACCTGGCCTCTGTTTCCTCATATGTAACATGAGGACCTTGATGTTCTCTGCGACCTTCAATCTCTGATACTCTTCCTGGAAAATATCATTGACTTTTTTCCTTTATGAATTTTTCTCTTAAATGTCCAAAAAAGAGTCTGCTGTAAATCTGAAGCCTTGGGACCTGCTCTTGGATTTGACATACTAAACCAATTAAAGACCTGTTTCCAGCACATTGATGAGGTCCTTCTCCAGGTCCCATGGGGACGTGGTTATGTACCTGCAGGAGCCTGCCAGTTCCCACGTGATGGTGTCTCGCTAGGCGAGCTCCCCGTGGCGAGGCGAGCCACTGGAGGAAGCCGTTTGCTCCGTGCATACCTGTGAGCCTGGAGACTGAGTGACAGCTGTCACACATTCACCTCCTCTGCACAGCTCCTTAAGAGGCTGTGCCTCCGTCATTGACGTTAAATGTCTACTTGTGCAACTGCGTTGTCTGAAATAACGGATTCTTCAAAGAGCAAAGCAGAGTGGACGGTGCCTTCTCAGTCCTGATTAAAGAAATGACATTTCTGTTTACTATTTGCCAGATTTAAATAGTCAATAAATGTTCTCCGTGATTTCCAGATGTTGGTATGTGTTTCACTTGCAAGAATATACAATTTGTAAGGTTTATGGGGAGTGTCGCCTCTGTGGTGTTGAACTTTGATGATTTTCAAAACAATTTAGTACATCTCAGAGGTTAAATTCATGATCGATCGTATGCCTCTGATTGGTTGCAAATTCTAAATGTAAAAAATGCTTATTTTTCTGATGATCAACTCAAATAGATTAATAATAATTGAAAGTTCTTCAGTGTCGCAGATTGATAACAAACATGAAAGTACAGAATTGCCTTATTTCTCTAGGAAATCATTTTCATTCACAAAATTGATACAGCAAAGATGAGCTCTACATTAGTGCTCCAGTCCCCTGCTCAGAGGCAGTTCCGGCTGCGACCTGCTTACAGGGCCACGCACACCCTCCTACCGTCAGCTCCACTGTTCCAGAGTACACTGTGCAGGTTCTGTGCTGGAACCTGGTATCCCAAGAATGGGTGGCATTATTCCCAAATACTTGCCACAGGGTCCACCCTGGGATTCCATTCTAGAGAATTTACAAACACACCTAATAACTCACAAGTCAGTTCCCACAATCAACTTAAGTACATGTTTACTGTAACCCGAGAGAGTGAGAAATTCAGTCTTTTTAGTAGAGTCAGTTCAACATCATAAATAAAGATGCACATTATCTGAAGTGACCCTGCTGTTCCTGAATATTTGAACTTGAGAGAATGAAGAGATCATCCTCTTCCTTCCAATTTTTTGAATGAGTACATGGGAGAGATCACCCAAAAGCCAATCCAGGAAATTTACTTGCAAATTGTCCCAATTACAGCCCCTAGCACCGGCTTGTGCTTCCGTAGTTTAGAGATTGCTTGTTGAATTAAATTGCTACAGGCGCATTTGTGTCTTTCCTGTCTGATACCTAGTTTTAAAAACCATGGACTTGTACTTTAGTCAATCAGTGCCCTTAGCAATGTTTCTCACTATAATGTGGGAAAAGATACCTCTCGCCATAACATCACAGCTAAATACCAAGAAAGGTCAAATTTACACACACACACAAAAATGATCACATAGGAGATCTCATTTGCAAAGGCTGAAGTGCACAGGGGATCTGAAAACTCTCAGCCACACTTCCTATAGAGAAACTGTGAGGGAAGGTTCCTCCTGGTGTACCCTCCTGATGCTCCCAGGAGACCTGAGCCTTGGAGATGCTTGTGTAAATAACATTGTTGTCACAGAAATGGCTTTGTGCATGGAGTCTAAAAACCACTCTGCAAGACACAGTCCAAAAATAAACATGCCTTAATACCTCTTCAGACTGTGTTTCAGAAGGCCCCTTGGCCTCCAGCCCTCTGTGTGGAGCAGGAGTCCATTGTGATGCAGTTAGGTCCCACACACTCACCGATTTTATACCAGGAGGAGGAAGCAGCGTTGTCGAGGGAATGAGGCAGAGGAAAGGGGTTTAAGAATCAGAATTTTGTTCTGGCTCAGATGCTAATTTTCCTGTGACCTCAGTCAAGTCCTATAAATTGTTACTATCTGCAAAGAGAAGATAGTGGAGAAGGCCCTTCCCATCTCACAGGACAGTCCTGGAGATTAATTAGGCAGCTCATTTAAGATTCAAAGTACTGTGAGTCCACAAGAAAAATGCTGGGAAGAACAGAGGACGGACTCTCTCTTCCTCAGTACACTGGGGACCGCACCACAGGCCTGCACAGGAGTTCACCAGGTGGCCTGCCAGTATTTGTTAATGAACGGTGCTGGGCAGTCAGCGTGGCTACAGGGGTTAATGGAAAGGCTGAACTTGCTAAAGGGCCTATCATGGTGCAAATGGAGGCCCCGGGGTGCAGAGGACTGTTCCCTGAGCACTAAGCTGCCAAGTGTGCCACCACCCTTCAAACTTTTCCCATAGATCCCAAGGAGGTTGCAATGAAAACTGAAATCTCTTACATAAATCTGAAACAAAAACTATTTTTAAAAAGTAAAGGAAGAAAGCAAGTTAACTAGTATTGAAACCAAAATTATAGGTAATGGGGTCGAATGGAGGAACGAAGGCCATCTGAGTCTGGGAAGTTGGAGACCACCCCTGGGAGATTGGAATGTCAGTGTCTCCAGAGTCCTTTTGATCACCAAGGTTATCTGCCTATACTACCCCTCCCAAAAAGCTGCAGACAGGGAGTTGCTAATTAATGCCCCCTGGGCCCTACCTGCCTGGTTCACTCCATTTGCTGCCCCAACCCCGCCCATCTTCTTCTCACCAGCATCTCCTGGGCCTAGTCATGTAGGCAGGAAAGAGAGATAAGGGGAGAGAGAACAGGAGAAAAAAGGAGACTCTAATCAATAAATATGCAGGGCACTCTCACTTCTTTGGATTCCAGAACATCAGCCATGGCCCCCTTCTCCTTCCCTGGAGAAGTCTGTGTTACTACCTTTAAATAAAACCTGCTTAACATGCTTGCCTGGGTGTTTCTCTGGTGTTATACTTCAACATTTGAGGAAGCAGAACTTGTCATGGTTGTCAGTATGCATCCAGTGATCATTTCATGGACGAATTCCACCCTCCATCCCTAACATTCCAGGGACGTCATGTGAATGCTTACAAGCAAATATGTACACATGGGCACATGTGCACGTGCACACACACACACACACAGAGCCAAAGAAGGTGACTCCGAGAAAGCAGCTCAACCTTCAGCAGACTTCCCAGAGGAGTCCTCAGTCTGCCACAGAAGGCCAGTGTGGAACACGCAGAATGAAACGGAATAGATCCCTGGAATTTCTCAAGCATGGCTCTGTGAGAGGAGCCCAGATGAATATAAACCAGTTGGGAAGCTATGGAAGGAAGAGAGCTGTTTTCTTCTTATTGAAGGTATCAAGGTATCTTCTGGGGACAAATTTCGTGAGAGTTATGTTGGTAAAGACCCAAAGCACAGCACTCCCTCGCCCAGTTCCCACCTCTCTTCCCTCATGGAGCCCTGGGTTTGCAGCCTAGCAGGTCCACTAAAATCCTAATGCTTCTGAGTCCCACCACCCTGTTTGGATATCAGTCTATAGACAGTCAGCATGGAAAGCCATATTCCAAGGATCATTCATGGCTCGAAAGAATGCTGCAATTTGACCTCAACAGGAACATTCCTTTCATGTTAATCAGCTTTCCATTGCTGTAACCAAATGCCTGACAAGAACAACTTAGAGGAGGAAAGCACTATTTTAGCTTATGCTTTCAGAAGTTTAGTCCATGGTCAGTTTAGTCCATTGCTCTGGTCCCAGGTGAGGCAGAACATCATGGACGAAGGGTGTGGCAGAGGAGTGTTGCTCACCTCCTGATAGCCAAGAAGCAGTGAGAAAGGGGAAGGGGCCAAAGGGCAGACACATCCTTCCAGGGCAGGCCCCATATGACCCATAGCTCCAGCCATGCCCCACCCACCCACGGTTACCACTCATTCCATTCAAACTAAGATGGACTGAAGAGATTACATCTCTCATAACCAAATCATTTTACCTCTGAATATTCCTGCATTAACATAGGAGCTTTGGGGGAACAAACACTTCATATTCAAGTCATACATTCTACCCCTAGCTCCCAAAAGTTCATGTTCATCTCACAATGCAAGATATTTAGTCCATCTCCAAGAGTCTGCATATAATTTTTTGGGGGGAGGGGCTTCTAATCAGTTTTTTTTTTAAATTTGTTCTAATTAGTTATACATGACAGTAAATGCATTTACACATTTTGATAAATCATACATAAATGGAGTATAATTTCTCATTTTTCTGATTGTATATATTGTAGAATCACATGGGTCATGCAGTCATATATGTACATGAGGTAATAATGTCTGTTTCATTCTACTTAACAGTTTCAGCATTGCCCAAAAATCCAAAACTGAAGTCTCTGAGCCTCAAGGCAAACTCTTAACTCTGATCCCCTATAAAAGTAAGTTTCATACATCTAATATACAGTGGCACGAAGTAAACATTCCCATTCCATAAGGGAGGATGAGGGGTAAAGAAAAAAAGGATGGGACCAAAACCCAACTGAGCAAACACATCCCCCACCCCACTCTGCTTCCAGCTTCCAGGACAAGTGGAGGTAAGATGTGTCCTCCCAAGGGCTCGGGCAGCTCTGCTCCTTTTGTCTTGCTGCTTGTAGCAGACATGGTTTCTCTTTTATCCTGGTTCTCTCCACATCTAGGAGCTTTTCTCAGTAGAAAGTCTGTGCATTACTGGCATCTCTTAATTCCTGGGATCTCCATTCCAGCTTTGACTTGATCTTTGCAGCTTCACACGTGGCCATTTCTGGGGCAACCTGCAGGGACTCTGATGCTGCCACACTTTCCCTGGCCTGCCAGGCCTTCCTTTGAAATATCAGTAGAAGCCGCCAGGCCCCTACGCCCAGCATCCTGCATTTCTGCATAATCAGCACCACGTAGATGACACCATGGTCCACTACCAGTTCAAGCAGTAGCTGGACCTCTTGGAGCCATGGCCTCAGTGACTTCAGAGTGCGTGGGCTGAGCATGTTGAGACAGTTTTCTAGGCTCTCCTGCACTAACATGGTGCTCCCAGGGTCTTTTCTCAAAGGATTTTTGCCTTACACACCTTTGAACCTGAAATATGGTATAGTCTTGCAAATTCCTGAGAATCCCTCAGGACTTCATTCCTATTGTTTTTGTGCAAAGTATTTATTATCTTTTCTGTGGTGAAAGTTCCTTTTACAACCATACCATCTTTAGCCCAATTTTAAATACACTTTTCTAGTCAAGCTGCATGTTTTTAAAATCCTTCAGCTCTGCTTTCTGCTTCAGATTCTCAGAATAAACCTGGATAGAAGCTACCAGCAAAATCCATGCCAGTGACTAAATGCTGTGCTTCCTTGAAATTTCTCCTGCCAGGTTAATTAGTCCATCACCTTTAAATTTAGTCTCACAAAAAATCTCAGGACACTAGCAAAATGTAGACAAATTCTTTGCCAGAATATAACAGGAGTGGTTATTTCAATTCCCAATAGTATCCTCCTTCCTCTCTGAAACCTTACAAACACAGTCTTTACTGTCCACAGTCCTATCAGCAATTTAGTCTGAACTCCCACCAGAATCTTCCATTAAGCTCTGCTTACAGCATTCTAAGGCTTCTCCAGTTAGCATCTCCAATCTTCTTCAAATTCCTCCTACAAATCAGTTCCAAAGACTTCTCAATCACATAATCAGTTTAGTCATGGCAATGACCGCACTTCTTGTTACCAATTTCTGTTAGTCAGCTATCCTTGTTGTGACCAAAAGACCTGACAATACAACTTAGAGGAGGAAATGTTTACTCTGTTTCATGGTTTGAGAAGTTCAGTCCTTGGTTAGCTGAGTCCACTGCTCTGGACACAAGGTGATAACATCATGGTGGAAGGGCACGTAGAGGAGCACTTCTCCCTTCATAGTGGCCAGAAAGCAGAGAGAAGGAGCAAGGGGCCTTCGGGAAAGATGCCCCATCCAGCACAAGCCCCAGTGACCCACCTCCTCCAGCCATGCCCCACCTGCCTAAAGTTACCATCCAGTCAACCCATTCAATCTAAAACGGGTCGATTAGGTTACAGCTCTCATAATCTAATCATTTCACCTCTGACTATTCCTGCATTGACACAGGAACTTTGGAGGGATACCTCATATTCAAACCATAACAATTTTCTTAGGGTAGAAAGGAAATGAGAGTGAGAAAAAGACATGTGCAAGCTGTAAATGAAGCAGAACTGTGAAACAAAGCAGGAGAAACTCCCTTCCAGAAGAATCCGAGATTGTTGATGGGGTCCAGGACACGCTGTCCCTGTGGACATGGCAGAGGCAGGAAGTGCTTTGTGACTTTCCAACACCATTCTTTCCTAAAGCAGCCAATTAAAGAATTATTGATTTCCTCTAAAAGAGGTTCTAGGACCCTCTATCCAGAAAGTCTATTTCAGGTGGACAGGAATGAAGACACAGAGATACGGAGGGGAACCTCAGCACAGAGGCCTGACAAGATACCCCCATTCATTAGGTTAGGCCATAGTCCTTTTTCTCCAGTCTCCATCCCACAAGGTTCCATCCCACCTTGGTGATGAGCACACAGATTCCTGTCTCGGGGGCTTATTGTCGAAGGCTCCCACGCCGTGTCAAGTTCACGATCGATGACTGAATGCTCGAATCTTGTTAATCTCTCTTTCACAGCAGAGGCCTCAGTCGTGAACCTTGGGCTAGGTAAGGGCAGGAATCCTGTCCCTCAGCAGAGCCCCCTGCCATTCCTCTGGCTGGGCAGAGGCCACAGTTCCTCACAAGCCTCTGAGTGCTTGTCGGCCTGTGTAGTTCTAACCACAGAGCAGCAGCAGCCTTCAGAGGGTGCACTCGCCGTCCCACATGCTGTGCTCTGTATGTTCCCCAAAGTGCACGGTCGGTTGGAAGCTCGCTCCCAAGCAGCAGGGCTGGGAGGCGGGTCCTAGAGGCAGCGAGGAGTTCTGCCCACATGAGTGGACCTTGTCATTTCAGAGGAGGTTGCAGGTCCAAGAGTGGATTTGTTATAAAAGTGAACCCGCCCTCTCTTGTTCTTGTTTTCTTTCTCACGTGCTCTCTCTCCTTCCACCCTCTGCCACAGGATGATGCCCTCCACAGACATGTGGCCCTCCAGCCTGGACTACCCAGACATTAGAAGGGTAAGAAGTAAACCTCTGCTCTTTATTAATTCCTCAGTCTCAGGGGTTCTCTTGCAGAAGCAGGAGATGGCCCAAGATGCCATGTAATTCTCGCACTGGGGAGACAGGAAGTGGCTCAGCCTGGCTCATCTCTGGGAGACCCACAGGCCTGATTCTGCTCTCTGTGCAGAGCAGCTGTTCTGCAGGGAGACTGCAGGAGGGAGGACTCGCTCTCAGCTGACTACCACTGCCGTTAATGCAGGGACGGGGTAATGGCTCTCTCTGGTCCTGGGGTTCTGGGGCTTGGGTATGAAGGTGGGTGGGGCTGCTGCTGCTCTGTGGCTAGAACCCCTGTGCAAGGCCAGGGAGGCCTGTGCTCCACCCTGAAGGAGACTTGATCGTCTCTGGAGCGCCCTGGGGCGAGGCTCCTACGCAATGGCTGACGTCTCAAGGGAAGAACTGGAGCCACCTCTAACCTGTCCGAGGCCCTTCCAGTTTAGGGATGCCAGAGAATAAGAAGTTCAAGGTTTAAAAAGTAAGTCTCTAAAGGAGGAGGAGCAGGGCCGGGAGCACTCTGATGGCACGGATGAGGAGCATGGCACTCATGCCACTTTGACGAACGTCCAGCTGTACTGGTGGTCAGGCGGGGCAGTCCCACCCCCTGTCCTCCTGTCTGCTACGCCCCCGCTACTCCCCTGCCCTGTCACCCTTCCTCTGCTCACCTGTCTCCTAGGTGTCCTTCTCTCCTGGCTCTGGTTCCCAGCCAGCTGCCTCCACCGCCCCGCCCCTGCGCAGGACTCGCTGCTCAGCTTGGACTCTGGGACGTCTGCTGCCTGTGTCACGCACGTCACCTGACATCATCGCCCCACGCTGTGGTCTCGCCTACAGAACGGCACCCACAAGCCACCTGAAGCCCCCGCCACGCTTCCTGTGTCCTACCGTAACACACCTATGTCCGTTTGCCTCCCACTGCCGACGCACGCTGCTGTCCCCAAGCTGGAGGCTTGACTTCTCTGAATGGACCTGTTTGGTTTGCTCCGCTGAATCCTTCCCAGAAGGCCTTTACTGACTTTTCTGTGATTCACAGAACTGCCTGTCGGGGATCTCTTGGCCGTGTGCATGTCTGACTGCAGGGTCAGCTCTAGACAGTCTTCCCTGACACCTTTTCTAAAGATCTGCCCCATGCCCTCGCCACCACACCTTGCTTATTTATCCTACCATTTACCACTACCTAAGTCAAACCTCAGGTATTTAATGACTTCCCTACCTTGGCAGTAATAGGTAAATCCTGCCATAACCCATACCTGGAGAGAAAGAAGGGTCCCCCTTGTGCAGCACCGGATGTGAACACAGCAGCAGGACCAGCCCAGAGTCCTAAAGCGCTCGCTGCAGACCACACCGTCCCAAGAGCTTCACCTGTGTTAACGGTTCACAGCAACCCATGAGGCAAGGATAATCATCACCCAGTGACAGGCGAGGAAACTGAACCCCAGAAGCTCAAACACTTGCTCACGCTGCCAGAAGGTGCAGGTGCCAGGATTCAATGGAGAGGGTTGGGTCCAGAGCTCAAGATGGTGGTTGACAGGTGCCACCTCGTGGGGACTCCTGAATGACTGTGTTGATCTAGATCGTTTCCCATCACCTTCAGCCTCCTGGTGGGGTGGAAGCACTGTCCTCTCTAACCCTACTCCCATCTCAGACCAGGCAGGGCAGGGACCCTCTGTGCGTTCAATGCCCCGGGACTGACCAATTCCACAGGTCCCTGTGCTCTGGGGCTGCTGTCCCCGGATGAGGTTCAACCTGACAAAACTCAACAGCTCTTCAATCTCCAGCTGTAAACCCAAAAGAAGCAGCAGGAAGGAGGAGGAGGGGGAGGAAAGGAGAAAGAAGAATCACTCAGAGGAGTGGACGGCAGTTTAGAAATGATGCCTGTGCGGAGGGTTTCTCACCTGGAGAGGGACGGCCCACGAGGGGGAGAAGCTTGACGGCTACTGCAGGCACCTGGTCTCACGGCACCCACTTGAGAGTTCTGGGTCATGTTTTAGTCAGATTTTTTGCTGCTGTCACCAAAAGACCCAATAAGAACAATTTTAGAGGAGGAAAAGTTTACTTGGGGCTCCTGGTTTCCGAGGGCTCAGTCCCTAGATGGCCTGCTCTGCCTGTGCACAAGGTGAGGATGAACCCCGTGGTGGAGGAAAGCGGTCAGGACCGGACAGTCAGGAGGTGGAGGAAGTGCTCTTGGAGAGTGACCCACCTCCCAGCCACACCCCAGTTGCCTACCACAGTTGATCCATGTAAGCGGGTTAACACGCCGATTAGGTTACAACTGATCATTCCACCTCTGAACATTCCTGCATTGTCTCACCCCGGAACCACGGGGGACACCTCACACCTGATCTCCTGAACCGTAACTGGTCATATGCATGGGCACCTTCTTCACTTTTCAACTCACAATGAGATTAGTACCTCATTTCTAAAGTCACCGTGCCTCCGACACAGCAAGCACCAACACAGTGCTGTAACTACTGAACACCCGGGGGCCTCACTCCCTGCCCAGATGGGAGGGTAGTGAGCCAGACAAGTTGACATAAGTGGCTATTAGAATGTCTCAGAGCTGGGCACGGTTGCCAGGCCTGTAATCCCAACAACTTGGGAGGCTGAGACAGGAGGATTTCAAGTTTGAGGCCAGCCTGAGCAATTTAGCAAGACCCTGTCTCAAAATAAAAAATAAAAATAGCTGGGGATGTAGCTCAGTGGTAGAGCATTCCTGGCTTCAATTCCCAGCAGCAAAAAATAAAAAGTGACTTAAAAAAAAAAAAGAGAATGTCTCAGGACTTTTCGAATCCTAAGATTTTTATTTTTTGTGCCTACGCTTTTGAAATAGAAGCACTCACTTAGCATTCCACCAATATTCACTGAGCGCCTGGGACGAAGCAGGGTGGTCAGTAGTGCTAGATCTTAATCATAATGTCTGGTTAATCATGACTTCCATGCAATGGTGTTTAGGACCCAGGGAAACAACCCTGTCCTTCCTAGGAGAGAGGAAAAAGAGCTGTCAGTCAAAGGGGGACAGAAGGGGAGGATGGACATTCAGAAGCAAAAGGTGAAGTGACACAGCCAAGCATTGTTCCAATCCAGAAAGGAGCCCTCAAGTCTAGTGACACAGTGACAGTTTATCTCAGCCACGCGGGGGAGTGGCTCTGTCCTGAAGAGAACGTGGCATGCAGGACCCCAGCATGAGCTCTCGGGAGTAGCCCCCGCTCCCGAGTTGGGCCCTGTGGCTTAGTACTTCTTCACCGTGGCGGAGAACAGAGCCAGCACCCTGGTCTCTCCATGCTGAAGCAAGGGTCAGGACTGCCAGGTGAAGCCCAGGACACCCGTTTGAATATGAATTTCAGATGCAACCAATATTTTTAGTGTAATTATGCCCCAAATATTGCATGTGGTGTAAAAAATTATGTCTTATATATCTGAAATTCAAATTCCACGAGACTTCCTATTTTTGAAATTGCTAAATTTGGTTTGACCTCCCTACCTTGAGTCTCTAAAGGGAAAAGGAAGAAATGGCAAATTATAGGATGGTAAGTATATGAATTGCTTCAGGGTTTTCCAGAGAAACAGAACCAGTAGAAGGTGTGTGTGTGTGTGTGTGTGTGTGTGTGTGTGTGTGTATATGTGTGTAGAGAGGGAGAGAGAGAGAGAGAGCGAATGAGCGACAGACAGAGACTAACTTACTTTGAGGAGCTGGCTCGTGCAGTTGTGGTGACTGACAGGTCCAGAGCTTTTGGAATGGGCTGGAGACCAGGGACTGTTTGTGCTGCCTGGAGTCCAAAGCACCTGTTGACAGAATCCCCTCTTCCTTGAAGGAAATCAGTCTTTTTACATTAAGTTCTTCAACAGATTGGATGAAGCCCACCTGCATGAAGGATAAGCTGCTTTTCTCAAAGTCTTCTAACTAAAAATCTAAATTTGAAGGTACCCTCAAGGAAACATCCAGAATACATTTGATCAAATGTCTGCTTGCTGTGGCCCAGCCAAGTTGACGTAAAGTTAACTATGGAATCAGGGAAGGCTGCTGGCTGGAGCAGGGCATTTGAAACTTTGGTGATTTGAAGCCATTAAGAACAGCTTCTGGGCTGGGGAGATAGCTCAGTGGGTAGAGTGCCTGCCTTGCAAGCACAGGCCCTGGGTTCGATCCCCAGCACCACCAAAAAAAAAAAAAAAAAAAAAAAGCTTCTTCGTCGGGAGCTCATCCTGAAGGATATGTCGAGCCCTCAGGCAGCACTGCAAGTGTGCTGCCAAAGCCAGTGCGCCCCTGCGCACACCTGCCCGGGTGGATCGGCTTCCTGGGCTCCTCCTCTTTTCCCACTGGTTGGCTCAAGATGGTTTGTCCTTTGCTTTGTCCTGCTTTAAGCAGCTCTGATTCTTGTTTGAAAGCATGTGGAGGTTACTGCTTGTTGCATCTCCTACTCTCAACAGAACAGCAGAGAGGAATGGCGAACATGGAGGCCACGACCTGCTGAGGCCAAGGGAGGCTTGGAGTCCTCCGGCTCCCTGCGGACAAAGCAGCCCTCCAGCCCACTTGTACTCATCTGGACACAGTGGACCTTGCTGGCCTCCCATGGAAAGGCCAAGTTTAGCTCTGTCAGCCAGCTTCTGCTTGGAGGTGAGAGTGCGCAAGGACAGCCCAGCTCCCAGGGCCTTCCCTTCCGGTTTCATGACCAGCAGTTCCAAGGTGAGAGCATGGTGTGCAGGCATGAGGAGGACTTCCCTGGCTCTCCGCCGCCCTGGGCGGGTGCACAGGCGGGCACCTGGCGCTCACCCTGGCTCCAGCCTTCCCACGTCTTCAGCTGTCTGCTTCCCCACTCACGGCACAGCCTCTCAGGGTTTCTAGAAATCCGCCTACTTGACCGCAGGGTCAACAACCCAGTACCTGGAACTGCAGCTGCCGCGTGGGACCCGGAGCCACCCAGCGTCCTCTTCCTATCTACCTGAAACTTGGCAACATCTGCCCGATTTCCCCCTCTCTCAATCTCCTCCCCAGTTTGCTGGTAACTACTCCTCTCTCTGCTGTGAGGTCAACTGTATACACAGCGTTTAATAAGAGCTATCAAAGCCAGTTGACCACCCACAGGGGTGTTGATGAATCATGCCAATTAAAAGTGACAAAACAGATCCATTTCTATTGGCATGAAAAATTTTAAAAAGTAGGTTTGGGGTTTTTTGTGATCATATACACATTGGCTCACACACAAGAGACAAATTCTAGAAACGCGTGGAGCGTCAGCGGCAGGTGTGAGAGATCACTGGTATTGTCCTTCGACACGGTTAGAGTGTCGTCAGGTTTTGTAATGGCCACGCCTTTGTTTTTATAATACTTAAGCTGTTTTAATTTAGAAACCATCTTTGCTGAACCTTGCTGTCCCTTGCCACCAGGTTTACATGGTCCAGAGACATTGCGTCGGCCTTGGGACCTGAGGCAGTGAGTACTTCACAGTATCTCCCCTCAGCCTGGTCGGTGCACCGTTTGGGACTTTATAGCCTAAAGGAGGGGCAGTGTCTTTACGGCAAGGGAACAGGAGGCAGAGGAAGACGAGGGAGAGTGAAGCCGAGGCCAGGCGGAAGTGGATGACCGTGGGAAGAAAACCGTCTTCCCCCAGGTCCAGCCCAATCTGTCCATTAAGTGACCTGGACTCAGGTTGTTGACATGAGTCACCAAAGATACGTGTGAAAATTCACTTTGGAGCAGGTCGTGAAATGGCACCGTGGAAACCCTGAGGAGCGCCTGTGGCTGGCCTGTGGGAAGTGGAGCCGCGGCCCCGTGTGGCGGGCAAGATGGCTTTGCAGCCCCCAGTGACCCCAGTCACGTGTCGCTCCAGCACACCCGGGTGCGCTGGTGGCCGCCACCGAGCAAGGCAGGACTGCGGTCTCCTTCCTGCTCGCGAGCGAGCGGCGGCGCCTGGTTTCTGGTGCACGTTATGGGTTTACAGAGTCTGCGCTGGGTTGCTTTCTGCACGTCTGTGGTTTCTGGAGTTGTTATCACTTAGAAAGAAAAAACACCCACATGGGAGAGGCTCGCAGGCCCTGGCCAACCCGACGAGCCTCCCACAACGTAAGGATGCATGGGAGCATTATTTTTGCATTGGCTTACTCAGCTTTCGTGATTTTATGCAATAGTTATAAATAAATTTAATTTTAAAAGCAGGAAAGGCCTTGTAGGGGCTAATACACGACGCTTTGCTCAGGTTCTGCCTTACACTCCTGATGGGCCACTGGGGGCCCAGAAGTCTCCGTGTCCTGGAGAAAGGCCCCCGCCGGGCCTCGGAAGGAAGCCCCATCTTGAGGACATCCGGCGTGCATCCTGGCCGCCCATCTGGCCAGGGAAACAGGCCCTGCTGGACCCGGGCAGCCCAACATCTGAAGCTGCTTTCCACTCCGTCTCTGCGACACAGGCCCGTTTGTTGGTTTTTGTCAGAAAGACAGGCTTGTTCTCTGCCGGGGAATTTTCTAACATCCTGCCCCCAACATCTGCACAGAATAGAAGCCTCAGAGGGTCGATGAAAACACTCGCTCTGAAAGGGGCGAGAAAGAGAGCAGTGTTCGCTGGAAGAAGCAGAGGGCCGAGAAAGCGCCGCGGAGCCCTCTCAATGAGCCATTGTGACGGCCATTGCCGCAGAGAGGGGAGGCGGCCGGCGGCCAGCGGTGCCGATGGCGCCGTCCTGCCTCCAGCAGCCCCTGGGCCCGTGCTCATGGCAAGCGCGCTCAGAGCCCCGTCTGCTCTTGTTCACGTCGCCTGTCGGACTGAGGACTCCTCAAGGCAGGAAGTGTGTCCAGCACACTCACCGGCACAGAGCCTGCCCCGCCAGAAACGCCAGGCCCGATGCCGGCCAGCGAGGGGAGGAAGGAGAGAGCAGCGAAGGAAGGCAGGAACATGTGCCGGCCACCACAGCCACGCCGGGCGTCTGCTGGACGCCGTGTTCTCCGGGGCTGGGTGGACTCACCGCGACTGGAATTGATGTTACAGAGAAGCAGGTCGCGAGCGTGGACAGGCTCATGAACAGGCACTTCAAATAAATTGGCTTTATAAGAAGGAGGGCTTTAAATCCATCCTGAGAGCTAATTATCTTTGTCACTAAATCACCTAGAGGCCAGGGACATTTCTAATGCTGGAGCGAATGGGTCACCTCTGCACGCAGCTGCCGCCTTGCTGTTCTGCCCAGGTACACTCTTGGCAAATCAATTACAGGGACACTTGAAGGGCTGGTTCCAGTGGCCAAGGAGGGATTCTGCCTCTCCCTGGGTGCCTTGGCACATTAATATCATTGTGTTGCCGGAAGTGGAATCACCTGCTTCCATGGTACCCCGCACAGGAAAAATGGCTTGAGGAGAGAAGATGGGAAACCAAGGTTAGGTTTTGCTTCTGCAGCTGCTGCCACGGACTGCTCAGTTCTCTCATTCAGGCAGGAGATGAATGGAAACTCTATGGATTTGAATCCCTGCCTGGTGTCCTTAGATGGGTGATTTCAGCATACCACTGAATCTTTCTCAGTTTTCTAATCTGTAAAATGGGAATACAAAATTCCTTGAGAATAATCCCTGCAAACATTAGATGAAAGCAAATTTCAGTGTTATTTTATCAAGCATATATCACTTTGCAAAAGTATCCCTACTGGTTGTAACATCTAGGAATTAAGACTTTATTTGCTTGTCAAAAATTCTGCTAAGCACTTTAGTCTATTTCAACTTCATAACAGTCCTGTGAAGAAAAGAATAGTCAGGACAGTACCTTCCATAGGTGTGCAAACCCTCAGACAAGTGTGCAAGCAAAATATTCTTCACAAACAAGGTGGTGGCTGTCTTCAGGTGGTTGAAGGAGGGAGAAGTAATCAGCAACCACTCTGAGGGCAACAGAGCCCGGGGTCTTATGCAGCAGGACTTACGCCTCACAGGAGTGCACAGGAAGGCTGGGGCCTCGGAGAGCCACTGAGGAAAGAGGCAGGGGGCTGTGTCTGAGGGTACATGGTGAACACAAAGGTGGGGCGCCTTAGCCTTGCTGTTTTCCTGGAACATAGGCTGGGGCAAAACTCAGTGTCACCATGGGTTAAAGGTAGCCCAAGATTTCATAGTTAGTATACTAGTACAAACAGCTGGAGTGATAATATCACCAATAAAATTAAACATTTACTGAGCATGCTTTGTATGGGGTCTGCCTCACACTGAACTCTTTCCATGGATTGCATGCACAATAATCCTACAGGGAAATTTCATTATTATTCCTATTTTACAGGTCAGAATGTCAACTTTCAGAGAGATCAGATAACTCATCCAAGTAAAACAGACACTAAGTGGCAGCACTGGCTTTGAACTTGGCCTCTGACCTCCAGTCTGATGTTGCCTACCACATTATAGAAGCATTCAACTGAGATTTCTTGGTGACATCAGACACCCTGTTCTGGGGACAGTGATAAGAGACCATTTTATGTTGTCATTGTTACTTTTTCTTCCCACTTTCTTTTCTTTTAAACCACATATGAACATCTCGTGAAGTTCCTGAGTCTTCCAAGGTCTCTGCTTAGAGGTGAAGAATTAGATGTCAGTGGCATTTAAAATGAAGATGATTGTGATATTAACTCAAAACATAAGTTAAGAAGAGAGAAGTCAAACTTGCTGGAAACACATACTAAGTCTTTGCTTTGACACATCTGCATATCGTCACAGGCATTAATATCAGCAGGATGCCCAGAAAGATTACATTGAGGGCTTGTCTTTCGGAATTCTGTCAGCGAACGAAGCTAAGATTGCTCGAGAGTAAACCCGGAAGCCAACATATCACAGATGGTGCCTGACGTCCTTCGAGTGTGTGACCTGTGATTGTCAACTGCAGGACTGAGCAGAAGCAACAGCGCCCGGAGAAGCCACACCTCCAGTTCTGATCTTCCCTGGGCTAGCGAAGTGGGGGAAGATACTCTTTCCCAGGCTGGAGGCAGCAGGCGCTCCCAGCTCCCGGCCAGAAATCGAAGCCCCTGCTACTGTGGCATCCCTGCCGCTCAGTGGTTGGTTTTGACGCGATGCCTCAGAGGTTCTTGTGTAAATGGTGAGCCGGGCACGATCCCTGTGCTTCTCCCCTCCAATGCAGCAGTCGGTAAACTGCACGAGATTCTCAACGTTTTATAAATAAGGCGTGGGTCAGATGGTCTCGCCCCACTGCAGGCTAATGTGAGTGCGCTGAGCGCATCTAAGGTGGGCTGGGCTGAGCTACGTGCTGCAGGTGTATCGGGTGCAGCTTGACTTGGTGACCCTCTCATCCTGGGGTGGGCTTATCAGGATGGCATTGATTTGTGATTTGGGGCATCTGTCTGGAGACCACAGTGAACGCAAAGTTACTTTAAGCTCTAGGAAGATCTCCCTGGCCAGACTGGAGGGACGAGTTTATCAACGGAGCAATGTCTTTTAAAGACAGAGAGGGGAATGTGTTAAGAAAGGTAAGAAGATGGGGGCTGACCGGTTGCCCCAGGCCCTGCGGGGAGGATGCTGGTCTCCACACATGTGATGCTCATTCCCTTTCTCATCTGAGCCCTGAGTGGATCTTCTTTCCCCAGTTTCAGCTCACCGTGTGTTATGGGTTGCATCTGAGGTGTCCCCCAAAAGCTCATGTGTGAGACAATGCAGGAAGATTCCGAGGGGAAATGATTGGGTTGATGGGATTAATTGTATGGTAGGTGTGACTGGAGGAGATTGGAATGGGAGTGTGATTTGGGGGTATATATTTTGTATCTGGAGAGTGGAGTCTCCCTCTCTCTCTCCTTCCTGATGATGTGAGCTACTTCCCTCCGCCACACTCTTCCGCCATGATGTTCTGCCTCACCTTGAGCCCCGAGGAATGGAGCCGGCCTTCTATGGACTAAGACCTCTGAAACTGTGAGCCCTCAAATAAAACTTTCCTCCTCTATAATTGTGCTGGTCAGATCATTTAGTCACAGCAGTGGAAAACTGACTAAGACAGTGTTGGTTGAAAGCTGGACAACAGAAATTCCATTATCTCCCTTATGGAACTGGTAGCTAGCAATTGAAAACATAACATGCAGTGCAGACGATCAAACACATGGTTCGTATATACCTAAATGTTTTGTTTGAGTTGCTTAAGATATAAGTGCCCCTCGCTCCTGTGGATGCCGTGCCGATGGCTGTGTTAGCAGGAACTTGCTGTGAATAGCTCTGCATTTGTACACATGGTAACATACAGTGAGTGGTTTGTCGATTGGTCCTGCTTCTACTTCTTTAGGTCAGAGCAAGAACATATTAACCACCATGAAGCAATTTAATTCTGAAACTTAGTTCTAGACTTTTCTCCTTAGTCTTTACTGTTGCTTCATCCATACCAATCTGGATTTTCCAGTTACTTTCTGAAAAAGTTTTATTTTTTCCAATTCTTCCAAGTGATATATCTTTGATTTTCATAGAAACAGGGATATGTTTTCTCTGCATTTATTCTCATGATACTTAATTATAGTAAAAGACAGTTGATCTAAAGAGGCGTGTTCCACCCTGGGTCTGAATGTCCTCACCAAGTCCACGGTCGCCGTGACTGCACAGCAAGCCTGAGGAGCATCTGTTCAGCTTCTGTGCTACGCGTTTTTATGCTGTTACCATCTGAATATCTCTGTGCTTGGGAGGACACCTTGATGGTCTCCACGCTCGTTAACTTGATCATCTTTGCTGAGTGCTGGCATTCTGTGGTCAAACTGTAGATTGGCTCAGGTGGTTCATGTTGCCATTACTGGGCTGTGTCTGGGAAGGGAAGGGGTTGGGCCATGTTGTATTCAACGCAATTTTGAAATATAACTGGAAAACACTGAGATGTTCCATACGAGGCCCTCACGGTACTTCCCCCTGGACCTGAAGGCCCATCTCTGCTGTCTAGAAATGGGACTTTCCCTCCCTGATCACCAGAGAACCTCAGAGCTGCTCTTTCCATCAAGACAGTTGTTGGAAATGACTTACCATCAACCCACCCCAGATGATTTTCTCTGTAATTGAGAGAAGATCCACAATGCTTAGCCAGACCTCAAAGATCCAAATTCAGGGTCATAAGCAGATGACCACGGGCCAGAAGCAGCAGGCTTAGGTGTGGGGCAGCCCCCACCCTTGTGGGAGGAAAATCAGGAAGAGTTACTGATACTCAGAGATCGGGGGTTTTGCACTGTATGAAACTATCGGATGATCCGAAGTCCCATGTTCCAGAACCTCACGTGTTCCCGCAGACCCTGGATTTGCTGCCATTCAGCAGACCCTACGCTGGCCTTTGCCAGACACAGACAAACTGTTGTCAAGACCCTTTTTTGTTCTTGATTCCCCAAGGCCAGGTTCACTCTGCCATTAGCATCCTTCCTAGGCCAGGGGCATTTGGGCTAATGGCCAAAAGCAACGGCCTTAGACACAGAAAGGGCTGGTGCAGAGAAATGGGTGAAGCCTCATCTGCACCAGGGACCCCTCCATGGGAAGGCTGTGCCTCTGGGGACCAGGGCTGCACCTCGGTGCCTGTGACCCAGGCCCAGCTTCCTCAGCACTGTGCAGCATGCCCTGGTCCCACAATAAGGAAGTTTCACCCTGACCTTGTGGGTTCAAGCCAAAACAGAGCTCAGTCCAGTGCCCTTGCCATTGGCACCTGCCCCAGTAGTGCTGTGAACTCAGCAGGCCAGGACAGACACCACCCCGCACAGCTGTTGTGGAGGTGCCTTCGCAGGACACAACGGAGCTATAACGAACCCTGCAACACATTAGCGTAAGGATGCCCTCCATCACCAGGGCTGGACTCTACTGTCCAAGGTCCTCAGGGACCACACTCGTCCCCAGCCCTGCAACCACCACAGCAGACCAGCAATACCAACCAAATCACTAGCCATGGGGCGGCAGCTGGTGACAGGTGGAAAGTGGGAAGGAAGAACCTGGAGGATGCTTGCAGACAACTGAGTTTTCAGAGCGTGCAAGAGTAGCTGGGAGCTGTCTGCAGGTGGGCTGGGCTGTGCTGCATGCCCCAGCAGCTTTTCTAGAAAGCAGCGCGCGGGCTCATTTTGCAGTCAGAATCTGCTATGCTGAGACACATGAGTGAATTTTCTCATGACCAAGATCCCGGTCTGCTTGGAGGCCTTTTTGCATTATTGAAATAAACAATTTGTAATTTTCTTTTGGAATGTGGTGAGGTTGCTTAATGGAATGGTTGACTCTTGATAGCAGGGACCCAATGGTTCCCAGCAGGTCCCTTTCTCTCCTGCCACTCCCCACTCCAATGTCTTGAGTTAGGAAAAGAAGCCTGGTTATTCTGCACAGTTCCTCTCACGTCTTGGCTAGACAATTATAGGCTTCAGAGGTGCCGTGTCCTGGATGGGACTTGGGAATAAAGCCCAGGGAGAGCCTGCAGCAAGGTGGAACTGGTCATCTCAGGCCCCGTTCTGAGAGGCGCCTGGAGGTTGAGAAGTGCAGCCAGGGTGTACAGTGGTCATCAGGCAGGCCGGGGGCATATTCAGGACGTGAGCAGGCACAGGTGCGTGGAGGAGCACCTTCGAGTATTTTCTCAGGGTGGTGTGCAGAGAACAGAAGCAGGTGGGCTCTCCTGCAGTCCACTTAGTTACTGACAAAGACCTGACCCCAGGGTAAGTGACCTGGGGTAGAGGAAGTGGTGAGTGGGGAGAAGCGGGAGTCTCCAGGAGAGGGCGGCATCCTTCATCTTGGGGACAGGGCAGTGGCAAGCGAGTGGCCAGCTTGGGGACTGGGCAGTGAGTTGGTATAGTGGTGATATGCTGGAACTGGCCATGAGGACCCGGTGGCTCTGCCTTCTCCCCTTTTCTGAAAGTATCTCATGTACTTCCACCGAGAGGGAAGGAGCTTCCCCCAGGGAACACCGGTTCTCGGGAGTGGACACTGCCCCAGTTCAAGGTTCCACATGGACGCACCGGAAACAAATCTCCACGAAACCCTGGTAGGCACTCAGTGATACCCTGGAGATCAGCCTTTGGTCCCAGCAGCAGCTGGGTCTGGAGCCGCGGTTCCCTGGAGCAGCCCAGCTCCCGAGACAGGATCGATGCCGCCTCCCGGAGGAGCTCCCGGCATCTGTTCAGGCTCCGCTTCGAGAGTCAGGAGCGCCTCATTTGCGATCTGAGCTTCCTACCAGGAGATGACAATACAGTGCTGTAGTCGGAAGTGACCATCTGTGCCACCATCTTGCCACCATCTGTGGCCAAAAGCAATAGAATCTGACCAGGCATGAGACCCAGATTTAGCCAGCCATGGGGTTGTGACCAAATGAACCTTCCTACCACCCTACAGGGTGTCTGCAGGCCACTTGTGCTCACACAGGGCCACTTTGAACTGCAGGTAAGTCCCTAAGTGTCCCAGGCCTCTGGGGGAGATCTGCTGCAAGTCAGGTGTCCTGGGCAGCAGACCCGAGCTGCACGGGCCTCTTGCTGGATGGGGACAAAGCTCTCTTTAGCCCTGGAGACGGAAGAGGGTCACAGAGCACAGGGGAGGAGCTGCCAGCTGTCCAGGATCCTCCTCTACTTGCTGCGTTTCAGGAGATGTGTGTTATGTCGTAAATGACCGCACTGGTCGAGCACAAGCCCCCAAGGGGTCCTCGTCCACACCGTGTTGTCTCCACCGGCCCCTCCCCACCATTCTTCCCAAACGACGCAGGTTCGTGATAAATATGCTTCTGATTCTGACACGGGTCATTAGGGCCTTCAGGTACACACAGCTGTCACCGAGTCATAGAAGTTCTGGGCACTTTTTCAGGTCAGATGGACTAAAATGACAAATACTTGTATAATATAAATATTTTTATAATAAAGCTTTAAGAATATCTTGGATATATCCTTTTCTTTTCCTCTTGGTCTAGTTAGGTGGGAAAATTACTGTCCTTACCATTTTAACTAAAATAATGTTATAATATTAGCAAAACAAACAAAAAAATCATTTGACATAATTATGTGGTAATTACATTAAAAAGATTACTCTCCATTAGTCTTCTGATTGTACTAAGCCATCTGTGCTTGCAACAATAATAATAAACAATGAATATCATGTGCCATATGTACTTTGCTATTTAATAGGAATTAAGCAATAATCCTGAAGCAGTCACTTGTTAACTGTGATAATTGCTTAAAGGTAATTATTTCATAATAAATGATAATCAATTATTTATAATATTAACAATAGTTTTCTTAACTTTTTTTAACCTCTGAATATTGCCAGTGGCCACAACCTGTCTCAGCAGCTGTGCTGGAAATTAGTAATTCTGTTGTGTCAATGACAAATTTTTCACAAATCAAAACTCTAGGTATGGTCTATGAGAAGTGTAATACGTGTTTGTAGTGCTTTTGAAACTCTGACTGCTGTAAATATCTCATGTGCCTTATCATGAAAACAAACGCTTTGGTAAGACCTGGGATAGATGTGAGTGCAGAGCGTGGGGCACCGAGGCACAGGGTCTGAGTGGGAGCGCAGCGGCGCCGGGCCAGGGGAGGCCCGCAGCTAGGAAGTCTGCACCAGGCAGCTGCTTCTCCAAGTTAAATGCCTTCCAAATGGGTCACGACTGATTTTGGCTTCAGTCAGCCTGCTAAGTAACTTCAAGAAACACTGCAAAACCTTCTTCTCCTTTGCAGTGGGAATTGAACTCAGGGCCTCACACACGCTAAGCAAGTGCTTCACCACTGAGCTGCATCCCCAGTCTCTTTTATTTTGCTTTAAGACAGGACCTTGCTAAGTTGCTCGGGCTGGCCTTGAACTTGCAATCCTCCTGCCTCAACCTCCTGAGCCTCTGGGATTACAGAGGCTGACCACACCTGACTGGCATTTTTTATAGAGGTGACCAACTCGATCTTACATATTTAAGCAATAAATTGATTTAGAAAATTTATGATTATTGGCAAGTATTTCGTTTTAATATGGCAAAAAATAATGCAGGGCCTAAAACCATTCTTTCTGAGTTTGCACCCAAGGAGCAAGCACTTGGTCCAGTCTGTCCTCTGTGTCCCTGTCATGACCAGGAAATATTCAGAAGAACAGGGCCAAAGTTCCCTCGTTTCACATGAGGCCATCAAGGACAGGTTTGGTGGTGACTGATGGGGAGGGTGCTCACGTCCTCTACTAGGCACACTCCCACGCACGGGACTCACCAGGAAGAACGATCTGACCCAAGACCTCTGCAGTGCCCAGGTGGAGAAACCATGATCTGTGAGTTAATTGACAATGGAATAAAAACCTCTCAACATTTGAAGTTCCAAAGCAGTGTTAAAAGACCTAACTGTCAGGACCTTTGCCTCCCTTCCTTTCTCCCAGAGAAAAGAAAATATCCAAGGAACAAATCTCCCTCCAAGGTACGTATTAAGCTGCAAAAACATACAACTTCCTGTGGTGACTTTATGTAAAAACAACTCTGTTGAAAATTAGTAGATCAAAAAAATCACTGGAGGACAGTGGCTACGCCCCCAGAGTGAGCCCCACACAGTCAGCTGGTGCAGAAACCCCACCTCTACAGCAGCCACACCCCGCCCGGCACTGGGGCCGCTGTCCGCGCCCAAGCAAGGAAGGCCCTGAGGAGGCTGTTCCCTCTGGGAACTGTGTGAGCACGTGACCACTTCCTGCAGCAACCTCCTCCAGAGGCCGGGCACACAGGGCCCGCTGCTGCGGAAGGCAGCGCTCTCCACGCCGCAGTCCAGGAAGGTCAAGAGCGAGCTCAAAAGGCCACTCGGGGCCACGAAGGATGGTAGCATTTCACACTGATCTCAAGACCTTTCAGAGCAAATGAGAGAGATGCTGTTGTTTTGGAAATGACAGGGTTAAAACAAGTGAGTCCTGATATTTCAGGGTTGAAGGAGAAGGACTTTATCTTTGACTACACTCGCCCTCTCCGGCCAGCTCCAGCTTCTATGTGTTCAGTTTATGACTTGAGTCTTTTCTCCTTTCATCCTTTCTTCCTTGTTTCCACAAATCTTGGCAAGTTCCTTGTGGAAGTTTCTGGGATAAAGGACTCTGCAGTGAGCTCAAAAGTCAAAATTCATGCATGCATTTTTCAGATCTGGAATGAACAAAGTAAATGTATGAACTTCTGAAGTCTCCCTGCCGTCCAAACTCGAGGGCTGAACGTGCGGGTAGCGCTGGCGGGTCCCGGGTGGCACTGGCGGGTCCCGGGTGGCGCTGGCTGGTCCTGGGTAGTGCTGGCGGGCCCTGGGTAGTGCTGACGGTACCTCTGATTATCCGCATTCTTGCTGCTTGTCTGACATTCGGGCTCCTCATAAATTCAGAGGACACGTGATCTCCAGCCCTTCTGATGCAGCATCCCAACTGGGGAATGGAGAGCACTAAGATGTGAAGGGACACTTTTGGGACTGTTCAGAGGGTGATGAACGCCAGTGGGAAACTGGCACGGTGCGAAGGGTGGTGACAGTCATGGGGAGAAGGGACCTCATCTTTTGGGGAAGCCTCAGGAAAAGATGATGGTATTTGGGAGAAGTTCCCAGCAGAGAGAAGCAGGTGTAAATGTGGAGGTTCCTGCTGGGTTTGAAGGAGGCGAGGCAGCTGGTGAGGATGGAGGATGGCAGGGAAATTGCTGAGATAGGAGAAGGAGCAGGGCCCTTTGGGACCCATGTGGCTGTGGGAGAGCAAGGTAGACGCACTGGAGGATTTTGAGGAGAGCAATCAAGAAAACGTAGCGACCTGTTTCAGGGATCCCTGCAGAAACAGTGCACGTTGGGAGGACAGGGAACCACACTGGGGTCAGTGAGGAGGCAACTGCCGTAATCTCTGATGACACGGTGGAGGCCCCACCCACAGCGCAGTGGAGATCCCGATTCATTCTGAAGGTGAACCAAATTAACCTCCTGATGGGTTAGATGTGAAATGTGAATCCAAGAGAGGTCAGGGGTGCGTCGTAAGATTCATGCTCAGAGAGTTGGAAAGATGGAGTTGTCATCTGCAGACTTGGGAAAGACCAGGGAAGGGAAGGATGAGTGTGCGTGTGTGTGTGTGTGTGTGTGTCCACGTGTGCACACATGCATGTACCTGAGAGTGTATGCATGTGAATGTGTATGACACTGTATATGTGTTGATGTCTGCAGTCAGTGTGAGGGTGTGCGTGTGTGTGTGTGTCCACATGTACACACACGCATGTACCTGAGAGAGTATGCATGTGAATGTGTATGACACTGTATATGTGTTGATGTCTGCAGTCAGTGTGAGGGTATGCGTGTGTGTGTGTGTCCACATGTACACACACGCATGTACCTGAGAGTGTATGCATGTGAATGTGTATGACATTGTACATGTGTTGATGTCTGCAGTCAGTGTGGGCGTGTGTGTGTGCGCATGTGTTGGACCTAGTGATTCTGCTTCGCACGTTACATTTCAGGTGCCTCTGAGGCATCCAGTGGGCCTACTGAGTGGGACACCAGTCTTCAGGGTAGGGAGAGGTGTGCACTGAAGGTGGGCATCCGTGGGTGCCTTGGGTGTGGACGTGATTGACGATGGCACCCAGAGTCATCAAGGGAATTCGTGCAGAAGAGGCGAGGACAGGAACAGACTCTGGACACTCCAACATGGAGGAACCAGCACAGCGATGGAGGGCACCTCCTGGGAAAGGGAAGAAGAGGCACGGTCTACGCACGTCGACTCTGCGGAAGCTCAGGGGTGGGGGCTCCAAGTGACCATTGTTCACAGTCACAGAGTGTCACTGTCACCCTGCAGGAGCGGGAGCCCATTAAAGAGGGTTCCTGGGGGAGAAGGGGCACAGAGACCACTGGACAGGAATGAGAGGAGCCCTGCTCTCCAGGGCCGGGAGGATTGGGGTCAGAGCCGGAGGGTAAGATGGGGAAATGATGCCGGCAGGAATGAGCCACTGGAGCGAGAGAGATGGAGCTTTTGAGTAGCCATGGAAAGTCGTGGCAGATGAACTGGGTTTTTTAAATTAATTACTTTATTTATTGATTTCTTTTTGCCCTTACCAGGTCACTTTGTGTCCTTGTCTGAGGCTGTGAGCCTCTTGAAATGCCCCAGCTGTCTCTGGGTGTGTGCCTCTGGTCCACGTCTTCTCTGCAGAGCCGTGGGCCTCAGCAGCAGGTCACCCTGCCCGACCTGCAGAGGCCTTTCTTTCTACTCCTGCGTCTTCGGCCGAAGCTGGCCCGACCGTGGCTTTCCCTGACACCGAATTGTCTTAACCGTGTTCACAAAGCTCCTCCGCAGGCACCCCTCCCAGGGTTGCTGCTCACGCTTCTCCAGATCCTAACCATCTCTGCCTAGTGCGCAGCCACGGACAGGAAGCACTTTCTGGATGAAGCAGAACAGGTACCCTCACCCAAACGACACTTGCCATAATTAGGCTTCTCCTGAGGCCCTCACCGTAATTGTTCTTATCAACAGAATGTCAGCAAATATTTTCTGCAAAGAACTCAGAGTGGTTTGAGACCTTCTGTTTTTTGTAAGGGCTAAGTTGCTCTGGCTTGCAAAAGCTAAATGTGCCTGCTAACTTGATGGCGTACAAGAATTAATACTTCTGTTTTCTGTAGTCTAAAGAATTGGAACAAAAAGCACTTTGCCTATAAACCTTCAAACCCCTCCTCCCTCTGGGTATAAAGGCCAGAGAATTTCCAGACTCGGGGTCCAGAGGTTTTTTACCCTTAAGTCCCTCTGAACTGCTGCAGCTAAAAATAAACCCGCTTCTTGAAAATTCCTCAGGTGTCCAGCTGGTCTCTTACATCGTGGAAGCTTTTCAGCACCGTGCACAGTAGGTGAGGGAGGCTTCATCCCTGGGAGATGGCCATGGCACCTATGCAGGCACCGCACTCTGGCCACTCCTCTGCTCCTGCTGCTTCTCTGCATGTGGCTGGCTGCTCGAACACTTTCATAGCACACGCATCACACGTGTCTGCTTCCCATCATGCTCCGCCCTGCTCCATTTCACCCTCAGGAACACGTGACCCAATGCTGCACTCCATTGTGCAGCACATCAGAGCAGGCCGGCTGCGTGAGGCTGGTTAAGACACCCAGGCTGGGAGGAGCAGGGGTGGCCTTGGAGCAGGTGCTCTGAGGACGTTGCCGTTCCTCCTGGAGGTGGTGGGTGGTGCACCTGGACCCTGCACGGCCTTCTCAAGTCCAGGATTCGGGGACAGAGTGAGTGCCGCCGCAGCAGCTGGGAGGTGGAGGAAAGGCTTGGAACTTGCCCTCTGGACCCACCGGGGCTTTGAAAGGCTGACGGGAACCCACACAAAGGACAAGAGCTACATGAGGACCCTTCAGGCACAGGGTCATTGGAAACTGTGCACAGAATCACCCGGAAACCCCGAAGGTGTGGCTCCTGGGCCCCGCCCCAAATCCGGGCTTTGATTTCAGACACTGGTCACTTTTAAAGCCCCACAGTGGTTTGTCTACATGGTGAAAGTTGAGGGTCAGAGCCATAAAACTCTGCCGCAATACACATTCTTTTGAGAACTAAGATAGTTTCGTTTGTGGGAGCGCACAGTGTGTGTGTGTGTGTGTGTGTGTGTGTGTGTGTGGTGTGTGTGTGTGTCCGTGATGAAGTACTTCAATTCTATTCTGCACTTTGTGCATAAATAATTTTTGACAAAGGTACAGAGAGAATAAAGGTATTTCGAAATCCAATTCGACATCTCCCTGCATTTGGTGGAGCTAGCCTCTCCTCCACGGGCTGGAAGCCCCTCTCCCCATAACTGTCACATTACAGCCAGGAAGAGTCGGATGCCCACTCATGGTATGGTTCTCTGACTGCTCCCTGCACACAGGTCCTCTCACGGGGTCACGATTCTTCTGGGGACTCTGTACTGTTGTTTGGAGTCCTCCTTGTAGAGGGTGACACACCTTACTCCGGGGTCATTTGAGGAGGCCCCTGGCTTTTAGATCCATGTAAGACCACGGTCGTCATTCAAGTCTGTAACTTCACATGTATGATAAGAGGGCTCGACACTGTAGAAAAAGAAAGCAAACGGATCATCGGGCTCTTTCATCTTAACATGATTCAGCTTTAGGGGGAAAGTGTTCACAGGGTCAGTGAAACAGGTATCCTGCCTGCTCTGGGTGAGTATTAAGGACATGCCATGGCCAGGTGCTCCCGAGAGCTCCCAACCTCCGTCCTCATCCACTCTGCCCGGGTCACAGGCAGTGTTGACAGTGCACTAAGTTAAGCGGAGGTTGGGCAAATACTCAACTACTACAGTCAATATAAATAATCAATACTGTCACTTCCTGGTGACCCTCCGAAAATTCCCCTTGTTATTAACAGAAGAACATGATGAGGACCGTACCTCATTGCCTGGCAGATTGTGGAAGAAACATTTGTAGGTGTCGCCCACAATGTTCACAAAGTGACAGTGAGCCACATATCTGGGGGCTTCAGCGAGCTGATGTCACTGCAAAAATCCACAATACTGCATGAGACAACCGCCTGCCCCCACGCCCAGCCCTGGCAGAGCTCCCTCGAGCCGATTCATCTCGACTCTTCTGAATGTGGCTCGGCGGGAGACCTGCTGACGGGAGAGGCAAGACTTCCCCAGAGGTAAATATTGTGTTGAGCTAATTGCTGACAGAGGAACGAGCCCCACAGTAGGACATGTTTAACTGTCCCACTGGCGCAGACCTCCCCTCCCCACCCCACAGGCTTGCGGGGAGCCAACAAGGAGAAACCGGGCCACAGTGCAGAGCAGCCCGGTCACGCCCAGGATGGAGCCTGGGACGTTCGTTCACCTTAGTACCAGAGATGCTCTCGGGCCCTAGCCACCCTCCTCATGCCCTGAATGTCACTGTCACCTCGCTCCCAGCTTGGACTGGCGTCACCTGTCCTCTGGAACTGGAGCAGAAGCTCTGGGAGGCCAGCGACAACACTTTTGCAGGGGTCCCTGGTAATTTCTCAAGTCTGCCTGGAGACTTTCATTCAAGAGATGCCGTCTGTATACACATACACACATACTCGCACACACATACACGTGGTGTGTGTGCATGTATGAAAGAAGAAGGGGCCAAGTGATATCTTGATCTACCTGGAGCTTGCTCTGCAGCCCATGGCCCCATGGTGGCAAAATAAGACCCCAGCTCAGAGATTTGGGACTGTCACTCATTTTGTCTACTTCTCTGTAAGAGGAAAGAAGCGAGGGGAAATGGACACCAGTCACCACAGGAGAGTCTCATTCCTCCCTCTGGGTTTCCAAGTCCCCTTTATCCTCCATCACAGCCTAAGCCTGCGCCCTGCCCCACCCTGAGGGTTCCAGGCCTTGCGGTTTCAGACTCTGCTGATTTGCAGGGCTTGTTCTCAGGAGAGGCAGCGGGGCCTCTTGGGGTTTCTCCCCAAACTCTGTCTTCAGATCAGTGCGGCCCCTGGTGTTCCGTCTCCCCAGACCCCGCGGCTCCTCATGCACCTGCCATGCTGCTTTTGAGTCCTGGGTAGCTGACTCTGGTCCTCTGACTCCTCCTCAGGAGTTCACCTGCCCAGCACCCCACCTCGGCAAGGTGGTTTCTTCAGATAGATTCCTTGCCTTCTATATGATGCTTACATACTTCCTTAGGAAAACGAGGAGACACAAAGTCATGAGAGAGGTTTACGTACTATTCAAGAACAGTGGACTAGCTTTATTTACTCATGCACACTCACACACACACACACACACACACACACACAGAGTTCTGAAGCACAAACATGGTGTCTAATTATACTACTACTTTAAATAAAAACACAGGGTTAATGATGACTGTGATTCGTAATCTTACGTGTCAACTCCGCACAGGACCTAAATAGCTATTAAACACTATTCTCCATGTTTCTGTGAAGGTGTTTTTTGTTTTATTTTCTTAATATGAGATTGACTTTAAAACTGAGGCATGCTCAATGATGTGGATTCCCCTCCGTGCTGGGGGCTGCACCCCTTAGTGAAGGTCTGAAGAGCAAACATGGACGCTCCTCAAAGAAGAAATTCTGACAGCAAACTGCCTGAGATTCAGACTGCAGCTCTCTGTGGCTCTCTGGCCCGTGGTCTGCCATGCAGTTGGACCTGCACTTCCACAATTTTGTCAGGGGAATTCTCTCTTTCTCTCTTTTCCCCTTTCCCCCTCTTTCTCTCTCCTCTCTCTCTCTCTCTCTCTCTCTCTCTCCTCTCTCTCTCTCTTCTGTCCTCCTCTAATTTGCCCTTCTGTACTTTGGTCCAGTACATCTCTGTGTCTCTCTGCATGTATGTGCACACACAGTTTTGGTCTTTTTCTCTGGAGAACCCCGACTAAGTAAGTGTAAGAGAATTATGGGTTAGCATTAAATATGTTCTGATATTCCGCTTAATATTTTGATGTGGACTTTATATATTAGCAATCATGTCTACAGACTTGATCCAGATTACAACTAAACTAATGACCACTTTCAGAAGAAGTAAATCATTCTACTGTCATGTATAACTAATTAGAACAAATAAAAAAAATTTTAAAAAAAGGAAATCAAGTGGCTGTTACGTTAATTTTTTCAAAGTTCATGTTGCATAATAGCAGTGGCTGATGCTTCTTAAGTAGCAAGGGAGCATACTGCTTAGTAATTAATTACATGGGTAAGTATGTTAGTCTCTTGGTTGTTGGGTGAACAGGTTCTCTGTGACTCGCCAAAACTTGTATCTTATTCAGAAAGACACCGGTTAATCTGGGAAGGGATTGATCACATAGGTTGTTTAGAATCATGCTGGTTCTAGGGGCCATCCAGGGAAGACAGTCTTCACTGGTTTTTATTTTTGCCCCTGATGTAGACACAGCCCACATCCTTAGGTGTTCTCCACACCCCGTTGCCAGGAAGACTTCTGGGTTGACGAGACAGGTTCATCAAATTAACACCTCTGATGGCTTATTAAGACACCGAAGCAAAACCCCTACTCACATCCTAGAAGCCGGTGTCCTGGAAGCCAGGTGAAACTCCAAGTGTAGACAAGGCACAAGGCGCTCCACGCCAGGACACCGCCGACGGTCTCAGCAGAGCTGCCGAGAACATGCCTGCTGTGGTGCAGCTTTGACCTGGAGCAGGCCTCAGGTCCAGCGGCACTTCATTCATCACCAAAGTGGGAGAGGTCGGGTCGGCCCATCAGTCTGTTTGCCGTACTGGGGAACACTCACTTAGAACACTAACAACCAGGGAACGCGGTATCACCCGTAGTGGGAAAGAGGGTATCAGAATGCTCTGGGAGGTTTTCAATCTCCATCCCTGGACCCCCAGATTCTGATGTTACTACCAGAAACAGCTTCATATGCTCTGCAGTATGTGGCAAGGCCACAGGGAAGTTGTCACTAACAGATGCCTGCTTTATTCCTTGGTTATATTAAGACAAAAGAATACTGAATAAAAATATTTGAAGAGTAAAGGAACGTAGTGTGTCACTCATCTGCATGTGTGTGTGGCTGAGTTGAGGCTCACCTGTATCTCATATTCTGTTAGCAGAAGGTGGAGGACTCCATCTTCTACCTATTTGGAAGCTCTTATCTCTTTACATATTAGAGCAAAGAGCATTTTGGGGTGGAGGCTACCTCTCAGCCGCATAGAGAGCCTCAGCGACCTACTAACCCTAACCCTAACCCTAACCATAATTCTTACCATGAGTGGACTCCCTGCCAGAGCGTGGTACAAGGTAAGTTCACCTACTAGCTCCCTGCTGGGGTGGAGAAGTCTACCTGCATCTCTACCTGTTTCTGTATCCGCATCTCCATGTCTGTCTGTCATGCAGCATTAGGAGATGTAGCCGTGAATGTGATCGAGACAGCAACGGAAGCCATGTGGCCCTTGGGGCTTCTCCCATGCTGCGCTGCTCAGTCACACCTATTTGAGTTGCACTTCTGCATCACTAAATCTAGTTTTAAAGTTCAACACATTACAGCCAGAAAATGACGGTGTGTTCTCCACCAGCCCCCTGGACAGTCAACTGCAGGCCTAGCAGAGACTGTTCTCACAGTTCCACCTGCCACTGTCACCACTCGGTAGCACGTCCTCTCTCAGGGCTGCTTCCTTCAATCACCAAATGCAGAAGTCTGCCAGGGACTCCCGCCCCTTCAGCCACCTCTAACGTGAAACCACGATTCTTACCATCCACTCTGGTCTGGTACTAAAGATGGTTTCTCATCTCTCCAAACCCGGTCCCCATCCTTCATTCTGGAGATTACTTAATCTACTTATTTCTACTTGGTAGAAATTAAATTTTGATGAGTAAATCCTGTTAGACTTAACAAAGTCAATTCCCAAATTCCATAAGCACTAATTTTGTTGCTCTAATGAACAACTGTCTAGACAGCTGTTTTGGGTGGGGGTGAAGTCAAGGGTGTCAGGGCTTTAGTTCCCCACTTGGTAGGGTTGGGGGCTCAGGGGAGCAGATCCCTGACTTGAAGTCTGCCACCCCAAAAGTATAGCTCAGTGCACAGCAGAAAAAGCAGATCCCTTCATCCACCGCTCTAGAATTTTCCTCCAGTGTGGAAGCTTTGTCTCATGAGATTATTTCAAGAGAAAATGGAAATAGACACGCGTCCTGCGAGTTAGACTTGGAGCTAGCAGTATAGGGAGATAACTGCTCTGGCCAGGCTGCCTGCCTCGCTCTCACTGTGGGTGGCTGAGTGGCGGCTTCTCCATGGGGTTACACTCTGAAAGTGCCTTTACTGGTATCTAAGATGAGTTAGAAGGGCTTCAGAGAGAGCACTGTGCCACCAGTGGACACGAACCAGAATAGTCAGATGGGCAATTTTTTTGAGAACAATTCTGGGTAAGTCTAAAATCACTCCAGTTTTGGGGAAAGATTTTAAATTTCCAGGCTTGAGACAATCTTTTGCACTTATGTAACTTCTTATCAAATCAGACTTTTTTGTAGTTTATTGAGATTTGCCTTTTATTTGTAAATTTATTGGAAACATGGTAAAACTCAACTTCATGCCAAAGAAAACCATAAGGAGGTGACCTGAATATCAGCTCTGTGTGCACAGTCCAGTTTAGAGGACAGGGGAGGCTTGTGCTCAACATCTGTGCTGGAAAGGAGCTGATTCTGCCTGTCCATGGGAGCCGCTGGTCAGATCAGCATTCTGCTTCCACCTGATATCACAGCAAACTATTTTGAAAACAAAAGCAATGAATGACCTCCCCCTGCTGCCTGGTCACACCTCTCCCTGCCATTACCTCTGACTTGGATTTTCTGGGAAGGGAAAGTTGGGCAAAGCAATCCTGATGCTTAGCTTGGGCAACCACAGGAGGTCCCACTGGCTCTGATTTCCAGATGGGGCTCCCTATCCCTGTCCCCATGCTGGATTTTGGAGGAGCTGCCTACTGTGCTCAGATGGATAGATTCCACACCTTGCCTTCTACCCAGTGCTGGCCACAGGTTTGTCCTTTGGGGCTCACTTTCCCCTTTGTGAAATGGGGTCAGTCTTGCCTGTCTCAGAATGTGCTGCAAAGGTTCAGGGCTCACAGACAAACTGCATTCAGACCCCAGCACGGGACACTCTCAAAAAGGCCTTGGATTATGGCAGTTCACCTGGATGAACCATTGTAAAATGTACCACATTCCCCTTGGTGCATCAGAATAGAAATACTTACCTCTCCCTTCCAAACTAACTCTTCTGAGGAGAGCCAGCTGCGACAGGAGAGGCCACCCTACAGAAAGGCAGCAGAGGGAACTCCGGGTGAGAATCCACAATCACGAGGGCCAGTTCTTCCCACACACCACGCGGCACGAGACGTGCCACCTCGGAGCCCTGGCCTCTGCACTCTGAGGACCGGAACTGGGCAAAAATTGTACACTTAAGGAAGGTCACCCGTCTTGCTGAAGTTTCACCAAGTGACCCTTTTGCTGAAGAAAACTTAACTGTGAAGACCAAGAAACCAGAACTTGAACTGCGTCTTCTCTTTGTGGACATCAAATACTCTTTAAAGTTAAAGACGACAATTTGTATCCAGCTCTTTAGAGTTCCAAAGCCCTTGTCAAAGACAGAAGCTGGTTGTGTCCAAAAGAGAGATGGAGCAGAACTGCTGAGAGTGTCCAGACCTTGAGCAGTTAACAGGGGACCTGAGTGGTCACCAGGCACTTGAGCACCTGGGGCATGGTGAGGTGCACCAGGTGCTTCTGCCACAGAGACCGGCAGGGATGGCTCCCACCCTGCTCTCCACCACCACTGGCTTCCTGGAGGGACAATAACCACAGTGCCTTGGGCCCTTCGTTTCTATCCTGGGCAGAACAACAGGGCAGGAGAACATAGCATGCCTGGGTTTGCTGACAGCTCCAGCTCCCCTCGGTGTGACCTGACCACTCCAAGCTGAGTAACGTGTCACTGAACCTGTGGCATGCACAGAGGGGATCAGAAATTGATGTCAGAACAGCGGGCTTCCGGGACTGCCCACCAGACACCTTCAGAGAGAGCTCAGGACACCGGCCACCAGCAGGGCTGTGCCACTACTCCACCAATAGTAGAAAGTCCATAACGTGGTTTGGTGGCTCTGTGGTGGAACCTCGGATTGTGAAATGACAGCGTAAGCCTCCCAGGTATTATTAAAGTGTGAAATTGGTGTGTGCTGTACACTGAATGTGCCCTGTTGTGAACACGTGCTCTAGTAGGTGATCTCAAAGTCTGGCCCCCAAGGGCGTCATTAGTACAACTCCAGCACTGGGTGCCTCACAGTCCCCCATCCCTGCTGGGGTCCATTAGAAGCAGGCTGGGACAGAATCCCAGTCTCACATTTTAACAGCACCTTCCAGGTGACTCTCACACACAGAGGAGGTTCAAAGTCACTGATGCCAAGACCAGCACTTTACCAACAAGCAGGAGGAGCCCCTGAGGGTTTGAGGAGCCCAGAGCTTGTAGGCTCTCTCAGGCCCGGGGACCATCAGCAGTATGGAGGACAGCATGTGCTGGGCCTTCAACAAAAATCAAATAATCAATGCTGAGTCTCCAGTTCTTAATCTGCTCCTGACCTGGATGAGTCACAAGCAGTCCTCTCTGCTATTGTTTCGACTCTGAATTAGCAACTGCTTTTCCACAATGATCCCAGATGTGTATTCATACATATAAAAACGTTCATCCTACGAGACGGAAAGCCACTGACGCAGTAATGATGCAGGCAGCAGGGGGGGTCATCATGTCCACATTAAGTGTAATCAGGACTCCTTCCTGTTTGCATCTTACAGATCAATAACCTTTGCAGAAATATTACCTTCCTGGTACAGAAAATATGTGGCCTTTTCAAATAAGACAATGGTTCTATTCCTGCACTCGATGATTCAGTGTCATGTTCCTGATTTTTCTGAGTCAATTCGATTTTAAAAGAAGTCCTACCTAACTTTTCTTTTGGTACAAGTATCAGTTGTGACGATTACAAGGCCAGGTGGAGACCACAGCCGCAACTCAGCACCTGTGGTCACTGAGCTCGGCGCCATGTCTCCTGGAGGGCTGGGCAGCTGGACGGCTGAGTCCGGTCAGCGGTTCCATGCTGCACTCTGCGGACGGCCACGTGAGCAGGCGGCTGGAGCAGAGCTGTGTATTGCAGACACTACGTCCATTTTCCCATCTATACACATGAGAATAATTTCACAGTTCGTTCTTTTCCTCTCATTTACCAACTTGGATAACAGCATGAAGCGCGTGGAAGGACACACCCCTCAGGAGGACAGAAGCACAGCTGTGAGATGCTTGTGATCAATGTTTGCTCACCCTTCTGGTTGGTGACGTCATGCTTCTCCCCCTCCTTCCAGGGTGGCGGAAACCGCGCTCTGCTGGGAATCAGCGTTCATCACACGGATGTCTTACAGTGGCGGCTGCCCTTGTAACCTGATATTTTGTCCATTGTCATGTACTCAGTAATCATCGCAGGATCATAAAACAGGCTGGAGGTTGCTATAGCAACGCCAACCAAACCAAGGTGGTGAGGGAGGAGTGCAGACCAGGAAATGCTGTCATTTCAACCCCCACCTCTCAGAGTTAGCACATGACTGAACGGGATCAGAATACACGGCACCGTGCGAGAGGCGTCAAGTTTCCTGACAGGACTTGCAGACCCCCGCGGAGAGCCTACCACCGCAGCTGTGGCCCGCACGATGTCGGAAACAGGTGTCTTCTCTCGGCTTCCCAAGCCTCCTGGAAGCACAGTCCATTGGAGTTTGGGAACACAACTTACCGGTCAAGCTGAACAGAGCCTGTGCTGCCGAGGCCCAACCCTCCCTGGAGGACAGCCCAGGCGCGGGGCAGCCCTCAGAGAAGCCGCACCTGGCCTGCACGCCCACGGGCTGCTTCCTCCAAGCTAACAGGGGCCTCTGGCCAGACGCCCCTCCTCCAGACTTCATCCACAGCCCCCAGCACTCTCTCTGCCCCAACCCCAGCGCGCCATCTTCCTTCAGAGGCAGTCATTGGAACGGACTGCAGGCTTTCACGCCTCCGTCTGCGCTGGTTCTCTGCGTTGCTGGGTGAGCTGCAGGGTAGGAGGCCAGCGGGCCGGTCCAGGTGTGGCTGGGTGGAAACCACCTCCACCTTGCGCTGCTGTATGAGCAGGCCCATGCTCCCTGCTTCCTCTAGGGTCCCTTTCCTTGCTCAGGGCCACACCCACCTCACGGGGTCTGCAAGGCTGAGGAGAGACACAGAAGACGAAGGGCGCGGCCTGAGTGCCACACGGAAGACGGAGGGTGCAGCCTGAGTGCCACTCGGGGCCGGAGCGACTCTTCTGAGTCGATGCAGGAGGTCCCGGCATGAGGTCCGCCCTCTCTGGGAAGGCAGGGGCCACATGACCTGAGGCTTCATAGGGCACTTTCTGTAAAGGAGACACCACTTCAAGATACCTGATGAGCAGGGGACTTCCTGCTACAGCCCTGTTCCCTTTGTTGTCCTGAGGCTGAGTCAGGCCCCCAGAACCCTGAGGAAGCAGTCTGGAGTTTGCTTCCGAGACCCATGGAGCACGCTTCACCCACTTCCCAGGGGAAACAGGTCCAGCAGCCACCACTGGTTGAGGGGAGCCCACGAGCACACCACGGCCAAGTGCGAGTGGAGAGCAGGCAGGCTGGGATGCTCCCTGCCTTCTGGGCCCAAGCCACAGGGGTCTGAGGATGCTGGACTCGACCTGGCCTTTCAGGCCATTGTCTGGCAGGCTTATCGGAGCCGGCAGAATGTAGCTTATGTAACTGCTCACTGGCCTGAGGATAGCATGTAGTACACAGTGCTGAGACGGCTCCATCTGCAGCACTGAGCTGGCCCAGAGACACGAGGAGCCGACTTAGGGCACAGAGCATCAGCATCCTGTGTCCCATGGCCTCCGCACTGACACCAAAAGAATATTCCACACCCCAACCGGCTTGGTTTGCTTACATTCATCTGCCCAGAAGGGTATTCTGCATAGTGATTAACCAGGTAATCAATGTGCAAACAGGTATGTGATACACAAGTCGAGAAAAGACTCCAGAATGGAGGTAAAGAGAGTTAGAATTCATTTTTAATAAAAATCTCACTCAAGACTCCTTTTCCCTTTCTACTTAACCACTTATGTAGAATTCATAATCCCACAGAAAATATTTCATGAACGCCAAAAACTATGGTTTAACGCAAAGGACATAAAGGCAGTCTGGCCAGAGGGAGGGGCGAGCACTTGGTTCCTGTTGGGGGGCATCTGACTTGCCATTCTGCGCTGACTCCAGATCGTCCACTTGTGATGCGGACTCATCAGCAGAGATGAATTGAGTTGTGTGGGGACAGTTTTACAGGCAGGAAGAGCAGGTGGTTGCCTAGGGCAGCAAAATGTTTTAGTGACTCTATCACGAGAGGGTCAGCAAGCTGTGAGGGGGCAGCGGGGCTTGAGGCTCTTTTTCCCCCTCTTGCCTGGGGCAACAAAATCCCAGCAGCACCCTAGGGTGGCATCAGATGGAAAATTGGAATACATTTGCATCCCTAATGGAAACGGGGCAGGCAGGGGAGCAGGCAGCAGGCTCACTCTTCAGTGCTTCTGACGGGCTTTGATGCTCCGTCTCCTCCAGCACGGTTCCTGTGGCAAGCTCGTGGCTGGAGGAGCCACCTTTGATGCAGGTGGCATGAGGGCCACATCAGGGCATGCCATCCTGGCAAGCCAGGGCACAGCTGGCTTCTGGCATCCCTTTGTTCCCTGCCCCTCTCTGAGAGTGTACATGGCACAGTGATCTGGAAAACCTGGCTGAAGCAGGTTCCTACCCACACCTGGCTCTCCAGCTGCCAGCACCATCTGTCGGGGTTCTCACAGGTTCAGGTTGCTTAATCCCGCAGAAGCCTCTGTGGGACAGTGAGTCCTGAGAGCAGACCCGGTGCTCTGAGCACTCTTCACTCGTGACAAAGGTGCTCATTTGTTTGAGTCAAACCAAAGAGCTCAGGAATCACACGAAAGCTGGAGGAATGTGCCCTACCAGGATCAGAATGACCCAGACCAGGTGCAGGTGAAGCCATTCCGTATCACGTGTGAGGTGCTAGTGAAATGGTCACCCACAACTTCAGGGTCACCATGATCACCAGGAGACAGAGTGGCAGGACAGTAAGAGGTCCAGAAGAAGGCTCAAGTCTTAGGAAATGCTGGGCTAGGGTATCTTAGTTAAGCTGCATGGAGGGTCTCTTGGGGGTCAGTGCATGGCTGTCCCATCTGTGCTCTGAGGAGTGCCCATGACCAGCACGGGGAACTCCTCTACTGCAGACAGCAGCTGCAGGAGGGTGGAGCAGGAAGGGTGGGGGCTGGGGGGCCAGCTCAGCCCTCGCTGGGTGCCTCCTGCTGGGAGAAGCATCCCAGAATACTTAGGAACTACAGCTGGGTGTCCTCGGAACCAGACTTCTCCGAAACCGTTGTTTGTCCTCTTTCTTTCTCCAAGTCATTTTAGTTCTTTCTGACTTTCGGCATTCTGCTGTTGTTTTAAAGTACTTCCCAACTAACAGAATGTACTCCCAGGTGGAGCCCAGGGGCTCTGTTCTGGTGTGGGTGTGTCCACATCACTCGCTCTTATTGCCTCGAATGGGAACTAGGTGTGCAGGTCAATGTGAGGCAAGATCCCGGTGTACCCTGAACGCACAATGCTCCGCCAGTGCAACATTAGGCTGATTTTTCCCTGAGAAAATGCATTTTAGCCTAAAGGTTCAAAATAAATCTGGTGTCAGGCAGTAGAGATAAACTTAATCCAAAGGACTATGAAAGACGCATTGGACCAGGACTGCAGAGACTGGAGAGACTGCATTGGAGCCCAGGGTCATGGCCCCAGGGGAGACTTGGGATATTTTAAGTCAACCGTAAATACTCTATGACCACAGGCACGTGTCCATGCGGAGAGCAGGTGCGATGAGGAGGAGTAAGGTGGAGGGGCACCCACAAGTGCCTCATTTTGCTGCCATAAAACGTGCAAAGCCCACAATGCGAAATGGCAATTTCTGTGCCAGAACTAGATGAAACCTATCCGCACACTTCTGTGAAATGTGGCCTTGCACATGCTTGTTTCTGATGAGTGTTTAAATCCTGGAGCTCTTGTGAATAGGGGAAGGTCAAATTTGGACTTTGTGTTATCATGTGTGTATACAGATATAAGATCAGCAATGCAAGGTCAGGAGCAAAAGTGTCACATGTGGGGTAGCTTTGCCTTCTTTCTAGATTGTTCTTTACTGCATAGCTTGTCTGACACCTTTTCATGGTATTTCCTAGGACAAATGATGAAGCTGGGGGAATTTCCAGGTGATGACGAAAGTTGGGTCTTTAGTTTTGAGGACAAAAATATCCATCGGGAGAGTGAAGGACAGTGCAATCAGTCTTCACAGAACACAGAACTTCAAATTTCAGTGCTGGTAGGCTTGCTGCACCTGTTGGATTCAAGGGCATGCAAAGCCAGGCTTGCAGCGGAGCCAACAGGGGGCCAGAAACCAGGCAAGACGTCAGCAGGTGCACCCGCAGGATGCGCCCCTCTCCGCCTCTCTGCCTCTGCCTTCCATTTCCAACTGCAGTCATTCTGTTCACAGAACTCAGTTCACAACAGTCAGACTCTTGACCGTGATTCTTTAAACTTCATAACCATTTGAAAAAAGAAAAATGGAGAAGAAACTAACCAAAAATTTTCTCTGCCATATACCCTGATTCCATAAACCCTAGTCATTCACGAAAAACTAAGGATACATATATACCATAATTTGCCAAAATTTCAGTACCCTTCATTACCAAAAGTTTCTTTCCTTTTTTTTTTTTTTTTTTGAGGACTCACTTATGAACATCATCTCCATAATGAGGGGTTGCTTTGTCCCAGTAGTTTGATTTTGAAGATGCTTATGACAATTTTTTAAATGTTTCTGAAGGAGGCAGAGGCTAGGCTATTTCTGATACTGTGTTGAGCGGAACTCAAGGAAATTCCCAGCACAGCTTTTAGCAGGCGCTGCCTTTAGAACAAGGGTCAAGAGGAGCAGGTGCCTTTGACTCTGATCTGGTCTAGAGCAGAGGTTCACCCTTGCAGCTCAGTTCTACTCACGCAAAGTCGAGGGGGAAGCTCACGGCTGCCTCAAGTGCACTCTGTGGCACACACACGTGAAAGGTCATTTTTGAAAAGATTGTTTTATTGTTTTCTTTATTGGCACTGCAGATCAAACCCAGGGTCTTGCATAAGCTAGGCAAGAGCTCCACTTTGGTCAACATTCCCAGCCCCCAAAATTGTTTATTATGTGAAGAAATGTTTGTTGCATTTACTTATTGATTTGCAATGGTTATTTTCAACTCAAAGATTTGAGAAGCCTTTAGTTCAAAACTTTGTTTAATTTTAAATATTTTTGTCTACACTCTCCATAGATGCTGAAAAAGTCTTTAGAAAAATTCAACATTCATTAGTGATTTAAAATACTCAAGAAAATAATTATTTGAAGATGTTCTCTTAACAAGAATATACCTACCGCATGCAGAGATAGATGCATAGATAGATGGTCCTAAACCCACCATGTAATTTACTGGGGAAATACCAGGGATAGTAAAGACACTTCCTCCAGGATTGGGACCAAGACAAGGAAGCCCATGATTCTTCACTACTGTAGTAGTGGTACTAGCTGATGCAATTATTCAATAAAAATCAATTCTAAGCATGAGATGCTAAAAAAAAAGACTGATTTTCTTTATTTAGAGATGAGATGACAGCCTACTTACAAACTCTCAGATAACCAATGATAAAACTAACTCAATAGAAGAATTCAATGATGTGGCAACATGCAAAATAAACATAAACATCAATAGGCTTCATATATACAAACTGTAAGCAGTTAGAGAAAATCTACTCACAATAGCAACAAAAATCACAGAGATAAATGTAACAAGAAATGTGAAAAACTAAGTGAGGAAGATTGGAAAGCACACATAAATTTGCAAAAGTAGACTTGAGCAAATATGTGGAAGGTAAGTCCTGATTTTTAGATAGGGAGACTCAACATTATAAAGATGTTCTCTCTGATTTACAAAATCAAGGCAAGTCCAATAAATATACCAGCAAGTTACTTTGTAGTGTTGACTAACTTGATAATATAATTTATATGAAAAAAATTATATGCAAATATATCTGGGAAATACTTAAAAAACAAAAACTAAGATAGGAAGATATGCCTTATTAGATATTGAAACATACAACATATTTAAAACATTGCGGTGTTGGCTCATAAAAAGATAAGTTGATAATGGGGGAAAGTAGGTAAGTACAACATGAGATCCCAGTCCATATAGAAATTAAATACACTACAAAGAGGAATTTCAAATTGCTAAGATAAAGATGAACTTTTGAATAAATTGAGGGAGTACAAATACATATTTGGAAAGATATAAAATCACATTTGTATTTCATATTATAGCTAAAATATACTGTAACTTGATTAAGGAATTAATTATACTGAAAGAAATTATACTAGTGCTTGAAGGAAATGGGCAAATTGTCTTTAAATTTGTTGTAGAGAAAAGATTTCTAATTCAGGAGGAATAAAAGAAAAGATTGATATATATAACTACATAAAAAATACTTTAAAACACCCTGAATTTTATATTATTTTATATTTCATTTTACTTACGCAAAAGTTAAAAGTAATTAAAAACTGGGAGAAATATTCTCAACAAATACCTCAGACGAAGAGGTAATATCACTAGGGTATTAAAATCTCTTAAATCAAGAGACAATTGGTAAAATAGGATAGATAAATGTGGAAGAGAACAACTGATCTCCGTCTCTCTATCTCTCTCTCTCTCTCTAGCTAGAGTTTTGCTAATATGCTGACCTTTTCCAGCAAGCCATCTTTTGTTTCAGTGATTTCTTAATTTTTTGTTCATTTCGTATTTTATTTTCATTCTCTTTTTCATTAATTCTACGGTTTCGATTTCAACTGGACGTTTATCTTCTTATGGCGGAAGTTCGCGCAGTGGGCTTTGAGCTGCCCTTCCCTTTTGATGTAATCTCTCGAAGCTAAAGCTGCCTTTAAAGCATTGCTTTAGCTGCCTTGCAGAGCTTTTCATATGTTGCAATTTCCATTTTATCCCATCCTCTTCGTTTTAGCAAGTTTTACTTTCAGAACATTTTAGAAATACAGATAAACGGAGAAGGTGCAGGAGAGAATTCCAGCACCTCCATTTCCCTGATTACAGTGCCCAGGATGCCAAGGGTCGCTTGTTAGAATCGCCGGTCCCACAGGGAGCCACCTTTACCAGCTGAGCCTCGCTTCCGCTGGATTTCCCTAGTTGTGATGCCTTCTGCCGCAGGACCCCCGGGCTGCACGTGGCCTTTAGCTTCTGGACTCCCTAGGAAGGCCAGCTTCTCAGGGGCACTTCTCGGGCACGCCCCTGGTGGTGGGGATGGCTGCTCAGGTGCTGTGCAGAAGGCTTCCCTGTGGAACTGCTCAGGCCTCTCTCAGGATCAGGCTGGCTCTGTGCACTTTTAGCGAGCAGGGCCGTTGCCAGAGCCCTACGTGGAGGTGTTGGCCAGCGCGGTGCCCAGTTGTTGTTGCCCTGGCCACTGGGTGAATAGCGGTTTTTTCTCCCCTCTGAGAAGCGACCCCTACCCTTTCATCTTGTGTGACGGGAAGGCAGCCACCATGCACAGGCCTCTAGGGAGGGGAGTTTGGAATTCCTCTGCTTGAGAGACTTGTATGTTCTCCCTTGTTTGTTCATTTACATGGATAGGGATTAACAGATGTGTATGTGGATTTTTTGCTTAGATTATAATCTAGTAATGCTGTATATTTGGTTGTTTACATCATCTTACCATCGTGTAAAGACATCAGTAGAATAAGTCTCCAGAAGCTGAATTATTGATCAGAGTACACACGCATTAAATTTTGATAAGTGATCATATCACCCTCCTCGAAGGGTGTTCTCATTGAATTCCCCACAGAAAAGCATTGAGAACATTTTTCGGTGTGGTTTTTTCTGCAGTCTGCCTTGGTCTTTCGGTCTGTGGCTCCCTCTTGTCTGGCCCACAGCTCCACTTATCGCCTGTGCATGTCTATAGACTGGTCTGCTCTGGCCGTTTCATGAAAGCGGAGCACAGCCCTTTGGCCTCAGGCCTGAGAGACAGGACCTGTTGCCACATGAGTTCCGAGGCCTGGCTCCTGCCTCTGAGTCCTGTCAATCTGGGGGAAGCCTCGTGCCACGTCTTGAGGCAGTGCCCTCTGGGGGGCCAAGCCCACAGTGCAGCCCTTCCTAGCCCTGTGGCCAGGCCACCTGAGAAGCAGCCCCCAGGTCAGACAGCCTCAGACGCCTAAAGGCCTTGCTGCCGCCGGGGGTGGTCCCCGAGGCACAACTGCCCAGTTCAGCTGTTCCTGAGCTCTCCACATCCACCATGTGGATGGTGTGTTTTGATTGCTGCTGGAAGCCGCCAAGTTTCAGGGTCGCTGTCAGACAGCACTAAGGAACTCAAATGGACACTTCCCAGATTTGCCACTGTGGAAGCCTCTGGGAAAGTTTTGCCATCCTTTATTCCTTCCTCATAGGGGACCTTTTAATCTACTTTCAGTGTTGGGCAGAATAATGCTCCACCCCAAGGACGCCTATATCCTGATCCCTGAAAAATGTGAAAATGCTTCCTGAAGCCACAGAGGGGACTTTGCAGGCGTGACGATTCACGGATCTTGAAGCAGGCCCGCCGTCATGAACTACTCCAGCGCACCGAGAGTCTTTACGAGAATGGTCGGAGCGTTAGACTCAGAGAGGGCACGTGGCCGTGGAAATGGAGGTCAGACAGAGCTGAAGATGCAGGGAGGCTGGCTTCGAGTCTGCAGGAAGAAGCCATGAACCAGGCTGCAGGCAGCTGGGAAGCGGGGCAGGCAAGGCAAGGCATGGGCTGTCCTGCAGGGCTCCCGGAGGAACCTCCCGGACCCGTCTCCTGCCTCCTGGGACTCATTGGACCTCTGGCCCCAGGAACTGTGAGATAACAGGTTTATATTATTTTAAGTTACCCGATTTTTCTCAGCAGCAAAAGGAAACAAGCTCACCCCGTAGCCTCAGCCTTCTCTGCAGGCCATGGTTACCGATTATGCCTCTGTGTCGTCTCTCCTGTGTGGATTTTTCTTGGGACAGGAGACACCTCTCAAACCGGAAGTTTCAGTGCTGTGTTTCTGAATTGCAGAAAGGTATCGTTTTAAGCTCTTGCTGTTCCATCTTGGGGTAGCGCTGAGGTTGTGTCCGGTGCGGTCCCCACGTGGGCCTGCCTTGTGCACCTCAGGGCTGCCTGTTCAGGGCTGAGTCTTGGGGCGATTCTGCTTGGTGCTGCCTGCAGAACGGCCATCAGCTTGGGTGTGTGTATTTTTTCCACTTCCCCCCAGGCTCTGCCAGCTCACGGCCCCTCCTCTGTCCTCCACAGTTGTGCCCAAGCTCATGAATGCTTTGTTCCTAGAGATGACAGCTTCCTGTGCCTTTAACTTGTGGAGACGGGAGGCGTCATTTCTCAACGTGCAGCATCATTTTTCTAATGCGTGTTTTCAACTAGATATTAGTCCCCCTGCTTTTCCTACCCACTTGGAAACCGTTCCATCTGAGTGCCTTTCTCCGCTCCTCAAGGCCTTCTTGTGTTTGAATGAACGGGCTCTTTCCAGATCAGCACCGGGTGGGGTTCCCACAGGACACGGCAGGGTGCTTTAGGATGGCAGGGACTCTAGGCAGGGTCATGGGGTGCAAGCCAGTTTCTTGCCTCTTACCTCTTCCTGGTCAAGGAGGACCAGTGCCCAGGATGGTGTCCCAGGGAGCTTCTGCCAGCACTGTCCCTCTGTCACAGGTGGTCACTGAGGATGACCTTCCCTCAAAGGCAGACTCACTCCAGGAACCTCGAGCACTCGCTGAGCTTCTCACCGCCACCTTGGGAATGTGTGCTTGGATCTGATGCTCAAATTGCTCTTGGTTTTGAAAAAGTGGACATTGCTAGCCCCTCCTGGAGCCAGAGACGCAGGCAATACCCCACACGACTGTCACATGTGACCACTCTTGGTTTTGAGAGACTGTGTTCCTATTTCATTCTTTCTCTCCCTCTTTTGTGGTTTCATCAAAAGTGAGATTCACTTCTTTTTGTTTTGTTTCTGATTTTGGAATTATTTCCTATAGAAGGAGGAAAGCCAATTTCAACTCACTAAATTCAGATTGAAAGCAGGAGTCCTGACCCTCTCAGGACTGAAAGGCCATCTCCCTTCTCTCTGAGGCTTTCTAAGGACGATGCTTCCGAGGGCCTCTGTTCCGATTCCCGCCAACCCAGAGGGGTGTCTGGGTTGGCAGTCGTCTGCTGCAGTGGACTTTACCCTGCTTGCTAATTGCTCGCTAATTGGCGAAGCAGGTTTTCTGTGCCTTCCAGGGAGTGTGGGAGAACAGCGCTGAATGGGCCCAGTCGCATCAGGACCTTCTGGCTGCTGCTAATAACTTCCTTTTGGGTTGATATCAGTGCATTAATCACCACTTTGGAAAATACTTATTCACTACATTTCATCTGGTTTTGCCCTCAGTTAGATTAAGTCTGTCTGTGTGTTTCCTTGAACGTTTAACTGGGCTGACACACGCCACGGTGGGACAGCAGCGCGTCCCCAAGCAGCCAACCTGGGCTGGGTGTCGGGAAGTGGTGGAGACCAGAGCTGTTAGTGGATCGTGGCGACACTGGGAGACAAGCACGGTGTCCCTGGCTCTCCCTGCTCCAGGTACTCATGGATCTTGTCACCACGAAGGTGGAGAAGCAGAGAGGCATTCCTAAAACTCCCCAGCCCCTTGTCCCATAGCGGATCTTGTGCCCTCTAGCAGCTGGGCTTACCCTTTGGAGGTGGGGACCATCGTGACACGGCTCCTCAGGACCCTTCAGGTCCCAGATAGTGCTCTGAGCAGGTGAGAAGCAGGGCCCACACCGCCAGCCCAGGGCCACACGGCTGCCTGGGAGGCTCGACCACGTAATGTCTGTGATTTGCCAACCTGGGGGCTCATCCTGGACTCCCCCGCCCGGTGTTAGGGCACCACATTGCTCCACAGTTCTTAGTGGCCTGTCCCTTCTTGGCTCCTAATACTTGGATCTGAGCTCCACCCCTTTAAAAACATCCTAGTGGCCTTTCCAACTTTCATTCCAAGTTCACTGATGATAGACTAGTTACAGTTTTTAAAAAGTACTAATCTGTTTTGAAATGATCTCACCATTTGGAGTCCCTGATTATGGGTGACGTCCATTTCATCAACTCCCACCTCTTCTGGCCTTCCCAGACTTGTCCTTACTTGGAATTCCTACATGGAAGAACATGAGACAGAATCGACCAAGACTTCTATTTTCTCTTGACTTGCCTTCCTCTGCTTGCCAGACAGACCTACCACCTCAATAAGGGGCAGAGATCTAAGGCTTTAAAAAGCCAGTAATATGTACCATAATTATAGATGCACAATAAATGCGAGTGAGCACCTGTGGGACCTGGGAGAGGGACTGCACCCTGAGGAACTTTCTCACGGGGCACAGCTTTGTCCCAACCCCACCCTGACACTTCACTCAGCCAGACAAATGTTATGGTTTTCACACTCTGTGTAGGACATGGGGCTCTCTGCAGAAACAAAGAATAATAGTTTTAAAGTGGTGAAGGTTGCTTAAATGAGAAGCACAAGATTATTGTTTCTTTAAAGTCCTTTGTAAACAGAAGTAACCACAAACATATTGACAAATCTGTAGAGTTCTGCCATTTCTTTTTTTTTAAAATTTGACATAAATGTAATACATCTCATTTACATTCAGGTTGGGTTACTATTATTTGCTTGCAGCCTCCAATGTAACAGTACATAATTAACTGTTATAAAAGTGATTTTTTTAACTTCATTTATTTTTATTTTTATTTATTTTTCATTTTTATAGACTGCATGTTGACTCATTGTACACAAATGGGGAACAACATTTCTTTTCTATGGTTGCGCACCACCATGTAAATTCATTAGTTCTGCCATTTCTTAGGATGAGTGTTTAACATCATAACCAGAGAGTCACAGATAAATGCAAATAAAAGACACTGTGAAAGAAACAGCATGAAGAAAGAGGTTTTCAGCTTCCAAGATCTCTCTCTCTCTCTCTCGCTCCTTCTCTCTCTCCCTCTCTCTGATTATTCTCTTAATGTCAGGCCATCTTGGTGAGAAGCATCCTGCTGCATCTCGGCCCCATCTTATTATTCTATTCCTGCCTAGAGAACCAGGAACATCTCTCCAGGGCCTCTGTCTTAATAAACCCACCAAGCTTTTGCGTTATTTGTCTTCTCTTTAGAGGGGCATGCCAATCACAGCTTCATCTTCCTCTGACTTTCCGGCGCTATTGCTCACATTCTTATCATTTTCTTCGGATGCTCTCTCCCTGTTGCTGCTGCCAGGTCCTGATCCATCATATTTCTCCTAAGAAGTTCCTTTCATGACCTGCCGGGAGCAGCTCTGCTCTGGGTTCCCGAGCACTGGCCCTGTGCATAGGCTGTTCTCTGCTTGGCAAGTGAAAGAAACTTAATATTCCTCTCATCTCCACGTTGATGGTCACGTATTTCTTTATAAACAACCTACTCTTGACCTCTGTGGGGCTGGGAAGAGCACGCAGCCTCTCCAAGGTTGCCAAAATGTTTATATTGATTGAAAACACTTTCTTTGGTTGTATGAATGGTTGCATTTGCCAACAAGAACTGGATTTGGTGAAATGGCCAGGGAAAAAGGAGTGGAGAGGTTTCTGGAAGTCTACCCAAGAAACACTGAAAAATCACATTGCATTTAAATGGAAATGTAGATTTATTTTTAAAAAGTCATAATTTTTAATAATTTAGTCTAATTACATACAAAAAATGAGTATTTTCAGATGCTTGTTTAATTTAACACACTGTGAATAAAGCTTTATTTTTCTGATTTAAGTCATTCAATTTCCATGTGAGGTAGATATAAAGAGTGAGAGATAATTTACCTCTACATGTGGAAAATTTAAATTGTTTCATATCTACCAAAACTTTTGGTCAGATGTAGCTTTTTCTAATAAGTCGAATTCATTTTTCCTATTGAAGTTTGTCCCTGATGATTTTACTCTTATTCTTTTTTAAAAAAAACTTCATATTTTAGTAATGACAAATCATTCAGACTTAAAACGTGGAGTTAAAAAGCAGCAAGCTGTTCACCTCTTCTAGAGAAGTGTAGCTGTGGAAGAGGTCCCACCTCAAGAGGTATGATTGTGGTCACGTTTTTATTTTAATCTCCACTCACCAGTTTCTCCAGTGAGAATCAGAGGAGAGTGTATCCTTGGGACAGTGAGGTCCAGTGTGGCAGTCATGAGTCACATTCATCTTTGGTGGGGACGGGGTGTCAGCACAAAATAGCGAAGGAGAAGTTAAATAGGCCCTTGACCATGTTTGTGTGGATGATATTTTGGTAAGAGATACTTTGAATATGCTGGCTATTATAATTAATTTCACTTGCTTTTGGGTGCTTTTCAAAATGTGGCTACTGGAATGTTCAAGATCACATGGGCAGCTCACTTCCTTTCAGTTGCATGGCGTTGCTCCTGGCAGCGATTCAGGAGTTCATTGATCCTCCAAAGGGTAGGAATTACGGAAGAGCTCATCTTTTCCTGACATGTGCTAGGATAAGATTTCTCCCATCTAATAAGGAGCATCGGGGTGATTTCTATTAACTGCAACAAGAAAAAAGCAGAGAGCACAAAGTGACTGAGGTCTAATTTCTGTAAATTGTCTTTAATATATGATTTTATAGGCACACCATACCAAAGCCCCAGTTCTGAGCTTTTAGTGGAACATTTGATTGGGGAAGATTGATCCCTTATCCACCAACATGAGGAGCCAGTAATAAACAAATCAGCCATATCAGCTAATAAGAATTCAACTCCATGTTCGGGCTGGAGCAGATGTTTTCTTCTGTGCCATGTTGATAGAGAAATGGACAAGGGACATTTAAAATTCATTGCTGGGAGACTCTATATCATAATGAATCTCATCAATAGCAATTAGGGTGCTTTTCTCCCAAGCTTCCCAGGCAGATATCCTCCCTCCCACAGGTCAGCAGAGCTCCAACACTCAGCAAACTCTAGCAAGAGACAACATTATTTGGATGCTTAAGAATACGGCACATGCTTTAGGTAACTTGGAGGCAGAAAATGTTTCCTTGCCCCAGTGCCTAAACTGGTCAGACACCACCCGGTTGTGGGTTTTTTATATCATGAATGGAAATGGAAAAGCATATGTGTCCCCAAGTCACCAGTGACTTTATCACAATTAGAAGCAGGTGACTGGTCAGAGCATCCCCTTTCCTTCCTGTCTAAAGAGCTCTTGGAATTCATTGGGGGAGCTTCTACCCCTGTCCTGTGGACGAGGTCCGAAAAGCAGCAGGAGTTCCAGCAGGGTACATGGACACCTTGGGCTGTTTTCTTGTTTGGAGTTCAACCTGGAACTCGGGCTGTTTTCTTGCTTGGGATTCAGTTCAGAATGCTGTACTCTAATTACTCTTCGCTCTCATTTAAGTGCACAGACATTTACTCCTGAGGCAGGGGACAGCTGAGTCCTTTGGCAGAGACTGCAAAGTAGATCCCACTGTGTTCATGGGCAGGTAACTGGACCAAAAGGCTGGCACTGATAGAGACGGGGGCAGGGGCACACTGTGAAGGGCTTCTGCTGCTCCCAGTCAGCCTGCCCTTCAAGAGCACCCAGCCTTTGTGACCGTCCCAAGCCACATGCTCTCGAATGTGAACACCAGCCTAATTGCATACTTTGGCTTCCGTTTTGGCAATAGGCTATACTTAAGCGAAATTTAGTACCGTCTCATGTGTTTGTACAGCTGGGTAATTACAAGGCATTTCAGTTTTGGGGGCAGGAAATTAATGATACGAAGATCAGCAGCTATTTAAAGACAGTTATTCTCTGCTCTTACGGGGATCCACTCCTGAAAAGCATGCTAAACTCTCTGTAGAATGTAGGCCCCAGGTAAGAAAGAGGCAGCTGCAATTTTGATTCAAACTTAGAATTTTTAAAAAATTATGCTTTGGATCAATGCAGTTGTCATTTTCTGCAGAAACATCTCTTTCCTATAATACTTCCAGGTCCCTCTGGATAAGTTGAGTAAATACATGGAGTGCTTAGATGGGAGTTGACTGGGGAAGATTTTGGCAAGGCCAAAAGCTAGGGAAATATAACTCCCAGGGCTTCAAAATCCCCTGTTTGGAGGAAGAGATTATAAAACTTTAAGGACTGGAAGAAACTTTGGAAGTCATCCAGCCCAGGGGCTTGCACTGTTCATTCTCGACTACAGACACAGTACGGCAGAGGTGATGGGCTTCCAGCAAGTGCAGGAAGGTCATCTGCCCCTGGTTCCCGGGGAGGCCTGGTGGCAGGGGTGGAATCCATGGGGCACAGCCCTGCCCACAGGAGGAGAACAGACCCTTGAGATGCACCACTGCACCTTCAGTGTGGTGCACATGGAAGTCTGCAGTGCCAGCTGATGCCCACCCCCGACGCCTGCCTCAGAAACAGCAAGGAGCTCCCTGCGTCCTGGGCGGCGCTCCAGGGCAGTGGCTCACACTGGCCGCCACAGCTTTGTGTTCGTGTTTTAAGAAGGAGAGCCCTTTGTGTTGACATGCCCTCCACCACCTCAGGCGGTGCCTATTCCACACAGTCACCGGGAGACCAGTCTGGAAGGAAGCTGGCATGAGGCCAGATGGGGGCCGCGTGTGGAGGGGACCCACCCGGCAGGGAGAACAGGCAGACGCAGCAGGTTAGGGATCTGCTCTGCTCTTCCAGGCAGAGCCACTGCTTGACCTTGGCACATGCAAAAGCAGAGACAGCAGCCTCGGAGCACTGGGGGAGCAGGCTCCACACGAGGCCCTTACTGCGCACATTTACCGTCTCCTTCTGTGAGAGACGTGCATTCGCCTGTGTGTGCGACCTCGCCTGCAAGTCTGTTTATGTGAGTATGTATGCTTATGTCTGCGAATGTACCTGTGGTTGTGTAGGATTGTTTTGTGTTTGTATTTGTGTGTTTACGTGACAGTGTGCTTCTGTGTATTTGTGTATATGACTACGTGTTTGTTTTTGTCTGTGAACATGGGCGTGTGTATGAGAGTAGGGTGTGTGTAGTTGTGTGTTTATGAATAGTTGTGTGTATGAGTGTGTGGTTGGGTGTTTGTATGTGGTTGTGTGGGTTTGTGTGTCTGTGTGAAGTTGTGTTTGTGAGCGTGTGGTTGTATGTGCTTGCCTGTTTTTGAGTATGCAGTTGTATATATATGTTTGTAAGTGGTTGGTGAATGTGACTGTGCGGATCATAGGTACCCAGTTTGTCCAGGGGGGAATGGGCTGTGGGCCAGGACATTGACTTCAATCCCTGATGCCAACTCTCTGAGCTCTGTCCGGGTCCTTAGCACTGGCATTCCGTGTGTGCCAGCATCCCCAGGACAACCCTTACACTTGTCACTGCTGACCCCCACGAGGTTCCAGCTCCTTCGTTCTAGGTGGGCCTGAGAACTTGCATTTCTGAAAATTCCCAGTGCCCGCTCTGCAGTCTACAAGGTGGGAGCAATAGCGGTCCAGGCACACTGGCCAGGGGGAGAGTCCACAGGCACTCTTTTCCAAAAACTTGTAGGATGGTTTGTTTTCTTAATAAGGCAGTTCAAAAATCTATACCAATTCAAATGTCAGAACCAACAAATGTACATAGTTGACTTTGGTATGGCGGTATCCTGGCCACAGTGATTCAATGTGATTCAAGTCTCTTAACCATAGGAAGTAGCCATCATTCACGCTTTCCAAAAGCAGAGAAGACATAATATGTAGTATTTCCCCAAATTATTTGATCATGAAACACCTTTATGTATTTTATCTCCTAAAGATGAGAAACATGTAGATATTAAACTGGAAACTTCCATTTCAATTGAACAGGATTTGAGGAAGTTGGTCCCTTGGGTCCTCATTCGGTTCCTTACACTAAATTGAGAATCACCCTTGTTCATGTTGTATGTGAGAACAATTCAGAAGAGCCAGGCATGGCGTGGTGCCTGTGGCCCAGCTACTCAAAAGACTGATACTGGAGGATCACTCGAGTCCCAGACCAGCCGGGGCAACCCAGAGGGACCCCCATCTCAAAAAATGTCAGAAAAATTACTTTAAAAGGCAATAATTATAATAGAAGTGTTTCTCTCATTTGACATGACACTTACACTTGCTCTATACTAGTCATCCTCTGGAGAATTAGAGAAAATAAACTACTGATGACTTCTTGCTCTTCATCTGTCTCTTGAAAAAAAGTTTCACATTTACAATTAAAATTTCCAACCATGTGAGCCTAATATTAGAAGACTCATATAAGCTCTCTTGAATATTTCAATACTATTGGTTTACATTTCAATGTAAGTACCCATCTTTCTTGTGCTTAAAGTTAAAAAAAAAACAACAAACAATATTTCAAAGTAACAACCTCACAGGCATGAAATATTGTAGGCCTTGATTAAATTTTGTAGCCTCTGATTACATTAGGGCTATGAAATATGATCGCCTCCCTAGCTGGTGATGGAGAGGTGGCTAATACATGCACTGCCCGCTGCTACAGTATTTAGGAATGTCCAGATCTCCGTCTGCTCAGAGGGAGATAAATGAGGACAGGTGCAGTGACCATAGAGCACGGCGTGTCAACTGCTCCAGAATCCTTCCCACATTTCCACTTTACATAATTCTTCACCACGTGAGCCTGTGGGTCCTTCATCTCATTCTTCATTCTAGACTGCCTTGCAGGCTTGCTCATGATACCCACCCAAACTTCCTACCAAGCCACAAAGTCCCAACACCTTCTGAAAAGCCTCAGGTCCTACTCTCTGCATGCACAACATGACCTTGAGCTGTCAGCTTCTCCCCCTTTGTTTGTGGCCCTAACCTTCACTGCTGTAAGCAGTAACCCTGGCCCAACCCAGCACACGGAAGGCGCACAGGCCATGGTGTTTGTACCTCCATGACTAGGTGCCTGGGGCTCACCTGGGTGAGATGAGCTAGTTAAATGCACATGTGAAAAGTAAATAAGAGTCAATTTGCTTATCCCAACACTTTAGAGACAACCCTGCCTACAAGTGACATAGACACACAGAGGAAATCACAATTTTGATATCCTGCAACCTCAAATGGAAGTATAGTTGAGCATTAGTTGTAAAAGACCCCCTATGCTGCCAGGGGGTATTTTAAGTTGAATTCTCCTTTGGCCACATCCCTGATTCCTGTTTCAAATTTTTGCTCACCTAGCCCTGGATTCTATTTCTGCCTGGGCCATTAAGTTGATATTTCACACAAAATGCTCTGGAGGGGACCGATGCCACAGGTCTCACAGGCTCCTACCCCAAGCGTGGACACAGGCCTGCAGGATCTAGAGGCTTCCCACTCACAGCCAAAGATGGCAGAGTGTGCCAGTCCTTCTCTCAGCAACCAAAGGTTTATCTGAAATAATCCATTAAGGCTTGATTTGGGCAAAAAAAGAAGTCAAGATGGGAGGAAACCACAGACTTTGAACATGAAGCCAAATCGATCTCCTCCTGCCCTTTTCCCAGCCTCTTACTGGACTCAACTGAGGGCAAAGAGGCTACGAAACCTGTTGGTTCTGGAGAAGGAGTTTCATTCAGGGGAAAGCAGCAGCCAGGCTGTCTCCTTCCTCTGTTCCCTGAGAAAGGCTCTTCTCCCTTTGCCCAGGTCCCTGGCACAGCATCTTTCCCATGGTGACAAGCACGCTGCTTTCTGGGGCTACCAATCATCCACCTTACCCTGAAAGCACTTGAGATGTTTCTAGAAGTCCTACTAATGAAGAGATGGCTCCCAAGTGCCACCTCCACCCAGGGGCTCCTCCACAGGTTGTACTCTGTAGGGAGGGGGCAGTCAGCACAGAACAGGTCTCTGTTCCCGCCCACAAACTGCCAGACCCTGCTGGCAGAGCAGACCTGGAGTCCTCCGCTTGTGCCTCAGGAGGTCTCTTCAGGAGCCAGAGGTTTCCGCCTGGGGGCACGGAGGTGCAAATAGCAGACCAGGGCAGGTGGTGTGAGCTGTTCAACCCACCGGCACCTCAAAGGAGTGTCCTGGGGAGATGGGTGGACTCCTGGAGACCCAGGACTGGCATCCAAAGGAGTGTCCTGGGGAGACCCGTGGACTCCTGGAGACCCATGGACTCCTGGAGACCCAGAACTGACATCAAGTTCAAGTTCTCTCCTTCTCACCAGGCTGTTGAAGCAATCAACCCCAAGAGATGATCACTTTAAAAGGAAAGCAATTTGTGCACTATCAAGCATTCTACTAAAATAACTAACCCTTGACCGATTACTTGAAAAGTGAAGCAGAAAAGCACATGAAATGATAAGTGACAACCCACCAACGTTGGAAAAGGGGAATCCAAGGGAGCCGCCCTGACCTTCCCAGCCCCCCCAGCCGTCAGCCTGCCCATCCTGCTTACGGCACTGTGCTGCAGACAGACCCGGAGAGCTGTGCGTGCCACCTGCGTTCCGAACAAAAACTGATGTGCGATCTGCAACCAATCAATCAACAGAACAGTGCCTAAAGAGAGAAATCCAAGAGCAGCGCTGCCTGTCCCCGCCATTCATTACCCTGTAAGTCACACAGGGGAGAGCACAAGATTCACGGTTTGTATTAAACCATGATCAGTTTGTCATTCCTAGAAATCGCTAGGAAAACAAAAGAACAAAATTGATGAAATAAATAAATGAAATAGCCCGCGTCACACAGTATTCGAAAGACACATCTTCATCCGTGAGTCGCAGAAATTGATCGCCCCTGCACCGAGCGGCAACCCACCTAACCGTAGATTACTCTGGCTCCGCTGTCTTGTCTCTGCAGCATTATCACACTTGGAATGCATAAAACTTGTATCTGCCTTTTGATGTGAAGCTGCTTCAATCCACGCTGGAAGAAGATGGAAGATCCATCAAAAGTAAATGAAATATGTAGGAGCCGCTGAGCTCTTGCGAGGGCGAATGGCCACGCACAGAGCCTGTGCCCCATGCCTGCTTTAAGGATGAAAAATAGGGCTGGCGAGCAGCAAAGTGGGTGCCGAGAGCGACCGACCGCTGGCTGCAGGGCAGGCCACCTGACCGGGACCTGCTGGTCCTGCTGGGCCGTCCTCAGGCTGCAGCCGGGAGCGTTCCAGGGCTGTGCTGCTTCAGGGCTCCACTGGCAAGAATCCTACCAGAGCTCACAGCAGCCTTCTTCTCCCAGCACTGGATGGAGGGCCTCAGCTCCTTGGTGACGAGTGGCCACGGCTTCTCTCACTCCTTGACATGTGACCTTCTAACCAGCACTATCCCAGCAAGCAAGTGAGAAGGCAGAGGGAGACCAGGAGAGAACCCTGCAGGGCGAAGCTGCCCTCTCCCCGCCTCCCTCTGAAGCGACATCCCAGTCCTCCTGCTTGTCCCTCAAAGCCCACTGCTGCAAGTTGGTTTCCAGTGTGGCATTATGGAAAGGGTGGGACCTTTAAGAGGCGGAGCCTGCAGCAGGTGATTAGGTCCTGGAGCTGCATGAATGGGTTGTGTTGCCTGGGGGAGTGGATTACATCCAGGGAGCCCAAGTAGACTGTTAGAGAAGATGGAACGAGCCCCTCCCCTCTCTTCAACCCTGGCTTACTCATGGCCCTTTCTGCTTCTCTGCCATGTAATGACATGGCCATATGGAAACACCATGACATTTGGACTTTCCAGGCACGAGAATCCAGAGTCTGTTACCCTCTTTTCTTTGCAAATCACGCAGTGTCAGTGATTCCGAGACAGTAGCACGAATGGACTAAGATGCCTAGGTACTCTGTTCATCAGAAGCGAGAGTCACCAGTTACAGCGCACCCCAGGGAAGTGGTTGCACAGGGTTGTGTGCAGAAGAGGAAGGTCCTCTTTAAAAATGGTGCCTGCAGCAAGCATGCAGCCCTCCTGCACAGACATGGGTTACGCCTGTGCCCAGGAGGGTGAGCCTCACGTGTTGGCAGAGGTGGGGATGCTGCTGATGGTGACGGCGTAATGGCTCCACTTGTGCACCAACTCAGAGTCGTTCTCTGGAAGACCGTTTCTAAGAACTGGAACTCATGGTAGCACACGTCTCCATCTCAAGGGCACTGAGTGAAATCGGCAACCAGGAGACTCTCACCTGCAGCTTTGCCCCTGCTGCCCACTTGAAGCTACGAGAGCGTCACTGTGCATTTGCTTCGCAGGAGACCCGGCTGAGGGCAGCCATCTCAGGAAGCCCTCGGGGAGCACCCGCTCAGAGAGCAGAAGGGCATCCTGCAGGACACCTGGCCGAGGGTGAGCAGTGACAGACGGGTGCTTGTTTTAGGAATTGTTTATGACATTGGCACTTTCTGAGTCTAGAACTGTAACTTCTATGGCCAGGTGTGATAGGTAGCTATTGAGTTATTAAATATTCATTATTAAATATTTAATATTTCCCAGTGTTGTTTTTTCATTCAAATTAATTATGTGGAGACCTTCTATTGTCAAGGACCAAGTGCTGGTAACGCTAATTAGCATCACAATAACTGCTCCTCTGTGAGCAGGTCACGAAGACCAGCATGAATGTCTAGTTCCACGTGGCTTGTGAGCTCTCGCTGGTCATGCCGAGCCAGACCCAGGGCCGATCACAAAGAACAAGCGAGTGGCAGAGCAGAGTTTCTCAGAGGCGCCTGCTGGAGTGACTGCCTCAGAGCCCTGACCCTCGGCCCCGGACTGTGGCCCTTTGCCCAATGCAGAGGTGAGCAAGTCAAGATGCGGCAGTTCGGGGGTCTCTGCTCTTCTGTGCACGGGGTCCTCAGAGAGGGAAGCTGGACGCGGGGAAGACCCACGCGGGTGGAGGCAGCCAGCAGGATGCTGCTGCTGCGAGCCCAGGCACAGTGCAGACAAGCTCAGCACCAGCAGCCGGGAGAGGCGGGCGCTGACCTTCCGACAGCCCCCGAAGCAAGGGCCCTGGGGACGCCCTGATCCCAGGCTCGTGGCCTCCGGAGCTGTGAGGCGGTCCGTTTCTGTCGTTTCTTCTGGACCCTCTCTGTGGTACCACGTCACAGGAGCCACAGCCACAGCGGGGCACCTCTACTTGCTAGCCAAGGGCCCAGGCTCTGGACTGAACCCCATACTTATTGTGGGACAGACTCCTTGGCCTGGTGAGTCCTCCCTGCCCTTCACTGAATCCCTGGCAGACCCGGTCGCAGATCCTGGCCACCTCACCTTCCCACTTACACTGTGAACATGCCAAGTAACGATCCTGTTTAATGTTAGGAGGACTCGGAGGAAGAGATTCACAGCAGTAGTAAGTCTTTCTGGACACATCCTAAGTGAAGAAAAGAGGAGAATACCTTGTGCAATGTTTGTATGGAGGCCATAGAGGCCTGAAATAAGACCGAGTGGAAGGAGTGAAGGAGAGAAGGAGGAGGGAAGGAGGCCGAGATAGTGCTTGGGGTGAGTCCACGAAACAGGTGCCCCTCCTGCCTTAACGTCTGCACTCGGCGCCCCTCGATTCGGCAGTCAGTCCCCAGTTCTCCGCTCCTTCCGTCTGTCCTAAGCTTTGCTATAAAATGTTATTACCTGACATTATCACTCCTCTTCAGATTGGCTTTAGTGCATATTAAAAGTTACCACCGAAAGAACTAGTTAATAACAAAGCACTGTACACTTGAAGGTTGAAGAGATCAGATTTTTATTGTGCTCACCCAGAAAAGCAATTATCTGAGGCAATTCCTGTCGTCATTGTCTTGATTCAGCCAGTTCTCCAAGTATATACCACATACCATTTCAAAACATGCCGTTGTACACTGGGATGATGTATGATTTTATTTGATAGTTAAAATAAAGTAGTAACAAGAAACACCTGTGTGTGTGTGTGTGTGTGTGTGTGTGTGTGTGTGTGAACATGTGTCTGTCCCCATAGATTTGGCCTGCAGGTAAGAGCTCCTGGTCTGATTTTGCGAGACAAGAGGACAGTGAATTTGATACAGATCACTGCAATTGCAGCAAGTCTCTGAAATGCTACCTTAGCGTAAACGAGCCGGTGAGCGACACAGCAGATGCCACCGGTTGGCAGAGACAACGCAGAGCGAAGGCAGGCTGCAGTTTTCCTTGCCTCCATGTCTCGGGTGCCCTGGTTTTTAACGGCCTTGGCCCAGCGTGTGATGCTTTTATCTCCATCCAGGCTGCAAGTGATGTAGAAAGCGTAGGAAATGCCAGAGTGGGTCGGCAGCGGCGGAGGCGATGGCAAAAATAGAAAAACCCATTCAAAGCATGTGGGTCAGCAGTCTCCAGCTTCCCAAATTGGAGCAGGCGGAAGGGAGGGACTCAGACAAAGCCCTGGGCCCTGGTGGGAGGCGGGGCACCTGTACCAGCCTCAGCCATGCTCCGATGCCCTCCCCACACTCCCTTTTAGTAAGCCCGCTGTCTGCTCAGGCTGTGCCCTGCAGGGCCCTTGGGGCTGGCTGTGCTGCCTGATCAGGCACAGAGGCTCCTGTCTCTCACGGGCACCTAAACCCAGAGAAAAAGGAGCACAGGCTACTTATCACAATGCCAGCCTGGAAAAGGACTTGGGATTTCTGGTCCTTTCCAAATCCAGAGGGCGAAGTTCTGGCCCTGATTCATGCTCTCCCCAGGGAGCACCCTCAAAGCAGCATCCAGAGTGTGAGCACAGCACCCTCCACTTGACTCTGCTGCAGTGCTGATGGGGCTTGGAAGCCCGGGCACAGCAATCTGCGCTTCCCGGGTGGCTGGCTCAGGACTCCCTGTGCACCTTGTCAAGGAGAAAGCGCTCTGTGTAATTACGGAGGAGCAGCTCTGCAGACACCAACCAACACAGTCGCTCTCTGTGCATCCCTCAAACCTGGAGGAAATCCAGGGGGAACCTTGAAGGAAGGGCCAGCCCCTGCCACATCCAGCACCCACTGGTCCTTGGCCCGAAGCTTCCTCATCCCCGGGGGCTGCTGCTGGGATTTCTGCTTTCCTTGTGTCCTCATCTCATCATTTTGCAAAAATTACTTCCTAGAGTAGCAGGAAGCTAAAACAGAAAAGTACTCCAGTCCCACACCATCTTCCATCCCCAGCCCTTCCACAGCCCACAGTGTGTCCACAGCCCCTTTCCATCTTGCCAGACAGGGAATGGAGGCAGCAACTCTCATCCTACCACACTGCCCCAGGGTTCTGGAGAGCTCAGCAGGACCAGGACGCGGTACTGCTGGCATGGAAGCTGCTCAACCCTCATGAGTGCAAACTGTCCAGCCCGCCGGGCGCTCCCCTTCCTTTGCAGCACAGGAGGGCCCCCGAGGTCAGGCAGGTAGATCCCTGCCCTGCTTCCCTGCATCTTTACCGGGTGGCTTGTCCACATGAACCCACACACTAGTTCAGAAGACCAATTTCACTGGAAGATAGGGGACAGGAAGAAAAGGTGAGGACCCCACAGAAGTGTCAGAGGGGCAAGGAAGGAAAGGAAGAGGCCCCCCGCAGTGGCACGTGGACTCTGTAAGATGGGAAAGCACATTGCTGAGCCCAGCTCCAGGAGAGGCGGACCCCGCCGAGAAGTCCTCTGCGAACAGCCCAAATGGCTTCATCTGTGGACTAAGCTGACCCCCCAGTGTCGCCCAGCCTGAAGCCTTCCATCTCTGCTTTGCTCAGGGCAGCTCGCCCAGCTGCCTCTGGGAATCGACCTGTCTGGGCAGGAGGAAGCGATGCCCCTGGGCTTGGATTTCACATCCGTGGAGCAGTTCATGTCTGGTCATGGCACGTATGACAAAGGGTCAGCTGTGCACAGGGCAACAGCAAACTGCTCTGCACAGGACAGGGCCAACACTGAAACAGGACAGGAGCTAGGCATGAGGACATGAGTTTTCCATTTTTAGGCAAATACTTTGCGTGACTAACTATCCCTCTACATTGTATTGCGTGTTCTATCTGATATTGCATTTAAAGCATTGACCATATTCTTCCGTACTACTATCCTACCAAATTTCCATGTTATTACAAAACTTCCATAATCATTAAACAGGCAGTGCAGTGTTCTGAATAAATGACTGGTATAGTTGGAAGAGCCCTCTGCTGTTTTCCTTTGAGTTTTATAAACAACTCCATGAAATGTGTTTCTTCATCAAGTTCTTTTCTTCCTATTTCAAGGTATTACCTTCGGATGTGTTCCCAGAAATGTAATTATTGGATCAAAGATACGTTTTCCAAACTGCCACCAACATGATCACACCAATTCATACTCCCATGAGTGGGTGAGAAGCTCATTTTGCAGAATTATTTTCTGTATTAAGCATTATCATCTTAAAATGTTGCTATCTGGAAACTGTGAGATGAAGCCTCATTGTTAGTCTCGTCTTATCCAGCGCTTGAACTGGAAGACCCTCTCCACTTCTGCTGGCACTGGGGAACCCAGGCCCCTTCCCACCCCAGCGTGCTCGGGCAGTTTAAACTGAAGCCTGCCTGTCTTCAAGGGTGGCTGGTTTCGCAGGGCTTCGCCTCATCTGCGTAGCTGCCCACCGAAGCCCACCGAAGTCTCCAGGTGGGCTGACCGCCTGTCTGCTCCCACATTTCTGTTGAGTCCTGGGCCAGGCCCCTGTGGGCAGGAGGAGCGGGAAGGTGGCAGGAGGCAGTAGGCAGCTGAGATGGATCGAGATCCCCTTGAGGGGAAACACCCTCTGATCAAGGGTCTCCAGACTCACCGGCCTGGAGTCGCGTGTGGGTGGAGTTGCAGGTGTGGGTGGAGCCGCCGGGGGTCTCTAGAGCGGGGATAGCCCGGTTGCTCCTTGGGACGCTACGTTCCCAGAAGTGGGGCTGTCCTGCAGCCACCCTCTGAACCTTCCCTCCCTCTCCTGCCAGCACAGCAGCAGCGTGTCAAGGGCCCTGACCAGGCCATCATGCCCTCTGGGCATCCAGGAGCCCATATTGCCTTGCTACCACCCCCAGGGGCCTAACTAAGTATCCCCTCTGTGACTAGAACCCCCATGTCACAAGATGTTCCTGCCTCCTGATCAAAGTGCTGCCCCACCAGGATTCGGCATCTCAGAATGCGACCCACAAACAGTCTCTGGGCTGCTGCTGGGAATGCTGTCCCCTCCTGTGCCTGTCACTGTGGAAAGTCCCTTCCTTCTTTTGAAGACCACAGCTTGGAGGAGTGATGGAGACGGAGGTTGAGGGTATGTGGTGGCATGGGCTGTGAAGCAGAGAGCCTTCTGACCTTTACCTGGGGTACAGGGCCACTTCCACAGGCCCAGAGGAAGAAGCGGGTCTGAGGGTTCCAGGGTTTCAAGTTCATTGACCTAGATGTCCCCACTCAATCTTCAGGGCCCTAATTTCTTAAACCAGTACCCTAAACCTGGTGTGGCTGGGCCCCCTAACTTGAGGGGAAACTGCTGTTGGGGTCTCAGCTGCTTCTGCCCTACAACTCACCAGGAGGAGGAACTCTGTGCTTTGCCAAAGAGGTCTTTGTGGGCTCGGGCTGCCAGAGCAAACCGCCACCAATCAGTGGTTTCAACACCAACATCTGCTTCTCAGTCTGGAGGTCTGGAAGCCCAGGATCAAGGAAGTGGCTGGTTTGGCTCCTGGTGAGGGCCTCATGCTGGCTTGCAGATGCATCCTTCTCCCTGTGTGGAGAGAGGGGTCCCAGCCTGTTGGCCTCTCAGGAGCACCGATCCCACCGCACGAGCCTACCCACATGATGACATCACAAAGGGCCCAGCTCCCAAGACCGTCACACGGAGAGGGATAGGCTTCCACCTATGGATTGGGGGACACCCACCAGAAACCCTCTGATGCGCACATCAGTCCTCTCAAAGTTATCCCCAGTCATGGCACTCCTGACCCTTGGGTGTGACCACTCCCTGGGGAGACCGTCCTGGGTGCAGCAGTGTGTTCAGCGGTTTCCCTGTCCTCGGCTCACCAAAGGTCGGCAGCAATTCTCTGCGCTCAGCTGTCAAAACCAAAACACCTCCAGATATTGACAAGCGTGCCTGGGGCGGGGTGGGGAGGCGAGCTTTGCAGGAGACACTTGGGCCATGTCTGGGGCTGGAGCCAGGTGCATCCTCCATAGTGGTCTGAGTTCCGTTACGGCCAGGGGCCTGAGTTCTGACACGCCCCACCCGGGGCCCATGGCTGGATGGGGCTGCCGCAGCTCCCCTCAGCTGGGCCGGGGAAGTCCGCAACTGTGCACGCAAAACAGCCTTTGCTCCCGAGAGTTGGGGAATCAGTGTCCCGTCCTGGAAGAGGGAACGGGCCACACAGCAGAGCATCCAGCCTCGACACACCCAGCCATCCAAGACACGCTGAACTTCGGTGGCATGACACTTCCCTTCCTGCCCTGCTGTCCGCCTCACCTGGCTCTGCTCTGGGGAGGCAGGCGTCATGCCTCTCTCTGGCTTCTCAGCCCTGGACCCACTCAGCTTGTTTGCTTCGTGAACAGGTGATCCGACCAATTAGCATGGGCTTTTCCAAGCAAAATGCCAGGGCTCCTAACACACGCACAGAGGCTGGTGATGGAAGATGAAAACACGTTCCCCCTTCCGTGACGTTCCTGCGAGCACGGAGCCACAGCGAGCACCCTTGGTGTGCAGAAGTCTGTCTTCGTGCGCTTCTGCACGCCTGCCGGGGGCCCGCCTGGTGGAAGGCCCCTCCGGAGGTGCTCTGGGCATTAGCGCCTGCAGGAGTGTCTTGGGAGACATTCCTTCAGCACCATGTGCCAGATCCGACTGTGAGCTGAGCTTGAAGGTGTGGCACGAGCACATTATCTAATTAATTAACATTTAAAGTCTCTCCGAAGAACAAACCACTGGGCAGACAATGTGGTACCAGAATGTGTAACCGATTAGGCGCCAGCTCGGAGGCATTCACAGTACTTTAACAGGCTCCACAGTCTTGTTCCACTCGTATCCTCCTCACTGGCGCTTCAGGCTTTGGGGACCTCATTAGCGGGCGTGGGTGGAAGCCCGTTTTCCAGTTCAGGTTGGAAACCTTGAGCTGCTCAAAGTGAGTCCTTAAGAATGTATTTTTGTTACTTATTAAATATCGTTGGCTATTTTCTCTCACTGAAGATTCTTCTTATAAGGAAGTAGGAACACCTCAGTGAGGAGCGCCTGCACTCAGTGACCAGGAGTGACAGGAGACGGCTCTCCCAGTGTGCTGTGTGCTCCTGCCCTTCTGAGTTTGTCCTCACCAGGACCAGCCCCAGGGTGGGCAGGCAGTGAAAGGGCACACCAAGGAGCACCCGCTGAGTGACGGGGTGTTTCCGGTTGCTCAGGAAAGTGCCTCTACTTTTGATTCTGGGACTCAGCCTCTGCAGGAACCAGTGGCCCTCCATCTGCATTTACTGTTTTGATGCACTTTTCTTGTGTACAACGTGGGCAAAAGGGAGTGCAGCAACTTGGGACTTGGCCAACACTCTCCACTGACCCCTGGAGGCCTCGAGGATCTTGCCAGGTCCACAGCTTCTAGAGTGCAGGGGAGCCTGTGCTGCTCGCCTCCCCGGCCACTGGCGACGAGGCCTTCTGCACCACCTGTGGAGGCTCCTAGACCCAGTGAGGCACCACCAGAGGCCCTGCTGGATGAGCCTGCAAGGGCCACATGGGGTGGTGGCAGAAGAGCCCAGGGAAAAAACACAAAACCCTGGAGAAGCACATTTACCCCCGGTGTGCTGTGGAGATTCAGGCCAGTTATCCTGCTAATGCAAAAAAATCTCATTTTCCTTTGAAGTGCACTCCCCCAATTCTGGACTCACTCTGCTTAGAGAAGGACGCCAGAAGGTCCCTGCCCTCCCGAGGCCAAAAGGGGTCATATCGCACCGTCCGTCATCAGGAGAAACCTAGCAAACACTTGAGATTGCACACAGGTGCTGGGGGAGGACCTGGCAGCATCTTCTCAGCACGAACAGGTGAACCACCTCGCTGTCCTGTAAAGTTGGAGAAGGTCGGATGCGTTACTGCGGCATTCGACCACTTACAGCCTCTCTGCCGAGAAACCAACAAGCGCCAGCAATGTCCTTAGAGCCAAATGTCCTCAGGGTCTCTCACTGAAGGAAGGTCCAAGTATGGGAATGCTAGGCACCTGCTGATCTCGCCCTTGGACCAGGAAAAGGTGGGAGCTCGTATGGGAGCAACCGAAGCTGCTTTGTCCTCAGGCGAGAGTGCCTGGTGTCTTTACGGCCAGACAATGGTTGGATCTAGGTGCATCCATTTCTGCAGCTAAAAATGATACCACATTTTTGGTGGTATCATTTGGTGACTTCCTGCCACCAAAGCCCACCCCCTAGGTAGCTCTGTTGTTAATAGCAACACACACCAGTCCTCTGGCCTAGCCGCAGGCTTCCGGCCCTGCTGCACAGCACAGAAGGCAACCTGCGTACCTCCTCCCCAGGCTGATTTCCTTTCATTTCTATTGGCTGCTGTAGTGTTAGCAGCACATAAAAAGTTTTTTAAAAATCTCACAAGATAAGCAATCAGAAAAAAAAAAAAAAAAAAAAAAAAAAAAAACCAGCTTTCAAGGAGAGCAGTCTTTGTGAAGCACTGGGTGAGCAACGTTTACGCCTGTTGTTTCCATCCCAACCCACAGCACTGTTGTTGCACACGACACAGCTTAGCTTACAGAAAAATAAAATGTCAGCCCCACTGACACCACTCCCCAGCAGACAACAAATGAAGCCACGTAGACGGCACGCTGAACTTTGCACATCCACATCAGGTCCCGGCCAGAACACTAGCACATTAATTTTTTATTTGATTATACCTGAAAAGTCTTTCTTCAGCAACATAATTGTCCTAGAGGAAACCCATGTCACTAGTAATTGTTACCTTCACCCAGTGATTTAATAACATTTTGTAAATGTTAAATGAGTATCAAATTGAATTGGAAAGTTAAATACCTAAGGTTGAAAATACTATTATTCTAAGAGACATCAACGTGATTTATGCTTTATTTCCGGATGTTTTAATAAGCAGCGATGTGTGTAGACAACCCATGCTCTGTACTAAGGTGACAGTGGGCAGGTAGGAACAATAGCAGGGAAAGTCACAGCCTCCCCAACTCAAAACTGTGGATCAGTGATGCGCCAGGGGCTTGGAGCACACCTTCCTCACCAAGAAGGTGTCAAGGACGTAGGGCACAGTTGTCGGATGAATCCTGTTCCCAGAATGATATATGCAAGTCCCTGACTTCCTGTTTATGTGAGCTAATTTGGAATCGGCATTTGCAGATGGGATGCTGTTGACATGAGGTCATGGGGTGGATGGTCATCCAATGGCTGACGTCCTTCTAGGAAGAGGCATGGAGACGTGGACCCAGATACAGGAGGGAATGCCAGGTAGTGATGGAGAGGTTGGAAGGCCGAGTCTCCACACCAAGCCTGCTGGTCCCTGGAGGCCGAGGGCAAGGCCTGTGCAGAATTCCTCAGAGCCTCTGGAGGACACATGCTGCCAACAGCTGGATTCCTGAAATCCAGCCTCTGGCACCGCGAGGGCAGGAAGCAGCCTGTTGCAGTGACTGGTACACGCAGCCCTAGGAACCCAACATGGGCACCAGGAGGTCAGGCCCACAGGACTCCACTCGGGTCAGCCCTCTGTGTCTAAGAAATGCCAGGGGTTCCATCAGAATTTCCAAAGAAAGCTATGTCTGCCTCACACAGAGCTGGGGTGGACCACCCTGCCGCCTGGCCTCTGCCTCTCTCTCCTCTGTCCTCGGAGGTCTGCTGCAGTGCTTGGGAGGGAGTAGCCTCAGGCAAAAAGCAAAGAAGGCCTCGTGGGCTCTGCCAGGCCCCGCCCACCCCATCTCCCGCTCGCCTGCACACGACTGTCCTCGGCAGGGTCTGTTCAGTGTTGAGCTTTCACCCTCGTGGGTCTAGTGCTTTTGCTGTTTTAAACGGCCCTGCACATGGTGCAGTGATCCTAAGTGCCAAGGCTGGTGTGCTGATGGGAAGCACCCCCGTGTTGGAGAACTTTGTTCGCCCACCCACCGTGGTGCTGTGGGCTCTGGGTTCATGAACTGGCAGCCAATGAAATAGACTTTAGGCAGAAGCACACATAAAACAAGTCAGTACTGATGACAAGATCACGGGACCAGAGGCCTGAAGAAGCTGTGCCTTCCCGGAGATGAATTCAGCAGTTGCTAATTCTGCATTCGTCACGACCTTATAGAACTGACTACCACTAATAATGAGAATCAACTATTATGAAGTTTTTTGCAAAATGATTTTCAGTGAACCCCTATTCTCCGAAATGCAATTACAACTGGAGTTTCCATAAAGTCAATACTACCCAAAATATCACTACTCCATCTTTATTTTTATTGAATTACCAAATTGAGATACAGTAATGGGTGAAAATAATCTTTTTCCATTTCTTCTTAACCTCCATGTCAAATTGATGAGGTCCTTGGGATTGAAAATAAATCAATGTGTGTACACATACATAAATAATACGATTCACCTTTGTTTTTAAACACAAGCAAATATGGGTTAAAGTCATAGGTTCACTCATTAACCTTAATGAATGACAAGAACTTGAGCCAAAGACTGTAGAGATCACGGCATACGGAAGCTAAACAAGCAAGGGAGACAGGGCTGCTCAGAGCGATGACCCCGCGGGGTGGCCGGTAAGGAGAAGGCTGTGGACATTTCAGACCAGAGTCCACATCTCTGAGGCATCTTAGCTCCGGCCCTTGGTTCAGCTCCAAGCAGAGTGTTGGCATTCACTGTTTCCGGAGCAGCCGGGGCACTTGTTGAGGGAGGACGGGAAATGCATGAGGCCAGCAGGTCAGAACCGGTGTGAGCCCCACGGCCCTGGTCACGTTTGCCCTGTGCAGACTGGGGCACATGCTCTTCAGATTTCATCTGCTTAGGAAAATAAAGGCAGCTCCAGAAACACAGAGCGCCACTGTTTCAGGAGCGAGTCGTCTGGCCGACTTGCCAGAAGACGCACGTCATGTCGACAGTCTCCAAATGCCCGGGAATCCTGACATTTTTGAGACGCAGACGCCACCAGCCGTTTTCATTTTTGTTCTTGTTTTTGTTGTTGTCATCTCTAAAATGTTCATAAAAACTTCCTGTCCAGAAGGCACGTTTGTGGGGGATGCCAGCTTGCCTGGGCGGCTGTGGTGAGCCATGAATGTAGGCTTTAGAGGATGTGGAAGCCATGGAAGAATGCAGGCTTTGTTAAGGTCGCCCGCTGAGGATGAAAAGCCAGGCCTGCCTCCTGGAAGGGGCGCTGGGCAGCCGGCCTGCAATTCCCTGTCCTCCTTCGCACCGAACGCTCCTGGCACCTGGCTCCTCTTTCCTTCCTGCACAGCGGCCCCACGCACACCTCTGTCTCGGGGGCAAGAAGTGCTGTGACGAGCCAGCGGGGGTGAGGGAGCCATGCTCACCCACTACTGCACCACGGACGGGCTGCAGGGCCAGTGTGAGATGCGGGCGTCCTCAGCCTTCTGTGAGATGAAGAGAAGGGGGAACACTAGGCTTTAGCAGCAATCCACCAACAGTGGAGAGCTGGCAACGGATCCATCAGAGGGGAAGACTCAGGAGAAAGGACAGGAAGAGACCGAACTCGAAGCTGAGGTGCGGACGCCGGCTCCTCCGCAGCACGGGGCTGGCCCCTGGTGGCGGTGCCCCTCCCCTCCCTAGACAAAGAACACAGCTGCCTGAACTGTGACGCTCAACACACAGGCCCCTCCTTCTCCCTGTCTCTCTTCTGTCCTCCTCCCTTTCTTTTCTCTCATGACAATCATCTTGAAAACAATGATGTGCTGATACAAATGGAAGGTCTCAGGGTCAATGTCAGCAGTCTAGTCCTCAGGGGCTCGGTAGCATTTCTAAATAAAATATTTTGACAAGCATCTTATACAACCAACATCTAATTTAAGCGTCTGCCTGTGCTTGTCCCTCAGCCTGGTACTAGGGTTACAAAGCTGGGAAGATGGGGCTCCTACCTCTGGGGAGTGCACAACTGGCTATGGTACCGGGAAACAGAATCAGCGGCTTGCTCCACAACCACCCCACGAGCCCCTGATGAATGAATCAGTGCGACTGTGGAGGGAAGTATATAGTATTAGTTTGGGCTCTACTTGGCATTTTTATCAATGATTTAATGCAATGACATTTCTCCGAACTTGCAAGTCCCAAAGGTGCAAGGAACAGCAACAAGACAGATGCCAGAGTCAGCAGCCAGAAACGTCCGGGGTACAGAACAGCCAGAGGGCCCCATGCAGCCCACACAGCAGGCTGCAACTCCCTGTGCAGAAAGGAAGGCCGGTGTGGATGATGGGAAGATGTGGTCTGCAACGAGCTGCCATGGAGGCCAACCTATATGCAGATCTAGAATGTTCTCGTTCCTAGCCTGGACAGGAGCCGAGAGTGGAAGGGGCCGCCTGACGGACCGTCGGGCCGTGGGGGTTCGCGTGCAGCAGGTGCCATGCTCTGAAGGGCAGTGGGAAGGCAGAGGGACCTCAGGGGAAGTGACTGGTTCAAAGAGGGAACCCCAGGTGCGCAGCGGCTGCGGTGAGCCTGAGGAGGAGGCGGGCAGGGGACCCAGTCTCCAGGGCTCTGATGTGTGGGTGGCACTTCCAACTGGAGACAAACAACAGCAAACAAGGACAAGGACAGCAAGGACCTGGGCAGAACTCGGCTCTCGAAGAGCATCAATGACTCATTTTCCGAGTTAGTAAATGTGTGATTTGGGGATCCAGAAAAACAGTGCAGCTAGCAGCTCTCCTCCCACTTGAGTGGAGCCACATCCCAATACCCTTGTCACAGCTGGCGGTATCTGACGGCGACAGTGCCATCAGCACGCGGCCCGCGAACTCCATCACGAGGCCCTGCAGCTGAGCAAGAGCAGAGGACGCAGACCTGTCTTAAAATCAGGTGCTGGACGTGGGCTGTGATTTATTGAGTATTGTACTGAAAGGGGGAAATAAAGTGGCCGTCCCGTCTCACTCACCCACAACAACATCAGGGTTCAAAATTCAAAGGAAGGTTTCCCCAGAGTGAATATCATTTTTACACCTTCTTAAAGTCAAAAAATTGCCAAGTCAAACTATTGTAACTCGTGAGGGAAGGCGGAGGTGGCGCCGGCGAGAGCCCCAGGCTGGCTCTCTTGGCGCAGGCATCTGTGCAGAGCAGACCGCGATGCTCTGCTTCCCTCCTTACTGAGGTCGGGTCCCACCCAGCCCCGTTTCTGGCTGCTGATCTTCCTAACGAGGTCTTGTGACTATTCATCTGCCACATCTTGGCTGCATGGACATTGAACATGTCCTCAAGACAGAACGAAATGTCATTTCTATGCCTTTCTTCGTGAAATAAACCATTGAAAAGATTCTTTTGTAACTTAGAGAAAGTTTTAAAGTTCCCAAGGTGCTCTAGGGCATCCAAATCAAGGGCACAGTTTTCCACTCTGAGAGGTGAAGTCCCTTGACGCAGGAGGACAGGATTTCTTCCCTGATGCCAGCGACCTCGGAGCCCTGAGTGGCTTGGTCTTGTTTCACGTGTTGCAGCTCAAGTTGGCCAACTTCTCACGTTGCATGAGGCTGGCCCAAAGCTCCCGTGTCCCTGACCCCTGGGGACCCAGCAGGTGGTCCCAACATGCAGACTAACCCATGGCCATGCACAAGGACCAGAGTGACTGACCCGACACTTGCCTGCACGTTCCATCTGCTCTTCCCTCCTGCTTAATGGATCCTCTTGCTGCCGTCTGCTCTGGCCTCACCCACACTGAGAACTTAGGAATTTTTACTTATGGGATTTGAGAAGGGATGGATTCTCCCTCCTCAGCTCACCTCTGGACCAGATTCTCCCCAAATCGTTTCTTTGTTTCTTCTTGGAGTCATAATGTATGTACAGGGGATTTTATGAAAATCAGAATTCCATTATTTTGTCTTTTCTTGTTCTTAGTCATAAGTATTGCCCCGGCAATATAGTTTCTTAGATGTTTAACAAACATTTATTAATGATACTCGGCATGTGTATAGTTCAAAGTTTACAGAAATACCAAGATGTAAATTGAAAGTAGTATGCAGATTTTGGAGGCCATCAAGTGAAAGCAAGAATCATCTCACATACAAATTCCTAGCAAAACACGGGGACGTAACAGACGCCACGCTTACCATCTCACCGCTTTTAGCCATCGGCCTTGTCTTGTACTTGAAGTTGCAACTCCTGCTGCTGTGACAGATTCTGGCTGGAGGAATTTGCACCCGTGTGGCTGGGTGGCTGCTGAAGAAGCCACCAGCTTCCCTCATGGTGCTACGCCCTCGCCCTGGCCCAGCCTGAGGCGAACTTTGCAAACAGGGGACGGTAACAAAGTAAAGAAAAGTCCAGTGGCAATGCAGCCTTGAGTTTCCCCCTCCCCACAAAGTTCTGGCTCCAAGAGTAGATGGCAGCAGTATCTCTTTATAATAGCAGCAGACCGGCCGGGTCAAGGAGAGAACATGAATCAGACTTTTCCCTCCTGTTATTAATTATGAACTTAAAAGCCACAGTATCTGTTCAAAAATGAGATCTATTCAAGTGAATTCTATTCAGCAATAAAATTTAGCAATTGTTTCCCACCAAAATATGAATGGATCTTAAAACCAAGGGAAAGAAACCAGATCCCTTGTACATAATTCTAGAACGTGCAACTGGTCAACAGGGGCTGGAAGCCGAGCAGCAGGAGCCTGGGAGGGGCAGGACAGAGTGACAGGAGGCTGAGGGGCAGGAGGGGCCTACGGGTGAAGGGTCATGCATGGTCTAGGGCGGTTGGGGCTTGGGGTGTGGGCATATGCCAGATCTTACCAAGCTGTAAACCTGAAGCATGTTTAGTGAGCTGCATGAAAATCATATTTCAATAAAGTTCTGAAAATTAAATCTGTATATTTTTTTCTTCTCAAAGAATCATAGGGTTTTGATACATACTATTTGAATATTTCCCCAAATATTCAAAGTATTTGGTTTCACAGCTGAATACTTCATCCCCAAACTCATAGCATTGTATATATTAAACATGTACAGATTTTCACGTATCAATCACACCTCAATAAAGTGCTCTAAAAATATTTTATGAAACTGATGGTCTTGCCAAGAATTATTGTCACTTTAATTTTCAGTACAAAGCAAAATTTCCAATACTTACCTTCATCCCTCCCATGCTTTCTAAAAGTGATTAGCCATCTTTCTTTATTTTTATTGCATATGCCTAATTCAGGACTCAGTGATGTAGTCTCCATTTTACTCAGCATTTTGGTGCTTTCTACAGGACTGAAGTGGGATAAATGATAGAAGCTCTTTCCGAATTTTCCTCATGAAATCTGCTTCATTTTTGCTTTCCTAAGTGGAGTCCCACTTGGTCGCAGTGCGTCCATACTAAGTGTGTTTGTTTCTACCACCAACCTTCCAGGTGAGAGGGCGAGAGGAAGCTGACCTTGTTGGCAGCCTATTGTCCAAAAGCTGTCCCTGTGGCCCCACATGGTCCTCTTGCCCAGGAAGCCTCTGGCAAGCCCAGGGATGCTCTGGGACGCTGACCAGGTGCTGGGCATGGGTTTACCCCAAGAGAAAAGGCACTGGAACTGTGCTCTGGGTTGGCGTGAGAAGGCAGGCCATCACTGGGCAGGACCCGGGCCAGCCTTGGCCTCACCCATCCCAGGCCTGGGCAGGGGCACAGCCCCTTCAGCAGATCCTGCTGTGGCCTTGGCACCATCAAACCCTCTCCTGAACATGGAGGCCTGTCCCACCCCCGATGTGATCCACGAGGCCTTTTCTGCTCTGGATGCTGAGGGAAGACGCTGGGCATGATCGTGATCTGGCCGATTGACCACAGAGACCCAAGCAAGGCCCAGAGGCAGCCCACTGCAGGCTCTGCATCCCTCAGCCTGCTCGTCTGGGAGAAGTCTGGGTGATGGTGACGCAGGGACACCGACCTGCTTTTCCAGCAAGGAAGATTTCCTTCGCTGTGGGAATTCTCCCTTCAAAAATATTGCCAGTATAAAGTGTCCCGATCCTTCATCCCAGCATTTTACTTCCAGGAATCTTTTCTTAATTCCATAATCAGAAAAATACACGAGGATTTATAGCAAATATGTAGCTCTTATAGTTTCATCACCATAACAACATTCATAGTAATTAAACTAAAGGAAATTTTTCACATAGTGCACACCAGTGAAAAACTGGACAAATCAATTGTTTAGGGTTTAAACAAATGCAATGGCACATCCATTCCATAAGATGTAGGGGCATTAAAAATCATGGCCCACACCCAGAATCTCAGCTACTCCAGAGACTGGACAGAATGATGGAAAATTCTAGGTCAACCTTAGCAACTTAGGGGTACTCCATGTCAAAACAGAAAAATAAAAAGGGCTGGGGATTATAGCTTAGTGGTAGAATGCCCTTGGGTTCCATCCCCAGTACTACAAATCATCATCATCATCATAATAATAATAATGTGTACCAAGAAATTTTAACAATGTGGAAAAGGACATAGCTGACTGTTAAAGGGCACAATAGAAATTCTGAAATGAGAGCAAACCTCAGGTAAGGTGCACGCACAGAGAACGTGAATGCTGTCAGGACCGGCTCCACCTCAACTACATCTGGGTGTAGCAAGAAAAAAACAGAATATTGGTCCAAGTCTTCAAATAGGAGTCCAGGTCCCTTAGCTCTTTACACTCTCATGCATTTTCTAAATGTTCCACATGAATATACAGTGTCTTATTAATTAAAACAAAATTATTTGCAGAAGGGAAGAAAACTGCCATCTGCATCGTTGAACACATCCAAGGGTCCATTCTGTCATTCACGAAATGAGATGAACAAATAGAGAAATAGAGTGATCACGTGAGAGAAGCCACAACATCGCCTCCAAACCAGTCTGGTATTTTTTTCAGAAGTAATTGCTATTAATTTTATTGGATGACAGTTATTCTGATAATTAAGTTATTTAAATTTGCTGATTAGTACTTAGGAGCTTATGGTAAGAGAGCCTTGGCTTTCAAAATATTTACAGGAAATATGTGTGCAGGGCGGGAAAAGAGAAAGAAAGAATGCGTAGGTTCAAATCCTATGCTTTGCCATGTTGTAGGAAGTTCTTAAGATACATGGATTTGTGATGGGCTCTCAACAACTTTATCTCAATGTGTCACATGTATGTGACCTACTGGCAAAGAACACCATTCCGGGTCTGCTTTAAACTCCTCGTCTTACCAGTGAGCCCGCAGCTCAGGGCTCTTGAGCACTGTGTGGTGGCAGCCGCATCCATGGTGTGTGTGAGCCTAGGGTGGCTGCTGTGGTCAGCCATCTTCTCCGTCCTTTAGCAAACTGGATTTTGTCCTGAGAACATCAGCATTCAAAACACTGAATGAGCTCTTGAAATTAGGGTCAATGTTTGAATTCTTGAGAGAACACTGTTCTCAGGAGCCCCTTCCTGGTGGCCTGAACACACTCTGCCTTCCTTCAGGTTTAGGGTCTTGCTATGGTGGGGTCAGACGTTTTTCTGGGCATGGACCTGTCCTTCTGACCACCATGACAGTCTCACTTCTCAACAATTACATTGCTTACAGAAAATACTTGGTTCTACTAATCATGATCAACTCCCAGGATTTTTATATGAGTCACTTTTCTATATTTATTTCCTGAAACTTATAAAGAACATTAAATCAATTGATAAGCCACCTGTAATAATCAAGGAGACACAGTGAACTCTTGCATTGCTCAAAACTTGTTACTCAAACCTACATTATTACAAAGGAGGAAAAGCCACTAGCCTCCTACAGTTATTGCTACATGATTGCAAAACAGCAAGTGGGTTAAAGTTGTGTGTTTTTGGACATTCTGTTTGCCAGAGGACATAAGATTGCACCATTCGTGTCCCTCATACTGATACCTCCATAGCATGGGCTGTTTTCACAGGCAAATGAATTTGCAAAATCAGACCTACCCTTTCAGACTTTGCTGCCTTTGCTACAAATATCAACAGAGTCAGCAAATAAACAATTCTCAAAGGAGCCCTCTAGCAAGTTCTCTTAACATCTTTGCTTTCCGCTGGGAAGAACTGCACAACCATTGCTTTTCATCCATCCCTTAACTAAGTTGGTAAATATGTATGGAGCAGCAGCAAGGGAGGCACTGTGCTGGGTGCAGAAGCTACGCCTCTGTGGACCACGCGGTCCTGCTGTCTTGAGTCCCTAGTGCAACAGAGGAGACAAATTATTTATGCAAATGTTTAAAGAAAAAGGAGAAGGTAAGTCCCAGCTTGGGGAAGCAGATGGAGTGGGAACCCACCCTGGCCTTCTCCTGCCAGAAACCGAGCACAGGGAAGTCAACCTGCCCTGCTTTCCCGTGCTGCTCCTCTGGCCTCTAGCAAAGGGCTCTGCCTGACCTGCTGAAGGTCCCCTGCTCCTGCTCCTGTCCACTTCCAATAAGTCCTAACACCGCGAAAGCCCAGATCCAATCACTGAGATTCCTACATCACACTCTTCATATCTTTCCATTTCTTTTTAGAATTAAGAACAAAATTTTCACCTGTCTATAAGGCCTGGACAGTCTGACCGCTGCCCAGGCTCCAGAGGCTGAAGCTGAATGTTCTTCCCAGTTGACCTTGACGAAGTTGCCAGCCCTGGAGCTTCCGTGTTCTTCACCCACAGTCTTCAGGACACTGCTCCCCACCTGGAATAATCCCCTTCCACAACCCTGTTAAACTTCAAATCCTCTGATCTCACCTAGAGGTCCACTCCAGGAAAACTTCTCCGGGTCACTAGACTGAATCATATTACCTGTTCTTTAGAGCACCCAACATTTTTGTGGTGGTAGTTCTTATTTTAGACAAAAATACATATAAAGGGATACATGAAATGCCAGTGGCTTCAAACCACGAGGCTCTACATTCTCACTTCGGGAGTGCAGAGCTGAGGAGAGGAGGCTGAAGCCTCGAGGGGCCAGGGAACAGGGACTTCTAAGACTACACTCCTGCCAAACTCAGCTTTCACTTCCCTCAATCGTCCACGAAGCCGATCCAGCTCCAGCAGTCAAACCATGTTCCCAGAATCAGATTAAGGCTGCATCCCACAGCCCGTGAATTAAACAAACCCTGGCTCTGCAACATAGGAACCATTGACTAGAACTTATTTATGTGTCATGCCCAGCTTTAAGAAAATCTGAAGAACACAGTTATGATTTATGGTTCAGCTAAAAACAAAGGGTGAGGTTGAAAGTTTCTGATGGAAAAAACTTCTCTGCCATGTGCTTTTCCTAAATTGCAAGGGTCACCTGGGTTTGCTCACCTCTGCACTGCCAGAGCCCAGGTGACACACTTCCAGGACTCTGGATGATCTGTGAACATGTGTTGAACAAGACTGGGCAGGAATGAGTGACTGTCATCTCCTTTCCTCATCATCTGAGGACAGGGAGGCACGTAGGCAAAGGCCAGCAGCAAGCAGCACTCAGGGAGAAGGCCACCATACAGGTCTTCCGCAGCCCCCGGGTCTCAATTGCCCCCTTTGTAAAGAGGGGGCTGCACTGCATCTCCAGGGTTCCTTGGAAAGTGAGAACCATTATTTCCTGTGCCCTCTTGAAGTTGCCTAGAAAATCTTTCAGTTTGGGAAGATTCAAAAATGGACCTGAACGGAATCTTTCTCTACCTTCATGTGTTGAGAAGGTCCAACCCAAGACCAGGATGGGAAACCAGCCATGTGGTTGCATTGAGTCCTGTAGGAAATGGCAGCTTCAGCCAGCTTACTTGCACCATGCTGGCCCTGCTGGACTCCACTCCAAAGCCTGGCGCTGCTCAGACCTGGCAAGCCCAGAAACAGGTGACAGAGGCAGACGACACCACTGTGGGCAAGATAGGATCAGTCTCCATGGGGGTGATAAATAAAATCAGGAGAAGTGTGTGGGTGATTTTTAAGAACAACTTTGCTGCCTTAATCACAGCTTCTTTGTCAATCTTCATGTCATTTTTCTTCCTTATAAATGTCAGATAATGACTGTCTATTTTGAATTTGTCCTCTTTCCTTTTCTTCTCTAAATGAACTGATTATCTTTGAAAGCATAATTTCAGTAGCAGCAGAATTCACTATCTTTAAAAGCTCTAAGTACTGGTCATCTTTGTTTTCACCAACACAACTAACACTATGAGGAGCATCCCTGTAATAATTCTATACTTCAAGATCATTTATGATGAGTTACTACCATTTTTAAAAAATAATGTGTATGCTCAGACCCTAATCAGGTTGCAAGTTCTTCAGGCTTTTCATCTTGCAGAATCCGTAATACGCTCTTGTCTATAACACATGCCTTTCGGGAAGGTGCCTCTCAATAATGTGAATGTTTAATAAAAATCAGATTTATGTTTGAGAGTAGCTCTCAAATATAAATGTGTGAAATAACCACATTTCAGAGATAGAAAACCAACTTTAAAAAGCAGACTGCTCACATGTCTGCAAAGCTCAGCTGCAGCACAGTGAGGCCATTAGAATACTTGGAGAAATCTGGTCAGGTGAGAGTCAGGGCTGGCGTTGGACACACAGGCGAAGCTATGGAATTGGAGCTCAGGTGGAGGTTGCCGACCTGTTCCTGGGTCAGCTCTCCTTGCATGTGCTTACTCCGGAGGAGAGCATCTCCCTCCCCAGAGGGGCTCACGGGAAGCTGGAGTCTGGAGCCGCACGTGCTACAGGCTTCCAGCTCAGCTAGGTCTTCCGCTTATGCTTTGGCTTCTCATATGAATCCTGCGGGTAGAAGAAACTTGGTTGTTCTTTCACACTCCTGACTTTGTAGTCATTTTTCATCAAAATTGAGACCCAATAACTCAACTAGCAAAGCTTTCATGTGCCACCTGTCTGCCAGATCCTGTGCCAGGCCTCAGGGGAATAAAGGTGAACCAAAAACGTCCTCAGGGCACTGACCAGCTGAGGAGGCCCAGCAAGCCGACAGGCCACTCCAGTCCAACAGGTGAACTCCAGCGGGAGGTGCATGTTGCTCTAAGCATCTGAGTCGCAAGTGTGAGCGATGGGAGGGGAGCGAGCTCTGGGACTTGACAGGCCGGCAGACTCCCCTGCCGAGGAGCCCACTCTATGGAGGCGCCTTGGCCACTCTCTGCCCTACGTGCCTGCATCATTCATGATGCTCTGGTGCTGCCCAGGACCACTGTAAGTGCTCTGTAAGTTTTTAGCACAGCGGCCTCTAGAATCCTCATTTTGCTGCCAAAAAACTGAGTCTCTGAAGCTCAGGCCACGTGGGCCGTCACCCATGTGGTAGCTGCAGAGTTGGTGCCCCGACCTGGAAGGCTTCGCCCCAAAGTCTTTCTTGTGCACAATATCACCTCCAGCTACACCACAGACCAGGGAGGAGACCCAGGTGTGGGACGTACCTACACAGGATCTTCCGGCTTCTTCCAGGGAGGAGGCCTAACCTGGGTCAACGAGGAAGCTATTAAGAAAGTTCAGAGGCAGAGACTCCCACTGCCAAGAGCTTTTGGCGGGATCCTGTTAGGCTAAAGCGGACCAGTTTTTAATGGCCTGGTTTTCACTCTAGGCTTCAGCAGACGTGCAGTTGAGGTGATGTGGTGATGGAGCCACACTGCCAGGCCTGGGCTAATGCAGAAGTGGGCCTTGCCTGGAGAGAAGTGGCTTCTGAGGGGTGTCGAAGAACACCTGATGGCAAGAGAGAGCTCCTGGACGCTAGTCACTTAAAAGACAGCTGTCAACATTGCATACTGCAAAGGGAATCGTGTTCTGCGTGAACACACGTACAATACAGGAACAGAAAGAAAAGCGCTGGACGGGGCTGTGTATTTGAAGCACAGAGCACAGGAACACGGTCGCACAGAGATGATTCAACTTTCTCCTTTGTCTTCCAATCTTGTTTTTTCCTACTGGGGATGGAACCTGAGGCTCACACCTGCTAGGCAAGTGCCCTACCACTGTGCTGCTTTCCCAGCCTTTTTTAAAATTATCATTATTTTTTAAAATTTTGAGACAGAGTTTGGCTAACTTGCCTAGGCTGGCCTCAAGCTGCCGGTCCTCCTGCCAGAGCCTCCTGAGTATCTGGAATTCCAGGTGTGCACCACCCCACCATGTCTGGTCCAAATTTTTATGGATGATTTGCATCACTTTTTATATGCAGGAATATTTTCTTCAAGAAATAGTCTGTGGACATTTAAAAATACTCTTATTGAAATCTACACTAAGAAAGCTGCACAGTCATCGTAGTGTGACTGGACAGGTTCTCAGAGCAGACAGACACCCCAATGTGACTGTGTCCAGATGCAGGTGGCCGCACTGCCAGGTCTCTGTGAGCCCCTCAGGCCTCAAAGCTCTCCACGCCCGCTCCAGACACACGCTGGTCTGCCTGCTTATGTAAATGGAGTGATGACCTTGAACTCTTGACCTCGCTCATTTAGATCAGCGTGCATCTATGAGGACACACCAGGCCCCTGCTTGTGGAGATGGCTTTCCCCGCCACGTCACATTCCATTGTGAACGTGTTCATCTGGACTGCCTCACGTGGCCACCTCTCAGAGCAGCGCATGTGGACATACGTGTGTTCACATGTACATATTGTCGTGGTTGGGATCTGGCCGCACCCTGAGGAGCAGGACCCCAGGCAGCAGGTGCACAGCGGGCGTCTCGCCCCCTCCTCACCAACACCACTCTTCTCATTTTGCTCTTTCTGGTGGGCGTCAAGTGTCACAGCACAGTGGCTACAAGGTGCAGTTCCCTCAGGACCAAGGAAGCTTTTCGTATGTTGAGCAGCCATTTCAATATCCCCCCGATAACGTGACACAAGTGGCTTTTTAAACTCAGGCCTTCGATTGGATTATTTGTCTTTTCTTTGGAGTTGTTTACATCTTCTAGATAATAGTGTTTTTTTCTGAAATATGTATAATTGTAAATATCTTCCTTTACTCTGTGGTTTTACTTTCTTAATCATCTCTTGATGAACTGAGTTTATTAATTTTAATGTGGTCTAATTTATCATTTTTTCATGATCAAAGTTTTGGGGATTCTTATTAAGAAATCTTTTACTCTTCAAGGTCGTAAAGAACATCTTGTATGCTTTGGTCTAAAAAGTGAAGTCAATTATTTAACCTTTTACATCTAGACACGTTACCTGCTAGGAATTGATGCTTCTGTATAATGTGAGGTGAGTACCAATAGTGCCTGTTCACTTTTTAAGGTCCCCACATTAATTCCTACACATGACTTTGAAATTCTATACAGCACCCTCCTTCCCAAAGGATGGTGACCCTTCTGAAAAGATAACGGTGTGTAATAGTCAACCAGAGAAGAGCCGCAGACTGGAGAGCCAGCAGAGAGGAGCACGAGGTCCGGAGTGGGACACTCCCCCTGACAGGCCGGCCACAGGCACAACCCTGAGAGCTGGCTCTTTTCCTGCTGTTCTGTAGACGAGGATCGCACAAGAAGAATGGCCACTTGCCCATGGCCACTCAGGACACCCAAGAGGCAGGACACCAGTGGGCACCCTACCTGACTCCCGCCCTGCATGTGTCACCGACCCCCGCTCACGCCAAGGGACTCGACCCCAAGCCTAGTCCACCAGGACACGGGAGCAGCCCCCGAGGCTGGGTGCCATCAGGGGAGCTTCCAGCTGTCCAGCCAGGAGGGGTGGACTGCACTCGGTCTGCTTCGTCTCCCGGGATGGCTGCAGTAACTGGGTTGGCAGTGCTGTGGTCACCGCAGATCCTGAGGTAGTCCTTGGACTGCTCTTCATCTGAGATGCGGCTCTGACAAATAAACACACCATTCACATTGAGTGAACTCTTCAGACCTCTCTCAGCAAGGAAAGCAGAGCCCACGCCCAGTGGCCCCTGGGGTCTCTTCTGCTCTCCTTGGAAGAAAGACTGCTCTGGAAGTGGCCCCGCCGAAGGGCCTATTGTCCTGGAGGGCAGAGCGCCCTCTCGCACTTTCCTGGGTCCTCCTCCTGCAAACACCTGCGGCCAGGGATCGCCACCTCCTGGGCTCCTCCCTGAGGGGAGGCAGGCCCCTCATGAAGGGGGCTGACCCTGGTTGTGCAGTGGAGCTGGACACGCGGGGCCCCAAGCTCTGCTCCTCCACAGAGCAGCCGCTCACGTCCGCCTGTCCAGTGCACCCCCTCCTCCCATGTCGATATCTGAACAGACTATGTATCTCCCCAATCCAATCGATACGTTCTGAGACTTGCGACCATCAAAGTTATGGAAATGTATTTTGTACATCTTCAATGTTCAGCTGAAAATCAATAAAAGTCCATTACCTCATATTCCAACTGCTATGCACTAGAGCAACAGTCAGAATAAATCTTTCCTGAGGAAAAATTAATCTGTCTTACACAATTACGAATTATTGATATTTACTTCTTATACTATTACACCTGCTAGACAATTATTGGTAATTAAATGTATAGACGATCATCCCCAAAGGAAAAGGAATGTAAGATTGCTGGACTGGACCTTGTGTTTATGCTGCTGATCATTTCAGTGAATATTAAGATTTCAAGGAACAGACACTGGTTCAATATTCTGTGTTACCATTTCTAAAGATTGATTGAGTCTTAAAATGTGTATCAAGGCATCACAGATAGTGAATATGAAATAAAGAAAAACAAGATACTTACTACAACAACCTAAAATACTACCAGTCCTAGACAAAAAGTGAAAGGATGCAGAGATACTTAGCTGTCTGAAGACTACTCGGTGAAATTTATTTAGTGAGAATCTGCAGGAAAATTTTTAGACCCAATGAAGTAAAATTTTGTTGGAAATAAAAATAATTCTTTTTTTTTCAAACACTAAGCCACATTCCCAGTCCATTTTTTATATTTTATTTTGAGACAGGGTCCCACTAAGTTGCTTAGGGTCTCACTAAGTTGCTGAGGCTGGCTTGGAATTTTTGATCCTCCTTCCTCAGCCTCCCGAGCCCGTGGGATCACAGGCGTGTGCCACTGTACGGAGCAGAAATAAGAATTCTTAAGCTGAGAACAGCTAAAATGGATACTGACTTCTTTGAAGCATTTTCTGCCCCAACTGGGGAGCCTGCCGCAGAGTCCAGGCCTTGTATAGATAAACTTCACCTCTGCCTCGTACCTGGAGAAACCCAGGCATGGCGGGACCCAAGGACCCAAATAGCTGCCGAGCTGGTAAGGGTCACAGGAGGACGCAGGTTCCCCTCACCATCAAGTGCTGTGCTTGCCCACCCCATCAAGCCTCCTGCCAACAGCTCTGTGCACACTCCCTCATCCTCGGCTGCTGGCCAGGAGGCCCTTTCAATATGGACAGCAACGTGGAAGCAAAACATAGGAGAGTTGTGGCGCACCCTAAACACCAAAACGGTGAATCATTTTTGACTCCTCTGTGGTTCCAAAATCTGTTTACGGACAGTCACAGACATTAGTGAAGAGACCCCCCATTCCTTGATTCACACCGTAAGCATTCGTGGAACATCTCCTGTGAACCAGGCATGGTGCAGGACAGCGGGGGTCTGCCAGGAGGGGCACTGGCCTTCCTCTAAGGAGCCCAGGAGGAGAGCAGGGAACGGTGGCTGAAGGACATGGAGTCGAGATCCACACAAATGCAATTCAGTCCGTGGTAGAGCTGGGAAGCTCTCCTCTGCCAGTGACCTCGTAGCCACAGGCTGGCCAGCACAGCACGGCACCCGCAGGCTGGCGAGGGTGCTGACGTAAAGCCGGCTCCGCTCCGCGTGTGAGGGCTCCGCATGGCCAAGGGCGCGCAGCGCGTGAGACTCGGAATGATGATGAGAGACCGTATCGCTGGCGTATATTTACTATGCTAGACTCTTTAGCATCGTGTCACAGTGAGACTCTTCCACTTAGGAAGGAAGTGTCACTGTGACACCATGTCCTGCACCTCCGCCTCTCCTGGTTGGGTCCTTTCCTTGTGGCCTGGGTTTGAGCTCAGGTTGTTCTGTTCGTCCTGGCCCCAAGTGTGCTACTTTGGGAAAAAAAATTATTAAAAGGTCCAAATTGAGAAAGAATTGCTTTTTAGTTCCATTGCGGTTGACTTATACTTTCATGTATAATGCACACTTTTAGTTTTTGAGAAAAATGCATTTATTATATTGATGTTTAATACAGAGAAATGATAAAGATTTCCACAGGGTTACATGGTAAGTGAATTATTTCCTTTCTGTAGGGAACAGTTTTTACAGAGGATGATTTTCTAACAATTTTTTTAAAAAATCGTTCTTAAATATGTAAACAACAAAAAATATAGTTTAAAATTCTTATGGACCAAAATGCAAAGGAAGCCACATTCCAGAGTTTATGACTCATGGGGTTCATCCTTCTCAAGCCAGGATTGGGAAGAATGATTTCCAATTGTCGTTTCCTCTGTGCAATCTAACTCTTGCTGGACAGCTTTCTTTGTTTTTCATTGTTTCATTTACTTTCACAGCTCTCTCATTCCTAATGTCCTGTTGCTAGGCCTCTCTTCAAAACAATTTTAAATTATATATCAGGCATAAAATTCAGCACCAGCTCCTAGGTCTAGTGCCTACAAAATGCCCTGAAACAGTGTCCCCCAGGGTGGCCGTCTGCAGCTGGTACTGGGGAAGCTTGGACGGGAAGCTGGCACTCACGCACAGTTGAGGGTCTTACTTGGCCAGACTCCGTAAGACAAGGGGCAATGCTCAGGGTGAAGTCGACCCAACTTGACCCAAGGACTTAGTGCCAATGTCTCCATGTTTGGTGTTATACCACCTGCTTGCCTGAGTGAGCTCCCTTCACAGCCCCAGGAATTGATGGGAAAGAAGGGCCCACTGTGACAGAAAGCTGTGTGGACCTTCCTTCTGTGGATGTGGCAGCAGAATGGCACAGTGCCCGCCTCTGCAACTGCATCCAGGCTCCTGCCAACAGCCTAGTCTTTTAAACACATTCGGAAAACTTCTACACGATACATTCAGAAAACTCAACTACCCATTCTTAAAATGGCACCCTGAAGTGACAGTGGCATAAAGATTTCCTGTGTTCTGGAGTTCTGCACTGTTCCAAGTGAAGCCGTGAGCAGCTCCAGGACTCGGGCTTGGCTCTGTGGCCATATCTCATGTGGTGTTTCTCAAGCCTGTGTCAGCTCTAGACAAAGACGATTACCTGTCCTGCTCTGAAAGTGGAGGAAGCAATTCTCACCACTTAACAGGTTTGTTGGAATCCTCGCTGAGGTGCCCTGAGATTTTTTTGTTCCACATGCAAATGAGTACATGGCACATGTTGTTCTAAGCTGGGGACATTTTGCTGTGTTCCTTGGAGCAGATTACTAGAGAAGGGACCAAATTATTTTTTCCCTGTGCTCTCCAACAAGGGATTTACCCGGGAACAAACTAAGACTCACACAAGTTAAATGCAGCCCAGTCAACAGCAATACCAAGAAGCTGGAGTGTCCACTAATAACCAGCAGCTCCTTGGAATGAGCAATGGGACCCGAAGGAGAAGGGAGAGCCAGTCCCCAGTGCAGGAAGCCACACTGAACTCAGGTGGGAAAATGAGGGGAAATAGTGCTCGAGAAGCCTCAACTCTACCTGGTTCAAAAAACCAACACAAGCAATGGATGGGCAAGTGATCTAAGCAGACATTCTCAAAACACACCCTCCCAGTAGCCTTTATTCCCACACACTTTTCTTTGGGGCACAAAAGGCAAGAGAACTTAGGTCTTGCCTACAGAATTGTTTGAATCTTGAGAGTTTTAGTCCTGTGGTTGAAAACAGAACTTGAAATGCAGTAGGAAAACACACTTTAGTTTTCCATTAGAAGCAACCTCAGGCTCAGAATGACTTACCCCTTGCAGTTGTACCATTGAAAAATTCAGATGGATACACCAATAATGGACCTGCAAAAAAGAAATCAGGAAGAGTCCACTTACAATAACCTCAAAACAAACAGAGGAAAAACTGTGGGAGCAAGTCTAACCAAGACTTGCAATGAAAATGCAGTACACAGAAGAGAAGAATTCATGAAGATCTTAGAAGATGGACAGACTTTCTTGGCTGTGCAGAATTAATATTGTCAAAATGACCATACTTCTGAAAGTGATGTGAGCCCATCAAAATACCAATAGCATTCTTCATAAAACAAGAAAAAAGCAGTACCCAAATTAATAAGGAAGAATAAAAGACCCAGGAGAGCCTAAGCAATACTGAGCAATAAGAACCATACTGGAGGCATCCCAATATCTCATCTCAAATTATATTATGGAGTTATAGTATAGCTCCAAAAAATAGCATGGTCTTGGCATAAAAATAGACATGGAAATCAGTGGAACAGAATAGAAGACACGGAGACAAACCCACACAGATACAGTCATCTCATCCTTGACAAAGGGCCAAAAGCATACAATGGAGAAAGATAAGCTTCTTAACAAACAGTGCTGTGAAAACTAGATATACTAGATAGATAAACTAGAACAAGACCATATCCTTATTTCTCGTCCTGCCAACTCAAAGTGAACTAAGACCTAGGAATTCTACCAGAAGTAATGCAACTGCTAGAGGAAAACACAGGTTCAACACTCCACTATATAGGTACAGGCACCAACTTCCTTAACAAAACCCCTAAAGCCCAAGAAATAAAACCAAGTGTCAATAAGTGGGACAGCATCAAATTAAAAAGCTTGTGCACAGCAAACAAAACAGTTAAGAGTGTGAAGAGATAGCCTACAGAATGGGAGAAAATCTTTGCCAGCTTCTATTCCAAGAGAGGATTAATATTCAGACTACATAAAGAACCCGGAAAACTGCACAATAGATAAACAAATAGCCCAATCAATAAATAGGCGAATGATCTAAACAGACATTTCTCAAAACAAGAAATACAAATGGCCAACAAATACATGAAAAAATGATCGAAATCCTTAGCAATTAGGGAAATGCAAATCAAAACTGCACTGAGCTTTCATCGCACTCCAATTAGAATGGCAGTCACCGGAAATATAAATGACAATGCCTGGCAAGGATGTGGGGCAAGAGTACACTCGTACATTGTTGGTGGGCCTGCAGACGGTGCAGCTACTCTGGAAAGCAACATGGAGAGGCCTCAAAGGACTAGCACCACCCTCTTTCCCATTTGTCTCACTCCTCAGCACACGTCTTCACGATCTGAAATCACCACACTGCAGTGATACTTGCATACCAATGTTCACAGTAGTGCAGCTCACAATAGCCACCATATGCGACCAGCCCAGCTGCCTGTCGACTGATGGATGGCTTAAGAAAGCATGGCGCATCTACAGGACGGAGTTTAGCTCAACCACACAGAAGGATGAAACTGTGCTGTGAGTGGGTGAACTGCAGAACATCACGAGAAGTGAAATGAGCCAGACATAGACAGTCAGGGCCGAGGGTTTTGTCTCATATGTGGAAGCCAGGCGGGTGGGATTTTTAGAGGGATTTCATTAAAAAGTAGAAGAGAGACAAAGAGAATCTGGGAAGGGGATCGAGAGGGACGAGGAGGAGATGGCATGGGGTGGTTCTGGAGAAAGAAATCTACCAAATCACGCCGCATCCAGCATGAACATAACGCAGTGGATCCCCCTTTACATACAATTGCAAAGCACTAATTAAAACAAAAACAACAATAAAAATAATAAAGGGGAGATCAACAGATTAGAGTGAGCTGATGAGGGAGAGGCAGGCAGAGAGGAAGGGGAGGGGCCTGGGTCCAGTTCTCTAATGTGAATGTGCAAATGATGAATGCCACTGTCATCTGTAATTAAAAAGTACCAGTTTAAAAAATCAAAATACTAAAAATTCAGCTGGAATGTGTCCACATGGAGCTTGTTTCCAGACGTGTGTACAAGAACCTGAGCCTCATACAGAGAACCACACACTCGCCACGCACACACAAGCACATGTGTGCACACATGTGTAGGCGTGCACACACACACTCAGAGGGCAGGCGCCATCGTCCAAAGCTGTCCAGCTAGTTACCCTGTGGACGTTGCTACTGTTTCCTCGTTTCCCGCGCAGGGCGGTGCTGCACGGGCGCCTGGCCTGGCGAGACCTTCATGTCTGGGGCAGCACCATTCTGTCTAGACAGGGAGAGACCATCCGCTTTGTTCTTACTGGAGCCCTTTGCTGAGGATTCCTTTTGAACATTTTGAATTGCAAAAGTGCTCCCCGCAGATGCCCTGGAAGGTCAAGCGTGAGCCCCAGCAGCGGGCCTGCTCCTTCATTCTGCAGAGCCGTTTGCCCTCTCCAGCCGCGAGCAGCCGGCTGTGGGCAATGCGCTTCCAGCCACCGCAGTAATCTGTGACAGCAGGCAACGAGCTTGCAAAGGATGGACACAATCCCCCTGGTTCTGAAGGCAGAGAGCCCGACGACTCGGGAGCTTCCATTTAAGTGCGCTCAGCATGCCTGGCTCCCAATTAGGCCTGCCGTACGTAGGCGCTGCAGCCAGAGTCAGAACCTCAGATGTGGTGGGTGATTCCAAGAAACACTAAACATCAAATAGAAATATTATAATCCACACAGAGCTCGTTACCATGCAGGTGTTAGCCCCGCAGTTCAAAGGTATTTCTTCTATTTAACAAAGGGAATTAGTTCAATAAAAGTTTATATGCTGCGTGTTTTCCATACAGTACTCCCTTTCTCTGTGTTATGGGTTAGTCTACTCGCCATAATGAAATCTTCAAAGAACTGAAATGCCCCTTGGCTGACTGACTTTCCAGATCAGACTCCATGGGACAAATGACTTTGGCACTTGGTGATTGCACAGAGTGAAGGAAGGGTCCTTCTGCTTTTCTCGCACCCAGACAAAAACCCAGAGCTACATTTCTCAGATATTTTAAAGGTTCAATTAGGAAAAGAAAAGAAAACACAAAACAATAGCCTGTTCACTTTGAGCAGATCATAAATTCCCAGGTCAAAGAACTAAGTCTTATCCCCAAAAAGGTGTACTTGGGAGAGGTTTTTGGAATTTGTTCCATAAAGAAATCTTATTAGAACTCATAATAAACTGAAAATAAAACTTTACTACCCAGGACTCCTTTTTCCCTCTCAAAGGTAAATTTTAAAGTGGTGTCTTTTCCTTTTGATTCTTATTTATTTAGGAAAAAGGAGCCAACTATGTCACTTTATGTTGGAAAAGCACAGAAGCCGTGGCCAGTTCTGTTCCAGGGTGTCTGCTTCTCTCCTGTGGTTGCCGAATTAGTTTGAAACATTCAATCTGGCGCAGCTGTGCCCACCTGGGTGTGTTCACACCCTCCCCGCTCCAAGGGGCAAGAGCAGCCTGTGGCCCGCCCTCCAACTCCCCTGTCCTCCGTCTGTCCCCATCACACAGGAGTGTGTCACCATGGGCCGGTCACATCTTCTACATTTTGTTAAATGTTTGGCATTAAAGGTGCTAGAGTGAGTCGGGAGTGACGGCCATGCCTGTAATCCAGTGACTCAGGAGGCTGAGGCAGGAGGATGGACAGTTCAAAGCCAGCCTCAGCAACCTGTGAGGCCCTAAGCAACTCAACGGGATCCTGTCTCTAAATAAAATACATAAAAAAGGCTGGGGATGTGACCCAGTGTTTAAGCGCCCCTGGGTTCAATCCCTGGTACCAAAAAAAAAAAAGACACTTGAGTGAGATCCTTGGGTTGCTTGGCTTCCATCTGTAGTGAGAATAGTAACAAGGTAGAGAGAATTACTGGAGAGCAAGGTCTTACAGCGTGTCAGTTATCATGAGAGAGTATGACTTATGTTCAGACCCTATACTTGATCCTTGTTTCTATCAAATCTGGAAAATGGCTATATTAAATACTGTGATTATTTGCACTTTGTTGTTATTGAATGGTAATAATAAATAAAAAGCAAAGTGAAAGGCAGGGAAAGAAAATCAAAAACGGTGGAAGGAGGAAGGAAGATGGTAAAGAAAGGAGGGAAGGGACCAGGCAGGAAGAAATTCAACAAAACTGTCCAGAACCTTCTATTCTTCCAAATACTCAAATACTAAGTTGTTCTTGGGTGGTTGTTATGATTCCTCACAAATAAAATAAATCTTGAGGATACAGAACAGTTTTTTACATAAACTGCCTTTTAATTTGGTACCTGTTACAGAATCATGAGAAAATCTCAATCTGATGGTTTGTAAAAGAAAGTGGATACAATAATATTTAAAATCTCAGACATGAACTGGTGCTGATGACTGTCTCAGAACATGTGATTTTCTCACATCCTGAGAAACTGAGGCAAAGAATGAGCTCAAGGTATTTGCTTAACGGCAAGAAAACTGGGAAGTCCTTCCCGCACTCCAGGGTCAGAGGGCACGTTATCTCTCAATCACGGCTTACACACTGCCATGTCCACAGCTGATCCTGAGATTTCTTTTCTTTCTCTTGGTTTAATAATAAATTTCCCAGGAAATTGCCCAATAACTGCCACATAAGGGAGACAGATGTTCTGAAGAAAAGAGCAATTTTTTTTTATGTCTTTCAACATATGCATGTGAAGCCTCATAAATGCTGAGTAGCAGCCCTTGAATGGAAGGTAAGGCCACAGCAGAACCCAGGAAGCTCACCTCTGCAAAGCGCTCGCGCCACGTGACTCCTGCCCAAGACCACCGGTGCCTCTGGAAAGGGCATCAAGCCCAAGCTGGTGGAGAGGTGCTCACCCACAGTGTCTGGGCTTACCCCCCACAGTGTCTGGGCTTACCCCAGCCCCAGACACAAGACTATCTCTGACCCCGATTTCCCACCACCCCATATGGCTCTGGTGGCTTTAAAAACATGGTGGTTTTCTTCCTGATTATAAAAGCAAATAAGATTTCTAGAAAATTTTAAGAAAAACACAAAAGATGAAAGCTAGAATTTCCAGTACCATTGCCTGGATAGAACCGACGTTGTTTTGTCTTATTTATGTGTAGTATTTTCTTCTCTGTGGAAAAGAAATAGGAATAGTATATTGGAAAATACATGAATATGAATGTGTCAAGCTTCTTTCATTTTCATTTATGAGATGTTCTCTGAGGCCATCGGAAATACACAGCCGCCTAGAGGAAATTAAGATTTTTAGATCAGAGACACACAGAGTAAGGGTCTCTTTCTGACATTTCAAATGGGACTCTTCCAAGAAGACTGCCGACAGAGACAGGATTTGGTTTGTTCTCAGGTCAGAGAGTCATTGTTCACTTGCTCTGTCCATGGGAAAGCCTCATCATTTCCTGAGCTGAGGGGTTTCTAAACCCCACCCTCCCTTCCACAGGTCAGTGGGCTGGCTCATCCCCTGACAGGGCCAATGGGAACCAGGAAAGGAGAGGGTGGGAGCTTCAGTCCCTGGCTCCTTCTGCCAGTGTCCCTCCAACAGAACCTGCAACATCGCTCCACTGCAGACCATGCCCTGTGGCTTCTCTTCTCAGAGTTCACCTTCTCTGTCACTGGGGACCGCTCCCTTCTTCTCAGTCCACCTGCTGGCCAGCCGTCGCTAACTCAAGCGGACTTTCCATTCTTTGGTGGTTTCTCCAAACCAATGTGTTTCAAACCTCATGTCAGAAAGCAGTCACGCCACTGAGCAATTCTTGACTTCACTGTTTAGGCAAGCCATTTGTTACTCGGGGAGGATCTTGACAGGCCCCAAGCAGGTGTGGGAGTCCCATTTCCCATTAGGGATCTAAAAAGAGCAACGTAATAGAAAGTGGTGGGACATCAGGGGCAGAAGACCCCTGACTGAACTTCCTGGTAGAGCAAGAATCTGTGCGAGCTGGTTGACGACTCCTAAGTTTGGACACAGACAGTGTAGGAGCTAGTGTTCTGCTCAAGTTTCCTGCATCCTCACGTCCCACTGCAGTCTGGCAGACTATAGACTTGTCTGTCTGTCTGTCTATCTACTGTCTATTACTCATCTTCTGTCATTCTATCGTCTGTTATCTATTTAATCCTCTATTATCTATCTCTCTATCCTTCTATATATTCATCCACACATAATATGTAAAGAAAGCATATATGGCGGGCAGCACAGGTATCAAGAGACGTGAATTCTGTTTCTTCACCACGAACTAAGGAGCGTTTCCTGTGTTATAGCTGCGAACCGTCTTCTTTTGGATGTTGGACAGCATCATTGTGAACAAGTTCACCGCCTTATCAGCACCTGCCACTGTCTGCTTAGAGGAAATAGGTAGAGCTCCTTTTCTTTTCTAGACATCAATCTTCAGAACATTCAGAGGATCCCCCAAAAAGCTAAAAATAGCTACCATGTGCTCTGCGTGGCTGCATGTTACTTTGTGAGGCCACAAGACTCCCCTGAACACAGTGGCATAGCAATGGTCACATTTAATAGTGGAAAACGCCTTTGCTTATCTTCAATTTATTTTCATATCCAGATGGACTGTTCTGTTGGGGCTATTGGTCTTGGTTTCCATGTCCTGTGTGTAAACCTCCACTAAGACCCCAAATAGGCTATCAAATAGTATGCAAACCATTTGTGTTGCATGTATGGCAGACTTCATACAAATATACTGTAGCTGTATGCAAATAAAAATTATCAACACGTATGTTTGCATGCAACACTGGGACTTCATTAGGATCTCTATCCAGAATAGCGATGAGGAAAAACAGTGCGGAACACTGCTGAGTCTCTTGAGGTACACCAGTCAAATATTTTCAAAAGATCAGCCATAATGTATATTCTTTTCCACTCAAATTCCACTCTAATTTTTTTTATCTTTAAATTCCATTTTAAATAATTACTGACTTAAAAGTCTGCAGAAATAATACAAAGAATTCTGCTTATTCTTCACTTCAATCCTCCTAGTGAGAACAGCTGTCATAGCCACAAAGTATTAGGAAATGACTTCAGTACCTTGGTGTTCTCTAGCCTACCCACTGCATTCAAATTGCACCCACCATTCCATTAACGTCCTTTTCTGGTCCAGGATGTAATTGGAAACAACATGCCCATTTCTCTGAGCTGCCATGTTACATGCAGTCTAATCAGGATCTGCCTTCGAGGACCAACAGCTAGTTATTGTGCACACTGTCCCATATTTCAGCTTGCCTGATACTCCCCATGACTACTAGACTTCAGTTCGTGTTGGCGACGGGACCGATGTGTGCACTTGGTACCTCATGCCAAGAAGATGGGCTCAGGTGTCCCCAGCTGGTGGAGCTAGCTCAGGGCATTTCCTTAACACGGCCTCCGCCTGGTGTCTCTGCCAGTAGAGAAATTTATCTTTCCAGAAGTCCAATTAAAACATGGAGGAGGATGGAAATAGAAACTCATCATTTGTAGACACCAAGCAGGTGGTGCCTGCCAGGCATCTCCACTGAGGAAGAAATCTGGATTTCAGGAAACTTCCAACTCATAAACAGAGAAGGAAGGACAAGAACAGAAAATCCTCATCTAAAAACATCATGGTCATCATTGCTGCCAGCGAAATGTAGAACCAAATCCTGATGAGAAGCAGGGTCTCCACGCACCTCACGCTCTCTCCCTACATGAGACTTATTAATTACAGAGGGGCCGCGGTCACTCTAGGGAGGCACAGCACGCCCACAGCCTGCTCTTCCACGCCTCCTCAGGGGAGAAGTCTTAGCGGGGTCAGCAAAGCCCTTCAGTCTGAGCACAGAGGCAGATGTGCTTAGCCCACGCGGTTGTATAGAACACGATCATGTGGTTTTCCTCTAGTAAGCCTCTGTCCTCATTATTGGAAAAGTCTTCTCTGGGTGTTTGATTGTCACCTCTTAACTAATACTCTGTTTTTATGCCTGAAGTACATCATTCCATGGTTTGTTATATCTGTGCCAATTTTCCCTTAGCTGCTTTTTCTTTTTAATATTCCTTATGCTAATTTATGAAACGGAAGCTTTCTATGTTGTTGACTGGCCATCGGTCGCGTCCCTCCTGGGCTCTTCCATTGCTCCTGTGATTGTAAAACTCTCCACCCTTCCTGGGAACAGGAGAATAGCACTCTGCCATTTCCACTCCATGCAATGGTCCACACTGGTCTTACTTCTTCCTTGAAGGACAATACGCTGTTTTAGAAAATTGTAGCAGGTAATTCTCATGTTTCCACAAAGTTGCGATGCTGCACATATCATTAATGGTTTCCAGAATAGGTCTGCATGCTCCTGATTCCTCTGTCAAACCCGCCCATCTGTTCCCAGGCCCATCCATGGTGGTTTGCCTATTGAGAGAACATGCCCTCTTCATTGCTTTTCCTCAAAACTTTATTCTTTGATTTCATATGATTAATCTTCTGGTAAATATCAAAATTAATTTGCCAGTAAGCAAATTTCCATAGGCATTTGGACTAAAGTGGCACTAAATCTACACCATAAGTTAGATTTCAAGGAAAGAAGACCCTTCTATCTTCAACTCTCATTTCCTTACGTTTTCTTTATGGCTCCTTTATGACAGCAAATTTTTAATAACTGGTATGATAATATAAAATCTATGAAGATATTTTACACTTTAATTAATTAAATGTATATGCATCAATGTAAAAAATATATCCCCCTTTGTCTATTAACTAACTGAATGAAACCATACATGTTTTTTAAATATTTAAATGTTTACCATGAGATATATTTAGCACAAATATCTCTAAAATCAACATCCTAACTCATAATTTGTTGGTATTTTTTAAAGTTGTTTCTGCAATCATCTCAACACCAGGTAAATGATGTCCCCTCAGAGTTTGATCTGATTTAGGCAACAGCATCCAAGTCTTGCAAAGATGGCTCTGTTGAATCGATGGTCATGGCATGGCGTCCATGTTATCCATTATTCTTACAAATATTCACTTCGATTTTTTTGCACGAGTAGCAATTATATTCAAAATATTTGCTAGCTGGAGTGTATTGTCTGAGGCTTAGAGAGTTAAAATATGTCTGCCATCAAAGTCACAAACATGACCTATTGGCATGTACTATTCACTTGTCAACTTAATTTTATTAATCCAAGGTGATCTGCATAAACCAGTGATCCTTGACAACTGAAACCATGTTGTAGTTGTCAACTACAAAAAGAGGGTCCCATCTTTTTGAAAATGAGTTTTAGGAAGTCAAATTTTAGAATGAATGATTTTCTACTGTTGAACTGCTTTGACTTTATGACTGTTAACCAAGCACACAAATTCTGACATTATTTTCAAACTCTTCTGCAACTATGGCAGGACTCCACGATGGACAGCGGAGTCTTCTTCCAGGTTCCTTATTTCAATCCCTGTCATTCCAGATCTATGGTGTGTTCTTCTCTGGTGTTTCCAGGACCAGTGGTCCAGGGACTTCCTTAGCTTACATTTCTATCTCCCATGGCACATCCAAGCCATGCCTATGTGTCTCTAGTCTCAAATGCATATGGCAGCTTTCCCTCCTGCTAACACTTCAGGCTACCCCTAGATTTGTCCTCACGTCTCCTGTGCAGAATCCAGAAAGATGGTTTTGTAAAATATCTTCTAAAATTATTTTCCCCATGTACCAACAATAGTTTGATATTTTAGATGATATTCCTTGTAACTGTCCAAGCCACCAAATAAATCACCAAGTTAAAAAATCTTGAGTTCCACTTTTTAAGTAAATAGTTAAAATAATTTTTTTGTGACATGCTTAATGATAGTGATTGAAATTTTAGTACCTTAATTTTTATTTTTCTTGCAATATTTACTATTTTATTATACTAGATAAAAGTTTAAAGATAACAATATTCAAAAATCTAATTTTCAAAATAACACACATATTGATGCTAAAGTTTTTAACGTTGTATTAATTATTTAGTTTCTAGAATGACCAGTACTTCCTACTACATGGTACTGAAACTGTTGTAACTACAGTCTAAGTACTTTTGGTTTTATGAATACTCTGAATAAAATATCTTCAGGAGTGGTTACTCCTGCTCAATAGCTTCCGAGTGTCATAAAGGCTCAGGATGTACCTTGATTTCCATGGCATGATGATCAGTTTTCCTCCTGGTTGGGCCACAGGTGGTTGTCCAGGACTGCCATGAAGAGACGCATGGCAGCTCAGCCTTCTCCCTTCGAAGGGGAAAGCTAGGCAAGCTCTGCAGTCAGCGTTTGCACCAGCAGCCACGACAAGGCACGTGCTCTTGCTGTTGAAAGTACTCACTGCTTTTATTTCAGGAAGGGAAACTTGAGTCTTGCACTATCAAAGAGCTTGTCCTGGCCCTCACACTGTCAGGAGAGGCTCTGAGCACTTTTAATTATTAAGCTTCATCTTTTCTCTTTTGCAATCTAGGGGATTTGTGTTCCTTGTATTTAAGGGGAATGTTTAAAAACAATCTAAATATTGCCATCACTTTTCCTCAGTCTTAGAAACTACTTCCACTATAATTTTATTCGTTAGCACAAGCGCTCAGCTGCCCAGCGCTCCTGCCCTCTTGCCCATCCTCAACCTTTCCTGGACGATGCGCTTTAGAGTCGTGGCCCCAGGTCTCTGGACAGCTCTCTTTGTGATCATGTTATAGCCTCACATATTTCAAAAGCACTTTATAACTTCCGGCAAAAAGGACTTGTACATTTAAATTGGCGTTCACCTTGATGTATTAACTCGCTGGGTTTGTTCTGACACAGTAAGTACTGCATGGATTTCCCTAAACTACAGAAATGTAGGCCCTGGTGAGTTCTTAGTGGACTAAGCTGGATCCTTAGTGCGACGGAAGGGCTGCCCGGCTCTCTCCTTGGCTGTGTCTCCTCACCCACTTACCCTAGTCTCTTGCATCAAAATGTCTTTGTATAAGTGCCCCTGCCGACTGTAGGAAGGCCCAAAATGGAGACCTCATTTTAACCTCACCACCTCCTTAAGGACCCTGTCTCCACATATAGTCTCCTTCCAATGTCCTGTGGTTGGGCCACCACTTGCTGACTACAGTGGGGACACAATTCCAGCCCCTAGCACTTAGTACCTGCTAGTTTCTGCTAGTTTAATTTTTTTATTTCATTTTGCAAACATCTGTGCCATTGCATTTTGAAAGCCGTACCTGGAAAACTTGCTGCACTTACTTAGTGTTAAACACAGCTTGACGAAGGTCTGTGTAGAGATACCATTTGGGGGCGGTTTGTTCTGTCCCCCTTCATTCTCCTTTCCTCTCCTTCCCTTTCCCTCTTGCATTTAGGCACTCTCGGTGCCCTGGAGGTACGGGCACTGTCTGGCTGTCCTCACACACTGGCTTCCTCCTCCTGGTGACCCACTTCACATCTAAAAGAACTCGCAGTCGCCCCGGCAAGCACCTAGTGAGAGGTCTAGCCTCCCTGGGGGCTTTCTGCTAGCAGCATGGCTGTGGCAGATTCCTAGAGGTGAGGCGAGCACCACCTTCCACCCCAGGCAGAGTCCTCGGCACCATGCCGGAGACAGGGCCTGGCAGGGCCTTTCCACGTGTGCAGAAATATCGCTGCCTCATGTCTCCTGAGAGAGAGAGAGAGAGAAAGAGAGGAGAAAGAGAATGTGTGTTGAATATCTTCTTGGATTTATTTCTGTTGAAAAATCCCACAAAAGCATTAGATAATTCTTTAGTTCTCCAACCATGTTAAGACCTCCAGGGAGCACCTCAGAATTCTGAACTTGGTCCTGTTTGGTCTGACACATCTCTTCTACAACAGTTTTATTGAGATAAAATTCACTTACCATAAAATTCATTCTTTTTAAGTGTGCACTTTGTTTTTTAGCATACACTATACTAAATTATAATATAATATTTTGGTATATTTTATAGTGCATTTTTCAGTCTCTTATAAATAAACTCCATACCCTTACCAATCACTTCTATCTCCTGGCAAAGACCAATCTCCTTCGTCTATGGATTCTTCTATTGTAGACTCACATAATTGGGATCATACATGACTGACACCTTCCACTTAGCATGACATGTTCAAGGCTCACCCATGGTGTGGCATATTCTAGTAACTAATTCCTTCTTGATACCTGATATCCTCTAGTATTGCTAGAAATCTTTCAGTGGTGAGGTGGTCGGGGATTTACAGTAGAACATTTATTGCTTACTGGTCTTTAAATCAATCTCTAATTCATATCTGATTACTGTTGCATTAATAATTGAGATAATAAATTACTGGCCCTAAAACACATTATTTTCCTATTTGGCCTGTGTATGCCAAAACATGGGTTTCAATTCAATTTCCTTTTTTTCTTTCCTTAAAATGGGTATGTGTGGAAAAAAGAGATAATGTAAGTATTAGTTAACATTTATTGAGTAGTTATTATATACACCAAGCTCTGTGATTTACAAACACATCTAACACAAATGATTTTTTAACAACATATACATTGTATCCATCAGTTTCTCATCACTGTAGCTAAAATACCTGAGAACAACTTAGAGGAGTTAAAGTTTATTTTGGCCCATGGTTTTAGATGTTTCAGTCCATGGTTGTCCAACTCCATTGTTCTGGGCCCAAGATAAGGCAGGACATCATGGTGGAAGGTAGGGCAGAGGGAAGCTGCTCGGTTCACGGAAGGCAGGAAGCAGAGGGAGAGAGCGAGGAGCCACATGCTATAACCCTCAAGGTCATCTCCGCTGACCTACTTCCTTCAGCCACATCCCCTGCATACAGTTACCTTTCGATTATGAGTCCGTCCAGTCAATCGATTCACCCATTAGGCTGCCACCCTTGGCATCTAATCATTTCACACAGGAGTTTCTGGGGGACACACGTCCAAACCACAACACACATGAAGCAGAGCTACCCTCACCTCTGCTCCACTGCTCAGGAAATGGAGTCCAGCTACTGAAGACCTTGTCCAAAGTCACACAACAGTAAACAAGGAAGCCGGAATCAGGACTCCTGTCTCCAGGGTCCTACAGGAAGAAGGGCAGAGGGAGGAGCACCAGAGAGAAAGCAAAGGAAGGGTGGAGTCCTTCGCTGGGAGGCTCCCCAGAGGACCAGCTATGGCTTCCAGGTGTTGCTGCCTGATGTTTACACCCAGGGCCTTTGTCTCCCTCTATCTCTTCTGGAACAAAGACTTTTCTCTCTTTTCAATCTCCTGCAGCTCCTAACCTAGCACTCTTCTCAGTGCAGACAAATGAATGATGTTGCGAACCCCAGGTGGGCAGTGGCAAGTGGACCTGGCTGTCTCCAGGCTGTTTTACTAGAAACAAGAGCCTCCTTCCACCAGCAGGAGATGCTACGCATTTAAAACAGCATTCTGGAAGTTACGGTTGGTGCTTAGATATAATAGCCCCAAAATGCCTTAAAATACGCGTTCAACAAACAGAATCTCACCTCTGTATTTATTGTTGAGTAATAAAAATGTGTCGGAAGAGCATTTGATGGTGAATAGCCTTATAAACCTGGGGCCGCGCACACAGCGACAACCCAGCCGGCAATGTGCACCCAGCTATAATTCTGTCAGGGCGGACACATAAACACCCTGGTGGAAGGAGAGGCTGGATGCCATGGTAAATGTGCACCATTGCTTCTAAACACAATGCCAGACCAGGCTGCGGAGTGGCCTTGTGTCCTTTCTTCTCAGAAGCAGTGAGATGCATGGAATTCATTTGTTTTTCTCAAGAAAAGTGAAAGCCAGTTGCAAGACCTGTGTGGACTGAGCACGCAGGAAAATTCTCCCTAGGAGAAACACACAAACAACACTCGATTGTGAGCCTTAGAAAGATTAGCTCTGACGTGGGGTGAGGATTTTTTCTTTGTCGCTGTTCAAAGCTGAATAGCAATAAGAATGTAAACCGCAGCGCTTCATAATAGAATTAGGGCCCTTGTATAATGAGGTTCATTATAAATGACATGCATAATTCCAACGCTGTTCTCTGTTGATTCGTCTTTTGTTGCGAAGACAGACTGCTTTAATGGGCTGTGGGAGCCACACCACGATTGGAGCGCCCGTGAAAACGTTTTGCAGGAGAGTTTCCTTCCCTCCTGTCCTGCTCTGCAAGTCAGGGTGTGCTCCGCCTGGAAATGCCCGTCAGTACGTAGTGCCCTTGCAGTAAAACGTGCACCCTCCAGGAGACCGTAAAACTCCAGGGACCTGCGTATGTAAAGAGCGCCTGGTGCGTTCATTTTGGATCCTACTCACGCCTGTATGCAAACGACATGGGGAAATTGTCTGATTAGTGCAGTTTCAAGGCTGCACATCCAGTTCTGTCAGCCCACCACCACCACGTCAATCTCCTGAGAAAATGAAAGATTTAACCACCCTGTAGCTTCTGAAGAGACATAAAGAAAACAGTACTGTGAAAGGATAAATAACCAAAACATGCAAGTAAAATGTACATGTGGCCACCTTAGGGATGGATTTCCAAACTCTAAGTCAAAAACGGGATAACAACAAGGTGAGCCGATCGCAGGAGGCAGGGTGCCCACGACCTCGCTCAGCCTTCCACGCCCCTATCCTTGCTCCCCGGGACTCCCTGAACCGCCAGGGACACCCTTCCGGGGATACCCTTGCAGGGGTGTTGCTGGCAGGCCTGCAGCCTCATGCGAGCTATTCGCGTGTCCACTCTGCCCTCTCTTCTGCTGTTAAACAAAGGGCAAACCATCCGGCTCATGGATCTCTGTCCAGCCTTGACACCCCGAACCAAGCTCACCCTCTCTGAGAGCACGGAAGTCTGCAGGGGATTCCCACACGCCTGCCACCACCAGACGTGAACCACAGGACTCCGGCTCCCCTGGCTCTTTCTGCAGCTCTTCCTCAATAATATCAACTTCTGCTGACTTTCAGTAGGAATCAGGGCCACCAGAGGGGCTAGGCAGGACACATTCCACCCTCCCTGCAATAATGGTGGCTGCCCGCATCAAGGTTTAAAGGGAGTCTTGTGATGCTCATTCCCCCTCACAGCCAATGAACTCAACCGCAGTTCCCACGGAGAAATCGACACACTCCTTCGTCACAATGTTCTGTACGAGCTCTTTTGACCCATAACCAGGCTTTGCATGCCCACAGCAGAAAGATCTTCCTCTTCCTCTACCAAGGTGCAGAGCTGCGTAATAGAGACCTGCAGTTTACAGATGTCTCCTAGAAGAACTGATACTAATGTTTCAGAAAAGACCCACAAGAAGGCGGCCGGGGAGGAGGGGAAGCTGGGCCACCAGCATAGCACTTTGGTGTTGGCAGATGAGCACAGCACAGGAACGAAAATGACTCTGACTAGAGTCACGTAAATTAGACCTGAAGGAGAACTGGTAGTCCGTCCCCGCCCTCCTGAAAGGGCCCGTGTGAGACCCTCTGTGCAAAGCACCCTGGTAGTCTGTGTTGTGTTCCGCGGGCTCGCAGGTGCCATCTTACATGGACAAGGTGACAGGGCATGACTGAGTAAATAGCAAGGTGTCTCCAGGCTCAGCAAGAGCACTCGAGGATGCATCTGGGCACACGTGGCGAGCACCGTGGTGGAGAGCCTGTGTTCCCCTCAACCTGCAGCCAAGTCCTAACACCACAGGCCCCTTCCCCCTCCAGTGGGGACTTGCTCCTGTTCCAAGGGTCGGGAAATAATCTGTTCCCTGTGGAAAGGCTGAAACCAGTGAAGGACCAGGGACAGCTTCCTGGATTTATTAATCCCAGGATTCTTGAGCCAGACCAAAGAGGGAGCTGGGGGAGGTCTGGGCCGGGTCCTCAACACGGGGTGCAGGAGAGAACATGGGGTCTTCTGCATTATCTGGAGCTGGGGAGGTAGGGGTAAAACGCAGACTGCCTCAGAAAGGCACAGGGGGCGAGCCCCAGAAGGGGTCAGTGGCAGGGAGAGGAGCCACCAGGACCATGGCCAGTGGTTCCACCCTAGCTCTGTGACCTTGGCACATGACTTAGACTCTCCAAAGCCAGTTTCTTTATTTCTAAAGGTATTTATATTCCTTTCAAGAAATACTTACTGATCCCCTACTCTGCACCAGGCCCTCCTCTGAGTGATGAGGACACAACAGCCACCAAGCCACTGTGTCCGAGTGCCAGGAATCGGGAAGTCGCACCATGCTGCTCACTGCCTGGGCTAGGGAGCGCTCAGAACGTGTCCTGCTGGCTACACAGACACAGGACTGGAACTGGGCAACACAGGCTTATACGATTTCTCAGTGCTGACCTCGGAGCCCTGGACGAGGAAACCCGGGTGTTGGTAGCACATTTGGGAGAACCGCGGTCTTTACTCTCATTCTCACTGAGGGAAGACTTTGCCTTGGCTTTTCTAGCTCCCATCTCTGGGTGCCTCCTCGACCTACCCTGGCTCTCTGCCCATCTAGAGTTAGCTAAAATCTCTTATTGGGCACCTGCTGCATGCTGGGTGCCCTGTGATAAGGAAAACTCGGCAGGGCTGGGGACCTCCGGCAGGGGCGGCTGCAGGCTCACCTGCATGGGAATGCCAAGTGGAGAGGGCGTGGGAGCGGGGCTGGGCCGGGGCACTGGCATGGGCTCGTTTCTCCCTCCAGAAGCCTGTCCTGCATCTCACGCCTGACCAATTGCACACTCCTGGAACTCTACGCTAGCTCAAGCCTTCTTGCCTCTCCTTTGCGCCTCCGCAGCTGTGGTCCAGCTCAGAGTGCATCTTCCCGTTACTGGAGAGGAGGGTCTCCCTCCAGGTTTCCTCGGCCTCGGTGCTCCTGACATTTGGAGTCAGGAGTCCTGTGCACTGCAGGGTATCTAGCAGCACCCCTGTTGTTAGCAGCAATCCCACCGCAACTCTTCAAAATGGTGACCCAGCCAGACGTCCCCTGGGTGGCCAAAACCACCCCCTGCAGAGTCACTCATCAAGACCCTGGAGCGCTCTGTTCCCACATCCCCACATCTTTGCTCAATGTCCCTATGGCAGAGGCCCCACCTGGCCACCCAGACTGCACCCACTCTCAACCCACCCCCTCTCCTCCTCTATCTCCTTTCTTTGTCTCCCTCGCCGTTGTCGCAACAGTCACAACATATATTTATATATGTATATATATACATATATGTGTATATATATGTATATTTAATTTCTTTTATTTGCTTAATATCTGTCACCCCTCCCCCTTTAAGAAAGTTAGCCCCTCTCTGACTACCATTGGTGATTTGCCGTCTATATGCCTCAGGTCGGCAGGGACAGCTTAGCCGTGTCTTGGCTTTGGCAGCACCTGTCTCCCTTTCCTTCAGTCTAACCCCCAAGTGCCAAAGCGTCTCTGGTCACCTACACCATGAACACCTGCCTCCACTGCAGCTGTCAGGGACAGAGTGCAGGCTGGTGCTGGCCTCCTGACACTCCTGCCGGCCTCAGCCTCAGCTTCTCCCTCCTGCAACCCGTGCTGCCAACCACAGCACGGCGGAACTGTCCCCTCTGACCTCCGCCTTGGGTGTGCCTTTTCTCTGCCTGGGATGCTGGTGTCTGTCCCAACAGGTGCATGTTCCATGCCCCTGTCTCACTGCAGATGTCAGCGCGTAGACGAGGTCTTCCGGGTGTTCACGCAGTGTTCCTCTCCTCTCCCTGGGCACCTTCATCAAATGCTCCACAGCCCGTGAGATGGTGCACTGCATCCGGGGCTCTCCAGGGGCCGTCTCAGGTGGCCTCCAGGTCTCTATCCCAGGGGGTCTCGGCAGAGCTTGCTGAGTACCCCAAGGGCTCGTACTTGGCACGTTATCCGGTCTCAGGCATTTTGGTGAAATGTTACATTTCCACAGAGCGGTGACTCTCAAGCTGTTGTGGCGCTGCTGGGAGTTTCCAGGGCGTGCAGGGTGATCACAGGCTGATCCGTGTGTTCGAGGGAGACGCAGCCCTGTGTGACATCTGTTGGGCCCTCGTTACCTGCTGAGGTGATTCAGTCTCAACACAAGATCGCCGTACGCTTCGCTCAATGACATGGAGTCTTAGTGAAACTGGATCTTTGACAGTTACTGTGATAAAAGCAAGTCTTACGTGAACATTTGTATGAGTAGGAAATAAAGGCGTTCAACGTGAGCCAAGGGCTGGCAAGCTGTCCAGGGTGCAGGGGCCTACCTGGCCCCAGTAAGTGACTGATTATTTAAGAGCGAAACGAATGTCTTTTCTTTCAATATATCTCTATGTTTTGTTTTTTCAAATAATTATAAAGTGTTATAATATAAATACTTAAAATGCTAAAACCTAATTGCTTAACAAATATTAAATATAAGTAAGCATTAAATAAAAAGGACATAAATGCTTAAGATGTTTAAACCCAATGCTTAATAAATACTAAGAGTAAGAAAATAGCCAATAAGTACTCTGTTAGCTGTGTCTTTTGTACACTGTGGTAAATTGTTGAGACAACTGAGGACTTCAGGAGAAGAAAATCTGTGGAGCCTCTTCCCCAGAAAGAGGATTGCTACAGCCCCTTTTGTGAACAATAGATGCTGTTTCCTGCAGATTTCAGCACCATAAATGAGTTTATGGAAATTGTGCGGTGAGTAGCTGGGGTTTTCACAGTCAATGAACTAGCTTCACACTGAAGTACAGGGCTACAGCTCTCAGGAGCAGCCCCTAAAGTGCAGCCCCCAGCTGGGCAAGACAGCAGCAGTCAACAGGCTCGTGTTGGGGAGTTCCTGTTCTGAGACACTGCTCTGGGGAGAGAGACCCTGGGAGTGAGGGGAAGGGGTTGGGGAGGAGAGGGGAGGGGAGGGGAGAGAGAAGAGGGAGGGAGGGAGGAGGAGGAGGAGGAGCTGGAGATAAACACAGAGAGAGGAAGAACTGTTACTAAGTAAACTGGCATAAATATTTTAACAATAGAATTTCTTTTTAAAATGAACACAAGATGATGGTAAAAACGATTTCCACTTAAATTCAAATTCTTTTTTATGTATTCTGCAAAAATAATATCAATTACCTCTAAAGTAAAAGAGGAATAAAATTGTACTTTCAGTATCATAAATAGCATCACTGGAAAATGCACAATGAATAATAGTCAAAGTATTTATGTAGATGATATAAATGTGACAAATTCTTTTAACTTTATTTTTTATTTTTTCATTTTATTTTCCTCTTTCTTAATAAAGATCGAGTTATATGCATTTATGGAAAACCTGACTTAAAACTTTTGTGAAATTTAATTATCCGCAATCATTTACCAATGATCATTTAAACATAGTACCTAGGGAACACAAAACAGGAAACATTTGTCATTTGAAGTGATGAACTTTTAAAAAGAAATCGTGGGTTTTGTTGTTAGGATCCGAAACGAGTGTTCCATGACAATCAAACTTGCTAAAGAACATGTGTGGTCTGTGTCGTCCCTGAAAACGCTGCTGTGGCCTTGTGCCTTCCCCATCCAGGCCGGCAGGGCTGCCACGTTATCAAATGGTGGGAGGGGAGTTTCCAGCAGCACTGCCCGCCTCCCAGGGAGGAGCAGGATGGCTGTGAGCCCCTTAGGGAGCTGCAAGGGCTCCTTGCAGACTGCTAGGACAAAACAGCGTACCCAATAGGAGTGACTTCCAGAGAGCAGGGCCACGACGTGCCTCAGGGAGAGTGGTCCACTGCCCAGAGCTCAGGTGCCTCTGGGGCAGTTCAGTAGAGTCAAGTGAAAGGTGGGGAGAGACAGGCAGATGGTGGAGTTAGGACAGCTCCCCGGAGGGCTGCGGCCTGTTAGGGTCTGGGAAGTGCTGACATTGCTGGACATAGAGAGGGTTCCTGGTTCACCCAGGGATGGAGCAGAGCCTGGGTGAGTCTGAGGTCTGCCTTTCTCTTGTTCCATTTATCTCAGAATAAAAGTTTCTGGCCTTTGGGCAAGAGAGGTAGGTTTCTGTGCCTTGATGCTCTGGGCCAGAGCAGGTCAGCCACGCAGAAACAGGCATGCTGGGTGTGTGGCAGCCATGGCCCAACCGTCAACCGCGGCAGTGCGATGGGCTTGCGAGCCACAGGAAGGCTGTCTTCTGTGCCCAGATCTGGCAGCACTGTCCCCACCGCCCCACTGGGGAGTCTCCAGAGAGATGGTCCTTCCCCTGGTGGACTGGTGACTGTAGCTGGCTGACTTCATCTGGCGAAGGTTGCAGAGGCTGCCTGAGGAGGCTGACTACGTCCTGACGTTGAAACAGCATTCAGGTTTTCCTCACAGTGGACGTTGTCTTTGTTTATTCATGAGTCAGAATGGGGCTATGGCCATTGTCAACATCAACACCTATTACCCAGACCAACCAAGCCCATGAAGGTGGTCTCTGAGCTGCTGGATATTCTGAATTATCGAGATGATTTACTAAAGTTACCAAGATCCTGTTGGTTAATATTTTTAGGGGAATAGGCTCACCTACACTAGTAACTAGTTGCTTAGCATTAACTAACCTGTCTTACCAGATCTAGCACAAACTTAGCAACCTGGAGACTCACGTATGAATTAACTAAAATGCCTTCTGGTCATATGACCTTAAAACATCTCTTAATCATCCGAAGTCTCGATTTTCCATCTGGAAGACGAAACCAATGTTTCCCAAGGCTCCCTTAGTGGGAATTTTAACACCGTGGACTTCTTGTCCATAAATCTGCTCTAGATTCCCTGATGCCCTCAGTTTGCTTATCTATGCAGCTTTTCATCTCCCTTTCATTCTGGGTTATTATCTCCAGTCTTATGGCAAAGCATTTTTACGCTGTTGTGTATTCTGAGGGTTTTTGCTCTTATACTAGGCAAATTATAAATTACAAACCAGTATTTGAATTAAATCCCAAATCAGGGTCTGCACAATATAAAGCAATAATATCTGTTACCGTGTTGAGAGCAGAAAGCTGGAACGACGTAGCTGTGGAGAGCACATAGGCCACAGCTGCCACGATCGGCCGGGGGTCTGGCGGTGCACGCCGAGAGACGGCGAGAGACGCCACCAGCGGGAATCCAGAGGAGACCACAGGGAACGCTGCCCTTTGGCACATGCTCCCTAATGTCCCTGTCCTGGCACCGAGAGGTGGCCGCAGGAACGAGGGCCCTGTGCTGAGTCAGAGGGAGCCGGGCCTCGTGCCCAAGTGCACACGGGCAGGCCTCCCACGTGGCTGCCCACCAGGCCATTGATTTCCTCGGCACCCCACTCGTTCTTCAGTTTCATTAGATAAGCTGATTAAATAAAACAGCCGGGCACCACTGAACAGCAGCAAAATACTACTTGAATTTCCCAAGTAGTTTCACCTATTTAAAGTTAACTTCATGAATTTAACTTGAGTTTGGGGTTTATTTGTGAGTTGCACACTATTAGAGGGTTTTGACCTGTTATTTATTTGATCGGATTTGGCACTAGCTTCTTTCTGTTGGTGACTTTCATTTCTGCCCCGGGTTTCTGAAGACGTGCCCCTTCCTCTTTGAGGTGCTCAGAGGACGCTTGGCCAGGCAGTGTCCACAGCGGGCCAGGTTGGTCCACGCTCAGCCCTCACGGACACTCACAGCCGCCTCCCTTCCATGCCTTTCATCCAAGTGCGAGCAAGCTGTGCAGAGGCTCGGTGACCCTCCCCTTGTCCTGCCTCGGAACAGTGTCCTGATGCAGCCGCTAACCTGAGCTTGAGCACGCGTCTCAGCAGGGAAGGTGTGCGTTCTGTCTGCTGTCTCCCGTCTCGTACACAGCACCTCCTCTCCCTCTGGACTGAACGTGGCTCATCCACGGGGCCTTCATCCTCTAAACAGCACACGGCTCCACCCAGGGCCTGGAGGGGCACACCCTCTAACCAGGAAGGCTTTGCAGGCAGCCCCCAGCCAGTGCCAGGCGGGAAGGGCCACGGAGACTGCTCAGTCTCGAGAAGGTGGGGAGGCAGCAGGTGCATCTCTGAGGGAACGCACGTTGCGCGTGAGAGTTCCTTTTTTAAAGATGATGACCTTTCCCTCTCTTGTTGTATTTATTTGTCTAAAAACTGATTTCTATGTACACTTTTTTACTAACCAACCTAATGCCACACTTATGAAAAACTCATTACAAATATATTCTGAAGCATATCCATATAATCCAAATTTGGGGTCACTTTTTTGACTAATTAGAGGATGTTTTTTAAAAGTCGTTGCAGTCACTTCACACTAATGAAAATAATGTAATTTTCGATGTGAGATAAGAAACAGGAGAAAAAGCAGCAGACACGCATGGCTGCCCAGGGCAAGTGATCCCTGGGTGCCGTAGGAGAGGCCGCCACTCTCCCCTGAAGTGACTGAGATTCTCTGATCACATGTGACGTGGCATGCTCCTATCCCTCAGACAGGAGCCCGTCTGTCTTCAGGCCGCCTGTGCTTCCCTCCTCTTACGCAGGGAGGAGCACTGAGGGGTCGGAACCGCGCTGAGTGAATCACGGTTGGCATCAGTTCATTCATCAATTCAACCAACGCTTAGGGAACGCATTCTGATTGTGAGGCTCCAGACAAGTGCTCCTAGCTCTCGGACACATTGGCAACACTCGGCTTTCCACCAGCCCAGGCAGAGTCCTAAGCATCCCCTAATCTGTCATTGGATCAAAGACTGACTGGGAGTTGCCATTACTTCCCTCCATGCAGCCACCTCTGAATGGCACCTGGTGCGGGCACTAGGTGTGGGCCCTTGGGTCAGGGCCCCACATGCTGCTACAGGGGCATGCACAGGTCAGGTAGCTCTTGCAATGAGCATCCGCAACACTGAACATTTGGGATCCATCAGAGCTGTCAAGGCCTATGACAAGCTGGCAAATTAGATGGTGGCAGAAGAAAGGTTCCCATGGCAGAGACAAAGCCTTTCTTATTCCTAGCACTGCCAACAGCAGGAGCAGTCACCTCTTGGCCTCCCAGGTCCTCTGTCCCCAGTTCCCACACAGTGCCTTCCAAAAGAGGAGCCAGCCTGTTACACCAGGTTGAGACAGTCTTTCCTTTCCTCCCGAGAGAAACGTTCTGTCTTCCACAGCTGTTGGTAGAGCTACCCTAGGCCTGCCTCTGTCTGCAGAGGCGACTGTCTGTACGATCGTCCTGGGGGAGCAATACATGGCTCTCATCACAGGATGCACGGAACAGAGCACGTCTCTCAGTAGGCGACTTTCCCTCCCTCCTCATCTTCCGTGCACCAGAGATTATATTCTCAAAATGTTACATATGTACATCTCCCTCGTAAATCATGAAGGACAGTATTTCCTCTATGATGGCACCAAAAAGGCTCCCTAGCACCCTGCACAGCTCAGCACCTGCGTCCAGAGAACCCGAACGCAAATCCCAGGCAGCAGTAGGACAAACGGCCTCGCTTCCCGCTGCCTTTGTCCTGTCCGCCAACACTGGCACTCTGGGGCTCCAGCTTGCACCTGGCTAACACTGGCTTTCTTACCTGTTGGCTCTTTCCTGCCATCAACCGTGGGAGCCAGGAGGGCAGGTCCTCCAGGTGGCCTCTATTCCGCATTCCTCCTTCCTGAGGCTCTGACCGGCCCTCCATGCCTGGTGGTCCATGGGGCACAGCACTGTGTCCAGCTCCTGTTCCAGCCTGACTTTTCACTTGTTTGCAGGAGGAAATGAGCCAATCTCATCCTATGCCCAGCCACCACTGCATGTGCAGTTGTGGTCAAGGTCGATACTTCTCCACCCTCCGTCTGAAGAGGGTCCAGAGGGAACGAGACACTGAATTAGAAGTGGAGGGCACTGGTGTCTGAGGAATGCCAGGCGGAGGCAGAATAATGCCGGGGGCTTGTGTCTGCCAGTGGCTGAGCTGGGCTTGCAGACAGAGGAGGAGCCAGGCCTGGAACAGGCCATGAGAGGAACTTTCCAAGGAGAGCTCTCAGGTGGAAAAGAGGCCTTTTGGAAAATCCTTGTATTTTCTTGGAAGATGAGACCACAGTCTTTTCCATCTTTTCGCAGTAGAACTTTCCGGACCTCACACACATGAACTTACTCTGAAACTAAGGTGGGCGCTCTTTTGCGTTGTCAAAACCCTTCCACGTTACTTTAATGGCTATGGTAATGCTTCGAATGGCTAGACCATAACTGATACAACCAAACCCCAGTTTTGGGATATCTAAATTGCCCTAATCCTTTGCTATTATAAGTAACTCTTGAAGGGACAATTCTTGTCATTTTTAGATATGCTGCTGGATATGATTCGCTGAGTCAGAGAACCCAAAATTGGTTTCAAGATAGAGTATAAAACAGGATGGCCCTTCTGATGTGACCCCTGGCATGCAGCTTCACACTTTGGGGGACAGCTTTTGGTTAAATAGCTTCAAATTAGATATGTGCATGAGGAAAACAATGCCAATGAGTTCAAAAAGGATGATGAGTCTCGTGGTAGTTCCCTGCTCTGCCCTCAGCCCTCCGACACCCAGGGTCTCCCTCCAGGAGGCAAAGTCTGACATAGTTCTCCAGAAATTTCCTTTGGGTATGCAAACGGGTCTATGTGTATTTTACTCACACACATGGAATAATATTTTAAAAATCTGTCTATATCTTGGTATTTTCACTTAACATACGCCAAAATTCTTCCTACACAGGCTCATACGGGTATATCACTTTGCCCCTAATGGGACAAGGTATGCCATAGCTGCACCACAATTTATTCAGCCAATCGTTCCTCACTCAACACATGAGGTGCTCTCTTTCTGGTCCACGTAGATGTGTTTTCTACACTGGCAAATGCACAGGTTCTCCGTGCTGCAGGTGGACAAGTTCCACAAAAGCAGAGCTGAGGAGCCCTTGCATGGCGTCACCAGTCACCCCTGGAGTGCCAAGTCATTTCAACAGCTGGCCTCCCCCAAGCGGAGCATACGCGTGTTCTCCCACCATGGGTCAGCGTTGCCCGCTCCTTAACTTCGATATGTGAGCCCGAGGTACCCGTGGCATCCCTTCTCCACTCATGCCGCGTGGCTGTGAGGTTCAGCCTGGGGTCTGTTTGGTTGTGTTTTTACAGCAAACGGTATTCCGTCACGCTCACGTACCACGCTTGGTTATCCACTCCGCCTGGTCGGCTAGTGCACGGTGTCCCGGTCCAGGACATCGTCGGGGAAGTGTTCACAAACATGTTGGGTGAGTCTTGTTGCCGCCATAGGCTTCATTTCTTCTCGGGGTGGAAGGCTAAGGTCACAGTGAGGGTGTGTGCTCGATTTTTTAAGTAGCTAGCAAGCCACGTCCAGGGGTCCTACCAGCCCCGCCCACACCAGCGGTGCACACGTGTTTCAGTCGGTCAGCATCCTCACGAGGACCCCTGCTGACGGTCCTTTTCGTGTTAGCTGTTTGAGGGGTTGTGAGGTGGTATTTCACGTATGAGGCAGAAAAGTGGTGATTTGGGGAAACTTCTTTACGTGAGCACACAGATAATACACACGTAAACATTACCAGCATTTCAGGACCGCCTCTCCAGACCCCTCACACACAGGCCCGTGGACAAGGACAGACCGTGACTGGACAGTCAGACTCCCACCTTTTGCTATTTCCTGGCACCTGTATCCTCCCAAGGTTTGTCTTGGACTCTGCTCCCAGGTTGTCTGGTGGCTCTTCTGCTTGGACCCAGCCTGCTCGGGAGATGCTGCTCTTGGCTGGGTGGGACCCCAGCGTGCCGGGAGGACGCCTGAGGCTCCGCATCTCACAGCCTCCCAGAGCTGTTGTTTCCCCGCTCCATGGCGTTCCACCCTGCACACCCGGTTTAGTGAGTGGCCCGAGACTGGAGAGGACCGCGTAGTTCTGGATTTCGCTGCTCAGCATCCTTCTTGCCAGTGTCCTGTAGCGCAGGCCCCTGCAGACAGCAACCTGGCCGCGCTTGGACTCCACGTCCCTGCCGCTTATCCACAAAGGACCACTGGCAGAAAGCCGGCAGGTCCTGGGGCCAACTCGGCCTTTCCTCCTCTCTGGGAACACAGCCCTCTACGTCCGGTGGCCTGATGGCCGAGAGGGGCTGCTTCCCGTATCCTGTGCCGATTTATAGTCACACTAAGGGACTACTTCATCATGGCCAAAGTCACCATCATGCTTGTGAGTGTTTTGTCATTAAAAACAAATCTCGTGGTCATATGTATAGCTGTCTACAGAAACCCCAGTTTCTCTAACCCCGAACTCCCAAATCTGAACTGTTCCGAATTCTCAACTTTTTAAGCACCAACGTGATGCCACACGTGGAGAATTCTATACCTGGTCTCACACGGCTGGTCAATCAAAACACAGGCATGCCAAGAATAGTGCATAAAATTTAATTCAGGCTATGTGTATGACATACATATGAAATGTAAATGAGTTTCTTGTTTAGAAATGGATCGTGCTCTCAAGATAACGGATTATGGGTGTGTAAATATTTGAAAAAATCTGGAAATATTCTGGTTTCAAGCATTTCAGAGAAGCAATAATCTGTACTTGTTAAAAATTATAATAGTAAATCAATATGCACAGCTTTTAAAATTTGTCTTCTAATTGCACCATATGGCTTTTCCTATACCCAGCACGCCTCGAAGATAAGTAGGCAATTTTAAATAATCCATTTATAATATTAAAACACATACATGTGTATTGTGCAGTGTTTTTCCCAGGGACTAAAGTAAAACTAAAATAGAAATATTTCTCCTGGATCAATATTCATCAACTTTAGAAGAAAACAATATTAATAGTTTTCTTATGTATCTTTCCAGTCTGCAAACACCTTGTACATGTTTTTCCCTTTCTTCTATTTTATAAGATAAATTGAAATATATCCTATGTATTGTGCATATTTTGCTAATAAACCAACTACAGTGAATAAATTTCCATGTTAGCACAGACATATAATAATCCATTTTTAAAATATTCTAAGTGCTTATTTTTTCTAGATGTGTTGTAATTTAATCAGCTCCCTACTGATGGACATTTATATTGTGCCTGTTTTCTCTTAGTATTTCAAATAATTCCACATGGAAAAATTCCTGTACAAACCCTCCTGCAGATGATAATTCACCTTTAAAGAAAATTTCCCAAAGTAAAATCAGTAGATCAAAATTAATATGAATTTTATTGTGTCAGATATTTGGTAGATATCACCAAAGTGCTCTCCATGGAGATTCACCAGTTCATGCTCAGCCGGCAGCAGGTGAGGCCACCTGTGGACACATCCTCTGCAGGCTGAGGAAAGTCCGCTCTGCAGGCTGTGCCAGCCTGGCAGGAGGTGGAGTCCAGTCTGCCAAATGGACTGGGGCAGGTACAGCAGGAGCCTGGGCCAGGGGAGGCTGGGCAGTGAGACTTAGGTGCGACTGGAGGCAGTGTGTGGTGTCTGGTTATGGTGAGGGCGTACATTACAGCTGCGGGTTCACGTTCTTCAACAACCAACTCCAGTGTGGCCATGATTGGCTGGTAGCTCCTGAGGAGGCTTCTGAACTACAGTGAGTGAATCTGAGCAAGAACCTCATTAACAATGTGGTTCACCCCAAGGAGAGGTCTCTGAAGTTGTGTGGGTTTTGCCATTTGTTAGTTTTATTTTGACAAATTTTATTCTCACAATTCTTACATCATGGCGTATGCACGTGTGTGGGTTCTGTTACACCAACATGTCTGCTCACGATTATAAAATGCTTTTACAGTTTGGGTCAGGTCCTTGCTTATAAATCTGGTGGAGACCACCGGCCCTCGTCCTTCCCTGTCCCTCTCGTCACTGCACAGTTCTAAGCAACTTCCTCTCAATGTCTTGGCGATGCAGGGAGATGTTGGCCCTGGGAGTGTCCTGCTTGTAATAATGAGCCAATGGCATCTCAAAGGGCTTCGCGTTTGTGTGGCTTCTTAAGAGCCGTTTCCTTCTCCTGTGGGATTTGAGCAAGAACTGGCTCCCAGGGACTCCTCGGGCAAGTCTCTTCCCAGGCTCAGTCTTGTGCAGCTCTGGGGTTTGGGGACAGTGCCACGTGAACTTATGTGAGATAAAGTCTCAGTCAGAGGCTGCCTCCCACCTCTGGGCTGAGTCTTGGGCTTTGACTACCCTATTTGGAGCCAGTAGAATTGACCCACACATGACGTCACAGACAGAAACACTGTAACTGTCCCCAGCTCGAGCTGGGCCTTGACAAGTCCTGGGAACTGAAGGCTGGAACGTGGGTGCATTGCACCTTCTTCCAGAAGGGCGGTGGCAGCCAAGACCAGGCTGCCCTGTAGGCGCGGCTGGTGCTTAAATCCAAGAACTCACCTCCTTGGTGCAGGTGACCAGGATACCACATGTGACTCCCGCCTATGAAGAGTTTTCCTTTGGTGAATTCTTAAGTCACCTCCTGGCCCCCGGTGCTCTCGATAATTGTGACCTTCTAACAGTTACCATGGAAAGAATTTCTAGATTATAAATAATGACAATGTGCGTCTCCTAGTTACCGAGCCTGTTTATAAAATGAATTCCAAAGGTACATGACATTTAATTCCAGCCTATTTTTAGAAACCAACGGATAATAAAAGAAAATATCTTTTTTTCCACTAGAAAAGGAATTTTAACATTTTCCCAAATCCAGTTATAGAGCACTTGATCTATATGGCTATTAGGAAAAAAACAGGTTTCTAGTAATATGCTGTCCTTGAGGATTTAAAGAAAGCACTTATAAAAATGTAGGTTTAAGTGTTAAATTGAGTTACAACCATCATGTACCAAGTTAGATTCCTAAAAGTTATTTTGGAAATAAAAAGATAGAATGTCCCTTTCTAATCCTTGTCAGACACATAAATTGGAAGGGCCATTATGCCTTCTATTTTGCAAAATATTTTTATTAAAAAGAGTCATTATTTCTGATCAAGAACTCTTGGAAATAAAGTTTGCCTTTATTGGTTTACCAAGAAGTGGAGCCAGGGTGAGGATTCCAAGGAATATATTTAAAAAGAAAAACACTGAAGAGACTTGAAATCACAATTTAATGTGCTGCAAAAATGCCGATCCAAAGCCACTACGAAAGCAGGGGAGGCAGGCATCCCTATTTTCCACCTGCTGTCCTGTTCTTTCTGTATCTTGTTCCAGGAGCATCTCCTCAGGCCCAACACAGGGCGCTCCTGCTCAGTGCAGCATCTCAACACTGGGAAAATTTCTCCTCCCTGAACCTTAAAGCACATCCTATCTCTTATCCTGACCCATGAGACTCAAGAACTTAACAACTTGGGCCTCTGGTATTAAAATTTTTCTTTATGTATGTGTGATCTATCAAATGTATCTTTGCAGGCTCTTTTGATTGAATTCCAACTAATATTCATTCTCTGCCGTATTTGTCTCCTATGCTGCTGTAGCAAGCTGCCACCGGTGCACTGGCTTCAGACAGTTACAGGTGTGCTCCCTTACGGTTCCAGGAGTCGGCAGTCTGACTGGTCTCCCTGAAGGCTGGTGCTGGCCAGGCAGTATTCTCTTTGGAGGTTCCAAGAGATTTGTTCCCTTGTCCTTCCACCTTCATCCCTTGGCTTATGGCCCTTCCAGCACCACTCAGGTGACGGCAGCAAACGAAATCCTTCTCACATGGCTCCACCCTTCCCACCTCCCCTCTGATGCTCCCACGCCTCCTTCTGCCCCCTGCGCACACCTGCCGTGGCACTGGTCCCTCCTGGAAATGCAGGATAGTGTCCCATCTCACGGCCCCCAGTGTCATCACATCTGCAGAGCCCTTTGCCAGGAAGGGAGCTCGCTCGCACTGGGGATGAGCTGTGGCCAACTGTGGGAGGTGCTTGCTTATCTCTCAGCAAACGGTTCTTGAATATCTGCTCTGTGCTCAACCCAGGGGAACAGATGGCAAGAAGCACAACAGGTCCCCACACTGAAATAGCTTGTCATGCTTCAAATGTCCACAAATAAAGTCATCTAAGTACACAGGGAAACTGCAAGCAGCATGGTTTCACTTGTCAAAACTAAAACTCCGGAAGATTTCTCCCCTCCACCTCCCGTGCTGCCCCTCACTCTCCGCGCTGCCCAGGTGGAGACGGAGACATTTCCTGAGCTTCTCAGCACCATCTCTTCAGCTCGCTGTGTTGCTTTTCCTGCTTCCATCGCTGGGCTCACCTCTCGCTGCTTGGCCTTCTTGTCTTTTCAAACCTCCTCTAGGCCCGCATTCATCCCTCTCCCTCAGTGACAGGTAGTGAGCACGGAAAGGTGGCACCAAGTTGTGTGGATGCAGACGGATGGTCTGTGGGTATCTGCACACAGGGAGGAAAGTACCCCAGGGCTGGAGCTTGGGGCCTCCCATTTTCCTAGTTTTTTTCTTGCATTGCTGTTTTGTTCTCTCCTTCTAAATCTATAGGAAACTACAGTATTATGAAATTAGAAGTCATTTTCAACCAAGTCTTATAATGACACGAATTAGTTTAATTAATAGCAGGCAACTCATTATCCACATTCCCAGCTCAATATTAGCTTCCTATCTAGGAATAAATTAATATGAATTTTATAAGGATGCTAGTCACAGGCCAAATCTAGCTCAGAAAGAGGCGGCTGCTGCCCTTGCCTGGAGGAGGCCTGGGAGGTGTGAGAAGGAGCTGGGGCAGACCAGGAGCTGACCCTTGTCAAAAGGACATCATCGAATTCTGAGAATTCCAAGTCAGTTGCCAGACCTCCTTTAGATGTGGGAGTCATGGGAAAGGAATGATCCTTACGTGTCAGGGCAAACATACAACACATTTGACACATGACCAAAGTATTAGAGTCCACCAACATCACCTGGAGTCACACGGACCACAAGCAAGGCCCACAGGAGGTGGCCTAGGAAAACAGAGGCTGGCATCTGGAGCAGCACAGACCAGTCCCAGCAGGTAGAGCAGCCACCTGAACTGGAATGGTCACCTCCATTCGGGTGCCCATGTTTCTGTGAAGGAAAGCCCTGAGCTGGCATGGATCACTCTAGGGCTGCTTTTCCATTTAAACAATATGTGTTTGTGAATGCCACAAGTTTTTGTTCTCAAGATCCCTTTACCTCCTTAAACAGCTCCTGAGGACTCCAAAAAATCTTGTTTCTGTGGTTGGTATCTATTGATATTCATTGTATTGGAAATCAGAGCTTTAAATTTTGAATATGTGATTAAGAAACTCATCACATGGCATTAAAAAATAGCTAGTATTTATTTAAGAACAACTCAAAAACCAAATCACTGTGGAGAGAATACCATGACTGGGCATTTTAAGAAAATCTCTCAAGTATCTGGTTTCACAAAGGAGCAGGGTTCTTCCCTCTGCTTCCCCAGTAAGCTGGTCACGGTGCCAAGGTACTCACAGCCTGTGGAAAACAAACCTGTGACCTTGTTGGGCAGAAGAGTAGGGACCAGGGCCTACTCATGGCACCGCCTCTTGAAAACTGCTTCTGGGCCTTGGCTGGCCTAAAACCAGGGCACGTGGAAGAAGGAAGAGCATGCTTTCTTCTGGAGAGCTGGCCCCAGCTAGGAGGGAGCAGCTGAAAGCGTTCCAGAGGGTACCGTGAATAGTGTGAGGAGCTCATATGCAAATGCTGAGCCGCTGAGGGATCAGGAGACTCATCCCTTCATACCAACCTCTGTCTAGATGGTTCAAAGAAAGCCCTCTCGTACCTGAGTACCACAAAGTCCATCAGAGTTGACCACGGTTTCAAGGGTTAGTTACAGCCGTGAGGGTCCCAAGGTGCCAAGATCTTCATTACATGGCCAATCTTTCAGTATTCACCAAATGTACTATTTCAGTACAAGTTAGACATTGCAATAAAGAAACTGCAATATAGCCAGGTGCTGTCCGTCATCCCAGCTGCTGGGGGCGCTGAGGCAGTAGGCCAGCCTTGGCCACTTACTGAGAGCTCCTCAAAATTAATAAATAGAAAAAAAAAAAAAAGAAAGGAAGAAAGGAAGGAAGGAAGGAAGGAAGGAAGGAAGGAAGAAAGATAAAGAGTGAGCCTGGGGCTAGTTTACCTGTTTATTTTTGTGTTTTCCTTATGTTTAGATTTATGCTTGAATTTAGGCTGACTTTTCTAAATATGTTTATAAAACTCTGTAGTTCTTTATTATTTATAATTCAGGCTTAAAATCTGTGCCCCTGTCCCTAGGTATTTGATGCAAACAAGGCAATTTCAGCTTGAAAGAGCAATGGCAAATAGTTCCCGAGGCTTATTAGTGTTTTATTGTGGGCATAATTCTTCCTCCCGATCTACCCTGTGATTATCTATTCAGAGGAAGCACTTAGTCTCCACTTAAAACATAGGCAGACTTTCCATTAACATCAGCTAAGACTGTGAGCAAAGCCACAGGAGCCCTTGTGAACACAGTGTAGATGCCCCGAGGCGTGACATATGCATCTGTGGTCACCCCCATTAATGCGATAAGAAAAACCTACTTTTTCTGAATAATCAATTGCAGAAATCATTTTATACTTAAAATGTGTGTATCAGAATGGAAAGTTTCTGTTGCTGAAGAAGAAAGGGAGAGAAGGAAAGAAGTCAACAAACAAAGAAAAGAACCCCACTCTCAGCTAAAAATGGCAAATTACACACCAAGGTCCATCTGTGGCCATTTATGAACGATGAATCTTTAACAGACACCATGGTGTAAGAGGGTAGTCTCGTCCTTTTGAAGTCAATAGCACAAGGATACCCACTTTCTCCAATCAGAGGGCACTTTGATCAGCTGTCAGCAGTCGGGCTGGACACAGCAAAGCCCAGGCTGTACTTAGTTCATTCAGAGCAGAGGTGGGTTTGCACAAATAATTAATGGGAGACTTGAGACCTGCCATAAATTAAACTCGTGGTTTGTGCTTATGTTTCCTCTGCTCACCCAGAAGGTACAGAACTATGTTCTGTATCGCATGACTCTGGGAAAGTTGGCCCTGAAGTTACTGAGCTCATTAAATTAAATCCTATATCCCCTGATTATTTTTTATTGAGAAGATCATCATTATTATTATCATTGTCACATGTAAAACTTTGCTGCCTCTGATTTCGATGCCTGGCTTCCACACAGCGGCTCCTCCTGGTGCGCCCCCATGCGCCTGCCACAGACAACAGGTTTCGCCCTAGGAGGTGGGCGTGGGCGCCATGGCAAGTGCCACTTGGTCTCCTCTACAGGGACCACAGTGGCCAGCAACCCCAGCTACTGCTTTTCTGGATCCACCACCACCATCACTGGGCAGCAACACTCCCCAAGGGATGTCCCCAGGTGACCACTAAACATAGCAGGCTCTTCCTGTAAAGCTGCAAAGGTTCTCCACTGGGCCTCACTGGTCCCAGGAGTCCCCCGCTCCGGCCAGCCTCTTGTAAAGCTGCCGCAGGATGAGACTGTGCATGCCCGGCCTCTTCAGTCCCTGCTTCCGTAGGCGCCACCCAGGCCATGGTCTGAAGGCTCTCCCCTGTGGCTTGTGCCCGCTCCACTCATCCTCCCGCACATCCTGTCCTGTCTTGGAATCTGTCTTGGCAGATCTGAAATGATCAGTTTGCTTCCCGTACATTCGTAGAAAGACATCTCACTTAAACAGAATGGGAAGTCTCTGCTGAATGATAAAACTCAAATATATATGTTCAAAATATAAATTATAGGATTTCCAACTAGTGAAATTTATCATAGTCTAATAAGTACCTTTAAAATCTAGGTAATGAGAACTTGTAAAAATTATATTCCATGTTTGGAATGAACTGTGTCATCTCAGGACATGGATATGAGCCGAGAAACTGATGTCAAACCATAGTTGCATCAGGATGACACTGGAGAGCTTTCCCTGAGCACAATTTCAGATTTTTCGACAGATTATCCACATTGTTCAAGAATAACTGCAAAACTAGGGTTTATAGGGCCTCCTGAGAAGGGGCAAGGGGTTTGGCACTTGGTCAGGAGCCTACAAGAGAAAAGACTGGAATACACATACAGGGAGGTCCCAGCTAGAGGCAAGAAGGTGTCTGTGGGGGTCCCGGAGTAAGCAAACCTTCTCACTGCACACGAATGCCACCAGAGGTTACTCCCCATAGAAGAAATACCAAACTGCTGTGTCGACAGAAAGACGGGGCCCGATGGCATCCTCCTCTAGCCCTGGTTATCCTGGCCTTGGCACAGCCCACACCAGGATGGAGTAGCCACAAAGGTGGGAACTGAGATACGCGGAGCCCAGCAGCTAGTGCCTCCCTTTTCTATGGCTGTTTCCACTGGGTACAGAGTACCCAGCCTGATAGCAATGCAGAACAATGCTGAGTCCCCAAGATGCCAGCAAGCCTAGAGGAAGCCACCCAGCCTCGTGGTGGCAAGTTGATTCCCTTGGAAGTAACAGCAATTTCTCTTGCCTGGAAGTGACACCACGTGTTCTGTCTGAGATCACCTTTCCTATTTTGTGCAACTCACCAGCACTGCTCTTCAAGATTTATGGAAGTTCAGTCATCTGCCAGGTGCAGAACACACACCTGTAATCCCACTGGCTCAGAAGGCTGAGGCAGGAGGTTCTCAAGTTCGAAGCCAACCTCAGCAATTTATCCAGGTCCTAAGCAACTTAATAATACACTGTCTCAAAATAATAAATTAATTAATTAATTAAAAGGGCTGGGGATGTGGTTCAATGGTAAAGCATCCCTGGGTTCAATCCCTGGTACCAAAAAAAAAAAAAAAAAAAAAAAAAAGACTTGTATTTGATGGGCATTGTGTTGAACCAGTGACCATTTGACCTGGGATTCCCTGGTCCTCTCACATTTGCCTGGCCCTGCCCCACTGGTTCATTCAAGGCAATGGGTCTCCCAGCCTGTAGGCCACTCCTGGATGGCTTTTATACATTCATCATGCACTTCAGTTTCCAAAAGCCTCACAGTAATGTACCTTATTGCGCCTCCTGGGAATCAGCTATGCTACACGTGCATTTATTTTAAAATCCCCGAGTCCTTAGAGCAGCTGAAGAATCATGAAGGCAATGATATATCTATCATGTTCCTCATTGAGCTGCATGAGGTGGCGTCCTCGGCACATTGTAGACGCTCAGCCAAGATTTCCTGAAGGGAGGAGAGCCCGAAAGTAAAATGCCGGCTCTGAGGACCTTCCCACTGACCCACCCAGGCAGCGGATTGGCTTGTGCTGCCACCTACTATTTGCCACACTCCACTCGCCCGACTAGTGGAATGCTATCCTTTTAACAGAGATGAAAATGTTGCCGGCCTTGCTTTAATTTGCATCTCTTTGGTAACTAGGAAGACAGACATTTCCTCCCTGCTATTCAAATTCCATTGTGAAGTTTCCATTCACACCCTGAGCTCTTTCATTTACTGTGTTCTTTGAAATGTTATTGTGTCTGGGAATATATTAGCTTATTACAGTCACCAGCCCTCCATCTGGTTATTGGATGTGAATGTCTCCTTATCGGTGGTGGTTTGTCCTCTTCCGTATGGCTAATATGTTATGGTCAGAAATCATTACCCATTTCTGTTATGGACTGAATATTTGTGTCCCTCAAAATTTGTATTTCGAGGTCCTAAACTCTGGAGTGATAGTACCAGGGGGGTGTCCCTGAGGTGATTAGATCAGGAGGGAGAAGCCCTCGTGAAGAGGATGAGAGCCCCCGCAAGAAGGGGCAGGAGTGCGTCACACCTCTGCTCCCTGCCCAGCAAGGGAAGACAGGTCCCTGGGGGCCAGGAAGTGGCTTCTCCAGGCAGCCCTCTGCTGCACCTTGGTCCTGGGTGTCCAGCCTACAGAACTGTGAGAAAGAAACCATTTTAAGCCACACAGCCTGTGGTAATTCATTACATTAGCCTGAACTAACTAAGATGATTTCTTTCTTAATTTTATCTTTTTTGTTTACCATACTTTTTTTCAAAAGTTGTAAGAATACTTTTTAAAAAATGTTTCTTCTGGGTTTTTAATGAATTTTTGGCTTTAATTCTTAGCCGAAGTTTCCTCTGGTATATGAAATACAATGTGGATATAAATAATTTTCTCCCCATTCCCCCTTGTTACATAATAGCCTTTTTTAAGCAGCCAGTTAAGGATGGGCAAGTCCAGTTCATTGTAGTTCAGAATTGCTATGCACACTCAAAGAACCGAGATGTTGTTGTGTATACCAACAACGTCCTGAGGAGGACGGGGCGAGGGGCCAGTCCCTGGGAATTCAGGAAGGCTTGCACTTCCGCATCCTGCTGGATGAGGTATTCCTGTGACCCCTTGGACCTCAGTGCCCCCTCTGCTCAAGACCACAAGAAGCCCTTTGCGTGGAACGCGTTCTCAGGGCCACATGGTGCAGCCTGGGGCTGACATGAGTGGCAGGTGGACACGAAATAATCATCCTACCACATACACAACAAGGAATCAGTCATGAACGGAGTCTGCCCTCTGACATTGATAGCACTGAACGATAAACTCAGTCTGGTGCGGACAGACCAGGGTTAGTGAGAAAGGAAATCGTAAACATGAAAACACATGTCTTTCTCTCCATCTGGACTTCAGTGCAAGTCAGTGATGACAAGAGTAGTCTGACATTCTCAAGTCACGTCCTTTCATTTCTCGTGTTCTTCGTGTGGCCTGAGACCTGCCTGGACTCTCGTGGATGCAGCCTTGTGAGGATATGCATGCACTTAAAGGTCATGCCTATGAACGTGTGCAGCCTGGGCCAAAGGGGCACCAAGCCTCGCTCGTCCATGACTGGACAGATGAAAAGTTGGCTCGGAGCTGGTTGCCAAGGTTGTGCACTGAAAACAGATGGGGCTAAGGGCAGGCAAGGCCACAGCTGACTGGGCTCCTACTCCGCGTGCAGCACAGTCTGTCCCTCCAAGCTGAGCCCCCACAAGCTGGAGCCAGCCACGCGCTGCCCAGGGTGCTTCCTGCGGCTGATCGAGGTGGTTAGCGCCTGAAGCTCATAATAAGCCTCATTTGTATTCTTTCTTTTCCTGGAGGAACAAAGTGGATCTCAGCCCACTTCTTTTCATGTATTTGAACTAAAGATTAGGTCTCTCGTCCGTTTTATTGCTTTCATTCTTGAAAGAAAAAAAAAGCTGAATGTAGCCATGAGATATTTCAGCACGAAAGAAGATGGGAACCCTCCAGGGGCCACCATGCCCCGTGGTTTGCCTAAGTCCCCTCTCGGCGACTGGATTAGACTTGGCTTTCATGGCTGTGAACACTGCCGTTTCCTTCTGAAGACGTGGCTCTTCTGGTTTCTTTGTTCTGTTTTCTTGGTGCAGCTGACCTTGTACTTTAAATGTGTACTTTAAATGTGAATTTATTTACAAAGAGTTACAAAATGTCAAAATGGAAAATGAGAATAAAAACTGTGAAAAGAAAAAAATGCAGTATCTGTTTGATTTTTTTTAAGATTTAAAGATATTGTTGAGCCACTAGTATATTGCAACCAGAAGGTCAAACTCAGGCAATATCGAATCCTACTTTTAAAAACCGTCTCTCAGGTTTTACCTCCCCCTTTTTAAAGTGCATCCCATTCATCCAACAGATGAGCATGTGAGTGTCTACTACCAGTCCCCACAACAGCATTATTGTCCTGGACAAATCAGACAGAAACGTCCGACCCTTGGCTTTGGATCCTCAGTATGGAATCAGCCATGTACTTCCATCCAATGTTCTGTTTCACAGCCCAGAGGATCTTAGCATCTCCGTTATTTTACCTTCCCCCAGCCTTTTTTGGGAAAATTTTAACAGTGCTTGAAATTGAAACAGGGTACAGATAACTTGAGACCAAGGGTGTTCCCCGAAAGCGTTGCCATGTCTGAAGTCCAGCTAAGCTGTGCCCCTGGGCAAGGGCTGGGGCACTAGTGCAGCCTCCTTATTCCCACGGTGGGGAGAAAGCGTTTTCTCTCTGAACTTTCCAATCACCGTTGATGCTAAAGCAAGCACATTTTTTTGCATGTGTTTTTAAGAATGTACAACCTGTGAGGCCCACTCACGTGTTACCACATATTATCACGATCTCCATTGAGATCAGGCAGTTTTACACTTGAGGAGACTTTTCCACACCCCACAAAGCTAGGTTCATCATGGTTTCCACAAGGACCACAAGAGCAAGGTCGGGGAGTGGGCAGACACTGGCCCTGGGGGTCACCAGTGTGAGGGGCAGCCACTCTTCCAGGCCCCAGGAGGAGGGAGCCTTCACACAACTCCAAGGGACAAACGCAAAGCCAACTTTAGGCTCAGATATCAGAGGAAGACAGGACAGTAGCAGCGAGCAGGGAAGGGCCTCTCTGGCGTGAAGGGCACAACTGGAAACAGCGCAGCCCTTGGCTACATTGTCAGCCAGGATAGGCCCCGGGCTCCAAAGCACCAGACAGACAGAGGACTCGGTCCCTGCGCCAGGAAGAGGGGGACCTCAGTGTGCCTCCGGGGCCCCTGAGTCCCAGACGTGAGGGAGAAAGAGCATTTCCAAAACCAGCTTTCCTGGGGTGAGAATTACCTCCCAGCCCTGGGCTCAGGGTCTGAAGAGGACAGCCCTGAGTGACGCTGGTGGTTGCTGGCAGTGTGTGGAACGTGGCTGAGGCTGGGAAAGAACTGGAAGTCAGAACCCAGCCCAGTAGCTGAGCTAAACGTGGTCCCCGACGCGAGGCAGGCATGACCCGAGTGCTTGAAGACAGGGGTCTCCTAAGGCCGCAGACACCCACCTCGTGCTGTGCCCAGGTCACGGGCACAGGTCACCCAGTGAACACTGGACCTGGGAGCCATCTCTCATGTTCGGATCATGAGGGGGAAACATGGAAATGGTGGGAAGGGAAGCTGGCTGTGTGGACAGGTTTTCTGAGCTGTTTTTGTCACTGTTGATGCCAAATCTCTGCAGAGAGGGTCAATGAGTGAGGGGGAAGGTGAAAGGGACCTCAGGAGGCACTCCAGAGCAGGATGCCTGCATGATCCCGATCCTAGTGCCCCTTCCCACCCTCAGCTTTGAAACCCTCTCTCTTCCCGGTGCAGCCTCCTCCATCCTGACTGAATATTTTTTTTTAATTAAAGCCCATTAAAATACATTTTGGCGAGAACAGATTGAGATGTTTACAATAAATATAATTACAAATGTACTGTCTTTGCAAAGCAAGAATGGAAAGCACTAATGGGCCAATTTAATGATGCCGTGAATAAATAGAAAAATGTGAAATAAAACTAAACTCTCCCCAGTAATTTGGTGGCACTCTTTTCCCAGAAAAGCCCCCTCTTGGCTGAAGGTCACCTCTCTGCCCATCTTTCAGAAGATAAACAACCCTGGCCCTCAGGTTTCTGACCTCAGGATAAAGACATGAAGGATCCTGCTCAGCACGTATGTGATTTCCTTCCTTAACTTTCATGACCCACGATTTGCTTTCCTGTTGCCCACCCCGTGTGTTTCCCACGTGGGACCACCCCTCCCAAGCCTCCTGCACAGCACTCCAAGCGGAGGTGCTCAGCAGGAGGGCTCCTCGTGGTCTCCTTGGTCTGGCCACCCTGAGCATGCTGTGGTGCCAAGCGTGGATCTGTCCAGCCCCATTGCATCTGGCTTTGTGCAGCTCCAACCCAGCAGCCACGCCTGGCTGCTGAAACTGATCAGACGACTGCAGGCTTCAAAGACAGGGACTCGGGCATGGATGGGTGACGTCCCTTGAGGACCCGTCACAAGGTCCGTTTTTGCGAGATGCTGTCATTCAGGTAGCTGGCCATGTTAAGGGCAGACGGGAAGGTCAGGCAACAGGGACAAGGAAACAGCTCATTCAGTGATGAAGCCACTGCTGCTCGCATCAACCTTCAAGTGTCACCACCTCAACTGCAGCACCCAGAGGCCCAGGTTAGCAAGCGCTCGCAAAGTCGGTTTAGGAAGTGCCAAGGAGGAACAAACGGGAGCTGCCAGTTATTAAACGACAGTCGCTCAGTCCAAACACTGAATAAAATGACTTCTATTGAGCCTGGTGGGGCGGGAGGGAGAAGCACAGCTTCACTCGGCACACCGGGCTGCAGCCTACCGGCACCTCCCGGTTCAGCATCAGAAGGAACCATCCAGAATGGCCACGGCGCTGACCCGTCAAACAGCTCTTCGTTTTTCTGGTTTTGCCTGAGTGATCAGGTTCCCCTGGGAGGTGGTGGCCCAGCCCTTGTAGCAGGGTCAGCGCAGCACACCACAGGCATGGTCGCGGAGCCCCTTCATTTGTCTAGATTCTTTGTTCATTCTTTTAACAAGACTGTGCCAAGCACTGTGCTTGATGTGGGAGATGAAGAGTGAGAGTCTGGCGGCTGCGGAGACCTCCGTCCTCGGACCTGCCCTCAGCCAGCAGGAGTGGGTGCCCTCAGTCACCACCTGGAAACCAGGAAGGCTCTGCTCTTGTGGTCTGCGCGTGGCACCGTTGACGCCCAGCTTCGCCCACTGATGATGGTTTCGTGGTCTCGGGCCGCAGAATCCCTCCAGTTCCTCATCTACACATTTGGGAAACAAGATCCTAAACTCTCAGGGATCAACCAGTTTGGAAGTTCAAAGGACTTGAAAATCTCTTTCGTGGTTTTCTGCATCATTCTACCAGCAGTCTTATTGATAGGCTTCATCTGTGGCAGTTTTGTTGATTATAACCAGTAAGCTATGTGTCCTTTGTTATGCTGACCACTGAGCATCTTTATTCTTAATTAAATTCACTGCTAAGCGCACCTTGCTTCGCTCTTGGGGTTTTGCTCCCATCCCAAGGAGGACTCCTCAGCATAGACAAGGCTGCTTCCATCCGCCCACTCCCAAAACACAGTGATCTCGTGTTTTTGAGTTATCTAATTACTTCACATTAGTTCATCACAGAGGAAGGCAAACTTGCTTCAGAAAGAGAGAGGGTGATGGAGAGATGAGAAGGAAGAGGAGAGGAGGATGTGAGGAAAGCACATTTAAATGCTCTGCACAGGAGCTGGAGGCCCGGCAGCAGGTTCGGTGAATCTACGGTGTTCCATGTACCCATGTGTGGTGAAGATAAAGCAGAGTCGATGAATAAAATACTATAATAAAATTCATGGGGCCAAAAGCATATCTACTCTCTGTGTATAAAACATAAGTACAGTGAAGATGGTTCCTGAGCTGTAGTTAAGTAACAAGCTATACCACTGAGCTATTTTAAAGTAGTACTTTGTTTATAATAATATCTTTTAACAATCCCAAAATTCTAATAAATGCAAAATAAATCACCCACCTGGGATATCCATTATTGCCAAATTCCCTGTGCTCGGAACCAAATCATTCTTTTCTGCATGTTAAAATCTTAAATATATGAAAACGTCTTCCCAGAGAGTATTTTCCTAAGTTTACTAATTAGACGTATTTTTCTGCACGATCTGCAAGACTAAACTGTATTTAATCGGTGAGGTCAAAGCTTCCTCTCCTTATGACGCCTTGAAAAGGGCTTGTTCCCTCTTCTTACTGAAATGAGACCCACGTTCCCAGGGGTTTCCTGGCCCCTCCACTCAACTCAAAGGCACGTGCGACTTCCTCTACAGCAGGCCCTGAACTCCAGGAGCAGCAAGTCCCTCATCTGCTTCCTTATTTTTTTTTTTATTGTAAACAAATGGGATACATGTTGTTTCTCTGTTTGTACATGGCGTAAAGGCATACCATTTGTGTAATCATAAATTTACATAGGGTAATGTTGTTTGATTCATTCTGTTATTTTTTCCCTTCCCCCCACCCCTCCCACCCCTCTTTTCCCTCTATATAGTCCTTGCTTCCTCCATTTTTGCCCCCCTCCCTAACCCTAACTCTAACCCTAACACTAACCCCTCCCACCCCCCATTAGGTGTCATCATCCACTTATTAGCGATATCATTCTTCCTTTGGATTTTTGAGATTGGCTTATCTCACTTAGCATGATATTCTCCAGTTTCATCCATTTGCCTGCAAATGCCATAATTTTATCATTCTTTATGGCTGAGTAATATTCCATTGTATATATATACCACAGTTTCTTTATCCATTCATCAATTGAAGGACATCTAGGTTGGTTCCACAATCTGGCTATTGTGAACTGAGCAGCTATGAACATTGATGTGGCTGTATCTCTGTAATATGCTGATTTTAAGTCCTTTGGGTATAGGCCAAGGAGTGGGATAGCTGGGTCAAATGGTGGTTCCATTCCAAGTTTTCTAAGGAGTCTCCACACTGCTTTCCAGAGTGGCTGCACTAATTTGCAGCCCCACCAGCAATGTATGAGTGTACCTTTCTCCCCACATCCTCGCCAACACCTGTTGTTGCTTGTATTCTTGATAATCGCCATTCTAATTGGGGTGAGATGGAATCTTAGGGTGGTTTTGATTTGCATTTCTCTTATTACTAGAGAAGTTGAACATTTTTCCATATGTTTGTTGATTGCTTGTAGATCTTCTTCTGTGAAGTGTCTATTCATTTCCTTAGCCCATTTGTCGATTGGATTATTTGCATTCTTGGTGTAGAGTTTTTTGAGTTCTTTATAGATTCTGGAGATTAGTGCTCTATCTGAAGTATGATTGGCAAAGATTTTCTCCCACTCTGTAGGCTCTTTCTTCGCATTGCTGGTAGTTTCCTTTGCTGAGAGAAAGCTTTTTAGTTTGAATCTATCCCAGTTATTAATTCTTGCTTTTATTTCTTGTGCTATGGGAGTCCTTTTGAAGAAGTCTGGTCCTAAGCCGACATGTTGAAGCTCTGGACCTACTTTTTCTTCTATAAGATGCAAGGTCTCTGGTCTGATTCTGAGATCCTTAATCCATTTTGAGTTTAGTTTCGTGCATGGTGAGAGATATGAGTTTAGTTTCATTCTGTTGCATATGGATTTCCAATTCTCCCAGCACCATTTGTTGAAGAGGCTATCTTTTCTCCATTGCATATTTTGGCCCCTTTGTCTAGTATGAGAAAATTGTATTTATTTGAGTTTGTGTCCGTGCCCTCTATTCTGTACCATTGATCCACCTTTCTATTTTGGTACCAATACCATGCCGTTTTTGTTACTATTGCATGGCTAATATCATTCTAAATGGTGAAAAACTGAAAGCATTCCCCCTAAAAACTGGAACAAGGCAGGGATGCCCTCTTTCACCACTTCTTTTCAATATGTCCTTGAAACTCTAGCCAGAGCAATTAGACAGACCAAAGAAATTAAAGGGATACGAATAGGAAAAGAAGAACTCAAACTATCCCTATTTGCTGATGATATGATTGTATACTTAGAGGAACCAGGAAATTCCACCAGAAAACTTTTGGATCTCATAAGTGAATTCAGTAAAGTAGCGGGATATAAGATCAATGCACATAAATCTAAGGCATTTTTATACATAAGCGATGAATCTTCAGAAAGAGAAATTAGGAAAACTACCCCATTCACAATAGCTTCGAAAAAAATAAAATACTTGGGAATCAATCTCACAAAAGAGGTGAAAGACCTCTACAATGAGAACTACAGAACACTAAAGAAAGAAATTAAAGAAAACCTTAGAAGATGGAACGATCTCCCATGTTCTTGGATAGGAAGAATTAATATTGTCAAAATGGCCATACTACCAAAAGTGCTATGCAGATTCAATGCAATTCCAATTAAAATCCCAATGATATACCTTACAGAAATAGAGCAAGAAATTATGCTTCCTTATTTTTAAGGCAATCTTATTTACTTATAAAATACTCAAAAGGGCAAGTGACAACCTCCTCCTGCCACAGCCAATACTTCTGTGCATCCTGATGAGCAGCTCACAAACCATTGCTCAACTCTGCGTGCAGCGTGAAGGGGACAGTGCCAGGCTGGCGACCTCTGTAGCAGCAGGAGGCTGCAGAGACCCTGGGGGAGGCGGGGAGGCAGACTCCGGCCTTCCCTCCCAGGCTCCTGCCGGGCACTCACGCACTGCAGTAGTGTTCCGGTTCCTGATGCAGGTGTGGCCTCCCCTGCCTCACTGGTGACTCCGCCACCTCTCCCCCATCAGAGAGGAAGAGAAGGCAACTCCGTCACCCCAAGACATGGCAGGTCTGCTAAGGAGAGGAGCGTGGCTGTGCCGGGGAAGAATGACTGGAGGCAGGAGCCCCGTGAGCCGAGATGGGGACAGTGGAAATCCCTGGCCCTGGAGACACAGACGGGGAGGTTTCCAGGAAGAAAACCAAATGCAGAGGCTTCTCCTGAGGTGAGCAGGTGCTGTGGGGGACGCTGGTCCCGCAGCCCCCCCTGGAGTGCCGTAAGGGACGGCAGCCTTCACATTGCTGCTCCGTCCACCCGAGGCCGAGAGGCGAGGTGAGTCAGTCGGCACGCACGACTGGAGTGTCCACGGGGTCTGTAGGAGGGGTCAGGACGCACGTGCCATCTCAGCAAGCAGGAATCTCAGCCCAGGTCACAGGGCTCCGTTTACAGTGGTCACCTCGGGGAGATGGCGAGGGTGCCCAGGCAGGGAAGAGAGAGATGGAATGGGCAGCCTGGGCGGGGGCTTGAGACGCCTTGGCACGTGTCTGGGAAATGGCCTGTGTCCAACCAGTGGGGAACGTGGGTGCAGGGTGGCCCTGGAGACCAAGCCCGGAGCCCGTCACCAGTTCCTCATGGTGGGCTAGGTAGCCAGGCAGCAGGCACCTGTGGGTGCCATGGAGCCAATCACACCTCTGCCCATGCCAGGCTTTGACCCTTTGGCTAAGAGCCACTGTGTGCGGCTGCATGGTGAAGCCCCTCAGTGCCACTGTCTTGGTGTGTGTTGTGTGTGTGTGTGTGTGTGTGTGTGTGTGCCTGTGTGTGTCTGTATGTGTTTCTGTGTGTCTGTACGTGTTTCTGTGTGTCTTTGTATGTGTGCTTCTGTGTGTCTGTGTGTGTGCCTGTGTATGTGTGTGCCTGTGTATGTGTGTGCCTGTGTATGTGTGTGTGTCTCTGTGTCTGTGTGCGTGTGCGTGCGTGTGCGTGCACATGCATGCTGTTGAGAAGCCCGAGCTCTGGAATCCTGAGTTGTGCATCCCGCTCACTTTCAGGCACCTCCTCTGCTCTTCCTCCCGTGGCTCCTTCGACCCTCCCACTGCACACAGGAGGCCGCGTGGACAGGTCCCCGTGAGAACGCTGTGCGTTTGTGTCGTCCGCTCTGCCTCCCCTTAGGGGTGGGCCGGCTGTGGCCTCAAGCTGCCGGGTGGTTCCCGGGCAGCATCTGATGGCTGCTGACCTGCCCAGTGCCTCTCCTGCACACTGCAGCTGGGCTGTCCTCACCAGAGCTTCTTCTTCTGTCCTCTGAGCCCCTGCCTGTGACAGGTGATTCCCCCAAAGCATCTTGATCCTGCGATACTGCCACAATCTGTCCTGATGTCCTCTCCTGCCGGCTGTCATCCTTTATTTTAGGTCCATGTGGGGTTTGCGTCTGTTCATCTGATTTTTTTCTGTGGCTGATATTTTTTTTGTTTTGTTTTTCTGATTGGCTAATTTTCATGCTTCACCTTGTTAGGTGTCGGATAATCTTGAATTCATGTTGCACTTCCGTCTAAGACACAGTTAGGTTACTTGGAAACAGCTTGATCCTTCCAGGTTTTGCTTCCAGGCTCTGCTGAGTGGAGCCACAGCAACCTTCCGTCCAGGGCAGAGCATGCCCATTGCAGAAGGAGCATCCTGCACGACCTGTTGACGCCCCACAGATGACAGATCTCTCCCCTGAGGCTGGTGGGAACCTGCGACACTCCTGGGCTGAGTGAGCTCCAGGGACTATTCCTCCTGATTGTTTTGAACAGTTCTTTCCCTAGCACAGGGTAATTTCCTCTTGTGCGCTCAGCTGAAGACCCAGGGGGTCTCTGCAGTCTCCAGAGCTCCCTCTCTGAGGCTCTCTCCTGCCTGGGCCTCCCGGGAGGTCCGTGCACTTGGCCTCTGTGGATTCTCAGTTCTGTCTCCTCAACAGAGACTCAGAGCCTTCCTCCTGGGAATGCCCTCCCTGCACGGCAGCCTGGAGACCCACCTGGCAGGAAGTCCTGGCCACAGCTGAGCTTCCGCCATTTGTTTCCGTCTCTGAGGATCATTGTCACATGCAGGTGAGGGCCAGGGCCAGACAACTCCGGCTTTGTACTTTCACCTGAGCATTCCAGAGGTTTCAGGTGGGTGGGAAATCCAGGCCCTACAACTTCATCTTGGTCAGAAGATTGGGAATAATCAAGATCTACTTTTCTAAAGTTAACAAAGGCCCTTAGGTAAGTGCAGGGAAAAGTAGGATGGAGCAGCATGTCGATCAAAATTGCACCCACATGTGGCACAGAGCAAGCTGAACAGGACAGGGTGCAGTGAACTCGGCGCCAGGCTCTGCCCTAAGCACATGCAATTGGCTTTCTTCTCCAATAGTACTTTGAGGAACCTTCTTTCAAAACCTTCATTTTGTAGCTGGCACAGAGCAATTTGGTAAATGGCCCAAGAAACAATAATTTGTCAGAGCTGGAGTTCAACCCAGGGCATCTGACTTTGGGATTGTGCAGAAAAACTTCAAAAGGAACTCAGACCAAAGCAGAAGCTTCGCTGACCTCACAGCCAGAGGGCTTGCCATACCCTGTGTCCTCCCAAGGCCGGAGCAGCTGGGGAGAGGAGCTGCCACTGTGGCACTCAGGCCTGGGACGCTCTCCTGCCGCAGGCTGCTGGTCACCTCGCTGAGGACAGACCCAGGCGTCCTCGAGGTACCAAACGAGGAAGGCGAGCCCTGAAGCGTCTTCTTCTCCTAGTGTTCTGTGCGCTGCTCCTCACGCCTGTCACAGCCACGTGCTCCACACACAAAGGCAGGCTGAGGACACCGCCCGCCTCGCACCCCGCACGGCAGCTCAGCTGGGAGGAAGTCCGGACACGGCGAGCACTCCCCAGCCTTTCAGAACCCGAGGCTGGCGCTCTCAGATGTGGTGTGGCAGTCACTTGACACCAGCCTGAGGGCACCGGGGGGCTTCCTTGCCTTTCCGCTGCACGGGAATGTGTACAGGCAGACTGTACTAGGGCGGGGTGGTGTTGGGATGTGCAGTGACCGCGTTCCTGGCCTTCGGGTCCCAAGGCCCCACAGACCCTACGTGGAGCTCGGGGCTCATCCAGCCTTTGTCGCTGCCTCTGCAGCGGCCGCCGTCCAGCCAGGCCTCCTCAGCCCCAGGCCTTCTCCAGGTGACCGCCACCCTCAGTCCTAGGTCCGCATCGCTGGGGCTGATGTCAGAGACCTTTGAGGAAGTTCCTATGACTTTGCTGCAAAATGTAGACATCAGAATATTTCCTGAGGAGGAAAAGTACAACGAGGATCCTGTGATTTCTGGGCCCAAAGACAATGAGCTATAGTAAATCCAGGTGAAATTTAATGGAGAGGTTTTGGAAACCCACAGGTCAGAGAAGGGACCTGCCAGGAGGCCTGGGTCCTGCTCACTAACAAACACCCCCAGGTCAGAGAAGGGACCTCAGGAGGCCTGGGGTCCTGCTCACTAACAAACACCCCCAGGTCAGAGAAGGGACCTCAGGAGTCCTGGGGTCCTGCTCACTAACAAACACCCCAGGTCAGTGAAGGGACCCCAGGAGGCCTGGGTCCTGCTCACTAACAAACACCCCCAGGTCAGAGAAGGGACCCCAGGAGGCCTGGGTCCTGCTCACTAACAAACACCCCAGGTCAGAGAAGGGACCCCAGGAGGCCTGGGTCCTGCTCACTAACAAACACCCCAGGTCAGAGAAGGGACCCCAGGAGGCCTGGGTCCTGCTCACTAACAAACACCCCAGGTCAGAGAAGGGACCTCAGGAGTCCTGGGGTCCTGCTCACTAACAAGTACCCCAGGTCAGAGAAGGGACCTCAGGAGGCCTGGGTCCTGCTCACTAACAAACACCCCAGGTCAGAGAAGGGACCCCAGGAGGCCTGGGTCCTGCTCACTAACAAACACCCCAGGTCAGAGAAGGGACCCCAGGAGGCCTGGGTCCTGCTCACTAACAAGTACCCCAGGTCAGAGAAGGGACCCCAGGAGGCCTGGGTCCTGCTCACTAACAAACACCCCAGGTCAGAGAAGGGACCTCAGGAGTCCTGGGGTCCTGCTCACTAACAAGTACCCCAGGTCAGAGAAGGGACCCCAGGAGGCCTGGGTCCTGCTCACTAACAAACACCCCAGGTCAGAGAAGGGACCCCAGGAGGCCTGGGGTCCTGCTCACTAACAAACACCCCAGGTCAGAGAAGGGACCTGCCAGGAGGCCTGGGTCCTGCTCACTAACAAACACCCCAGGTCAGAGAAGGGACCCCAGGAGGCCTGGGTCCTGCTCACTAACAAACACCCCAGGTCAGAGAAGGGACCCCAGGAGGCCTGGGTCCTGCTCACTAACAAACACCCCAGGTCAGAGAAGGGACCCCAGGAGGCCTGGGGTCCTGCTCACTAACAAGTACCCCAGGTCAGAGAAGGGACCCCAGGAGGCCTGGGTCCTGCTCACTAACAAACACCCCAGGTCAGAGAAGGGACCTCAGGAGTCCTGGGGTCCTGCTCACTAACAAGTACCCCAGGTCAGAGAAGGGACCCCAGGAGGCCTGGGTCCTGCTCACTAACAAACACCCCAGGTCAGAGAAGGGACCCCAGGAGGCCTGGGTCCTGCTCACTAACAAACACCCCAGGTCAGAGAAGGGACCCCAGGAGGCCTGGGTCCTGCTCACTAACAAACACCCCAGGTCAGAGAAGGGACCCCAGGAGGCCTGGGTCCTGCTCACTAACAAACACCCCAGGTCAGAGAAGGGACCCCAGGAGGCCTGGGTCCTGCTCACTAACAAGTACCCCAGGTCAGAGAAGGGACCCCAGGAGTCCTGGGGTCCTGCTCACTAACAAACACCCCAGGTCAGAGAAGGGACCCCAGGAGGCCTGGGTCCTGCTCACTAACAAGTACCCCAGGTCAGAGAAGGGACCCCAGGAGTCCTGGGGTCCTGCTCACTAACAAACACCCCAGGTCAGAGAAGGGACCCCAGGAGGCCTGGGTCCTGCTCACTAACAAACACCCCAGGTCAGAGAAGGGACCTCAGGAGTCCTTGGGTCCTGCTCACTAACAAACACCCCCAGGTCAGAGAAGGGACCTCAGGAGGCCTGGGTCCTGCTCACTAACAAACACCCCAGGTCAGTGAAGGGACCCCAGGAGGCCTGGGTCCTGCTCACTAACAAACACCCCCAGGTCAGAGAAGGGACCCCAGGAGGCCTGGGTCCTGCTCACTAACAATTACCCCCAGGTCAGAGAAGGGACCCCAGGAGGCCTGGGTCCTGCTCACTAACAAACACCCCCAGGTCAGAGAAGGGACCCCAGGAGGCCTGGGTCCTGCTCACTAACAAACACCCCCAGGTCAGAGAAGGGACCCCAGGAGGCCTGGGTCCTGCTCACTAACAATCACCCCCAGGTCAGAGAAGGGACCCCAGGAGGCCTGGGTCCTGCTCACTAACAAACACCCCAGGTCAGAGAAGGGACCTCAGGAGTCCTGGGGTCCTGCTCACTAACAAACACCCCCAGGTCAGAGAAGGGACCCCAGGAGGCCTGGGTCCTGCTCACTAACAAACACCCCAGGTCAGAGAAGGGACCCCAGGAGGCCTGGGTCCTGCTCACTAACAAGTACCCCAGGTCAGAGAAGGGACCCCAGGAGGCCTGGGTCCTGCTCACTAACAAACACCCCAGGTCAGAGAAGGGACCCCAGGAGGCCTGGGTCCTGCTCACTAACAAACACCCCAGGTCAGAGAAGGGACCCCAGGAGGCCTGGGGTCCTGCTCACTAACAAAAACCCCAGGTCAGAGAAGGGACCCCAGGAGGCCTGGGTCCTGCTCACTAACAAACACCCCAGGTCAGAGAAGGGACCTCAGGAGTCCTGGGGTCCTGCTCACTAACAAGTACCCCAGGTCAGAGAAGGGACCCCAGGAGTCCTGGGTCCTGCTCACTAACAAACACCCCCAGGTCAGAGAAGGGACCCCAGGAGGCCTGGGTCCTGCTCACTAACAAGTACCCCAGGTCAGAGAAGGGACCTCAGGAGGCCTGGGTCCTGCTCACTAACAAGTACCCCAGGTCAGAGAAGGGACCCCAGGAGGCCTGGGTCCTGCTCACTAACAAACACCCCAAGTCAGAGAAGGGACCCCAGGAGGCCTGGGTCCTGCTCACTAACAAACACCCCAGGTCAGAGAAGGGACCTCAGGAGTCCTGGGGTCCTGCTCACTAACAAGTACCCCAGGTCAGAGAAGGGACCCCAGGAGTCCTGGGTCCTGCTCACTAACAAACACCCCCAGGTCAGAGAAGGGACCCCAGGAGGCCTGGGTCCTGCTCACTAACAAGTACCCCAGGTCAGAGAAGGGACCTCAGGAGGCCTGGGTCCTGCTCACTAACAAGTACCCCAGGTCAGAGAAGGGACCCCAGGAGGCCTGGGTCCTGCTCACTAACAAACACCCCAAGTCAGAGAAGGGACCCCAGGAGGCCTGGGTCCTGCTCACTAACAAGTACCCCAGGTCAGAGAAGGGACCCCAGGAGGCCTGGGTCCTGCTCACTAACAAACACCCCAGGTCAGAGAAGGGACCTCAGGAGTCCTGGGGTCCTGCTCACTAACAAGTACCCCAGGTCAGAGAAGGGACCCCCAGGAGTCCTGGGTCCTGCTCACTAACAAACACCCCCAGGTCAGAGAAGGGACCCCAGGAGGCCTGGGTCCTGCTCACTAACAAACACCCCAGGTCAGAGAAGGGACCTCAGGAGTCCTGGGGTCCTGCTCACTAACAAGTACCCCAGGTCAGAGAAGGAACCCCCAGGAGGCCTGGGGTCCTGCTTACTAACAAGTACCCCAGGTCAGAGAAGGGACCCCCAGGAGGCCTGGGTCCTGCTCACTAACAAACACCCCAGGTCAGAGAAGGGACCCCAGGAGGCCTGGGTCCTGCTCACTAACAAACGCCCCAGGTCTCAGTGGCTATGGCAGCACAGGTTTACTTGTGGCCCATGGAGCTTCTGCTCAGAGATGATTTGTGTCACTTTACATTGATTTACAAGTGACAGGTCAGCCGCCAAAGTGGTGTCAGGCTTCGGGGTCCCCAGTTCTCCTATCAGAAGGGCACTGCAGTCCATGGCCAGGTCTGACATCCACAGTCAAGGAGGCAGCACCTCCCTGGGAGAAAGGCTGAGTTGACCGTGGTAAAGTGTGCCACGGGACCACGTGTGGCAGAGGCGGAGCAGCCACAGCCTTGCCCGGAGGGAAACGCTCTGGTGCAGGTCCGGTTGCCAGGACCGGCCCTGGGGCTGCTAAGCCGTGGAGCCCATGGGGTTTAGCTGTGGGAAAGAGCTTCTGAGGGCAGGGACCATGCAGACACCAGAGGGAGAACTTCCTTCCTGCCTGGGCAAGTTACCATGTGGACCCAAAAGATTCGGACGGACCTCTACGGAGAAAGTAAAGCAGGTGTGAGAAACCAGAGCAGGGATGTCAGTCAGTTAAAAGGACCGAACCCTGCTTCCTTCAGAGGCTTGGTGGAAGGTGTTCCCTCAGGTGAGAGGCCTCCCAGCCCTGGGGAAACCAGGTAAAGTGGAGTTTAATCATCTCACTTCAGAAACATTATCCTATTCACTTAAGAATAACAGATAAAATAAACGTAATTGCCGAGCCCATGGACGACACCCAGGAGAGGAGCTCCTGAGTCCAGTACCAAGCGTAAAAGCTTTGTTTCCCTCTTCAAAATGTGAGACCGAAGGTCCATTTAACCACAGAATCAGAGCAACAATTTGCATAGAAAATGACTCAGTGGAACCTAAGTAAAAGGCTGACTTGGAGACATGGCGTCTTGGTGGCGTGAGTAATTCCAGAAACAAAGCACTGGAATGTTCTGACTGTCCCCCGTGAGTGTTGCAGGCCTCTGTGACAAAGCGTGCAGAACTCCCTGCGCCCAGAGCATCAGACGCAGGCCGGCTGACCTTCAGGTCCAGAACCCACTGCTGCCCGGAAAGCTTTCCCAGCCGGAAAACAGGCGGAGCATTGAAGGGCCCACTGTGACGGCTGCCATGACGACATGGGTGCTGCAGGTCATCGCAGACCGCGTCCGCACACATCCATGTGTCGTTCTAACTGTTCTGATAGTACTGTTGCATGTCACGCGAACAGGAGGCCCTCAGGACTTGCCTCCCCCATCTCCCACCGTCACTCTCTCTCTGATATCAGGTGCAAACTAGTGGCAATACTCCAGGAAACACTCGCAGGTTGGCAAGTGTATCGGTCAGGCAGTCTGGGGCACGCTGCTCACAAACAAACACCCCTCAACTCCACACGCCACATACAACCACGTTCACCAGTTGTGGGACCACGATGCTGAATGGAGAAGACGGAAACAGTGTGATCAAAACACAGCATCACAGCTCATGAAATTCACCACGCGAATCCCCCTCGGAGTCGTGAAAGGAGGATACTGCCCATGGCAGGCCTGGGAGACAGGTGTGTTGGCAGGATGGACAGAAGAGAGCAAGTCAGTGAGCCATGGCCAATAAACTAGGACGCCCAGGAAAGCAGAGCCCAGAGGAGTTCATCAGGTGTCAAAGGAAATGAAGTGTAGGCTCAAAACAGGTCACTATTTGAGACCCAAGGCCACTGGTAATTGTCCTAGAGTGGATTTGGGGGCATTGTGGGTTTTTGGACACAGCCTGGACAGTTTCATCCTAATGTCCAAGACCAGCAAGGTCAGAGCCAGGCAGGGCGAGCAAGGTCTGTGCTGCCGTGTAGCTCTGAGCTTTCCTGCGTCATCACCCCAGATAAGAACTGCATGGCACCCTGCAAATCCACCCGCGCATCCACACAGACACATACACACACACACTGCAACCAAAGCTTAAGTAATGCCTGTCTTTACCACATGTGATATATGTTGGCTCCTTCTCTTCTCTTCTCTTCTCTTCTCTCCTCTCCTCTCCTCTCCTCTCCTCTCCTCTTCTCTTCTCTTCTCTTCTCTTCTCTTCTCTTCTCTTCTCTTCTCTTCTCCTCTCTTCTCCTCTCTTCTCTTCTCTCCTTCTCTTCTCTTCTCTCCTCTCCTCTCCTCTCCTCTCCTCTTCTCTTCTCTTCCATTCCATTCCTTTCCATCCCACACCTGATGATCATAACCTACTAAAATCATTCTGCAGTTGTGAACTGGGCTGCTCTGGTGGGTCTGGTTGCCCATTTAGACACACTCCCTCCACATGGGGTGGAGGCCTTAATCCTTAGGAGACAGGAGACAGAGCAGAGGAGGCCCACCTGGCATGAACTTGGGTTCCAAAGAGCCGCAGGTCTTATGAGGGAAGCAAAGGAAGGAAGTGGAGCTGAGCAGGGCTCTGAGTGGAGGGCCTGTCCACACAGGACCTGGCCCAGTCCTGCAGCTGACAGATGGTGAAGATTCTCTCCCTACAAAGTCCCAGTGCGTAGGTATAGACTGCAGCCAAGGGCTCAAGTGCACAGGATGAAATGATGGCAGCCATGGGGCAGGTAAGAGGTGAGGGATAATTATCTCTCCATCCCTAGCTCCCTTATCTGTGTGCCACTTGGGAACAAGCTGCAGATTCTTCTGGAAGCATAGGTGGCATTTATCAGGGCTCCCTTGGAGGCTAAGGATTCTACTCTTCTTCTAGGACAGTCCCTGAGGTGGTAGGACAATGATAGGTGGTGCCCCGGAGCTTGTCAGGCTTTCTGGGTGGAGGAGAGGAGGTCTTCTACCCACTCACTACCCCGGGGTCCCCACCCACTCTCCAAGGACAGGGTGCATGGGGCAGTGTGCACCTGGCAGGAACACCGCAGGCCAAGGGGGCCTTTTTGATCTCCTCGAGGTGCACGTGGCTTTTCCAAAGCTCACAAAATGAATGCACAGAAGGAAAGTGCAGTTGCCCTAGAGTCTCAGGACCCTCTCTGCAGAGGGCACGGGCACCCGCTGTCTCCACAGAGACCCTGGAGAGTGCAGGGCAGCTTGCTGCACTCCCACACAGGCCTGTGGCCCTGGCCTTCCATCGCTGTCCGTTCTGCTTCTTTCTCCTCTGCCCACTTCCAGCTGACCTGGCATTGAACCCAGAGTTGGATCCCTGGCCATTTTCTGTTTAGTATTCCATCCAGGTCTCTGCTTGGTTACTTCCCCTCCTGGTGGAGAACCTTCCTCAGAGTGGAGAGTGAAGGGAGGCAGGACAGCCTGGGAAAGCACGCTGACGGGTCAGTCTGTCCTCTCTCCAGCATGAGGAAGGCAAAAGAGAGAGGATTTTTTTTTGACCACACCAAATCCAAAATAATTTTGCAGAACTGTTGGCCACAAATCCATAATCGAGTCAGCCGCAGTCTCTCCTCTCTGTCCGAAGTAGAGCTCAGGATTTTTCATTTCTAAAATGTTTCTCAAAGCAAGCAGTCCAAAGAATACTTTAATAAGATTAAAGATTGATTTGCAAATACAGGTTAGACTCGCTCAAACACATGATCCCTTGCTTTGCTAGGACTAAGCAAATTTGAGAAATAAAACCATTCCACACGAGTGATTTCATAGGTGTCCATTTTGTGGAGAGGCTGAGATGCTAAGCACTGAATTTCACATAGATTCATGTCCCAATAGGGGGCAGATATCAGTAGCTCCATCTCATGAAGAGGCAACAGCCAGAGGGGCTGTCCAGCTCGTCTGGAAACACTAGCAGTGTGGCAGATTCAGGAGGTGACCCCAGTGTCTGCAGGCTCCGTGCAGACACATCCTCTCAGAACCAACTCCCTGATGCTGAGGAGCTCAGCGAAGAGCCACCGCTATTATCCGACCTATAATTATTGTCCTGTAAGGTAGCTTTGTAAACATAATGAATTAGACATTGAGCTATCAACCAGGTACCTTGCCCCAGAAAAGAGCACGCGAAAACGCAAAAGCCATCACCAAAATTGACTCCCCCAAGCCAAAGGACCAAGCTAGCTCCAGGAGGCTCAGGGAAAACCTCTGTGTCACAACCTTCATGGGTTTATTCAGGGCTAACCAGACTGGGTGGCGAGGGGGATTAAGAAAAGACAAACAGACACACAAATAGAGTAAAAGCTGGGACTCCATGGTTCAGCCAATCTCTGATAAGGAAGACTGACCACAAGCAAGTTGGGCACATCTATGACATAGGTTCAGACATCAGAAGGATTTATTGCGAGAAAGTTTCTTCAAAGCACTCAGAGTGAAGGATGAACTTCTCTACAGCCCAGTTAGGACTATCAGTTTACGCCCATAATTCTCTACCTCTGGGCAGCTGGCTTTTGAACCCAAGGTTAAGAACTGATAAACTTCTGAGGCTGGCACAGAGTTTCCCTTTGAACAGGATGTCACCATAGCAACTGGGCTCTCTCCATCAGCGCCTTCACACTGAGAGTTCAGGGAGACATTGCCGCTCTCACAGGACAGTTCGGGACCCATAATTCAGTCCCTGTACCTCTGCACTATCGAGTGCAGAAGTGGGCGGAGCTCTGTTCTGAGCAAGCGTCTGTACTGGTGGAGCCCATTGCCAGGTCCAAGCCAGCCATCCTGGGGGAGGGCGCGGCTCCATCTGCTCAGTACCACAACCACGGATGAAGGCCTTGGTGGAAAAGGGAAGCTCCCTGGACTTTCCCACTAACAAGTGACAGTAAGGATTAAACGGGGTGATGGAGCTGCTTTACTTGTGAAGAAAGGCAAACAATCCAGTTCTGTGAGTTTCTCATCCCTGTATCTTTTCTCCCACTGTAGACTTCAATGTCAAAAAAAAATATCATCAATCTCCAAACAGTTCTGATAAGAGCAATACACACTTTGAAGGTTCAGTTTATAAGGAATAGAAATGTAGTCTTGTTCTAGAAGAAAAAAAGGGAAGCGTTCTGATTTTCTTGGGATTGGGTGGTCAACACTGGACACATTCCCTCCAGACAGAGCGTGCATTCTGTCGCTGACGGTCACAGGGTAAAATAGCCCCACACAGGAGTCAAGTGCTGCCAACTCAGGACACTTCCTGGTGACCAGACTCTCTGCAACCGTTATGTGTCCTTTAATATCAGCCATTGAAAGATAGTCTTTAGTGTCTCCCAGGTCACAACCCAGAGCTACATGGGCTCTGCCGGGGTTTTCTTAAATGCAGCCCACCACCTTGCTTCCCAATTACTGAGCTGGGTTCAATGAAGTTGCTGGAGTCAGAGCTCTGCCTCAAGTGTTCGTTCTTGCCAGGGCCTTTAGGAAATGCTCCAACTGGAACTTCAGTCACCTCACATCCCTGATGCTCCCACTTGGCCAGAGGCCTCAGGTCCCTGCCTCACAGGTGTGGAGCATGCTGGGAGTGGGTACCACTACCCTGTGGCCAGCTAGGCTGACCCTCAGGTCTTGGCTTCAGGGATGGACAACTCTACACATTAACCTGTCTCCAAATGGATGGAGAATGAATGAGGTTCAGAAGACCCTTTAGCTGGATGTGAGGGCGGATGACTGAAATTCCCCAAAGGTTTATGATTCCTTCAACTTCCTACTCCCTCGAGGTCCTGCCCGGAGCCAGCACCTAGCACAACCTATGGGTCCATTATCTGCTTGAAGAATTAATACGTGGATGGAGGCAACGTATTTTATAGAAACCTTTCTTTGTTTTTTCATTGTAGATTTTAAATTCTTTATTGTGAAATGGAACATATAAGCAAGAAACACCCAAAACAAATGTGTAGCTCAGCAAGCCATCGGGGGACCTCTCAGGGGTCAGGTAAAGAGCGAGCACCTTGACAGACTGCAGAAGCACTCCCTGCCCTATCCCTGCTAACTCCCCTTGCCCTGGTTGACGTTGGTGGCAGCCACTTCTGGGTCCTTCCTTGTGGTTCAGTCTTCTGAGTGTACTTCCTAGATGCTACCTGCAGGCTTGCCCATTAAAGATGATTTTTTAAAAATTACATTCATGTTCAAAGTCTCTGAATTTGCACTGCCTTCCACGTTGCTTCATTTACTTACCATGGTCTGCTGAAGGGTGTGGACAGTGTTAGACTGGGCAGCTGATCTCCGTTCCACGTGCAGCAGGGCTCTGCTGTCTGCCTCAGTTTCCCTCAAAAGGATAGCAGTATCCGGAGCCTGATCAGACCTGGGTTGGATCCCTGTGGCAAGTGCTTGATTGTATCCTTTTATTCACAGGATTGTATCTCCTGTTCATGCATGAAGTCTAGGTCCATTCCTTCACTGGCGTGAACACATCTTAATCCTGTCAGTTTTTAATTAACTGGAATAACGTTAAAGGAGAAACTTTCTCTCATTGCTCCCTTAGTTTTTTAATACTCTTTTACATTTAAAAAACCATGACAAATGCCTAATTCTTCCTTTACATTTACCTAATTGTCAAGACAATGAATCAATTGATTATCTGCAAAGTGCAACCAACTGGATTTTTTCTTAATACTGTTATGAACTTTTGAATTTGACCCTGATCACTGGGCGTCTGTTCATTATAATTCCTTTTGAAGCTCAAATTGTCCCACGTTTGACCATAAGGGTCTTTTAAAATTGATTCCTGAGTCTTTTGAAGTGACTCTAATCTTTGACAGCCTTCTTGTGAGGTCAAGATGTCCTAACTCTGTTTTTTTCATGGGAAATAGTGATTCAAGGACACAGTCTTGGCTTTAGGGACATCCTTTGCTCTCTGGATGTCACTGCTGTTAGGCCTTCCAAGAGAGAGCTAGGAAAGATAGGAAGGTACAGGTAGGAAGACAGGCAGATGATAGAGATATTTACTTTGATATTTAGAGATGAAATTCTACCTGAGAGCTTACCACTGACTGCAGTTTAAATGCTGGTCTGCAGGGTTTGCATTTAACCCTATGTTGAACCGGTCTCTTTCTTTTGCAAAGAATGCCATGCACAGACACGAAATATCCCATAACTACTCCCTGCTTTTCCACAAACCCAAGTTTTAGAACGGCAGTACTAAGCTACCACCACCAAATCTGATCATTGAAACTAGCTAGAGTGTGTGTCCGTACCCATGTTCTCTTCCTGTGATTGTCCTGCTGCATCTCCATGTCACACCGCTAGCGCAGGTGAAGCTCTATCCTTGACTCCGCACTTCCTCTTGCGTCTGTCTGTGATCATGCACTTATTTCTCCCTCAGAGAACTACGTCTATCTTTCTGTAGTGGTTCTGGTTTTCTAAAAATCATTCTCCAGTGGAATCTGTGGGCAGAGTCAAAGAAGAAAATCTAGATTTTTGAATGTCCGTGAGAGTTTGTGCCTTGAAAACTTGATGGAGAGTTTTGCTAGATCTGAAATCCTGTCTCACATGTCCTTTACCTTGAGTGTTTTAGACACGTCGCTCCATATTCTTCTGGCATAAATTACTGCTGTTTGAAAAAGAAATCTGATGGTAATCTCATTTCTTCCTGTGTCAGCCACGTCTCATTTTGTCCAGATGCTCAAAAAACTGGCTTTTTCCTCTAAGAGTTGAATAATTTTACTAGAAATGTCTTGATTTTGTTAATTCTGGTGGTATCCTAAGGTTCATGAAGTGGTATTTCAATTTGTAGATTTAAAATAGATGTGAAATTTGTTTTTAATTGAAAGCAAGTTTTTATCTATCATAACTTTCAGCCTTTGTCATCGTCTCTTGCTTAGATTTCACAATGCAGAGACACCTATTAGCAATACGTTTGGTCATCTTTGTCAGTCTTCAACTTTTGTCGCTTTGATTCTTTTGCTTATCTTCATTTCTTCTGTGTTTTTCCTCCTTTTTACCTTCTATTTCTTGTAAGGCAGTGTAAATTTGGATCATTCACTCTTGTGTTCTTTTTAGTTTAGTCTCTATGACTAAAACTTTCATTTCATATTTGTAATTATTTCTTGAATTCTTTCACCTCCTTTATGAATTTTTATGATTCTGATTTATGCTCTTTGATGCCTTATATCATTTTCATGAACCTTTTATCTCATTTTGAAACTGTGCTTCACAGTTTCGCTTCCTGAGAATGCTTTTCCAGGTTCTCTAGGGAGGTTGTTCTCCTTATTCTCTTTCTTCTTGAGGTTAGTGGAGTGGAATTTGGCCTCCATACTTCGCCGTCACTCTTGTTGTGTGGATTCATTTTCTCTGAACCTTTAGAAGGGTGCTTACTTCAGATGACTGGTTTACCTTGTAAAACTCCCCTTCTTGTGTTTTGTGCAACATTTGAGATTGGAGCAGCTTGCTTGTATGGACGGGGTACCAGAAACTGAGCCCAGAGGCATTTAACTACTGAGCCACAGCCCAGTCCTCTTCATTTTTTATTTTGAGACAGGGTCTCCCTTAGGGCCTTGCTAAATTGCTGTGGCTCATCTCAAACCTGTGATCCTCCTGCCTCAGCCACCGCGTCACTGGGATCACAGGTGCTCCACTGCTCCAGTTCAGCTTGCTTTTTGACCTTTGGTGTCTCTGTCCCTCCCTCCACTTCAGTCTGCCCCTCTCTTTCTCCCTGTTCACTTCGGTTCCAGTTACCAGAGTTTGCTCAATACGGGGTCTGGAGGATGGTCTGGAGTCCCTGCTCCAACAGCTCATGGGGTCTGGACCAGCCTCTTCAGACCTTGCCACAGGCCTCCTGCACTCAGAGCAGCAGGCTCACCTCCCAGCTGGTCCTTCCTGGCTGACAGGCCTCCGTGCCTCTGTCTGGAGCTCTTGGGGCCCCTTCTGTCCCCCTCCGCGTGTTCCCTGACACTCCTTCTCATACAGACGTCTGCAGCATGCTGGCCTGTGGATGTTGATGCTCGCTCCTGCAGCTGGTACTGGGCTTAGCGACACCTTATGTATTTGATTGTAGAGGTGCTCGTGGGTTTTGAAGGGAAGTAAAGAGCTCTAATTGCTGCTTTGATATATGCACTCGGGAAGATCCAACCCCATGCTGACTCCACCACCACCATCTTCCAGAATTCCTGAAGACCATTCTTCCAGATTCTAATGAATTCAAAAATTTATCTCAACCAACCACATTCTAGATTCTTTTAGGGGCATGGGACTCAGTACAAAACTTTCCTTCATATATATGGCTCGATAACTGTGAATTATACCATATATATTTTAGGTGGTGGAAACATAGGACTGAAAGAAGTTTTAGAGTTTCATTAGTCTGATATTTTCAATTTATAGCTCTGGAATTTGTTATAAGTATAAATTTTCATTTCTCAGTTTCTTGGTGTTTTTACTAGTAAATGGTTTGCAAAAGTTTAATGTGATCAATTTATTAGTCCTTTTGAGTTTTCTGAGTTTTGGGGTGATTATATAAATGCTTTCTTCTGAGTTACAGAGAAAGAAGTCTTTGTGTGAACCTGGGTTATTTGTATATTCATAGGGGCTTATTTTTGTTATATTTGTTGTTTTTTTCAGCATTAAAGTATTTAATCCATCTGAAAGTTATTTCAGTGTTGGCAATGAGCAAGGAAATTCACTTGGTTATTTTTCCTGAAGATAATAGCCATATGCAGTTGTTCTAGCACCATGTATTAAATACTCAAATTGGCTTTTCCCAAATAGGTATAAATGCCATCTTTATAATGTGTTAAATTCTTTCATGTAAAAATCTCTTTCTTAATTTATTTAATTTTCCCTCTTTCTGAAATTTACATCCTTTATTTCTTTCTGTCATCTAACAGTGCAACTCTTTCTTGGAAACAAAGTTACACATTACTCTGGTTGTAAACACAGTTGCCTGTGATTGGCCTTGCTTGGAACATTTCTTATATTGGTCTTATAAGTAGGATACTGTGTTGGACTTGGGGTTAACACATAGAAATATTTGTGTATAGCTACAATCTACATGATCGTAGCTTATAAACCTTTTATTAAATTGGAAATTGCTGCAAATTTTTTATGAAGCCTTTTTGGCTTCAATGAAGATAAGTTTGTTTTATTCTCTTACTATTTCCATATAAAAACTGCATTAATAGAACTTCTACTACAGTCATCCTGGTATTCCAAAAATAAACCACTCTACTTCTTCATAGGGTGTTATTATTTATCATAAATTCAGATTTTATAAGCTAATACTTTATTTTGTCTTTTTGCAACATTATTCATGAATGAGATTAATTTGTACTTGCTATTTCCTTTGCTTTTTACTACCCATGATAGAATTATTTTTTAAACTGGAATTCCTTTTCTATGCTTTCATGTTTAAACAGTGTCTGGGTATTGAGCTTCCCCAGAGCGCCTCTCTGAGCCTGCTGCGTTTCAGGAGATCTCTCTACAGCTTTAGTTAACTCCTCCCTGAGATGATATACCTGCCGTATTTGTTCTTATTACCTGAGGTCAGTTTTGTTGATGTTAGGATCATCCATGTATCTTGATTCTCAAGTTCTCGTGCATATGTTTAATCAAAACATCTTCTATTTAATAATATTTTTCTTTATTTTACTAATCATTTTTAATATTTTAATATTTATGCATGGATGCTTTAGCCACTTTATTCCTATAATTAGGAATTTATGTTTCCAGTGTATTTATGTTTAAAATTTTCCCAATTGTACTATTTTTTAACAATTACTCCTCTGATTGATGAATTTCTATGTGTATTTATTAGTACCCTACATCTGCAAATATTAGGTGAATATTTTTCTTTTCTAATTTATTTAGTTATATGTTTATTTCTTTCATTTGCACTCTGCTTATTCACTAATATAAATATTTAAAGCTATTATTTAACTTCCAGGCACACATTCTGATGGACAATGTTTTATTATCATTATTTGTTCTGCCTCATAAAAATTTGATTTTTGTCTTAGAGTTCAAAATTGTCTTTTTTTGTTTTAATATATATATAAATAATTATACACAGTTATATCTTGCATTTTTATAGGTTCAAAATAAAGTTCTGATTCAATTCTCCTGTGAACAGAGTAATAATCATATGTCACCAATGGTTCTGAAAAGGTTGATGGATAAATGGGAAACTGCGCCTTGGCCCACACCCCTCTCTCTCTCTTTCTCTCTCTCTCTCTCTCTCTCTCCTCTCTTTTCCACTCTTTTGAGTAAACGTTTTAAAGATTTTCAATTCTAGACCAATGGCATTTTAAAACAAAGTAACTCTTTTCTTTGAGGAGTTTGTACAAAAAAATGGAAAAGAATGGGTATTATTTACTACATATTAACTTCTTTAAAATCTGACGGGTTTACAAATTTTGGACATGAAATTTTGAATCATCAGCAACGTCTGTGCTGCGAACTTGCCATTGTACTCGAGTGTCAATCGCCAGCCCAGGGACTCCGCGGGTCCAGAACTGCCTTCCTTTCGTCTGCACAGATAACCTCAGCGGGTCTCCTTTGCCCAGGTAGATTATTTGGCTGGGAGAGTGAAGCGTGCGGCGTAGTTTCCTGTGTACCTGCCCCAGGAGAGAGCGATGCTCTCAGGTGATGACAGGCTTTTCTACTGAAAAGAAACGTGGTGACGTGTGTAACGTGTCCAGCAGAGGTGTGGTCAGGTGGGAGGCACGTGGACAGAGAGGGACCCGAAGCCCGCGGCCACCAGAGGCCCAGTGCTGGACTCATGGGTCCACGCGCTCACCCTGCACGTCTCCTCTAGAAGTGCTCCTGGTCCTGGACCCTCGCCAGGTCCCTCTGTGTCTAGACTGTCTGAAGGCTGGAGAGGAGGGGTGACGCGGCCGCGCTGCTGACTCAGACCCACAGTCTTCCCGCCCCACTGCAGCCCGCTCGGCGGCAGCACCTCAGTCAGCTGCTCCGTTCAGCGCCGGCCTGCGTGGCCCCCAGGCCCCTCCACCGCCCTATGGTAGTTAACCTAATTGCACAGATGAAGAACTGATGGATATCCATGACACTAGGCACCTCCTACACATCGTCATTTCATTCTTCAGCAACACCAAGAAGCAGGTAGTTCCATCTTCTGCCTTTTACAAAGAAGGAAACGGACACAGATGATAACTTGGCTCATTTCATGGCCAGCATAGAAAAAGCTGGGACCCAAGCCCAGTTAGACCTAAACACTTCCAAAGAATGAGCTCCTGAGTCCCGAGGCCCCTCAGTTGATACAGATCTTTGCACTGGGGTTGTGACCACACAATTGTTGTGTCAGTTATGGGGGAAAGGGAGAATCGCGGCTTTGCACAAGGTTGCTCCTTCACACCAGCTGGAGCAGCCCCCAAATGCCATGGACCCAGGAGCTACATCCTCCGTCCAGTTGATTTCCGACTGTCTCGACTCTGGTCTTTTACCACATAATGTCTGAATGGCAGAGAATGTTGTTCTGAAATGTTTTTTCCCATCAGCACCGTGAATTTCTGGTTTTCTGGCAAGTTTCCTGACTGCCAGCCATCCAGAGAGCGTCTCCTGGCATGGGCCTTCCACAGCCGTATGGACACCGACATGCTGAGAATACAAAGTTAATGCAGAGAACCAGAGAGCCATGTTGCTGTCCTGGGCACATCTGTCAGGCTGGGATGTCGAAAGTACCAGGTGAAGGGTGTCAAAACTTTAGAACAAATGGCCCGGAGAATATCATTGATTTAGGTAACAGCAAGGAAAATGTCCACAACCAAGCAAGAGAGGGGAGGACAGGAATGGGGCTGAGGAGAGAGCACTGGTCACCCTGGCTGCTCTGAGCCAGACGGCCCTTCACCTTGCTCTTGACATGCCCAGGCTGGTCCCTCAAGGTAACCTCCACTGGAAGTAAGGAGAGAACGGTGACGTTTCCACGGCTCTCCAACGTCAGTGTCCGTCCTTCATCATGCAGTTTACTCATGGAGACGTCGTTGTGCCCAGGAGGCACAGGCATGCCCTTGGTAATTCATGCAACCTGAGCTACCTATTCCACCTTCGGTTTCCTCCTCTGTGAAAGAAGAAATCAGGCCAGTTGGTCTTGAGTTCCCTTCCACCTCCTTAGCTGGATGGAACTGGTACTGAGAGTCATCAGACCCCCCTCACTGCACGCCTAGTGTCACTGTCCCCTTTATTCTGCACTCCAGAGTCCATGGTACTGCCAGTACCTGGGCACGTGCTGCTCCCACGTGACCCTTCCAACACTCCAGTCCACAGAAGCAACAGACCCTCACAGGCTCCCTGTCAGAGGGGCAGGACTGGACGAAGCAGAGGGCTGTGGTCTCACAGTAGGACCGCCATTCTCTCCCCACAGCGACCCTCCCTGCCCCTGTTCCTCTTTCCCTCGTCCTTGGGAAGCAGCGTCCATCAGGCCAAAGCCTCTCCTCTCCCGGCAGTGTCCTCGAGTGCGCAGCACATGCGTGGTTGCCAGGGATTGCTTAGCAACAGATCCAGTGCTCTTTCCCTTCCTGTCGACAGCCTGGGTTTCATGCAGTTGTGTTTTCTAGAAAGCGTTATGGTCTGGACTTGGCGGTGAAGGGCGACTCATCACTGGCTGCCCCTGCTCCAGACTTCTGGGGAAGCTTGAGGTGTCCTTGAGAGGGCCCGGCGCTCCCCACACTGCTCTTAACACTGGCTATTAATAGGCAATAGGTCAACGTCAGCTCACGGGGGACCAGGGAGGGGATGCATTTGTGGACACACGTCAAGTCCTCCTCAGCCACAAACGTTAAAGCATCGGAGCCCCTCGCGCCGGTGGGCATTCGTGGGGCCCACTCCGTGAGAAGGAAGTGCGTTGCCGCCTTGGAGAAAGTCCATCCCGAGGTCTGGGCTGCTCCCGTGGGTGAGGGTTGACGATGGCCTCCGACAGGTTGTTGTAGCTCAGCTCTTCGCTGTCCACGCTCCTGCGGGTGCGCGCGTGAGGCGAGCCTCTTCAAAGTACAGCAGCACCCCGTGTTCAACTGTCGTGAACGGCCTCACGACATCATCCAGCGCGTATGATTCCTCCGGACAGTGGCGAGGGGCGTGATGACAACGTGTACAGGGGATGTGAGTGTCACCCCTGCTGACCACACTGCTTCTCATTTACTATCATTCCACCTACACGCGCTCACGGGTAACAGAACTAACACATGACAAGGCGTCAAGGCCATTCCTGACCCAACAGCTGACCAATTTCCTCCTCTTCTTTGTGAGACTCACGTGGTGATAAGAAAGGCCACCCTGGCTGGCGGTACCTGGGGGTGGGCTTGAACTGACCGCAGAGAGGTGGCATAAAATCACACACCGACTTCCACGGCTCCTCACACCAGCCATCTAGTAAATGAACTGCATTTCCTGCAGGTAAATTGGCAGATGAATGAAATTTTTTTCACACTTCTGTTTCGAGTACTGTGGGCTTATTTCACTTTCAGACAGTCTGTGGCTTCCAGAAGGTAACGGGTGGAGGGCGCTCGGCAGCCAGCTGATGGCCCAGGAGGGCTCTGTCTTCTCCATGCGCCCTCGCAGCACAGGACGCAGACCACCTCCGAAGGTCATCCACTCCAGGTTTCCCTGTGCTGCGTCCTCCACGTGCTGAACTTTGGACAAAACTTGTCTCCACTCAGCCAGGCAGGAGTGGGGACACTCCTGCAGCTTGTGGGTGAGTGAACTCCGGTGACGTCAGGGTGCCCAGGGCAGGCAAGAAGGTGAACAACCAACCTCGGCACTGCCCAGCCCCTGCGGGCAGCACCCTGCGTGTACCGTCTGCGGGTCTGCGGGCTTCCAGGACGTGCCTTGTGGAGGCCCGTGTTCGCCACTGTTTGCTTAGCTTTGCAGCACTTGAACTTTGGGCCTGCTGGATCCAACACAAGCCCAAGGCAGCCCGCTCACGTGAGGTGACACAGAGCGCAACAAGAGTTCCTTCTCCATGTCTGTCAAGGAATGCACCTCACTCGCCGGTGCAGCGTGGGTTTCTGTTACTTCTGCAGCAGTGGAGGTAAGGTCTGGACCTCGCTGCTCAGGTTTAATAATGAGGTCTTCCCGGCGTTTATCCACGGGTCAGCTCTGAAGCAGAGGCACTTAGCAGGAAGGAAGACGCTCAGAGCCAGGAAGGCCCCAAGGTCACCCACTCAGCACCAACTGCAGCCTGGGGACACGTGCTGTGTGGCACAGGCAGCAGCCAGGGAGCCTGCAGGTGGGGTGCGGGATCAGCGACTGCCCTTCGGGGTCTATCCCACCCCCCGAGACTGAGCAACAATTGGCTTGTGCAATTTCCACAGATCTTTAAAATAAGGATAAGAATGAAGAGAAGAGAGAGGAAGAAGAGGAAGAAGGGGAAGTTTCTTGTTCTCTCTCACACAGGCACATGCACAGCACACACACATACACAGCCTCCAGGACACCTGCAAGCCCAAGTGGTCCAAATAGTTACAATACGGATGTTCCCAACTTGTCCTGTGGGAGGCTAGACACAGGCACTGTGCACCTGGGCAGGGGCCTCCCCGAGATGGAAGCTGCTCTGCTTGCTTTAGGCCTGTGGCAGGCTGTGCGTGGCTTAGGGCGTGGACTTTGGAGTCAGGTCAAGGTTTGGAGCCCAGCTCTGACACATTCCCACTGTACCCATTTGGAACTCCCCTGCCCCCTTCACTGTTTTCAGACCTGAGTCACCTCCCAGGGTCTCTGGGGGTCCTTAAGGAGACAAAGCACCCTCGACCTCTGAGGCAGGCCTAGGACAGTGCCCGCTGGGTTATGTGCAGCTCCTTTTGTTCCACATCTTTGGTGTCTGGGCACAGGCTCTGGCCTCACCAGCTTGGACATAAACTGGGACACTTACAGCACTTTCTCCAGTAACAGTCACAGGAGCCGAGGACAGAACTGCACTCAGACAAACTAGAGATCTGTGGGCCCAGGGAGCTGCAGCCACAGGGACCTTGGCTCACGGATGGAGCCACCGTTGTGGTTTGGATGTGCTGTCCCTCAATAGCTCATGTGGGAGACAATGCAAAAAGGGTTAGAGGAGAATTGATTGGGTTATGAGAACCTTAACCAAATCGGTGGATTAATCTCCAGATGGCATTAACTGAGCGGTAACTGAAGGCAGGCGGGCGTGGCTGGAGGAGATGGGCACTGGGGTGTGGCTGTGGGGTAGACATTTGTATCTGGCAAGTGAAGCCTCTCTCTGCTTCCTGATCACCGTGTGAGCTGCTTCCCTGTGCCACACTCTTCCGCCATGAGGTCCTGCCTCACCGCGAGCCCTGAGGAATGGAGCCTGGTGTCTGTGGACTGAGACCTCTGACACCGTGATTCCTCAGACAGACATTTCCTCCCTAACTTTGTTCTGGCCAGATCTTTTAGCCACAGCAGCACAAAGGCTAACTGAAACAAACACACACTGAAGAGAAGTCCCTTCCGCACCCAGGGCCGACTTCGGCTCGCGCCTCCCCAGGGAGTGCACACGCTGAGGATCTTCTGGGTCTCCTAGACCACAGCTCCCCAGATGTTGGCTGACCCCCCATGCTCCTGGCTCCTCAGGCTGCACTGTGAGAGGTTCATTCAGAGAGGATTCGGTTTCTGCATTGCCGAGCTCCGGGCCTGGGGTCCCACACTCAGCCCCAGGTGGTCACCACACTAGCTCTCACACATGAGGCCTGGGGCTCGTGCTCCCCCACAGCGGTGCCTCAAGAGTTGGGGACCCAGCTGTAGCATCCTGGAGTCAGCGGCACCAAGGGGTCCTGGAGTCCCACCACCCCTCCCTGTCCTGTTCAGCAAGGGCGGTGTACCAGCATGTGCGCCTTCTGCACAGTGAGGCGTGAACTTCCCAGGCTCCTGACTTCCAAGCTCTCTCCCTGCTCAATACACAGTCCTTGGAGAGACTGGAGGACACTGCCCCTAAGGTTATTTGCTGCGGGCACCAACAGGTGCTGAGGAAGGTCCTGGTTGAGTGGAGTTTGCTTTCTCTCGCTCTCTCTCTCTTTCTCTCTCTCTCCCTCTCTGCTTCCTGGCCTCATGTCCCCAGCTGCTTTCCTCCTCCACACTCCTCTGCCATGATGTTCTGCCTCATTCCAGGCCCTGAAGAATGGAACTGGCCATCTATGGATTGAGACCTCCGAAACCATGAGCCCCCAAATAAACTTACTCACCTCTAAAATTGTTCTTGTCAGGGCTTTTGGTCACAGCAAGGAAAAAGCCGAATGAACCAGACTTGATGCTGAAGAGGTGGATACAGGGCAGTTGGGTGGATTTGAGGCTGAAAGAAAAGGAGTTGCTCAGGCCTCCAGTGAAGACGTGGACTTCTACAGCGAGGGCCCTGCACTTCTGCAGGACGATCGGACCCAACACTTTACTACTGCTTTCTGTTGATTCGACAGCCAGCATTTGCAATCCTATTGGATTTGTACTCCCTAATTCCCACAGATACCATTGTTCAAGGTGGATCCTAAAGAGCAGGAAAGAAGGGAGGTGCATTTGACAAGGAAATGGCGCAGGTGGATTCACGTCCCTCTTGTGAGGATTCATCAGACCACATTCATGAAGTACAATGTCATGTCGAGGAGTTCACTGACTGAAAGGATCAACAGCAATCATCCGAGGGTTCTGGATGGAGCCATCTACACAGCACCTCAGAGTCTTCCTGTTCAGGTATGATCCACCAGGCGTCTGAAGCCAGAGGAAGTCTAGACATTTTCCCTGGCTGCATGAGCATACTTTGTTTCTGCAGGGCTCACACAGAAGCAGGCAAGAGGGCAATTGTTAAATGCTCATCTGATCCACAAAAGTGGGATGAGTGACAGGTCACATCTGGGGCAAGATGTTCCTGAAATTGTTCCACTAGGTTAAATTAGTGTCCCCGCACGGCTATGGCAATTAGGTTATATGCCTGTACCTGGATAATCTCTTTTAATTTTATTTCTCATTTTTCAGGAGTTGAGATAGTCTACTGCAATTGAAAGCAAAGAACAGGGCTGGGAGATAGCTCAGTCGGTGGAGTGCTTGCCTTGCAAGCACAAAGCCCTGGGTTCGAACCCCAGCACCACCAAAAAAAAAAAAAAAAAAAAAACAAAGAACATTTAACAAGCTGGGAGTAAGATTTGCTTGTGTTCACAAGTGCTACAGAGATGGACCTTTGGCCCGCTTTATGCAAACGCTTCCCTGTCCCACTGTGAACAGGGATAGAAAAGGCTCAGCTTTGGAGCTTGAAGGCCACGCATGGCACTTCCTCAGGCAGTGGAGAAGCCAGGCCTTTGCACCAGACACCTGCTCGGGAGTTCAGGCGCATGGTCGCTAAGGGGCAACATCACACCTGTGTTCTCTTTGTTTTTTGCTATGGCTTGTATTCCAGTCTGTCAGAATTTATTGGAGCTTCTATATATTCAGAGCTGTGAAAATACAGGTTCAGTGTGACGTCGTGGCAGCAAGAGACAGAGCATAGATCTGGAACAAAGATTTCAGTCGACAAGAGACTTACTCATTTGACTTAGTGAAATCCAGTATTTTCCCAGAAGTACTGGACTTTAATTGCTAATTGTGAGCAGGTCCTGATTGTTTTCTAAGTTTCTAAATGGATGACTGTGGAAATATGCCTTGATTTAAAGGAAGAAAAGGATTAAAGACAGCCGGCGAGGGGCCCTGCAGGAGGACGGACCATCCACAGGTGGGGAGGTGACCTCGCTCACATCCCTCAGCTCCAGCCTTACCTCTACACCCTCCCAGAGGCAAGGCGGCAGGTTGGTGCCAGAAGACCTTCCTCAGACTATTAGTGAAAATGCTTCAGGGGAAGCAGGAAGCCTATGCTGCTCGTAACAACTTTTCCTTAGCAAAAGGACAACTCAGTCCCAAACTACACCTCTGTCTTCTACTTTTTAAACCAATGCGTGACTTAGTCCCCTACATCCTGGGCTTGGGCGGTGACAGTCTTTGTGGCCTCTGGGTAGAGAGGTTCCTCCCATCACTATATAAACATCCATTAGTCCCAGAGCACCATCGGGAGCTGCTCACTGGGCTTTCTTTAACCTTCCATTCTTGTCCTCAAGAAGATGTTAGAGATTATTTCTCTTCCAAAATGAGAACCTGTAACATATCTCCTGGAATCTTGTAAGATCTGGAGAAAGAAAGTAGTATAATAATTAGCATTGCAAAAATTTCCGTTCTCATTTCTATTTATTAAGCAAATGTTCTTGGAAAGGACCTTAAATTATAATTTATATATTACATATACATGTATATTCTTAGAATTCTACTCAGATGTTTTGCATAATTTTAAGACTTAAAATGCTTACATTTGCATTTAGCTACTCTTCTGATTAATAGAACTGGTAAAAAAATAATCAAATCATGAACAATTTAAATATAGAATTTTGAACATATATGCCCATTTTTTTTTTTCCTTTTTATTTTTCTCAACTATGGTTTGGCCTGGAGCCTCAAAGATTTGAGGAAATGAAATAAATTTAAATTGCAAAATATCTTATCTCTTGGTGGCTTAATCTCTTCTTTCTTTGTCCCTTCTGGGCCCCTGGAAGGGACCCTAGGAGAAAAAGGTAATAATAGCCTTGGGCTGGTCCCTGGGGGAAAGAAAAGGCCTGGGACCAGCCCCTGGGGAGTCAGGGAACACACTTGATGCTGGTGGATGATACCTAGCAAGATGCGTCTTCTGTTTTCAGCTTTTGGTGAAACTCTGTAAAATATACTCTGTCAAACATTTCGGGGAATAAAACGCAGGGTAGAGATTGGCAGTGCGTGATCCTGGGACCAGCTGCATTGCCTGGCCCACAGGAAGTCCAGGTCCTCACAAAGGCCAGTGGGCCCTCACTGGGGATGGGGAGAAGCAAAGCACTGCGTCTCAGCAAATCCTGATAGTTCTGGGGCTTGCCGGGCAGGACCCGGAGGGCGACAGCACCACAAGGAACCGCAGCAGGGGATGGGGACTCAATGGGAAGCATCACGGTGCAGCGTGGGGCAGGGACACCGAGTGTCAGCCCCGGACATGGAAAAGCCCCCAGGTGCCGCCCCGCACTACAGGGTGGATTTTCTCTTTGATTGCTAATTGTCAACTGGAAACAGAGAAGCTATGTGGAAAGAGGAGGAAAGGGTGAGTCTTCCTCATTTATTGGAAATAGTAAATGTGGGACAGGAGCGTGAAGGGACCTTGCTATCAGTGGTGGGGACCTGGACTAAGGAAGGCAGGGCTGGCCAAGGGTTCTCTGAGTTCCCACTTGGCCTGTGACACTGCCACCTGGCTTCAGAAGAGCCCTAGGGCACACGTAGCTCTAGGTAGAACGGGCGTTTCTCCTTCTCCAGCTGCTCCATCCACCATCTCCAGACCACAGCTTCCTTCTGCAAGGCCCTCTTCTCTGCTCTCCAGGCCACCATGTTCCTCTGGTTTTCCTTCCATTTCTCTGATGCTCCTTCTAACGCTCTGCCCAAAATACAGGGCTCCAAAAGCCTGTCCTGCTCTCCTTGCTGTCTGCAGTCTCTGCTGCCTCGTCTACATCCCGACGGTCGCCATCCAAGTTCCCACTATGCACACGTGGCCTTAAAACCCAAGTCTCGTGCCTGCCCTCTGAGCTGTGGACTGGTCCCACGCCCGTTCACACCACCGAGCACGGTCCTCTTCTCTTCACCCTGCACCTCACTGGGTCCTTCTCTCCTGGGGCTTGTTGGTGAGGGGCCTCTCCAGCTACCCAGGAGTACCTTCTTCATTGCTTGGTCTTTTCAACACCTGCTGTGGTTGGCATGTAGTCGTTACACGTGCTGGAGACTCGGTCCCCGTGGGCCCATAGTAAGAGGTGGTGGGAGCTTCCAGAGGTGGGCTCTGGCAGGAGGTGCTTAGCTCAGTGTGGGCCTCTCCCTCGGAAGTGGTCCAGGCTGGGCTCATAGCCCTCGTCCTCACAAGAGTGAGCTGTTGTAAGAGAACAGCCTGGCCCCTGGGCCTTCCTGTCTCCCTCCCGTACAGGTGATCTCTCCCTCTTACAAGTGTTCCTGCCACTATGCCGTCATGACACTGCCGCCGGAAAATCACCAGACACCAGACAGATGAGCCTGCCCAGTCTTGGACTTTCAGCTTCCAAACTGTGAGCTAAACAACCTGTTCTCGTAAGAACCCAGCTTTGAGTATTGCTTAATAGAACAAAGTAAACTAAGGCAACTCCTCCACACAGCCGTCCAGTTCTGTCCTTGCTTTCCTGAATATCACAGCTGAGCTTCAACTCCACCCTTGTCGCAGCCACCGTGGCCTCTGCCCAGGCAAAGCTGTCCTGTTTGTTCTGCTCGTTCCTGCTGTGCTCGACTCAACACCACAGTCAGAAGGGGCTCTAGGAAGAAGAGCCCCAATTTGTTGTCTCTCCCCCCTTTACAGCCATGGGATGCCCTTTGAAGTTCAAGTTCCTTCCTCTGCAGTTGCTAGACCAGGTCGACTGAGCCCTGCCGGCTCCCAGTCTCCCCTGAGCTGCTCTCTTCTCCCACAGACTCCAGGTCTGGGTGTGCGTGGCCCTGCCCTGCGGGGCGCGTGGGTATACTCTTCCCTGGACTCGTCTCCTTCTTTCTTTGCCTGGCCAACTCTTCGTGCATCTTTAAGCTCAGATCAAATATTATTTCCTCAGAGCATCTTTGCTAATCATCTGCAAAGCCAGCTTCCCACGATGGACTCTGCTAGAAGCAATTCCGCACACTGGATGTCTGTCCTTCTTATCACATTTGCACAGTTCTATTATTTGTGTCTTTATCAGGAGACTAGAAGCTCTTTGAGGACAAGGACCAAAGCTCTTTGGCCCCGATTAGGGTGGTTGCAAACCACCTCAACCCAGGCTGGCTCACAAAGATTCAGGGTGGGGAGGACACAGGAGGCACAGCATACCAGGTCAAGGGGGTCACGGGAATGGCTCGGTCACCTCCTCATGGTTTCTCCACACAGGCTCCCGGGATGTCCAGGTGGCAGTCCGTCTCCCTTCCCCGAGGTGTGCAGTGAGAGCAGCCAAGGAGGGAGCCCAGGCACAGCAGGGAGGCCGCCCTGGACAGGCTGAGGGGACTGCTGCTGCTGCTGCTGCTGGCATGGCCCATCTGGCCACTGTGTTTGAGAAATTCACACCTGCGCCTGGATGCCATCTGCCCTGGGCTTCCATTTCCTCTGCCCTGCTTGTCTGATTTGACGTCAGCCTGACACCAGCTGCAGGAGTGCCCAGGCGCGTCTTTGAGAAGAGTCGTGTTTGGCGTCGAGGTGGGTCTGAGGTCCGCTTCGTGGGAAGATCCGGAAGTATCCATTAGTGTGTGGAACACTCATAACCAGCCTTCTAATTCAAACACCGAGCCCAGAGTTCCGAAGGCTGGTTTGGGTACATTCGCTGCCTCTGTCCCTTCTTTGGAGTTTTTAACGATGTTTTCCCCTGCTCGGGCTTCCCTCGGGCTCCGGTGCTGAGCACTGTGCCCACTCCGCTTCTCTTGGTCATTGTGGCCACGTGGTTCTTCTGTGGTCTCTTCAAGAACAGGCTTGATGTTTGCTGTAGCTTGCCTCTCTTGCATGCATCTCTGCTCTTTTTCTACTTCTTCCCAGTTTCCGGTGCTTTGCTTTTTGTGACTCCTAAGTGGAAAGAGTAGTTGCTTCTGTTCCATCCATTTTATTCTCTAACACTGTGTTCTCAGCTTCCTTTAGTACCATGCTCTGAATTTCCCTTTGAGCCTGACTTTGTCTCTCACGTATTTTGGTGAGTGATATTTTCATTATTGTTTAGTTGTATTCTTTTCATTTGTATTTTCAGTTTTTTTTCCTTCAATGGATGTTTGACATATGAATTAGAAATTTTAAAAATATCTGAATATATGCATTTTTAAAAGATGTCTTTCTCTTATGTTTGTCTTTTTCTTATTGATTTATAATTTAATCACATTGTCATCAAAGAATGTAGACTGCTCTAATTCCTTAAAATTCATTTAGACTTATTTTGTGACAGAGTACATGATATTTATGTAGATTTTCTTTGTAGAAATGAAAATAATGGTTCTCAAATTATTGAGCAGTTTTCATTATATGCCCATTAAATCCAGCTTGTTAATTCTGTGGTTCAACTATTTCTATCTGTACCAAATGTTTTCTGCCTGAACTATCAATCTCCACCCAAGTCATATGAATATATTCAACCGTATTAATGGATTTGCCTATATTTCCATATATTCTGTCATTTTTAAGAATATTTTGTGACTATTTTATTACAACCATAAATATTTAGGCTTTTTATGACCTTCTGGGCAATTTAAACTTAATTCAAGATATAATGACCTTCTTTATCTACAATAATGGTTTTGCCTTTTGGCCTTTTTCTCTGCTATTAATATTCCTCTGCTAGATTTCCTAGGTTTTTATTTGCCAGACATACATTTTTCAATTAATTACTGAGCATTTCTATGTTCCCAGGCTTAGGCATGTCTCTGGTACAGGACATAAAATTTGATGTTTTAATTCCCATTTGGAAATCTTTCTCTTTTACCTGAAAAATCCATTCCTCATGATTGTTAGTACATTTAGACTTGTTTCCACCATCTTGTCTGGTGCTTTGTCCTTCTGTTTTCTGTGTCATGTTTATTTGTTTATCTTTTTTACAAATAGACTCCACGTGTGTGCACACATATAAACTGTACATTTCCAATTAGGGTAATGAGTCTGAAGTTGTGTATTACACAGCCTTCTCATGGAGAGGACCGTAGAGTGAGGAGGCTGGCTGTCTCAGGCCTCTGGCCCGCTGCTCCGGTGTCCCTAGGTCTCCTCCCACTGGCTTCAGTTGTCACTCCAGAGACCAGTGCTGGTGCCGACCGCCCACTGCTCCCAGCTTCTCCCTGCTACTTTCCATCCCTCTGAGGCAAGGCCACCTGTGTCTTGAGGCAGTGACTCACATTGTTCCAGTTTTTGTTTTTCCAACACCCCTCCCTGCCTCATGCCTGACCTTGGGAGGTTGTTTTGCCAGCCCAGCTGTTTAGATTGACATTTGCTTTCTCACTTTCCTTTGCGCACATTTTTGGTTTCATATGTTTTGATCACTTCTGAGAATTTTGTGGTCCTACCTCTTCTCCTCTCCTCTCACTCATGCTCTCTCCATTTTCCTGGCCAGTTTTCCTGATTCTCATACTATCTGAAGTATTAGAGAGCAGAAATAAGTCTCTGTGGCTTCTGCTTCTTCTCATTCCCAGTGACTGGTTTCTTGTTGCCTGAGTTTCCTGAGCGTGTGTGTGCGTGCATGTGTGTGGTGTTTATAGCAGCAGGCATCTTTACAATAATTTATTCAGCATGAGGACATTTTAGGAAACCTAGTCTACTCTTCTTCCATCACAAAATCTTGCAAAGTTCTACTCTTCTGTAAAATGTGGGCTTTGACAGTTGGACTCCCTTCAATTTGTAGCTGAGCTTCTATGAAATGACTTGAAGCAGTTAGTGCTAGGTGCCATGGTGTGTGTGTGTGTGTGCACACGTGCGTGTGGGGAGTTGGAATGATGGCTAATCCTTCTTTCAGTCAGTGCCCTCCCTCCCATGCCCGCCTGGGCAGAGTTGGCCGAGCCAGGACCCGTGTGGCTGGCCTGCCGAAGACACCTTGCTGTATCAGCTCCTGTCATTCCCTCTTTGTGGTCCCTCACTGAGGGTGACTCCAGTTGTCCATAGCTGTTGTCCTCTGACTTGGACTTCCAAGGGCACACCCACCCTCCTTGACTAGCTTCTGCCTTTGCTGCCAAGGCTCTGACTCCAAGGGGCGTTTGTTAAATGTCCTTGGATACAAATGTATCCTTGAAAGACACAAGGTATGAAGGAGATCTGAAGCTACACAATCAGTCCTGTGCTGCAGATTCCCTTTTTCCATTCAATGCTGCCTTTGAGATCTCTCCATGTTGCTAAATTTGGCCTCTCGCTGTGACTTAGAATTGAGCCACGTTTTCCCCACATTGCTTACTCCCAGGTTTCTTCCTGCCATAAACAACACTGTGCATACACCTTATGGACCTGGGTGAGTCTCTCTAACTCACAGAACAGATGCATGCTTGCCTTTAGCAAGTACTGCAGAATGCTCTGCCTGATTCCTCCCCTGCGAGGCATGAGCCCAGTCATCTTCAGTTGCATAAGTAGCAGAAAGAATGGTCCAGGTTTGGACCAAGAAATAGCAGTAGGCACCATGAGAAAAGGATAAAGTACATAATTTGAAAGCAGATCCCAAGGTACTTTGCAGTAGAATCCTTAAGGGTGTAAGAAAGCAGGGGAAGCAGAGGCCACACCAAGTAACTGAACCTGAGGAGCTGGGTGGTCGTCACCTGAGCTGCAGCCTGGGAGCCAGGAGAAAGAGCCAAGGCTCTTGAGTGGTGAGCGGGGGTCTAATAGAGCCGGAAGGGAGCAGGGAGCAGGCCAGCCCCTACGCAGTTTGAGCTTCACGGGCGATGCCTATGCTGCAGGCAGAGGTTTGGGGCTTGTCCACACAGGTGGCGATGAAAACCAGGAGGTGGGTGAAATGTCCCTGGGACGTGCACGGAGCAGGAGGCGGGGGCAAATCCTGAGCCCCTGATAAGCTGGGGACAAGGGGAGGAAATGGCCAAGGATCGAGTGGGCTAGCCACTGAGATGGCTGCACTGGAAGACAAAGGCAGAAGCTCCGCCTGGAAGGGCAGACTGACCTGCTAAACCCCTCAGCAATTCAGGAGAGAACCACACGCTGGCCCTGGGTCACTGAGAAGGAGGCTGCCAGTCACCCAGGAGGGAGTGGCGGGGGTTGGTTCCCACCAACATTGGACGGATTTGGGGAGCACAGCACCCAACACAGACAACATCTGTGACGAGCATTGGTTCGCCCAGGAGAGTAGAGGAGTCAGAGCGGCACAGGAGAGAGCGTGCTTTTGGGTTTTTTAGGTGAGAAAACTCATCACTGTGGATGTCATTGTCCAGGTGGTCCACGGCAGGAAGATAGAGGGTGCAGAGGGAGGAGAGGACGGTGGGGACAGGGTCTTGGAGAGGCCAGTGTGCCTGACAGCTAGTGCCGATGGACAGTGGCTTTGGACTGGGGCAGAAAGAGCTCGCCTCCGGGAACAGGCGGGAGGCAGAGTGCTCACCTCCCGGGGCCATTCGAGTCACAGCAGTGATGGAGGCATGTGGACACCCGTGAGGACTTCAAGGCTGCGAGCGAGGAGGGGATCTCGCTGGAGGCCTGGGGAGAGAAGGGCAAGTGTGAAACTCCCCTACCTGAGGGACACGCAAGTGAACCGGAGACACATTACGCCATTGGCATGGAGGCCTCCGTGAGGCCTGTGACCCCCGAGCCGGTGAGGGATCGCTGCAATCGCTGGATTTTCTGCAGTCAAGTTTCAGCGGCATCGATGCAGACGTCGATTGGGCAGAAGCTCAAATTAACCTGTGGCTTAGACAAGTGAACGTCACAAAGCAAGGCAGGGACAAAGGAGGTCAAATGCACTCGAGGGCACCTTGACCATGGGGCCTGCATGGGCGAGGAGAAGGACAAGGGCCTCAGTGGGCAGTGACCCGATCCGTGGCTGTGGCTGAGGTGCACCGGAGCACTAAGGGAGGGAAGCTGGAAGATGAGGGGCCAGCCCGAGTGTGGCGGGCAAATTCGAGACAAGATCAACGGTATCTGTTGGTGATCACAATGCTGGGCCTTGACCTCGGGGGAGAAGGGCTGCAGTTAGGTCTGAGGAGACCAGCAGGCAGGCGAGCACCGTCCCGGACTCTGGTCATGGCAGGGGGCTCTCCACAGCTCTCTCCACCCGTGCTCCCGGGCACCTTCATCCGCTCATCAGTGAGGACCCCGTGCTTGAGAGTTTGATGGAAAAGTCTGGGCCTTCTTCTATTTGGGGAAGACTTTGACTCCCATTCTAGATTCTTCTCTGCTTTCCATCTGCTCAACTCTACTATCACTTCTGCTGATCCTTTTTAAGCATTTTATGATCGTTTTCCAGAAATTTTTCCTTTTGATTATATTTAAAATGTATGATACTTGTTCCCAATATTCATTTGTTCTTTTATTCAGTTAAATGGATAGTTCTACATCTCCGCAGTCTTTCTGGTTTCTGACAAACGAAGCCAACGCCATCCACTTCCTCCTGTGTACCATGGGAGAAGTTTCCCACAAGATTTGACACGTAGCACCCTCCTTTTTATAAGAATCTAAGCATTTCCCAAGTTCACTTTCTACTTCTTCATTAACACAAGGCTTGTTTAATGTAGTTTGCTTGTTTTTTTATGTATGGTATTTCAAACATTTTTTTGTTATTTGGTTACAGTATTATTGGACTATGGTCCCAGAACCTTGTCCAGGACCAGTTTGTGACTCAGAATTCACGGAGATCTTCCTCAAGATCCGACACACAGTTCATTCCTGTGATTGCATCTAATGTCCTTGGAGAAGCAGCGTTTCTCTTTTCTGGGATATAGATGCACCTGCTGCCGCTAGTTTCTGTGTTGTCAAATGTGCTGTATAATCAGTATTGTCCCCTTTGTGACTTGTATGATCACGTGCCTTCTATTTTATATTACTTACTAACTAAATCACCATCTGAATTTTCTTACTGATTTATATTTGATAGCCTATCTTTCCTAAACCCCTTTATTTAAATATATGCAGCATGTGTTTGTTTGCCATGTGTCTCCTTATACCAACCAATTACTAAAACTGTCTGTCCTTGATAAACTTAGCGTATTTATATTTACTGGTGTTACTAATCCTTGTATTTAGTTTTATTTACTATACTTCTTTTTAATTTTTATATTTTTCCTCCTTATTTCTAAGTAGGTATTTTTTTCTCCTGGTTCAAAAAGTTATCCATTTTACTTTTAATCTTCTCTTGCCATCTTATTAAAACCTACAGTTTACTTTTCCCACTAATTTCTTCTTAATCCACTTCCATTTCTCTCCCTGACTTGAGCATTTTCCTCCCTCCTGTGGGCTTTCCAGGGATCTCTGAGCCTGCCTTCCACCTGGGCTGCTACCCCTGTACTGTCACCTGGAGTCTGGGGTTCCTGTGACTGCTCCTCCCATCCTTGGTGGCTGTGGTTTGATTTAGGTCACTGCTTATAGAGAACGCAGGCATATGTCTGCTTAACCTTGTTACCAAACACAGCCCAGGGTGCCTCTGGATTCCTTTCTTTGCTGGTGGGCTTATGTGCTCGCAGTGAGCTTTTAAGGAGGAATAAGCACTGGGTGGCCCACATCCAATATGATGGGCCAAGGTTGATGTGTAGGCTTTGCCTCCTCTGTTGCCTTGAAAGCATGACTGGGGTCTATTCCTGTGTCCATCTGTGACTGCCTGCCCTCCTACCCACCTGACCTCTGGCTCTGCAGGTGAGCTGCTGCTTCTCTCCGAAACACTTTGCACTTACCATTGTTTCTGATGTTCTAACATGGTTGTGGGTTCTCTTACCTGTCCTGCTTGATATGTTTATACCCCAAGCTCAGTCTTTTTAATCTGAGGTCTTAAACTTTCTTTAAGATTCTCTATGTCATTATTTAAGAAAACATATCTTCCCCTCTGCTTATTTCTCAACCTACTAAGTTTCTCATGTTAGAAAGATTAATCCTGTTAACTTTGCTCTTGAATTTTTCCATCACTTTATCCCTAATTGAAGTATCTGGTGACTTCCTCTCCTGCTTTTCCCACCTTATTCTACCTATGCTGCCTAGAATCATACATCCAGTGCTCGATCACTGAGCCACGTCTCCAGCCCTACCTAGTCCTTCTTTTGTGTTTGTTGCTCCGCCATCTTGAGATCCATGCAGGAAATTTCCCTTGGTTTTACATGGCAACAGCCTCTCCTCTCTGCCTCTCACCTCTTTGAGTTTAGCTCTGTGGGTCCAGCCCTGCACTTCCTGGTCTGAACGGAAGCTCTGCCTCTCATGAGCTCCTGTGGTTTCCAGGGAGATGCCTAACTGTTTCTTGCTTGGAGACTTTACAGATCCTTGGAGTTTAATCTCTTCTTAGGTGCCCTCTCTCAACAGGCGCCTCTTTGGGCAATGTGATAATATATCCTGTTCTCTCTTCTCCCCTCATTTGGTCTGGAAATAACCAGAAAATATTTTCTCCCATTTTATCTAGTATAAATTAATATCAGTATCTAGTATAAATTAATACATGCACATTATTAATCATATGTATACGATATCACTTATATATATAAAATCATTTATATATGTGTGTATGTGTATATGATGCCAAATATGCATTATACCCTATCAACTATGTAGATATAAATTAATTATATCCATATGTGTGTATTATGTGTGCAATGCCAATCATAGATATCCTATCCATGAAGTGTTTATGAATCAATTACACACTTGCGTATGTGTGGACAAAGCTGCCTTTCTTGGGGCAAGCTCATGGCTGCTGAAAGTGCTGGATTAGACAGGACACAGAGAGAGTACCAACAGTCCAACAAGCATGCCCTCACTCAGGTGCGGAGCTGCTGCTGGCACTGCCTGGCCACCTTCTCCCATCATCTCACCTGCTGCTGAACCGGGCGGATCGCTGCACCTAGGGGAGGAGAAATGGAAGCACGGAGAAGTGGGGCAACTCTTCAAGGGCAGTCCAACCCACGCACGACTGACATACATTAGCACTGAAGTGTCTTCTCCTTTGCATGATCTAAAAAATGAAGGACAAGTAGACGTAGAACTTTCTGGAAATTCTGAAGCTGTGAGAATGTCTTTTCTTCCCCTTACCAGAAAGAACATGTGGATAAAACCCGAAATACCCACCTTCTTGATTTCTCAGCATTCTTTACAGACACTCCATCAGCATGAGCTAATGTAAGAAAATGGTTGTCGCTCTCGTGCTGATTGTTCAACTCAGTGTTTCTTGCATTCAGGAAAACATCAGGGAAGGAGCTCAGGAAAGTAAAGAGAAGGAGTCCTGGTTGCAGCACTGGCTCAGTCTCAACTAACAAACTACTTGGCCCGATCGCAGCGCCAGCTCCTCCTGGTGACTGGTTTTCCCAGCTCACGACGCGAGCCGTCTGCCTTGGTCCTGCCCCACAGGTTCAGGGGCGCAGAAGAACCCAGGGGCGTGCTGACCCTGGATGTGGTTGTGACTGTGGGACTCTGGAGACCACAACTCTCCTAGTCTTTTTCTTCATCAGTCACAAACCAAAGGTAACAATGTCAGCTACCTTGGAGAGGTGAGGTGAGATGCCTCTGAAAGATTTAAGGCAAAATTAGTTGTCTTTCCCCTCAGTTTCCACATAATCTTGCTCATGTCTGTGCCAGAGGAGATTAGAGTGATCCACATTTATCTTCTTAAATTCACAGCTCCGTACATAATATCTGTAACACGCCAATTCCAGATGTAGTCAACGCATGAGCAGCAAAGAATGTGGGTGAGGATTTTAGCACAACTTTTGGGAAGACATAATTCAACCCATAATAGGAGACTCGAAAGTACTCACGATGCAGTGACGTGTTTATGTATGTCTATCACATGCAGGTCTGTGCTAGGTGTTGAAATTTAGCAGGAAGTGGTCAGTCCAGTTGGGACAGACAAACACACAACTGCAAGTGACCGTATGCAATTACATGACCACAACTGTTTACATGCTTAGTAAGGAGAATATCAAGGGGGAGGGTCCCAGAAGTCCTGGGGAGGGACACTTCCTCTGTGTCTTCAAAGATGAGTCAGAACCCACCCTGGGGTGGTCACAGGGAGCTCCTTACAGACCAGAGAGGGTGGGATTCCAAGTCCCTAGGTAGGAGAGAGTCATCGGAACTCAGGGAGGTGTTGTGTAGCGCCAGAGGAGAGCTCAGAGGACCTGGGCTTAGCAACAAGGAGGCACAAGGAGCCAAATCTGCCACTGTCCCAAGCATCCGTGCTTCTCAGACTCAGTGGTGATCCAGGCACCCTAGACCCCACAAAGAGGCCCCAGGAGCCCTCGTCCACACCTGGGTCTCTGTGTTGGTTCCGTGAAACCCTCTTGCCCACCACGTCGGGGTGAAGACATGGGGAACCCTTCAAGAACTTCAAGAGGGGGCAGCTTTCTGGCCCTGGGGAGCAGCGTCTCTGGGACAGGGAGTGCTGACCCTCACCTCCACTAGGCGGGGTCCTCATCTGTCTCCTTCAGGGGCCCTCTGAGAATGCTCTGCACTCTGGTACTTTCCTCCTCTGCAGAAATCCTTAGAACTAGCATTAGGAAGCATAGGCGTAATTCCCGCCCTTATTCACAAAAGGTGGGGGGACTCTTGGCCTGTGTCTACAGCTCAGGGGAGCCCCAGGCTGAAGCTGCAGCACAGGCCCCCATCGCAGCCCAGACAGGCATGGAGACAGAGGCCGGCATCACAGGGCTGCGTAGTGCCAGATTCTACATGCAAGCCAAGCAGAGGCATGCTGGCTCTCCTCCTCCCTACGGACACCGCCATGCAGTCTGATGCAATGGGAGGCGCACATCCAGCTCGCCTAATGCCTCGGCTTACTTATCCCTCTCTGCTCCCCAAGTCGACCTCCTCATGTAGGGAAGCCAACCCCAGGGCTTGGCCATCCTGAGCTCCGTCCCCTGTCCACAGGTAGGAGTCCCCCAGGGTGCCGTGTGTGCCAGTGTGTCCCTTGCAACACCTTGAGCAGGAATGTGGCTGACAAATCAACCCCCCCCCAGGTGTGCCAACCTTTTCATCTCTTGATACTGAGTCACTTCACGTTCGCTGACAATCATCTCGCTGCCAGCGTGAATCATCTCCACGGCTTCCAGATTCGTCTCTGATGGAAACGTCCCTGCCTGCGTCCATGGGATTCTGAGGCTGCCAGGTGCCTGACCCAACCTGTAGTGGAGGAGGCATCCCCAAGAGGACCGTAGGGAACCAGATGGTGCCCTTGAACCAACCTACACTGCCCGGGTTTCAGCCCGTTTCCAGCTCCTGATGCCAGAGGGGCACCAAGGAGCCCTGGGCTGCACTGCCCGCAGCGAGCAGGCCAGCCCCTGGGCCTCGCCACGTCTGTGTCGGAAGTCCACGGCCTTGCCCAGGAACATGCCAGATCAGCAGTCAGAATGGAAGGTCACCCACACCCGAAGCAGGATGATTTTCAACCAGAGTTGGAGCGGGTCTACCCTGTGGGCACCATGTCCATCCTCATGTCTGTCCCTCCTCCTGTGCTCCCTCCTGAGGGCGGGCCTTCCCCTGCATTTTTCCAGGTAATTCTTTTCCATCTGTTTGTTTTTAGATTCAGCGGCATTCGATCGCGGTTTGATTTTTGGAGATACTCTCTTGTGTTCTTCCCCTTTCTTAAGCTTGGCTTTATCCCGGTCCCCTCCTGGATTTCCCTGAAACAGCCACTGTTCCTCCCACGCCTTCCAACAACTCCCTCCGGCCCTCTGCGGGCCCCTCCTCCACGCCCATCACGTCGTCTCTTGGCTAACTCTTACTCATCTGTGCTTCTCCATTGGAGGATTGTGCCCTGAAAGTCCCTTCCCAGCCCTGTTCTCGTGGCTCCCTGGGCAAAGGTCTTTCAGAGGACTGCACCTCGTCCCAATTTCTTGGCTACAGCATATGCTTCCTGAGGTAGGCACTACCTGCCTCGCAGGACTCCTGGACAAACTAGCCTCAAGAAACATCTGGCTGACCAATCAGTCAGGGAGCCCAGGCAGCCAACAGATTCTTGATTCTTGGGAAGGAAGCAGCCTCTGCAGTAGGGGCTTCATCTCTGGGGAGCCTCAGCTTCTACTGTGCCTAAAATCAGCTCGTGGCCCATTGCCACGCCTGTCTCAGACTGGCCATGCCCAGGTGGTCCTGGGTCAGGCTGTGAGCAGGGTCAGATCTCTGAGCTCTGTGGGTTCTGGCTCTGTGTTTGGCTATTGGGATTCTCACCTGCCCCCACCATCTCACCTGCTGGGTGAAGAGGAACAGCAGCAACCCTCTTTGACTTTGGAAGTCCATAATTCTGACTCCTACTGGACCATCAAGGGGGCCAGGTTGCTTGATTTTTCACAAAACTGCATTGATGGGTATTTTAGCCTCCTGAAACTTGGTAAAGTCATTTAAGGTGGAAGTCCCCATAATTTTATACTTACATTTTTGAGAACCCATAGGGGAAGTTCCTCTCACATATAAAAATCAGAGCCCATGTGGCTGGCTGTTTTCTGCTGTCTGTTTAGGGTGATCACACTATGACTAGTGTGCAGATGCTCTTGACTCACAACCTGAAAGCCGTGTGAGGCACACTCAACACACCCAGCCAACCAAACACCGCAGCTCAGCCCAGCCGACCTGAACATGCTGAGAACACTTGCACTCGACCAAGTTGGGCAAAGTCATCTAGGGCAAAGCCTGCGTTCGAATGAATTGTTGACTATCTCACGTGATTCACTGAACACTGTGCTTAAAGTGAAAACAACGGCTACGTGGTCTGCACCATCGTAAAGTAGAACAATCACGGGTCAAAACACGCGCGGTCGGGACTGTCCCCGTTCATCTTTCCCTTGGCTGCTGGGAAGCTCGGAGCACACTGTGCTGCCCTGCCCACCTGTGTGACTCAACGTGTGTGTACTCACCTGTGTGTGAGATGACAGGTCTGTTATGTGTCACCGTTACGCATTTGAAAGCTAAGGCTCCTGTCATGGCTGCTCTGCAGTGGGTAGAAGGACCTACCCACCAGGCCCTGGGAGGCACTGAGGACACAGCCAAGTCCTCCTGGGTCTGTCATGCTACTCCTCACTTCCCTACTTTTTAACACCAGCAGACAACCTTCTTAGAGGTCAGCCTCGCTTGCCGAGGGCCTCTGCCCTCCTGCTGGCCCGTACTCCGCTGCCTGAAGGCAGTCACATTCCCTCTCAGTTTTCCACACGAGGAGAGGGACCTTCTGCTGGGAGTCTATGGCCAGTTTGTGACTTGCCAGAGCCATGCAGTTGGCCGGGGGCTGCTCCCTCCTCCAGGGTAGCCATACCTCTGGCGTGAGTGGAACAGGCTCAGACGGCAGCTCTCCGTTCTCCTGAACCAGACATTCCACCTAGTGTCTCTCGACCCTCGTTTCTTCAACAGTAAATGTGAAACCATGGAGGGCTGTTGTGAAGTTCAACGAGAGTGCAGGAGGACATCTCGAGCCCAGTGGATGTTTGTCCAGAAGATCAACGAACCCTGGGTCCGAGTCTGGGAACTTGGATTCCAAACCTGGTGCCCCTTTCTATTTAACCACATGCCCAGAGGGCCAGTCCAAGATGACGGTAGCCTAGAAGGAAGACTAGCTGATCATAACACACCACCGCTGAGGTGCCAGTAAGACTTTTCCGCCCATCGCCATGTCTCGCCAGAGCCCGAGATCGTCACAGATCCCCTTGGTTCTCCTTGGTTGAGAGGGAAAATATCTGCCCATGGGTGATGCCCACCAAAATAGGGAAGAATGTCCAACAGCAAGCAACCCTGGACCCGGGTATCAAGCTTTCCCCTCCCGACCTGCTGACAGAGGCGTCTTCCAGAACTAGTGGGAGACTGTCCTCCCATGTCCCCCCACAACGTGGTACCAAACTACTGCAGCTCTTCTGGGGACCCGAGGACCTGAGCTGCACAGAACCATCCTCACTGCAATAGAACATTCGCTTCAGGAGCTCCTAAGTCTGAGGGCAAAACAACCTGTGCTTGTTTAAAACATGTCACCTGAGCCAGGCATAGTGGTGCTCGCCTGTAATCCCAGAGACTCGAGAAACTGAGGCAGGAGGATCACAAGTTCAAAGCCAGCAACTTAGTGAGGCCCTAAGCAACTCATTGAGACTCTGTCTCTAAATAAAAATACAAAAAAAGGGCTGGGGATGTGGCTCAGTTGTTAAGCACTCCGGGGTTCGGTCCCCAGTTCCAAATAAATAAATAATGTCACCTTAATTATGCCAGGGATCATCCTGGCTCCACAGAGGTTGAAACCATGTTTGATGCTGGAAGTCCCGTTCCAGCACGAGATGAGGAATGTATTTACCTTTCAACTTTCATGTTTTCATGGTAAAGCGATTGCCAGTGACTGAACACTCTTTTCAGTATGTTTTCGATTGGTGTCATTTACCATCAAGTGACAAGAGTGCAGCAATGACTGAAAACTGCTTTTAAATCCCGGCCTGAGAGTCGGGTGTCGACCTGGGTCACCGCAGAGTCTCTTAGTGCCTTTCTTCAAGTCACAATTGGAACTCCTGACACAGTTTTTAAAGAAAGTCTTTCAAAAATCCGTTAAAAGTATTTTTTTCTATCTTGATAAGGATTCAAAAATAAGGACTTACATCATGAGCTGGGGGGTCAGGAAACATGATCTGTTGCAATACCGTTGAATCGATTTCTCTGTAGCGATGCGGCCAAACACGTGAATACGGCGATGTACAGTGGCTCTCAGGTTTCCTAGAGATCATGTGCCAGCAAAGGCCTCCTTAACCTGTGTGCAAGGAACTGATAGAGTACAGGACCAGCAATGTCCCTATCTAACTGGTCCCTCGAGACTCTGCTTTGTGGCAGCCGGGCACACATGAGGCCGCATGCTGGGACCGAGCCGCCCGTGGGGGCCTTCCTAGGGGCCCCTGAGTAGCTCCAGTGGACGGCGCGTGTGGTGAGCAGCTTCACAGCGACTCAGGCACAGAGGCATCCTCCTGATTCACAGTGGCCGGGCCAGGAAGGCCCATAAAGAAGGTTACTGCCTGCACCACAGCGGGAGGGTGGCGCGAGAAGAGCAAGGGCGATCCAGGAAGCAAAGAAGCCAGGGTGAGGAAGCATCTAGAAGGTGGACCAAGGTGGTCGGCAGGTTCCGCAGGGAGTCCTCTCTCCCTCTCTCTCTCTCTCTCCAGAAGAGAAAGGAGAAAGCACACAGAGAAGTTAAAGACTAAGGCCACAAGCTGACGTGAGGCTTAATCATAAGGCTCTGGACTATCCAGCTGGGGTGTAGACCTGATCCTCAACAGTGGAGGTCATTAGAGCCCTTCTGCTGATTTGGTTTCTTGAGCTGGAGAGCATCTTGGTCCACACTGAGCTTCGTGGTGGTGATTTAATAACGATGAGGGTGTTGGATCCAAAATGAGGGGCGTTGCGAGGTGAGTTCGGGCAGCCAGGGAAAGTTCCACAAGGAGCCAGGGAAGCAGCAGGGGTGGGGAGCTCACAAGTGAAGAGACCCTCGGCTCCAGGGACAGCACGGCGTCCTAGGACCAGACACGGCGGCGTCCGGGGAATCCACAGGTGGGAGGCGGGCAGAACCTTCAGCCTCTGCCTGGGCTGGAAGGTGGAGGCTGCCCCCAGGTTTCGGGCCTCGCCTGAGGCAGGAGCCCCGGTCAGGCCCGCCCACACCCGTCCACCAGACAGGAAAGGACACCAGCCCACCCGGGACCCTCCTAACCTCCCAGGCCACACCCTGGCCGTGACCTCCCGGTGGCTCTTGTGCCTCTCCCTCTTCTGCTCAATCCAGTTTCCGTTTAAAAACCACTGAGCTTCTGCTGCCAGTGCACCTCGCCCGTAGACCTTCATGGCAGACCCCTCCCTTGGCTTCCCTGCTTCCGCCTCTGCCCCCTGAGGAGGCAGGTTCACCCACGCCCTTTGGCTCTGGCTCCCCCATCTCTGAGGTCCTCCCCTGGCCCGAGCCTGAGCCCTTTCTCCAAAACTCATCAGGGGTTCGTTTGATTGCATGGAAAGTCTCCGAAGCTGGTGGCACCGTCTGGCACTTCCCTCAGTGACCTGCCTTTAAAAAGGCCTTGCGTGTAGAGGTGTTTTAATAATAGCAATTTGCCAAATGGGTGCAGGAGAGAAACGTCAAGGGGTGTTCCACCTCTCTCCAGGGTTCAGAGCCGAAGAGAATTTTTTCTTGCATTTTCACCCCCAATGGGGGGATTCAAACACAGAAATTCAGAACGTGGCTATTGATAATCTGCTGGGCAACTTTCTAAGAATTAAAAAGGCAGTATCTAAATGTTTGCAACATGCAGCACTCCTCGAGTGTGACCGTAGTCCTTGTGATGTGGAATAGCTTCCCAGGCACGGATGATAGGAAGCTGCCCTGTCCTCCGGAACAGGAAGGGAAATACTGTCTTCAGTTTCAGCCTCAAGTTTCTTCAGGAATGCAAACTCTGCGGAGCGTGCGGAGCGTGCGGAGCTGCAGCCAGGCCTTGGCCAGGCACTCATTGCTCTGTTGGCTCCGGATTCCCTTCTGACTGCTGGGCAGTCTCGCAGGAGGTACGGCGCGTGGGCAGCAGGGCAGCAGGCAAGACTTTGTGGAGGGCAGGACCTGCTGCTGGGTTGGGACTAGGCGCCACCCACAGGTAGGGCTGCCACCGTGCCTCCACAGACGCCAGACCTCACGGCCAGCCAGAGCGCCTTCCCTGGGCAGCCCTGCAGGCTTGCTGTTCTCTCTTTAATTTGACATCATTTGGAAGCAGTGAGAGGCCAAGACCATCCCATTTCACAAGTAGGAAAAATGGGGCGGACAAGAACAATTCAACCCTTCTGGAACCGGGTCCTGGAGCTGGGCCTGTCCTCTGCACTCTGGGTTTCCGGAATGTTCTCCATTCCCCACAGGCCTGCCTTTGCCTCAGTCTCGGCATCGCTCTTTGCTTAGATTCCCTCCAGGAACTGTGGTGCCCTCTTCCTGCCCAGGGACAAGCTCCCCTCTCTGTACTCAATCGCCCAGCATCTTCCTGAGCCCCACGTTGCTGACCAGAATCCTCCCAAGGCGCTCTTCTCCCCCCAGGCAGGAGCGGCGTGTCCCTGTTCTGATCCACTGACCTTGGTCATCATCGAATGCTGACCTAAGCGGAAGTCCTGGTTCATACTAAAGCACATCTTTCCTTCAGCAGTCCCAAAGGACCGCAAGAAATGCCCGCGACTGGCTTAAGTCATCTTCCATGTGCCGGGTTCTCAGGTTGAACACCACTGGCCAAGAGAACCCTGCTCCAGATGGGAGGCCATAATGACAGCGAGCACGGTAGAGAATTAGATTTAAAGACACATTTGGAAGAGCCGAGTGATACAGAATACACCAGGCGGAGCCTGGTAACGGGGAGAGGGTGGCAGGTCGTGTTCCTCAACAGATGGGCTGGATGACCCTTACTGAGAAGATGAGACTTGGAAACAGATGGCAAGGATGTCTGGGGAACAGCCTCTGGGCAGAGGAGGCAGAAGTGCAAAGGCCCTGAGGCAGACACTTCCTGCTTTGTCTAAGGAACAGGAAGTCAGTGTTGGAGCGGAGTAATAGGAGACCGTGGTCTTCAATGAGGTCACATCAGGCAGTGCCCTTGGCCTTTTAGGAAGGCCGGCTCTTATCTGTTTGAGATGGTGAGCGTCTGCAGGCGTTTGGGCCTCTAAGGGCTTACTCTGCTCTGTGTTCGTAAGGGTCATTCTGGCGACTGTGCTGCAGACAGAGCTAAGCAAGCCGGAGCAAAGGCAGCCAGGTGGAGCTGCTGTGGGATTCAAGCCAGCGTTTGCCAGGGCTTGGAACAGGGGCTGCAGTGAAGGAGCGGGCAGTGCAGGACTTGGGGTGTGGCTCTTCTGAGGGTCGACCCAAGGATTTCCTAATAGGCAATGTGGTGGTCTGGACAGCAGGAGACTGCCGCTGCGACGACGGGGGCTTCAGTGCAGGTGAGCCGAGGTCCTGGTGTCCCCCAGGCAGCCAGGAGGACAGCGGCTAAGCGGGGTGAGGCAAGGGGACGCCAGGGTCACCCCCGTGCATCCTGAGTACGTGGACGTAGCGTGGAGCTTTGCAGAGGAGCTGTGACCCAGAAGAAAAGTGCCGTGCTGTGGGGGCGACACGAGACAGCCTGCTTCCGCCTGAGGATCGGGTCCTGGGCAGGACGAGCACAGCACCCTGTGGGCACGCCGAGCGCAGGACTCAAGTCCACCTGGAGGCAGGCGGCTTCGGAAGCGCAGGCAGCCCCCGAAGAGCTGCTGCAGCGCAAAGTGAGTCTGCGGCCAGCACTGCAGAGGGACGCGGAGCGTGTCCAGGCTGCGTTTGCTCAGACTGGGGCGCCGGCAGCATGTTGGCGCAGTGCTGCTTCCAAGCAGAAGGGGGATGGACGACGAGGGAAGGACGGCAGCGGGGGAGGGGCCTGGGGTGGGAGGGGGTGCGGCTGGGAGCACAGGGCAGCCGTGGTCTCAGAGGAGCCGAGCAAGCAGGTGGGCGGAGGTCCCAGACGCCAGCCCCAGCATCCAGGTGCTGCCTCAAAATCGCATCAAAACTCCAGGGCGTCCTCTGTCACTCTCGTCCCCTGCCCCGCCTGCGGTTCATCTGGTTGTGCCTTCTGTGACGCCACCTTGGTTGGTCTATGACAGCCGTCACGGGCAGAGGCCCTGGCAGGGAAGGCACCCACCCCCAGGTCTCGCCCCAGCTTCTGTGCCCACCTGGCAATGTGGTGGCACTGGGCCTGATGCCACGCCACCAGGGAGATCACAGCCCTGCATCCAGTCACGCCAACCACGGAACCCGAGTGAACAGCCGAAGTGACTGCGCACTCCTCCAGGCGCCGACGCTGCAAAAAGAAGGGACCTCGTGGTCCTGGTTATATCCTCACTGCCATTCCGTCTGATTTCACCAACTGAGCAGGGCCTCCATTCACCAACTGAGCAGGGCTTTCATTCACTGAGTAGGACTTCCATTCTCTGAGTAGGACTTCCATTCTCTGAGCAGGGCTTTCATTCACCAACTGAGTAGGGCCTCCATTCTCCAACTGAGTAGGGCCTCCATGAGGCTCTTCCCACTGTAAAAGACCATGTACTTCAACTTGATTTTTAGTATACAAAACGTTTTGTTATTTTTATCACCCTGATGTTTACCTGCCCTCTAGAAAACTACATCCCCAAATGACAATCCTAAAATTATCCCTATAATAAGGCATTTTTCGCTTGGCAATGGTGGTTTAAGTGAAAGTTGCTGTGTCAACGCAGGAATGCTCACAGGGGAAATGACTGGACAAGAGCTGTAACCTGGTCCGTCCGTTCAGCTTTCTCTCCTCCAACTTATTCTTGTCCCGTGTTCTGGTCACAGTTGTGAACAGCTCACCGCCACACAAGCCAACAAATCCTCCAGCATTTCTCACTCAAGATAGAGCCCAAGAAAGACAATCAAATGACCAACCACTATAGAATCTAGCGCTAAACCCATTTGTGCCTCATTATTTCATGATAAGTTTACAGAGTGTGTATCATCAAGACACACCTTGAGAAAACATGCCAAAAGCATAAAGAGGATTTGCGATTTCTCCATTTTTTCCAAAGCTTTGCAGAAGGAGGTACCAAATGATGGATTTCCAGCGCTAAGAACAGGGAGCGAAGGTGCAGAGGGGACAATCACCAGACACTTGTGAGCCGCAGACGGCATGGCCGGCGTGACCATCCCTCTCTCAGCAGCCGTGCCGCTCACGGGACGCTGGCTGGCGGGATCGCCAAGGCCCGAGGAGGAACACACACCAGCTTGCACGGCGGCTGGTCGCTGTACAGGTACAGGCTTCTGCCCCAGGTCTTTGTTTGTTTCCTTCTGTGAAATAAGAGCCAAGAGCCACAGGAAGCATGCACCAGACTCACCGTGCCACCCTGAAGTCCCAAGGGAGCCCGAGAGAACACCAGAGGGACTTCGAAGGAAGGGGTGATGCCTGTCACGTGCTGCTCCTCAGACGCACGTGGGGACTGTGTGGTAGCAAGGATTTCCCACCCATCTTGCCGCATTCCTCGCAGGTGGAGCAGAGTGGGGGTTCTAATCCTCTGATGCCGTGGTGCACGGGAGAGGAACACTTCCCGAGGTCCCTTTTCTGTCTTGTAAAGGGACAGGCTCCTTGGCCTGCATCCAGTCAACAGATCTCTCCTGCCTCAGGCTCAGAGGCCACAGGCTTCCACCAGACGCACGTGAGCCCAGACAGCATCACCCAAATCCTCCCTTTGCTTCTGAGCACCTTGCTTCCCTCAGGTCCTCGGGGTGTGCGACTCTCCACCTCCAGTCCTGCTGCGTATCCCTCTCAACCTCACTCTGCTTGGCCACACTGGCCTCGGTGGCTTCCTCCCCGGGACTCCCACATGCTGTTCCCACCTGCCCAGAGTGGCCGCCTGTCTCTGCTCAGACCACTCCGGGCCCCTTGCTCCACGCAGATGTAACTTTCCCAGGGCGCCCGGTCCTGGCCAGCCCGTCCCACTCGGCCTCCTCCAAGCAGCCCGTTCACGGGGTCGATTCTGTGTTGACTTAAGCCAGTCGTTCACCTGCTATGCTCAGCCACGTGCTCCAGGAGGGAGAAGCACCCTCGTGTGTGCCTTTCCCGAGCCTTGGCTGGTGTCGTTCCTGGCCCCCGCAAGGTGCTCCATAGAGAAGATTTGGCCACTAAACATGTGGATTTTAAAACATGCATTTAAATAGTCTTCACAAGAAGATCAGCTGTACATCCCCGTGATTCCATGCTGAGTGCACAGATGTGCACAGATGGGGAAACTGAGGCTGAGAGACATCTAGTGATATCTGGAAGGCCATTTAGTAAATAAATAAAATGTAAAAATGCGTTTTCCAAGGCCCCATGCACAAGTATCCATCTTGACCTAAAATAAGCGCGTGTGTACATCAGGAAGGAAGGAAGTGCGGAGGCCCGAGGGCGGGAGCTCGGGGCCCAGGCCTTGGAGCCACGTGCTCTGTCCGTCCTCCTGGAGCAAGGCTGGAAGCGGCGGGGCCTAGAGAGCCCACTCAGCTGCCACCTGGTGCCTCTGTGGGAAGCCACGGGGTCTCTCCTCAGCGGTGAAATGGAAACGCTCCGAGTGCCCAGCTGGAGAAGGCTGGAGAAGGGAGGAAGGCCAGCCTCCGTCACCACGCACACTGCCACCCAAGGTCAGGGAGTTGCCAGAGCCGATGGCGTGGCAGCAGTGGGTGACAGACGCCAGACACAGGCTGGAGGCAGTGACCTCAAGCACATCTGGAAACGGGCCCGGAAGACGCACCTGCTTCAAAGGACACACATCCCCCCTGAGTCCCTCTACTGCTGGGGCCTCGCAGCTTGTGCAGCGCTAGCACTGCTGCTGAGTCCAAATGGAGAGTCGCCAGTGAAAGAGGAGAGCGCTCTGGTGAAACCTCGCTTCTCGGTTTCTTCTGGGTAGGATCCAGCCTGCACGGTCACAGAGGCAGAGGGCACAGGAGGCTTGCTCCACCCAGGCATCCGCAAAGGGAGAGGTGAGCCCGGCTGGAGGTGAGAGCTGGAGGAGAGCACCCTGCGCCCGCGGGAAGCCCTGGGGGAGGGCCACAGCCAGCCAGGGGCGGACGGGCCAGGGGGCCAGCTACTGAGTGCCAGGGTTGGATGAGAACCTGGACCAGGAAGCACTGGGTGTGGCCTCTCTGGGAACACCCCGAGCTGACAGACCGGGGCTGTGCCCACCGAGCATCGCTGCTGGATTCCGTACCTGCACACCGTGAATCCACAGCAGCTCACCAGCTCAGACAAAGCCCAAGGTTCCCGAAGATTCCCTTTCAGAAGGACCACTTTGTAAGAGGAAGTGTGTGTGTGTGTGTGTGTGTGCGCTCATGTGTGTGTTGTAACAGGACTTTGTTAGATGAACTTCCTCACCTTCCAACCCTTTCCCAAAAGAAAATACAAAAATGGGCCCAGGGAAAAGTTCCTGTTTGATGGAAAGTTCTGATAATCTTCAAGTAAAACAGTGCTGGCTGAAAGACTTTCCCCAACCCTAAAACCAGCCAGGCGCAAACATGCACCGTGAAAGACCTCGCACTACAACCTGTATGCTAAGAGTTTTTCTCTAAGACATAGGAGTTAGTTGTTTCTTGGGAAAATAAAATACACAGCCTACCAAAAAAAAAAAAAAAAAAATCAGAGAATTCTCTAGAAATCTATTCCAAAAAAATATGTTGGTGGTTCAGATCTGCTTGTCAGAGTTGCTATAAAAGCTGTTTTCTGGGGTCACTTGAAATACCTTCCTCTGTGGGCACAAAGCAAACTTGAGAGGTAGACCTAGTTGTCTATCTTTGGACCTTTGACCTGAAGTCTTAGAGACCTTTGCCAGTCTATTCTCCATGTGTGTAGTCTTAAAGCATTTGGCTATTACTGCTTTTGGCTTCAAAACATCTTACAAGCTCTATAAATAGAAGGTATTGATGTTTTTAAAGAGGCTGGTTTTCAGTCCCTGGCATTTTCTCCACTCAAAGGCTTAGTTCCAGGGTGTGTGTTTGTGCCCACAACTACCCTTCCCGTGGGGCCCTCTTTCCATTCCCTCAAAAGAGTAAACACGACAGCCACGGACCCAGCGTGTGGAGCTGGGGGCTCTTGAAAGTCACCTCCTGTTTATTCTAGAACCATCTTTTCTGTCCCTTCCCAGGGCAGGCTGGGCACCCGGACTGTCTTTTGCAACATCACACAGGGCTTCCAAGGACCCTTAGGAGCAGTGCAGGCCCAGAGGAAACTGAGGGTCTGCCATCGTGAGAACCAGGGCACAGGACCCACTTCCTGCGTGGGTCCCTCCTGCCCCCGTCATTCTGCACTGCTGCCCAGGCTTCAGGAGGATTTATCAACATGCGCGCGCGCGCGCACACACACACACACACACACCCTCAGGGGGTGTAAATCCCCATTAGCTGTCACAACGCAAAAAGTGGATTCCGCCGTGTTTACATGCAGCTCCGACTTCTCCGTCTCCACTGCCAGCAATCTAACCTCTTAAATAAACCTGACAGGCTCCTCATCCAATTTCACTTCAGATCCTTGAAAGTCTCTGTGCGATGCTTCCAGTCGAGTCCTGCCGACAGTCTGCACGGGTCTCTGCTCACCAACAGGCCTCTCACCCACAGCTGGATCACTGCCTGGGAAGCCGGGCAGGGTGGTTCTGGGGTGTTGCTGCCACTCCACGGAGAACACCTGCTCCCTGGGAAACAGTGCTGAGGGGCTCCTGAGCTGGGACCACAGACGCAGCCACCATGTCACGTGCAGATACGAAAGATAAACACAAGACGATATTTGCAAGTTACATCTACGACCAAAAGAAGGGGGAGAACTGCCTGCTTTCCGTCCGCTCCAGATGCCGGCCCCGCCCCCTCCTGCCATCTGTACTGGCGCCTCTACCGCCTTTCTTGATTAACAAAGCCCCACCTATTGATTCTGCTTTAATTTGCCCACCCTGGCTCCCCCCATCTCCTTTTGCCCCCAGAAAACACAAATCCTAACGGTAATTGCTTTGTCTGTGGGGGTGTGGCCTGGAAAGGCGGGGTCGCCCTTCTGGGAAGGTTTCCGATGACATAGGTTTTCAGATGTTCACTCGGGTTACAAATCAGGAGGAAAATTAAGGATCTGTCCCTTCTGATTTCCTCTCAGCAGTTTCTGGAACCCACATAGGGAGGAATTCAACTCAGATTGTATTTAGCCCAAGAGAAGAGCAAAGCCTTCCCCCGAATGCGGAGCTGATTAGCATCCAGTGTTCCTCATCCTGCAATCAGGACCTTATTAAAAAATTAATGCCTGCGAAATGAGGTTTTGATACAAAGCTGCTTGGCTGTGACTTTTTTTGGTTTTAAAAACATTAATCTCTTCAATAATTCATCTTTTATTCCTTTAGCCTTACTAAATATTAAACAGGTTAAAGTTAAATATTTGAAAACTAAACACTGGCTAGAATCTCAGAGAGGGCGCACCTCCTGCTGCCCAGGTCGATCTCTGCCTGTGTTCTGAGACGCTGGGTGTGGACTGCAGGCTTCTTCCCTGGCACGGTGCCCTGTGGGCAGTAAGGCGTCCACGCGTGCGTCCTCACCTCTGAGCTGCGGACACCATGACAGAAGTTTACTGTGAGTAACAACGGAAGCGGGAATTCCGGAACACAGAGGAGATGTGCGCTTCATTGGTCACCTAGGTCCACCCAGCAGAGACAGGGGTGGCCGGCTGGCGGTGGCCGACTGTGGGCAGCTCAGGCAGCCATCAGACCCACCCCTGGTCTTTGTTCTCCTGTCCCACTGCAGCCCCCCCATGTGACCCTCCTACTCTGAGGAAGGGAGGTAACTGCAGGATCCCCCTCCTGCAAACAATCTGCATAATTTCGTCTGAGTTGATCTGAGCCAAGAGACTTAAACTCCTCTCTCCTCCGGCCACCTGACAGCACGCATCTTTTAATTGTTAGCAGCACAGTTTCAAGTAGTAGAGAAATTAATTGTATAAGGCAATCTTGAGACATAACTTCCAAGGCACTTTTCAGCCAGGTTCTGTGCCGCTCCTCCACCGTCTGAGGCTCTGTCAGGGTCGATGGTGGTGATGGACCATCGAGCTGAGCAAACTTCTTTTTCTTTGAAATAGTCTGTTCACATTGACTGAGAGGTATGCGTTGCTCTGAAGGAAACATTGCTGGCTTTACATGCCCACCTTCACAGAAAAAAGTGTTTATTCCGAAATGGACCACTTGGAACCCCTTCAAAAACCAACACCAAAGAACGAGTTGCCCAAGGTAAAACCACACCCTGGTAACATTCTGAACCCAGAAACCAAGCACTATTTTAACCTAGAGAAGAGAGTCAAGTCGCATCTAAAGGTGACCTGCTCAGCAAGTCCTTCACCACGCTCACCCTGGTACTGCCTGGGATACCAGTGCAGCTGACACGTCCCTTCTGCACAGGTCGTGGGCCCTGCCAGCCCGGTCATGCTCCCCGACTGGGCCCCTCACCTCCTCTGTCCGACCCCCACCAGCTCCGCAGCACCTTCACTCTGTAACTGGCCGAGAGGTGTCTGGTGACAGCCGTGGTACTTCACAGGGTGTAGTAAGCTGGGAGCTGAGACTGGAATGGAAATACAATGAAAATGCTAATTGGCAACACAGATTCCACTTTCATGTTTTATTAATGACATCTGCACCGTATTTGTAAAACAATTTGCATAATACGATGATTCTCCAAAGAGGAGGGACCGAGCTCAGCACTGCATGTGGAATCAGCACTCTGCAGATGCTACGCCGCGTAAGCCTTCGAATTTGCTTTTGGAACTGCCCAGGATGAGGCCTGGGTTACATCTGAGTCAGTCGAGATTAAGTTTTTTAATCTACTTTTTTAGGATAGAGACTCATTAGTAAATATTCGTGGTGACTTCAAACCTGGTAGTGTCAGGGCCTTGTCTTAAAAAATTAGGAAAGATCCGATAGCAAATGAGGTACGTGAAGTGGAGAGCAGACGGGCTGGGAACTCACAAGGCAACGGGAATCTGGTTGCTGGTGCTTCCACAGGACTTGCTGGATCTCTAATACTTCCACTCATTTACTTCCTGCTCTGGCAATTTTTTCATAGAATGCCACATTGTGACCCCCCTTTCTTAAGCAGAGACAGGCCAGAATTGTTCTAGTGCTTTCAAGGAGTCAATGTGGGGGACAAGCTGAGGAAGCCAGAGTAGCACCCAGATGCAGTGAGGCAACCAGAGGAAAAGCCAGCTGGGGGGACCTCGGGGGTAAAGTCACGGCTTTTTATCTAAGAGATCCTGGGTTAGCTCACACAGATGGTCCTGTGCTGCTCAACCAGTCCTATAATGAGTCACCCTTTATGTAACATAAAGGAATACGTGTCACATAAGCATGGCTGCGTTGATGTGTTTTAAAAGTAACTTTCAGTTCCCCCTGTTCCCAGTCCACTGCCAGCCTATGAATCACCATGTGACTTCCAAGCCAGTGTGCTGCGTAGAATCCTTTGGGCCTGAAACACGGTACAGGGGGCTTTCTGTAGGGTGCTCGCTCCTCAGGCCCAGAAACCTCGGCGAACTCACCTCGGGAGGTGCCAGAGCACCCTCGGTCACTTCTCACTTGGGCTTTAGCCTCAGGCTGATGCCCGGCCCTCCTTGGACCCACTGCTGGAGCTGTTCCTGCAGGTACTGGCCCGCGTCACCTTATTTCAGCCACCGCTGCTTTGTCTTTGGTGAATCTACTCAGCAGCCCCACGGTCTGGGAGGCCGTGTGCCCTGCAGCCCTCCTGCACTCCAGATCCTGCCTCTCTGACAGGGAGGGAGTCCGTTCCTCTCCGCACCTTCCTCGCTGGCTGCAAGTTCTGAGTCCCAGTAGCGAGTATTCCTGGCTTGGCCAGTTTGGCTTCTTTCTATGAAAATCGGAAAAGGTGCGGGCGGCTTAGGATGTGGGCACGGTTTCTGCACGGACGCTGTCTCCAGCGGAACTCCAGCCCGGCTTCTTACCTGCTCAGACACCTGTGCCCTTACCTGACGGAGCAGGTCATCACAGCCACAGCTGTGGGAGGCCTGGCAGTTCTTCCAGCAGCGGAGTTAAAGCTTCCAGTAAGTTCAAGAGACGATGAGGCCTTCAAAGACCTGCCCTGATGACTCCCTTGGAAGAAGATTAAGAATCCGACCCACGCCGGAGGGAAGACTGTGTGCTCCTGCCAGGGCTCCTCCCAGACCCAGGAGGGTCCAGTGCAAGAGTCGAAACCCAGGCCTCCATCTCAATAGAAAAAAGGTTCAAACCAGACTATGTACTGAGAAGTGAAAAATGGCCTCTCCTCTAAAGCATCCTTAAAACTGCAAAGGAACCTAAAGGTGCACAGGTCCAGATGTCTTGGATAAGCTAGAGGGCGTTAGACCATTAATGAAATGATTACATACAAAACTCAAAAGTTGTCGTGTACTCTGCACAACATTTCCTTGACTTTATTTCAGAACATTCACTAATTAAGCTCCTATAATACAGCTCTTTTCACAAAATCTCTGTTCTACTGACACAAAGTATGTAATCATGTTTGGATCACTGTAGTTTGGGGCCCTCTGTAAGAATTTTTTGTTATTTTAGTTTGGAAGCAATATTAATCATATTCTTAAGGCAATTTGCAAGTTTGGAAATAAACCATGAGTTTAAACACTGTTGTATGGCCATGTAGGATGAGCCATGATCATTGGAGAAGATATCAAGATATTTTAGTTTCATCACATGAAATGACTGAGCCTTTTCAGTTAAATCTGTGACTGGATCCACATAATTTATTTTTCATTCCTCTTTCAAATTCTTCACTCCAGTGGAATTTTAAAGTAAACCAAAATTGGAAGTATATCGCTCAAGGTCAGAACAGTCCACATAGAAATTCATTTGCAACAACACCTCTTCACGATAGTTCTGCAAAATTCAAATCACCACTAACAAAACTTAACAACAAAATAGTCAAACAAACTGAAATGTGCTTTTGAAAAATCAATAAAACTCACCATTCTCATTAAGAATTTGCAATTTGGTGTTCAATATCCATTAAATTTCCATGTAAAGAATCCATATCATACTTCAAGATTGTACCGTCTAAACCTACAGACTTGCAGATTTATGATCAGTTTGACAGATTTAATGTCACCCCATGTTCCTGATCCGTCTTGTGTAATCATTGTGAAATCTGTGCTCATTCACAAAGACCTTTGGAACAAAAAACAGGACCATGAGAAGAAGGGGGAACAGTGGCCACTCAGCATCGCCGGGCAGTGACACTTCATCACGCGAGGGCCCGCAGTGTGTGCTGGCTGAGAAGGGGGTTTGACAACGTAATTACCTTGTCTTTTCTTTTACCCAAGTGCTCCTGCCTGGTCTCCCTTGCTCTGAGAAGCAGCCTCTCCCTCCAGGGCTGGCAGCAGCACGGCTCCAAACCTTTGCACAGTTAGTTGCCTTTTATGACAGACATGTCCCAGACGCAGAGAGGGGTTCCTGGGGACCTTGGTGGAGCTACAGTGACAAGGTGCTGGGGTTGTGGGTGGGGCGGAGCTGGGCTGACCCAGGGAAGCCGACAGACTGACTCCTGGAGAACTCTGGGCAGGGGCTAGTTAGCAACTGGCCGACCACCTCTCCATGTGCCACTCAGCTAGCACAGTGGCCTGGCCCACGGAGGCAGCACAGTGGTTGGAGGCCCACACGAAGCAGAACAGAGGAGGAGAGGAGTACTGGGTCCAGCACCTGCGGACATGCACATGGGCAGCCATGAGTGTGGGTTGGGGATGCTGAACTGAGCACAAGCAGAAAAGAAAAGTATCAAAACCTGCCGTGGAAGGAGACCCTTCCCCTCCAGCTCGGCCATCCCTTTTTCACCTGGGGAAGCCCACAGGCGCCTCCACGGCTCTGCCCAGCTCCAGCTGCCACACTTACGGTACAGTTACCACCACGGTCGACTCTTACATGTTTGGTTAACAATTAGAGGTTTTATTTCTGAAACCACAATACTTCCTTTGCAACCCAAACAGAAATGCCAGAATATAACCAGACAGGCAGGCTATCCTTTTGGTATTTCCAACTGAAAACAGGAAGCCAGCACAACGGCCCGGCAGGAGAATTGCCTGGAGCCTGGAACTTGCCAGGGCCCAAGAGCCACAGGGCCCTGCTCTTACCCCTGGCCTCAGAGTGTAGGGTAGACACTGGGAAAAGAGAGAGAAACTAGCTCAAGAAACTGAACTGAGACACAACAGACAAAGGTGGTAGAGTCAGAGAGAGCAGTCTTCACCCTCCCACAAAAGACACAAATGAAACTGGCTCTCGACCCAGAGAGGGTTCAAATATCTGCAGCAACATAGTGGAGTGAAAGAGGGAGGAAGTGTCGCCATGATGTCCTGAGACAGTAGGAGACCGCGAGAAGCACAGAGTAAAGGTGGAGGCCATGGGTACCAGCTCCCTACAGGAGCCACAAGGTCCCAGGGACTGTTTCCAGAGGATATGGGCATCTCCTGCCACTGAGCTAGGCAGCATCCATTCCCTTGGGGAACCTGGGAGAGAGACACGCACCTGCACATCTCTGTCCCACTCAGGAAGCAGCCACACTGACAACGCACAGCTCATCCAAAAAGAACGTCAGCGAGGGAACGTCGTACTCAACCTACATTTCAGACCCAGTGGACCTGACAGACATATCTAGAACATTCTATGCAACCACAGCAGAATACAACTCTCTCCCAAGTGCACACAGACCATTCTCCAGGATGGACGACATGTTTGACCTCAAAATGAGTCACAGTAAATTTTAAGATGTTGAAGTCATTCCAAGTACTTTTTCTGAACACAGGGGTATGAAACTAGAATAAATAATTGGAAGAAAGGTAAATTCACAACTGCAAGGAAATTGAACAGCATGCTCCAAAACAAACCAACAATCAAAGAATAAATTGAAAAATTAAAAGGATCTTAAAATAAGTAGAAGTAGACATATGACATTCCAAAACTTACGGAATGCAACAAAAACAGTTCTGAGGACGAGTGTGCAGCAACAAAGGCACTCATCCAAACCGGAAAGACCCTCAATCAGCAAGCTGCGCTCACACCTCAAGGCAACAGGAAAAGAAGAAGAAAAGTTAACAGAAGAGAGAAACAAGGAGCAGAGCAGAAGCAAGTGAAATAGAGACTAAGAAAAACAGGAGGAAGGACCAACACAACCAAGAGTAAAAGATAATCAAAATTAATAAAACTTTGGCTAGACTAACCAAGAAAAATTACAAAAGACTCAAATAAAATCAGAAACGAGATAGGAGACCCTCCAACTGACGTACAACGCTGCAGAGGTAATGAGACTCCTAGGAGCTGCCACGTGTCCACAGTCTGGACACCTACAAGCAGCGGGTACCCCCACTGAACTACGAAGAAATAGCTCTGTGAACGTGTGAGTGATGTGCATGCCTGGGTCAGCAGGAGGGGTCCCCAGGGGAGGGAAGTGCAGGACCCAGTGGCTTTCTTGCTGACCGCCACCAAACATTCAACAGAGAGGAGTGCCATCCTTCTCAAATCCTCACCAAAAACTGCAGAAACAGGAATATTCATTTGCAAGACCAGCTTTCCCTCTTACCAAAGCCAGGAAAGGACACTATCAGAAAAGGTCCTGATGCCAATGGTACAGAATAGAGGACACGGAGACAAACCCGCACGAATACAGTCACCTCACACTAGAACAAGGTGCCAAAAACATACGATGGAGAGAAGATAGCCTCTTCAACAGATGGTGCTGGGAAAACTGGAAATCCATATGCAGCAGAATGAAACTAAACCCCCATCTCTCACCCTGCACAAAACTCAACTCAAAATGGATCAAGGACCTAGGAATTAGACCAGAGACCCTGCACCAAATAGAAGAAAGAGTAGGCCCAGATCTTCATCATGTGGGCTTAGGGTCAGACTTCCTTAACAAGATTCCCATAGCACTAGAAATCAAAGCAAGAATCAATAAATGGGGTGGATTCAAACTAAAAAGGCTTTTTCTCAGCAAAGGAAACAATCAATAATGTGAAAAGAGAGCCTACAGACTGGGAGAAAACCTTTTCCACACACACTTCAGATAGAGCACTTATCTTCAAAATTTATAAAGCACTTACAAAACCTTACACCAAAAATACAAAGAACCTAGTCAATAAGTGGGCTAAGGCACTGAGCAGACACTTCACAGAAGAAGATATACAGGTGATCAACAAATACATGAAAAAGTGCTCATCATCTCTAGTAATTAGAGAAATGCAAATTAAAACCACCCTAAGATTTCATCTCACTCCAGTTAGAATGACTACTATCAAGAACATAGACAATAAATGTTGGCATGGATGTGGGGAAAAAGGCACACTCATACATTGCTGGTAGAGTTGCAAATTGGTGCAGCAATGAAAAGTAGTATGGAGAATTCTCAGAAAACTTAGAATGAACCCACCATTTGACCCAGTTATTCCACTCCTCATGTATACCCAAAGGATTTAAAATCAGTATACTACTGTAACACAGCCACATCAAAGTTTATAGCTGTTCAATTCAAAATAGCTAGATTGTGGAACCAACCTAGATGTCCTTCAATAGATGAATTGATAAAGAAACTGTGGTATACATACACAATGGACTATTACTCAGCCATAAAGAAGAATCAAATTATGGCATAAAGAAGAATCAAATTATGGCATTTGCAGGTAAATGGATGGAGTTGGAGACTATCATGCTAAGTGAAATAAACCAATCCCCAAAACACCAAAAGCCAAATGTTTTATCTGATAAGTGGATGGTGATACATAATTGGGGGGGGGTGGATAAGAGAAGAATGAAGGAACTTTGGATTGTGTAGAGGGAAATGGGGTGGAAGGGGGTGGGGGAAGGAAAGATAGTGGACTGAGACAGACATCTTTACCCTATGTGTATGTATGATTAAACAAATGGTGTGAATCTACATGGTGTACAACCGTAGAAATGAAAAGTTGTATCCCATTTGTGTACAATGAATCAAAATGCAGTCTGTAAAAATAAAAAAAAAAGAAAAAAGAAAAAGAAAAAGAGAAGGTCCTGATGAACACAGAAGCAAACATCCTGGAGCAAACACCAGAAAACCAAGTGCAAGAGCTCATGGAAAGGATCAGCCACCACAGTCAAGGGCTTCTCCTCAGGGTGTGAGGGTTTCAACATGCACGAAGTGCACATGGAAAGTGCCACATGGACAGAGTGCAGGGCAAAGACCCTGAGACCATCGCCAGATGCAGACCTTTTACGAAATCCAGTATCCCAAGATCCAGTATCCTCTTAGGATGAAACCCTAACAAATTAGGCATGGAAGGGGCTCACTCAACGAAGTGAGGACCGTATCTGATCAGCACACGGCTGGCATCACACCCCACAGCGCAAAGCTACAGCTGTTCCTGCAAGGTTAGAACAAACCAGAGTGCCCGCTTTTACCACTTCTATCCAACGTGGTACTGGAGGACAGCTGAGTCCTTAAGCAGGAAAAGAATAAGAGGCATCCACTCTGGAAAGGAAGAAACAGAACCACCCCTGTTTGAAGTAGAAAGATAGATAGATAGACAGATACACACATACACACATACATACATATATACCTTGTCACATGACACATGCATACATACATATCTCAATAAGTACATAGATACATAATATATTGACATATAGATGTAAATTACATACATTGATACATAAATAAATAGACATGTATACTTCTTGATCTTACACATAATATATGGTATATTATATATACATATATATATACACATATATATATATTATACACACACACACAGAGATATCAACACTCCAAGACTTCACCTAATACCTATGAAAACTGATAAACACATTTAGTAGTTTCGGGATTCAAAATCAACTTGCAAATATTAGTAATATTTCTATGCACTAATAATAATCTGAAAAAGAAACCAGGAAAACAACCACATTCATAGTAGCTATACAAGAAAAAACATCTTAGGAATAAATTTAACCAAGGAGATGAAAGACCTAGATACTGATAACTACAAACATTAATGAAAAAATTGAAGACACAAATAAATAGAAAGATTAGCCTTGCTCAAGGGTTGGAAGAACAAATACAGTTAAATTGTCCACATTGCCTAAAGGAGTATAGGAGATTCCATGCAATCTCTATTGAAATTCTATTTCTTCACAGAAATAGAAAAAAAAAATCCTAAAATTCATGTCAAACACTACACTACCCTGAATAACTAAAGAAATTTTGAGTAAAAAGAGCAAAACTGGATGCAGCAGACTGACGAACTCCAAAACATATTATGAAGCCATAGTGATCAAAACAGCATGGTACCAGCATAAAACCAAGCACAGACCAATGCAGTGGCACAGAGTCCAGAAATTAATCCTCACATTATAGTCAATTGATTTTTCACCAAAGTACCAAAAACACAAAATAGGGAAAGAACAATCTTTACCATAAATACTGTTGGGACAACTATGTATCCACATGGAAATGAATGAACTTAGATCTTTATCTCAGACCATATACAAAAATCAACTGAAAAAGGATAAAGGACTTCAATTTAAGTCCTAACTTAGTAGCTGACTGTAAAACTACTGTAATAAACTCTAGAGGAAATGCTCAGAGGCATTGGTATGTAATGATTTCCTGGATAGACTCCGAAAGCAGACATGGAAAGCAAAGAGAGACAAACGGAGATGTATCAAACTAAGAAGATCTGCTCGGCAAAAACAATCGAGAGAGCGAAGAAGGGACAAGCCGTGTAATGCATGGAGATGTTCGCAAATTGTACACCTGAGAACATTAAGGTCTCAACTACATAAGGACCACAAGCACCCCAATACCAAGAAAACAAGCAACCTGGTTTTTAAATCTGGATCTGGACAGATTTTTCTCAAAGGAAAGGTACCAGTAAGTCAACAGATACATGAGGAAATTTGCAACATCTCTAACCACAGGGAAATGCAAGTTAAGACCACAATCATATATCACCTCACACTGTTAGGACTGAGCCGGGCGCTGTGGGCACGCCTGTAATCACAGCAGCTTGGGAGGCTGAGGCAGGGGGATGGCAGGTTCAAAGCCAGCCTCAGAAACTTAGCAAGGCCTGAAGCAACGTAGTGAGACCTGGTCTCAAAATAAAAACTGTTAAAGGGCTGTGAATGTGACTCGGTGGTTAAGTGCCGAGTGGGTTCAATCCCTGGTACAGAACAAAGAGGCCTGATAACAACAGGCACCGGCAGGAACATGGCGGGAGAGGACCCCTGCACACCTTGCAGTCTGCTGGTCGGAACATGTGATAGTCCAGCCATTCTGGAAAACAGCAGGGACCATCATCCTAAAACCACTAAAGAGAACTCCCACACGTTCCAGCAAAACCCCCGGGGCGTGTATCCACAGGGAACGTGTGCAGAGACACCTGTCCTCCGCACTCGCCACGGCTGGAGTCACACAGCCAAGGCAGGGAGCCGCAGGTGGCCTCGTCCGGCAAGGGCATAAGACAATGCAATGCAGAAGCCCAACAAGCACCATCCAGCCTCAGGAAGAAGGAAGTCACCACTGGCCACAGCATGGATGAGCCTGGAGGTCATCGTGTCATCCAAAAAGTCAGAAAACCAAGACCGGCGTGACCTCACTCCTGTGACGTGTCGGCCTCGAATTCAGAGAAACCGAGGAAGCTGGCATGGCGAGATGCCGAGAGGCAGGTTCTGGAGAGACGCAGACTGCCAGGGAGAGGGAGGAGCGAGTTCAGGAATGCACGGTGGGACGCGGTGAGCCCCAGCCGGAACAGTGGATGTGGCCTGGAGACGGCTGGGAGAAGATGTCAGGCGCTCTCACCAGGACAAGCAGGCGTGAACAACGCCCAAGCCACTTAGCCACTCAAGACGTACGCGTGATCCAGACAGGCCGGCCCTGCACTGTGAATCATGTGGTTCCACTTGTGGAAAATAGAAGAAAGGGAAAGCGTAAGACTAGAAAATGGCAAGTGGAAGTCCCACCTATCTCTCTAAAACAATGGAGAAAGGAACCCAGTGATTCCCGAGAGCTGAAGAGGCCAGTCCAGGGGCATGGGGAGCCCGCAGTTCGCTGGGGTCTGCCTGTGCCCCTGCTGCCCCAGGCCTGTGGGGGGACCATGGGCTGCTCATCCTTTCACTCCCAGGGTTCATCTTGAGCCTGGAAAACAGCAGATGTGCAAGGAATGTCACGGAGGACAGTCCCTGCAGCCTGAGCCCCACCGTCACAGAAACCACTGCACCCTGGACTCAAGACAGGTCACCCCGCCGCTGTGTGCCAGATAGGCAGAGTTTCACTGAGACCCACTCAGCAGGACTTAAGGGACCCAGGCGCTGGATCCACCTAGGCCTGGGACAAGAAGCACTGCATTTTGAAATTTCGGCTGCCGCCTGTGTCAGGTCAGGATCTCAGAACTGGACCTTGAAGCAGACCCATTTCCCAGTAGTGTTGCCAAAGGCTAGGACGGGTTTCTAGCGACCACCATTGTTTCTACCCATTATCAAAAAGATGGCCATTTTGATAATCAAGCAAACATACCTGCGGTGAATTTCCTCCAACCCCCAAGGGATAAACCCCGAATAATCCAAAGACCAGGTGATTTCCGTCCCGGCTGCGGGAGTCTTCTGCACGCTGTGGGACCCTTTGCAGTTGACTCTGCCTGTCAGTCACATCTGGAGCCTGGAGGCTCAGGGCTGCCGAGAGCCTCCGTGCTTTCTTCAGCCTGGGCACTTCCCTCAGGGGTCCACGTGGGGTCGTCGCTCAGTAAGTGCACAAGGAAACAGGACGAGATGAGGGGGGAAGAACAAGGAATAGGGACGGGGTGGGGGGGGAGGCTGCCCACGGCCCGTCTGGCTGGCGACACTGATCCGAGAGAGACAGCGTCCTCCACCGAGTTCCCCGAGTGTGCAGGCCCAGCTCAGGAACATGCTGACCCACGGCCCCTGCGCCTTACTCCTCCTGCTCCCTGGGCCTGGGGACAGGCAGGAGCCTGCCGCGCTGGCCGCACGTGCTCCAGGTGGCAGGACAGCCGGCCACACCAGGGCCACCTGGCTCCGTGGCCAGCACCGACTTCTCCACAGAAACAGGCCTGGCCCACGCTGCTTCCGGAGAAAAGCCCTGGCTCTGCGACGGCCGCCTCCAGCCTCGAGGGTGGCCTCCCTGGGTTCCCTGGTGTTTCCTGGGAAGCATCGTCTCTACCCGACTTATCTGGCTGCAAGGTCGGTGTCTCTGCTCCTAATCTGCAGCGGGAATGACCCGTCTCCCATGCTAATGAGCACCCTCCTTATCTCCTGCCATCCAGCCGCCACCCAGAGCGAGTTTCAAGGAAGTGCTTGAGGAGGAGCCTCCAAGGGGACACTGCCCACACGTCCCAAGGCCCATCTTGGACCAATCACTGACCAGACAAAATTAACATTTTAATGAAATTGTACCTCGACATCCTATCTGATTTTCACTAAAGAAGGCTCAAGCTGTATGTTAATGATCGCGACTCGGGCTGCTGGGAAACTGTGGAGCAGCGTGCGTTCCGGCCACCGCGTGGCCTGGCGGGCCAGGAGCGTGTGGTCAGGACGTTCTCTTCTGGGGTGCCGCTGCGTGCCTCCCCTGCCCCTGCAGTGGCTGGTCCCTGCAAGCGGCTGCAGCTTGGGACTCGTTCCTGCTCTCCGCGGCTGCCCACCTTCAGGTGGCAGGGGTGCATTTTTCTTGCTTTGTTTATAAGATGCCTTAACTGTCTTGTGGGGAAAGGAAAAATGTGCATTTTTTAGCATCGAAGTATTGCAATAAATGGCAAGGTCATTTGGGGCCACTTGGTGATACCATAGACATTTCACGTCACATTGCTACGAAGCAGGACGGTCCCTGCGCACACCAGATGGTTCTGGCCTCCTGCCCCGCGCCCATGGGGAGGCTGACCCCCCAGGACCACATCATGGCCCGCATCTGCTGCTGTTATCAACTGCTTGCTACTGAAGGAGCGATGCGCGTGACAGGGAGACCCTCACCCTGCACGGAGCATCTCCTCCCGGCCTCCCTCCCCGAGCGGGGGACTTGCTCCCTGCCGGGGCTCTGAGCGCCTTTCTGCTGCTGGCTACAACCCACACTTGCAGCTGTGGAGTCTCTTCAGGGTCGGACCACAGGATGCCCCCTCTCTGCTGCTGCAGGGGTCCTCCCGAGGGAAGCCAGGAAAAGCCAGGGCCACGGCACTCGCCACGTGTCCACTGTCCCAGGCTGAGGAGGACACAGGAACCAGGGAAGAAGCTGTGCTGAGGTTGGGCCAGCGAGACTTCCTGGCCTGTGTGGATCCTTGGCCATCTGCTGGCCAACAGCCTCTGCTCCTTGGAAATGGGTCCCATGGTCACTCAGGTGTGAGGTCCTCTCTCCCTGGACACTGTGGTTGAGGGCCTGTGGCAGCCAACGGGTCCCATGGTCACTCGGGTGTGAGGTCCTCTGCTCCCTGGACGCTGTGGCTGAGGGCCTGTGGCAGCCAACAATTTCCAGGGTCACTCAGGTGTGAGGTCCTCTCTCCCTGGACACCATGGCCGAGGGCCTGGGCAGCCAACAGGTCCCAGGGTCACTCAGGTGTGAGGTCCTCTCTCCCTGGACACTGTGGTTGAGGGCCTGTGGCAGCCAACGGGTCCCATGGTCACTCAGGTGTGAGGTCCTCTCTCCCTGGACACTGTGGTTGAGGGCCTGTGGCAGCCAACGGGTCCCATGGTCACTCAGGTGTGAGGTCCTCTGCTCCCTGGACGCCGTGGCTGAGGGCCGGGCAACCAATGTGTCCATGGTCACTCAGGTGTGAGGTCCTCTGCTCCCTGGACACCATGGCTGAGGGCCTGGGAGCCAACGGGTCCCATGGTCACTCGGGTGTGAGGTCCTCTGCTCCCTGGACGCCATGGCTGAGGGCCTGGCAGTCAACGGGTCCATGGTCACTCAGGTGTGAGGTCCTCTGCTCCCTGGATGCCGTGGCTGAGGGCCTGGCAGCCAACAGGTCCATGGTCACTCAGGTGTGAGGTCCTCTGCTCCCTGGACACCATGGCTGAGGGCCTGGGCAGCCAGGACCCCGACACTGCGCACCCTTGGCTGGCCCATCCTCTCTAGCAGAGGGACACACGTCTGGGCTGTGGACTGCCTCTCTAATCACCTCGTAGCTTCAGGTGCAGGGGTTTACGTGCCCTGACCCGTGTGCTCCCTGTGTGGCGGTCACCACCACCGGGGGACAGCCTCTCCCCGGCGTTTCCTGCCCCTCTGCAGTGCCTTCGCCCGGCCCTCGGCTAGATGCAGGTCTGATTTAGCTGGACAGATAGCGTCCCTTTGCCCGAGTCCTGTGTCAGGCTGTGTGATGGTCCTGTGAGCTCCTGGGGGCTGACTCGTGGGGCCTCGTTGGGATTCGCCCAGGATGCCACCATCTCCACCTTTCTCTTACTTCCTTGCCAAATGGCCTTGCCCTTGGCTGGGCCGTGTGTGTTCATCCACTCACCTCTGAGGGAATTTGGGGCTGTTTCCAGGTTGGGTATTACAGATTAACCTGCTGCAACACTTCCCAGGCTTGTCCTCATGTGTGCATATAGTTACTCCTCTTCTATGACCAAAAGTATAATCCATCTGGATAAGTACCCTGCGTGCTTTTAAAAAAGACTGTGCTCTGATGACTTCATAAATGTTAGTTAAGTCGAGTTGTTTGGTGATGGTGTTCAAATCGTCTACATATTTAACCATTTCCTGGAACCAACCTAGGTGTCCTTCAACAGATGAATGGATAAAGAAAATGTGGTACATATACACAATGGAATATTACTGAGCCTTAAAGAAGAATGAAATTATGGCATTTGCAGATAAATGGATGGAACTAGAGAATCATGATAAGTGAAATGAACCAATCCCCAAAACCAAAGGCCAAATGTTCTCTCTGATAAGCAGATGCTGATCTATAGTCGGGGGTGGGGAGGGAAGAATGGAGGAACGTTGGATTGTGCAGAGAGGAGTGGGGGTGGGGCAGTGGGGATGGGAAGGACAGTAGAATGAGACAGACATTATTACCCTGTATACATGCATGTGACACATGTGACCGAGCATCATGTGCACCCAGAGGAAGGAAGCTCCATTTGTGTACAATGTGTCAAAATGCATTCTGTCATGTATCACCAATTAGAATTCTAAGAATTCCTTTCAAAAAGTATTTAACCCTTTCTGTCTACGTCTTCCATCCATCGTGAACAGCAGGTGAAACCTCTGGTGTCCCCGGGTTTTTCTGCTGCTCACGCCGCCCTCTCTCCCTGTGCACTGCATGCCTTTGGGATTACTACTTTCCACTGTTGTATTGGCCCCCTTATTGTCACAAGATGTCCTTCTTCTTTAACCCCTAACGGTTTTCTTTCTGAACTGCTGAGGGTGCCCCTGGCGTCCCTGAAGTGTAGCACAGGCAGGGTCTGCTGTGCAGCGATCGTGGTCACCGTCCCGCCTGGGAGCCACACGCGCCCTCACAGATGTGCAAGTGTGACAGTCTGTGCGTCTCAGAATCCAGAGGTGCTGAGCTCCAGAGCTTGTGGAGCTGACTGGCCGTGGGCTATTTCCGATGAGCCTCCCAGGAGTAGTCTCTGGCCGGCGCTCACTTCACCCTGGAGTGTCTGTTTAAATGGTCAAGTGCAAGAGTGACCTGGAAGCGCTCAGTTCCAGGTGGGCGCAGCGTGGGGAGTGAAGAGCGGTGAGTCCGCAGGCCCCGCAGGGTGGGGTTCTGTTAAGGTCCTTGCTCGCCCTCCTCTCTACAGCCAGCTCTCATGGCTCTTCAGAGGGAAGGTGTCCTCGGGGAAGCCGTTGACCCTCTCAGAACCCCCTGCATTCTCACGCTCCGTGAACAAGCGTCAGGACGATCCTGTGCGACACGCACACACGACATGCGCGCGCACACACACGCAGTTCCACTGAGGTGCCTTCAGTAGCACGGGCAGCCATCTGATCCTTCCAGTTCCGTCTCATCCCTCCTCCGGTGCCCGGACCCGCCACCTCCCATCCTGGTCCCCAGAACGCCTCTGCTCCAGTCATTTTGAATTCTAAGTCCCTGGCATCCCTTCTACGTTAACTGATTCACACCAAGAATGAAGTTCACTTGAGCTCTCAGCCTGGAGAGGGCTTCTCATGCTCTGGAACAGCCACTTAGCCAGCCACTGTCCTGCCTCGGAGGCAGGGCGCTGCTGGGCTGCAGGACGGGGCAGTTCTGCTGGCCTGAGCTCTGCTCCAGGACACAGACCTTATTCTAGAAAATGCTTTTTCTCTGGTCTCTGTCGTGCTCAGCACCTGTGCTGTGGTGAGGACGCACAGCCCTCTCAGCTCGCCGTTCTCTTGCACACGCCATCCCCTGCTCTGGCTGCTGCTCTTGCTCAGCAGCCCATCCCGGCTGGAGCCCGGGCCTGGAGCTGCTGTCTGGTCACCTGCCCATGGTCCCGGTGCCCTGGGTGCAAGCCACGAGAGGCCCGACTGCAGCCTCACAGGTCACACGCCCTTGGTGTGTGCTGGCAGCCGTGGGCTGTCGTGCCAGCTCTGGAGCAGGGATATTGATCTTCCTGCTCTGGAGGAGTGTTGTTTCTGGGAAAGGAGCCTGGATTCCCAGCAGAGAGCAACCAGGAGGACCGTTGCCCTGTAAGCAAAGTCTTCCCTGCCACACCTAATGGGCACGTCCAAAGTCACCCTGTGCCCCGGAGCTGCAGCACCCATCAGCCCAGGGGACCCGCCCTCAGAGGCTCACTGGGACTCCGGTCTCATCCTCCTCCTCTCCAGGACCTTGCAGTTACTCGATAACATGAAGGGAAGTGATTTGCCTGTACCCACACGGATGGAGCAGGGGGCGTGAGCGACAGGGACACAGCTCTGCTTGAACACTCGGTGTGTGCAGACAACGGCTGCCGTTTCATATCCTTGACCGTATTATACCCTGCATACAGATGAGGCCAAACCAAGCGTGTGCTTTCTAACCAGCTAAAAAATGCAGGTGGCCAAGGAGATGTGTCGTTTCTTTTTAGGTTTCTACCATGCCGGTCCTTCCAGTCCAGTCAGGTGTCAGGTGGGCCCTCTGTCAGACGCAAATGGAAATAACTCAGTGAGGCTCAGGGATTTTCTGAAGGTCATTACGTGTTTTTAGCATTACCCAAAATCGGGACACGATTATTACCGACTCACTTAAAACTTGATTTTGTTTTTGAAATACTTTTGTCTAAAGATTGAGCGGATATTTTCATTTTGCTCCGTAGGTCCTTCTGGACCCTACGTCAGCCAGGTCTTACAGAGGGACAGGTGTCCCCCCTCGGGACTCTTCAGTGCAGCTTGGGCTCCCTGGGCGTCCTCCCCAGCTGGCGGTCTCGAGGCCAGTTTTAGGCGCGTTCGGCCAGCCTGCAGGAGCGGGCCTGCTTCTGAGTCCCCGTGTGCACAGCATCCGTGGTCCGAAGATTTCGGAGAGGAGGCGCTGGAAGGCGGGTGCCCCGGTGGGCTCCTCGGAGTGCCGCACGCGGGCTGCTCAGGGCTGCTGGGGCGCGCGTTCCCGTTGGGGAGGGAGCGCCATCCTGCAGTAAGGGAGCAGCTCGCGCCCGCGGACCTCCGCCAGCGCTCTAGTTCAGACGCCTTCCGATCACACACGTTCCCCAAGCTGGCCACGTTCAAAATCCATTCAGGCCTCTTCTTTTATATTAAGGGTGATTTTTTCCATTTATTCTGTTGGTTTCTGTGAGATGTAACAAAAGCTGTTTACTTGAAGCCTTCATCAGTGTATGATGTTTTCAGCACATTGAATAATTTTTGTTATCTTTGAATTATTGAAACGAAAGGAAGAAATAAAAAAACAGACCAGTCAGCGAGTCCAGCTCCTTCCTGGAAGTTTATAGTTAATTTCTGGTCCTCTGGGGACCATCTGTGCCCCAGTATCCAACATAGCTGTTTTCAAAAACAGTTTCTGCTCTAACAAAACAAGAGTTTATGATTCACTTTCAGACTTTGTTCTTTCCACTGGCTTGTTTGTTCAGGAAAACAAATTTCTGAGACTTGCACACACAGCAGGATCCCAAGCCCTGTTTTTCTCCAGGTCCTGCAGACGACATGCAGTTTGGCTCATAAAACACACCTTCGATGTAAGGGAAGGAAACACAGTGGTCCTGGCACCGTTTTCCAGAGACGCCCATCCCTCCTGGGGAAAGCACAGGTGTGCACAGCGTGCAGGGCAGAGTGGACGGGAGCCTCTGCACCCACCCAGCCTGGAGGGGCCAGGGTGCTCCCGGTGCCTCCCACTTGCCCGACCCCACCCGCCCATGGCTTGCCCATTTTCCTACCCTGCTCCTGACTGCACCCCGGGTGTCTGCTGGCTTCTGACTGCGGCTGCCTGTTGCCCGCCTCCTCCAAGCGCCTACCTTCTGCTCTGGCTAGAATTAGCATCCTCCTGGTCTCCCAGGGCACTGGACCCAGGTGGTCATGTCTTCCCATGGTGTCCTTACACACAAACTAAGTCTGACTACAGAGACCTGCTCCCTGCCTCCCCACATACGGACAGAAAGGGAGCCGGCCAACCGGCCCTGGAGGAGAGGTACTGGCCTCCCCAGGGCTCTCAGGGAAGGGCACCTGGAGCTCCTTCTCCCTCATGGGGCCGCGGGGCACACAGTCACTGTGGGCAGGAGGTGAGGGCCCATGCACACCCCTGTGCTGTGGGCTCCTGTGGCCTCCACATGCCAGGTAGCCAGCAGCCCCGGCATGGCCCTGCCACGGCCCTGCCACCCTGCCCATCTGCCCCTGACATGGCCTCAGGTTGACTTGAACTTTGGCCCACATTGGGCAAGAGAAGGAAAACTAAGAAAACAAGAACTGTGTCTGCCTTACCCGCGTTAGCGCATCCCCTGTGGGGCAGACAGGCAGACAGGCAATCCAGGGGACGTGGAGAAGCCAGGGCCCTGCTCTGGGCAGCCCTGCCCTCCAGGGCCTGCCTTCAACGTCCCTCACCCTGCAGGAGGAAACACCACCCTTAGTGCTGACCATGAGACCAGCTGATCAGGAAGCAAAGAGGAAGGACCGGAAGCCGGGCTGCAGGGGATTCCTTGCCACTGCTCCCCATGAAGTCGCCACCACATGACTCAGGGGCAACTCCTGGACTTCCTCTCCGGTCCACTCAAGGATCAAATAAGGCAGAACATGGTGACTCTGGAAGTGCCCCTCTGCTCCTCCATCCCTCCCCAGCCCATCCGTTCTCCCAGGTGTCTGGTGCCCGGCTCTCCTGGCACCCTGGCATTGTGGTGACCCTCCAACACACCTGGCCTCCCTCCGTCCCTCTTTTGCTTTCCCCTCATCCTTATCTTTATTCCCCCACTCTCAGTCCTCTGTATAAGTATATTCAAGAAAAGTAAACAAAATATTTTAGGGGACTAAACCCAGTGAACCTAAATTAGAAAGTTAAACATTTGAAAATGCATCCATCATTTTACTTATTAGGGAGGGAAGGCAGGACTGTACTTCTTACATAACTTACTAATACAACAAAATTATAGATGATTTTCTGCCAAAGGCCTTCAGTCCAAAAATAAGTTTATCCTAAGACAGTCAAGTCCTTTTTTAAATACACAGACACACACAGACTCACAGACACACAGACACACACACACACACACACACACACACACACACACACACACACACACGGGGGGTGGGGCAGAAGAATGAGAGGCGGTCGACCTTAAAATGCCTGCATGCACAATGCAGGACACTCCTCTGCAGCTCCAGTGTAGGGAGGGTTTGCCAGGAGCACTTGATCTGAATTTTAATCCCAGATCCCGGATCCCGACCTGAACACTGTGATTTGGTGAACCAAGGTGGGATCGGGGAATCAACCCTGTCAACACGCACCGCAGGGAATTTAAAGACAGTTGATTTGCAGGGTAATGAAATTGACTCCAATTTCACATTCCACTCACTGGAGGAGATTTAAAGAGAAGAAGGCCTGATGCTGATTGGGATCCAGGCTCGAGTCCTGATTAAAATCTTCTAGTAATTCTAATACTTAGCAGGGCTCAGATCTACGTCTGAAGGATCTCAACTCTGGGCTCAGGAAAGTCAGCAGTCTCTGTGCTGACAAAGGACTGTGTGACTTTGAACCCAAGAGGAGATCTCTCTGGGCCTCTGTATCTGTTCTCATTTCCACCTCAAGCGTTGACGTGGTGGGCTCTCGCCTTGGCCTCACTCTGCCATCAGCCGAGGGGGTTCGCGGCCACATTAGCCACCCTGACTGCAGGCAGCCCCTGGGCAGTGGGCTCCACACAGTGTGTCTGCAAAGCTCTGCAGACCATGTAAGAGTGCACTGGATGAGAAGCTGCAGGTTGGAGTCTCACAGGCGACCAGGAGAGCAGTATGTACTGCTGATCCCAGGGTGCTGTCCAGTGGGAGCACATTCCGGCCCTGCACACCCTGCAGGTATCCTCTCCAGCTTTGAGAAGCATCTCCAAGGTTCCCTGTTGCTGGTGAGTCTCTCATTTCCCGGGTGCACAGAAGAGACAAGATGTGTCAAAGAAGGCCCCCTTGGACACGGTAGCAGTGCCCCCACAGACGAGGTGGCCGGCCTTGCCGCCAGGCGTGCCAGCTGCTGCAGAGACTGGGTGGCAAGGCCTTGCCCGTCGGGTGGAGCGGCAGGTGCAGGAGGGCGGCAAGCAGAAGTCCTCGTGGGGACATGAGGGGAGAGGAAAAGCAGAAGGCTGTTTGCAGCAGTGAGAGGAGCTGAGACTGCCGGCCATGTTTTCAAAAGCTCCTGGGTGGAAACGAATGATCAGTTAGGAGCATCGTAAATCCTCCTCTGGCCTCCGGTTGGGCCTTGGCTCTTCTCCTGGGAGAGTTGTGGCACTTATGTTCTCCATCTTTCCATCCATGAAATTTTGGGATTTTTTGTTTTTTGGTTTGGTTGTTTTGGGTTTGTCTCTGGCCTGTGAGTCAGCACACATCAGTATAAACACTCACACCACCGAGAATCAACGAGGTCTCCAAAACCGCACGTGAGCGTAAGCGCTTTTCCCCCTGTGGCCACCTATGCAACAGCAGAAAGACGCTCTCCGCTCTCTCCCCTCCGTGCGTGGGAGAATCCCACTCCCTGTGTATTTCTACAAAGAGAGTTCCATGGCGATTTTGTGATCGCTGCCCACCATAATAATTAAGTAGCAAAAAGCTGTGCTCAAGATTTTTTTCTCCTTGAGAATCAGAACAGCAGTAATGAAACAGGGCCAGCAATCCTGCCTTAATGAAATGGAGAGTCTAATTCACCACATTTGGTAAAGATGCTAAATCACAGAAAGCAATAAACTGTTCACATATCAATAAAACGCAGCTCTTCACGTTCCTATTCTGTGAGCCGCAGGCCAGGTCCCTGCAGCAGGCAGCTTCTCCTCTGATTGCATTTGCAGCGCCTTACGGTCCCCTTGTCTATGAAAAATCTGTTCATCCTACCATTCGCTCGTGTCTACAGCACTTTCAGTTGTAAAACAATTTGCACTGAAGATGCATGTTTATGGGGAACTAGGGGAAAGGTGGAGCTTGACGCAGGAAAGGGGGTGACTGTAAGTGAGCGGGTCCAGCTGCCCCTGGCACCCTCGCAAGCCTGCATTCATCCGGAAGGCGTTTGAGCTTAAGACCAAAGTAAAAAGTCAATAATCACCGAATGTGCAGGCGCGGGTGTGCGGGCAGGCTGCGTTTGGTCGGGCGTGGTGTGTTCTGGTGAGTGGCGCTTTCCTTGCTCGTTTGCCGCATCTGTGGAAGCCAGGGTAGCGCTGGAGCCCATGGCCCTGGATCCCGGGTCACAGTGCTGTCCCTGCCTTGCATGCAGCAGTCCTGCCATGACACCAAGGCCCAAGCAGCCCGTTGCCCCAGGGGCCTGGAGGAGCCCCATGCAGGGCCAGCTCCTTGGCAGGTGTCACCCACTTCTGAGATCCCGCCTGGCAGCCTGGGACGTCCCCCTTCCTTCCAGTCCTGCAGGCCCTTGCTGGGTAATCCTTCCCGTGGTCCGCTCTGCTGTGGGAGCCCACATCTTGGCAGTCACCTCCCCTGCCACTCTCTCTTGACCAGATTTCACCTTGCCCAGTGCCCACCTTGACACTGGGACATGCCAGGAGTGGCCCAGACCTTCCCTCTGCTCCTTCCCCTGGGCTCCTGCCTGTCTGTGGGATGAGGAAGACGAGCTGGGAGCTTGGCAAGGTGACCTTTCCCTAGGGCACGTCCTGCGGGAACATGTGCCCTCACGCTGGCCAGGACACTGCTGGGCACACAACGTAAGCTGCTGGCGCGTGGCCTGGGGAGTCACTCATTCATCACCCGACGTCTCTATCTTGGTGCGTATCCTGGAACACTACTCTTAAGCAAACACCCCGGGAGGCACTGACTCCTTGGCTATTTACTCTGCCTTTCCATGATCTCAATGGGACACAGAAAGGGAGGAGACAGAAGGCCTGGCAAACAATCATTTGCCACCATCTACGCACAAGGGGACAACCGTGAGGGATGTTGTTTTGTTCTCAAAGGGAGGCACGTCACTGATATGCACAGTCCATCCGTGGGAGCTGCTCACTTAGAAATTTCCACTTGGCAAAGCACGCCTGAGAGGCGTATCTCCAGAGAGCAGAGGCAGCCAGGCTCGGGCTCTTTGCCCAGTCTCACCACTGGGCCTTGAGATCTTGGGCAAGTCCTTGAACCGTCCTAAGCCTTGACCACGCTCCACAGTCGAGGAATACTAACAGAACTCACACCTACTGTGTTGAATTGTTTTGTGTAAAGTGAGAGATTTTTGTATCCTGAATGCAAAAGTCTGAAAATCCCAGGAAGGACATACAAAGCCGTCAACAAGCAGCCTGCTTTTAAAGATGACGATCCCAACACTACGTGTGGTTGTTAACTGGGATCCTCAGAGCCTCTCCATCATGAGAGTTTCTAAAACCTGATGAGATCAAGGCTTATTTTGAAAGTTTAAGTCCACAAATAAAAGAGCAACAAGCCCTCCAAATTGTCAGACCCACCTGCATCTATTGACAAGAAAGTGGCCAGTTCCACCACCCTTCCGTCTGCTTGACTGATAGAGTCAGCCATAAATGCAAACAGCTGTCCTCGAAATCAGCGCAGGCTCCTGCCACTGCGGACCACGGAGGAGAGGAGGGTGTGGGGTTCTCCACGGCGTTTACTGAAGCCAGACCCACGCCATCCGCGCCCAGGACAGCAGGCATGTATTTTATGATGAGAGCCAGGGTCGGACACGCAGAGGGCAGCAGAATGCTCTTCTAGGGAACTGGAGGAGGAGAACCATTATCTCGCTTCACCCATAGAAAGGGGGGGTCCAGGTCCCGACAGATATCTGTCTGTCTCCCCACTGTCTTGAGAATGAGCTGGACTGGGCCAGCAGGAGAAGTTTACAGGACCCAGGGGCAGGGGCTCCCTGGCCAGTGTCCCTCCCACACCAGGGACTCTGCAGGACAGAGCTGAATGTCCCTTACAAAGGCAAACTCAGGCCACGAGTGCTTCCGCACTGACCCACCAGCGAACCACCTGCAAGACCACCCTTCTCCCCAGCTGCCCTTCCTCTCCCCTAAATGTCCCTGGAACCCATCTCTAAACAGTTCTCCTGGGAGGGCCCAGCAGTCCTTGTAGTTTCCAGAATGAATGAAATCCCAAAGGTTTAGGTAGGTTTGGGTTTGGGAAGCAGTTAAACACCTTAGTGCCAGTTTAGTGTCTGTGGTCCGTCGGCAGCTGAATGACGGGGCTCGACACTGTCAAAGGGACACAGCTGTACTGTGAAGGGTGCACCTGGTTCAGGGCCCTGGGAAGGACTGAGTGCAGACAGGTTGCAGTGACAGCTGGGTTCTCAGAGATGATCTAGTAACTTCCCAAAGTCACTCTCCTCAGGGCCAAGTGCTGAGCCCCATGCCTCCATAGCTGTGGTGCATCTTGTTTAATGACAATGTGTCCTTTTTACAGCATGTAGCAGTGAAATACCATCTGATCCCCCCACCCCTGTGACCACCACCACCACCAACACCACCAAATTCACAGCATACGTGGAATCTGGATTGGGTTGCAAAGGGAAAAAAGGAAACAAATTCCACCCAAGTGGAGCTATCTCTGACCCAGAGGTGCTGGTGATCTTAGGTGTCAGCTTGCTGGAGTAAGGCACCCCAGGGAACTGGGAGAGCTGTCTTCTGCATGGGCCTAAGGGCATTTACAGAGGATGGACACTTGGGTCGCGGGCCTGAGTGCGGATCCAACTCCAAGCAGGAGGCCCCATCCTCCCAACTGGGGCCGGGAGAGGACACAAGGCAGAAAGAAGGATTTCCTCTCTCCTGGAGCTGGGATGACCTTCTTCCCGAGTCCCAGGGTGTCAGAGGGCCTGAGATTATGCCACCCACGTCCCCCATCCTCAGGCTTTGAGCTGGCACTTGTCCTACTCCCAGCCGCCCGGGTTCTCCAGTGTGGGATTTCTCCGTCTTCATGACAATGTGAGTCGATTCCTCAATAAACACCCTTTCAGATCCATCCACCCATCCATCCATCCATCCTTCCATTCATCCACCTTCCCATCCCTTGGGTTCACCCTCTGGAAAACCCTAAGACCTAGTGGAGAAGTGCTATGACTGCTGAGATATTAACAAAGGACGGTTGGAGCCCAGAAGTGTCTTTCCTCAGAGAACCCTAGTTCCTCAGTGTGGACTCCCAGTAGGAGAGGGTGTGCCTTGGAAACCACCGAGGAGCCACGCCTGGAATGGTCCTTGTGAAGCAGCTTGAATGCCAGCAGGTCATTGCAGCCACTGCCTGATATGGAGGAGAATTTTGACAATGAACCATGATGACCATGATGAGCCGAGGAACGAAGGATTTCACTATTGAGTATTGTACTGAAATATCTGCTTTTAAGTCTGGATGACTTCGGCCAAATTGATGTTTTAATTTAGAATCCCAATTTGTTAATTGACAGTATTTATTTGAAATTTTGGAGGAACTCCAACTGCCATTATTCAAACAAATACTCAAGGTCTATCACAGAACTTCGCAAGTAAGATGGACGCCTTGGGAAAGAGCAATGGAGACACACACAGAACTAGAATCCTGGGGAAATGCTGTCCTAATGCTAAACCCTAGGCAGAAGCCAAGCTTACAGAGCAGAGCTTGACAGAGTCATCCGGAGAGACGAAGACCAGGGCCTGAGCTGCTGAGGATCAGCGTGGGGTGGTGGGAGTTCCTTCCCTCAGCTCTGGCTGGTGGCCATAAAGGACTAGAGGAAGTAAAAAGAAACTTCCAAGGTGATGGACAGATAGAGGCTGGCCGGCGCTGCCCCGTACAGAAGAATCCGCTTGGAGGGCTTCGATCCCTGGGTGCTTCCAGCAGCCCTCATGAGAAGGGAGTTGTCAAAATGGGGCTGGAGGGCGTTTCCCCTGAAGAAGGCTTGGGTTTTCAGGAACAGCTCCACCTCTGCGACAGGGTGACTTTGGGTTCAGGTCACACTCAAGACATGGGTGGAGCTCTACTCCGCAGGTGACAGTAAGCCACCCTCCACCTAGAAGAAAGGTGAGTTTGAAAAGCCTACCTAAATTGACGGCTCTCACAGAATGCACTGGAATTTGGGGTAAAGATAGACTCTTCCCTCAGATTTGAAAAACAAGCTCTTATTCACATTTTCTATTTTTCCATTGACATGAAAATTGCCTGAGAAAGTGGAAGAGATCCCAGGGGCGCTGGTTCCGCCCAGTCTCTGCCTTCTCCTTTCATTTTCGGTGGCTGCGTGTCCATGTGTGGTGTCCGGGTCACGTGCATGTATGGGTCCCTGTGCACTTCCTCTCACACGCAGGTCTCTGGCCTGCACCAGGAGGGTGGGCCCCGCCATCCAGTACCAGACCCCCTTGGAACACGGAGGCTTATCTCGTGAGATGTGGAAGCCACTGGAGCTGCATATGAGCTGTCTCCCCTCTGATAGTCACTCCAGAAAGGAAAAAGGGAATGAAGAGTAAGTTCCACCCTGGCTCAGTGGGAGTTGAGAACATGCCTAAGGCTGCTGCAGAGGGAAGCTGCACCTTGGGTGTGCAGAGGCCTCTGTGTGTTGGTCTATTTGGAAAGGCAAATTGCATTTGGCTCACCGAAAATTGCTTAGTGTGCAAAACATAGGAAAGGCCAACTGTATACCTGCCGACTCTATCACATGCTTCTTTGACCCTCACACACATTATTGCCTGGAGTTCATTCTGCACGGGTAGAGGCCAGCCACCCGTTTCCCACATGCCCCAAGAGATGCACAAGGGAAGACATGGCTCTTTTTCAGGTATTTCAGCATCTTTCAAGTAGCTAGCCATCTGGGGTAGGTGTAATGGTGAGTTCAATATACCAAGGAGACTGGGCCATAGGATGCTCAGGAATTCTGCCAGTTGATTCTCTGGGAGTGCCAGCCAAGGTGAGTATTTGCATGGGTGGACTGAGCAGAGAGCATGGCTCTGCCCAGTGTGGCCGGCTTTGTGCCATCAACTGAGGCCTGAATAGAACAAAAAGCTGAGGGGAGAGAGGCACCCTCCTGCCTGGCAAAAGAGCTCAGACTCCAATGTTCCAGTCTCCTTAGTCTCCTCACCCTGGGACATAGACTCTCTGTCCCCTGGTACTCAGGCCTGCAGCCTTGAACTGGACCATGCAGGGCTCTCCCGAGTCTCCAGCCCATTGCAGAAATGGGGAGCTCTTGGCCTCCATAGCACATGAGCCAATTCCCCACAGAGAGTCTGCATGGGGTGTGGGCATGTGCCCTGTAGGTTCTGTCTCTGGAGAATCCTGACCCATACAAGAGGCGAGGGAAGGAGACAGGCCTTGCCTGGTAATTCAGCCTGTTTTGTCTCCATTTCCTTACCTATGAAATGGGAATAACAAAACATGGTTATTTTTGTGTCTTCAGGAGGAAATGTGTTGCTTGCTGGTCATGCCGCACAGCATCAGGTGTTAGGAACACCCAGTGTCCCAGGGTCAGGACTGCACCACCTTCACCTCATGTCCATCACCACCAGCTGCCCATCATCCTGTCCCTGGTGCTAACCTAACAAATGCCAAAGGAACAGCAGTGTCGGGAGAGGAGGAAGAGCCGGGTGCCGAACAGAAGGGGCACGGGAAGGAATGCTAGGTGCCAAGGACCTGTGTCCCTTCCCAGAAGGGAATCAAGGCCACGTGCCAGGACCACCACACACAGAGATCAGTCTAAGGTGGAATTGTTTGCTCTAGTTTTTCCAGAGCAGTTTGGAAGCGGGCTGTTCCAGGTTAGAGCCTGCGTAAGGTAGCCCTCAACACTTCCCAGGGCTGAGGGAGGCGCCCCCCTACTGCAGATCCCCCATTCTTTGTCCATCTTTTCCAGTAGTCCCAGATCAGGCACTCTGGCAAGGTCCTAATGAACCCTGAGGGACGTCGAGACCTCCTCCGTAGGTGCAGCTTACCTACCCCATGAGCGAGCAATTGTTTTGTTATAAAAGTACCTTCTTGTTCAGGGATGGTGGGAGGCATCTACGAGGAAAGCAGGTGGAAAAACAGGGAGACACAGAACAACTCGACAGGCCTCGAAGCCAGAGAATGGGGAGCGAGGGTTGACGGGAAGATGGTAAGTCGGGATCCGCTACGGCGACAGGAGGGCTGAGGGAGACGCAGAGTTGGCCTCCGGCTTCTCTCCTGAAGTGTTCCCGTGCCCACAGCCTAACAGACAATTTGGATTTCAGTGCTTTCAAGTGAATTTCCCAATGTGACTATCACTCATTAATATGCTACGCCTTACTCTATAACCAATTCAACTGGGGAAAAACTCAATTTGCTGCCAATGATACAAGAGTCAGAGTCCCAGTGAAAACCCAAGATTTGCCAATAATGACTGTGAGCACGCTCAGAGGACATCCTCCACGCACCTGCGTGACATGAGGACTGCCCACACCTCACCTGGCAGCACAGGCTCCCTGCACCCGTTCATTAATTAGTGTCCAAGTGTCGTTTCCAAAGCTCTGGTTAGTTAGGTACAAGCCTGAGGGTGTGACACCTATAGATCTCCCTCAACCAGAAGCGTACTTTCATCACTGATACGTGGAATATAAATAAAACGTGTGGTGTTTCTGGCATGGGTTTATTGATTTTGGATGGTTCCAGCTCCTTCGGAGGTCATTTCCTGAGTAATCACGTCTGAAAGAGTGATTTGCCATTCACTAGCCTCCACAGTTTGCATTGCTGTAATGACTACCTGGGATCAAAGGAAAGGTCCTTCCAGTTCTAGTCAATGCCTCAATGCCCTTCAACAAACACACACACACCCCTTTACTACTCCATCCCAACTGGCTAGCGTCAAAGTAGCAACTTCCAGAACAGCAGCAGTAGAGACAAGCTTTCCCATCTCCAGGTAAGCCAGCCGGGTCAACCCGAGACCGTTTCCTGGCCTGCTTAGGCCCGTCTTGGGAGGGGAGGAGCCTGGAAGCGTGCCCTCCTACAACACGGGCTGTTCCCATCTGGTTTTGTGTCAGGGCAAATGTAATGGGAAGTTACAGTGTAGCTCCAACCAGCTGAGCGCTACCCGCAGCCTTGCCTCCCCAGAGCAGAGGGAGGAACCAGGAGAACTGCCACCGCACGCAGACTCAGGAGTAACAAGGCGGCCAAGCCAGCTTTTCACTGCTCTGGCCCAAAACACCTGACAGGAACAATTGTAAGGAGGAAAAGTTTATCTGGGGCTCACTGTTTCAGAGGTCTCAGGCCATAGATGGCAACTCCACTCTTGGGGCTCCAGGTGAAGCAGAACATCATGGCAGAAGTATGTGGTGGAGGAAAGCAGTTGAAACGTGCAGCAGGAGGCAGAGAGAAAGCGACTCTCCTTGCCAGGGACATGATATATGCCCCAAAGCCTGGGCCCCAATGCCCTTCCTCCTCCAGCCTACCCACAGTTGCCACCCAGTTCATCCACACCTGGGGATTAAAGCACTGATGAGGCTAAGGCTCTCGTAACCCAATCCTTTCACCTCTAAACTTCCTCCGCTGTCTCACACGTGAGCTTTCAGTGGCTACCTCACATCTACACCATGACACAGGTTATGGTAGATTAAGATTGGGACAAATGGCCCAAGCGGTGCATGTGGTGAGAACTCCCCGTAATCAGCTGCTTCGAGGAGAATAAAAAGAGGAAAGAGGATCAGTGTTGATCTCTTTCCGTGAGGAAGGGAGGACTTTTTGTTGCTTTTTAAAATGTCTTTGTAAATAAGTCAGGGACTGAGCCAACCTCCGGGTGGTCCTACAGGTCTGGAGACGTTGGCTGGGGGGCCTTGCCAGCTTTCTAGGCAAGGATCACACGTGGCAGAGGAAGAGCTTCAGCGTCTGACTTTTCAGCTGAATCTTAAGGCACACGGTCGGCTCAGGGACTTGTACCGAAATTAATCCGAAACCCACCCAGACGCAGACACGTGTGTGTGAAGAACAAGAAAGGAGCTCTGAGGTCCGCCATGGAGTCTGCCCTGAGCGCAGCTCTCCTGGTGGTGACGGATCCTTCAGGCTGTTCTCATCCACTCTGACTTTCTGAAGTCCCCCGTAAGCCAAGTCAGAACCCACGTCACTCGGGATGGCTTCTCGCCTCTCCCTCGCCTGCCGACCACACTCAGCACACGCAGGTGAATTCTGGAAAGGAATCAGACAAAGCTCACCACTTTTCAAGAGAGAGAACGTTGCCTTCCTTCCTCTCGACAGTCAAGAACGGTTTCAAAACATTTGCAAGATGCCTGTTTTCCGCGGTGGGTTTTGTTTTCTTGAAAACTGACCTCACTTCACAGCCTACTTGTGCAGCTTCTCATAACACGCTTTCCCTCAAGACCAACCAAGGCTGGCATCGCGGTAGAAGGGAAAAGCTTGTGGCCTACTAAGTGCTTCTTGAGTTAAGAATGCCACAGTATTGAGACAAGCACGGGAAGCAGAGGAGCCTCTCGTCCTGTCTCCCAGGGACCATGTCGCCCGCCCTCCCCAGCTTCCCCGCTCCACGGGGAGCAGAGCTGGCCTGGGGTTTCAGCCATCCCAGCAGCCGGTGTGGAAACAGGCATTTCTTCCACAGCTCCCCCTCTCCTCCTTAGCTTTCCAAGAGTCACACACACACACACACACACACACACACACGCACAGGTATGCACACGCCATCTTTTCCTCTTGGAATAAAATATGTCCCCTACGCACTAATAGTGAGACCTGGGCAGCATGCTGAAACCTCAGCCTCAGTCTCCAGCACGTGTCTTCAGAGGCTAGTGATCCAGGAAGCTGCATCCTGGCCCCGGCCTCCCAGTCCCCTCTGGCTTGGCCCCTGGGCTCTGGCACCTCCAGGAGCTCTGCTGTCTTGTCTGCTACTCTGCATACATTCCTTTTCCTTTATTTTTACTTCTCTGTTTAGTGATTCTTTTCATTTCCTTCTAGCCTCTTTTTTTTTTTTAAGTAAGCTTCTAAGGGTTCAGGGCCAGTGCAGAGAAGGACACAGTCATGAGCTCCCCGAGAGCTGTGGGAAGTGTTCATGCCTCCAGAGCTCAGGTGCAGGAGCAGGGAGCAGGGAGCCGTGTGCAGCACCAGGCGCCGGAGCTCGCCTCTGCTCTGGGGGGTCTCATTCGGGTTGATCTGGCCTGCATTACGCAGGATGCACTCTCAAGAGCCCAGGGCCACTCGCTCTATGCTGGATTTGTGAACCTCTCCTCTGTCTGCTGATTTTATCACTGAGGGGAAGGGTCCACAAGAACTTTCTGAAAAGGGCCAGATGGTGAGGATTTTCACCAGCAAGTGAGTCTCAGCACTGACATTATAGCACAAGAAACAGCCACAGATGATAAGGAATCAAATGTTTACTGCCAGGTTCTTAATAAAACTTTATTATGCCTACTGAAGTTTGAATTTTATATAATTTTTACGTGATGTGAAATATTGGTTTTTAATTTTTGTACATTAAAAATGTAGCAGCCTCTCTAACTTTGTGGATTTGGCCTGCAAGACGGAGTTTGCAGACTCAAACCTTATAATCTTTGGTTGTATGAACACACCATGAATCATATATGCATTTCACTCTTTATGGATGTTTTCTTTCAATTTTCAATCCAGAGAAAAGATTTTAATTAAAACAGATGCATGCAAAAACAGTGGTAATGATAATCCTGTTGAAAATAAAGTGAAAACCATCAATGTTGAAAGGAAAATTGAGGTTTAGGAATAAAAACTTTATTTTTTTCCTTAGTCAACATCTAGTATGTTTAAAGACCTAAAAATGCTCTTTGGAAAGTCCACAAAATTGCCTATCATTTCTCTTCCCCACTGTGAAATCCGCTGTGCCTCCAGCATGAGCATTTTGCCCTAGAAGTAGAGAAGGAAACACTCGGATTTGCTTTTCCTACTCCGGGGTAAGTTCTGCCATTCACGTGCCTGCGAGTCACCTTGATTTTCAGACCACCTGTAGGTACAGGAGCCTCAGGAGCAATTTGTGGCCGTCTCATCAGCCTCCAGGGTTAATAATATCTCCGTGGCAAGAACAGTTTGAATTTTAAGATTCAACCTACAAGTGAACATCGACTGGAAAACAGGATTTCCTACAAAGATAAATAATTTCACTTTTTTATAAACAAGCTACATCCCATTGGAATCAAGAGCTGTGGGGAGGTGAGAGGCAGATCATGGAAACTCCTTTGTGCGTTCCATCGTTTGCTGTCATATGCCAACAACAAACAGCTGAGTGACTCCAGGAAAACTGTCCCATCTGGCATGGTGGGATGCCTGCTGGGTGGCCCTGCTGCTCTCCCTGGGGACAGGACCTAAGAGCCTCTGGAGCATGGGAGGGGATGCAGGGCAGGGCTCGAGTGAGTGGCAGGTGAGAATCTGCTCCACTGCCTTCCGCTGGGAGGCCTGGTGTGCCATGCACGAGAGAAAGTCTCCTCAGCCACAACCCCTGCTTTGCGTTTGAGGAAGGACAGGACCGCATGACAGGGACGGGAGTTTGGTGGATGAAATGCTCTTGTGAGCAGAGGGGATCATGTGAACCAAGAGGCAAGGGTGGAGAAGGGAGCCATGCAGCCTCCTTGTCAAAGGAAGCAGCAGAGTGGACGTCAGGGAGAGGCCGGGGAGGAGGTGGTGAGGCCGGAGCGTGGTAGATCTTGAAGATGGGAGAGTGAGGCATTGAAAAAAGCAAGTTTAGGAATGATTAAAATAAAGGCCATGTTAAGAATGAGTTGGTGAGAAAAACTGGAGATAAATCAGTAAATCCAAAAGCCAAGAAAATATATCCAGACATGAAGTGGTAAGATTCCAACAGCTATGCAAATAGGAACTCACAGAAGTGGGATGTGTGCAGTCAGCGGAAAGGAGACATGGAATACTCAGCTCGTGTTTTTAGGTGTGTAGGAATGGTAAAATGTCACCTTTATTACCAGAAATAGGGAATCTGGGGAGGGGGGCTAATTTTAGTGGAAAAAGGAGTTTGCAGTTAACTGTGTTAAACTTAAGCCTGAATTCACAATGGTCACATATCAAATTTCCAAAGGAAATTTTACAGTCTAAGGCAGGGGGAGGAAAAAACTATGACCCACAGGCAAATCCTGCTGGCTGAATGTTTTCATAAATAAAGTTTTATTGGAGCACAGCTCACCCATTCATTTACAGGTTGCCTCTGGCTGCTTCTTCACTACTATAACAGAGTTGAGTAGTTGTAACTGAGACCATATGCCCATAAGCCTAAATTATTTACTATCTGGAACTTAGGGAAAGATGGCAGACTGTTGGTCAAAGGTTGTACGGGGAGAGGAAGACTGGCCCCAAACTGACCTGTGTGAACCCCACAGGAAGGACAAAACTGCCTCCCTTCATGGTCCAGGATAGATACACAAGCTGCCTGGGAGAAGCGTCAGAGGGTAAATGTGGGTGTGCAGCCTCTTCCTAGAGATGCAAAGAAGGAAGTGCATGTCTGAAGAGCTGCTTATCTGCAGGGCTCCCGGACGGGAACGGGAGCAAGCACCAGGCTCAGGAAACCGTCTCCAAGCATCACTGAGCTCCAGGCAGCTTCCCCTGTGGGTCCCGTCTCCCCAATTCCACCCTTCATCTGAGGGCCACCTAACTGTGGGTCTTGGCACACCTGCCCTCCTGCAGGGAGGGCTTCCTGCCAACAGGACAGGGGCGACCTGCCCAGTGTCATGGTGAGAAGTTCTCAGACGCCACTTCCTGTGTGTCTGGACCTGCTCTGGGAATTTCACAGGTGTTCTCTGGTCAATCCCACCAGTCACCCTGTGACGTGTGGGCTCACAGAGGTGCAGACGCTAGGTGGCTTGCATGGTCCAGGCCAGGAGGGAGGAGGGCCACTTCCCAAACCATCAACTCTGCCCCTGCCCTCCTCCCTCTTGCTTGTTCCCCACGTGCCACGCAAGCAGGGCTGTCTGGGTTCTTATTCATTAGTCCCCAGCATCTCAGGCGTCATGTCACATGGCAGATGGGCAGTGAAATGCAGAGAAATGCATGGCGACCGGGGACCCCTGGACACACTGAGGCAGCAACGGGGAGACAAGACAAGATGGGAGGGCCTGTGGGTGTCTAGGCCGATACCCAACGCAAAGTGCACAGTGCGAATTGGAGGTTAGGATTTAGGGCAGTAAAGGCAACCATAGAAATCACACAGTTTTGACCAGGTGGATTTATGAAGAGAATATAGCAACGGAAGAGAATGACTTATCAAGAAGAAGCAGTTTTCCAGCTGGCACGGGATGCATGTGTCCCCCAAGAAGACATGCTGAGATTGTAATAATCCCAGTGCCTGTGAATGCAGCTTTATTTGGAAACAGCGCCTTTGCAAATGTCATTAGGTTAAGACGAGGTCACTGGAGCAAGCCCTCATTGCATGTGACGGTGTTCTTGGACACAGAAGGAAGACACTCGTGGGGAGCATCTCATGGTGGCAGGCTGCCGCGGCCCAGAGTGGCCCCCACCGGTGGCCAGGAGAGACCAGGAAGCCCAGATACTGAAGGTATGTGTCCTGCATCACCTCGATTTGGGGTTCTGGCCTGCAGAACCCAGTTTATGGTACTTCCTTACAACAGCCCCAGAGACTCCAGACTCTGTGGAGAAGACAGCTGTGCTTTAAGGAAGATTGGAAGCTGGGTGCGGGGGGGTGTTCAGCAGGATCTAGAAGACCAGGATCATAGTGATATGGGAAAGCACCTCAGAAATCACTGGCCGCATGAAGGGAAAGATCAAGTGTGGTACTGTGATCCCGGTTTGGCAGACAGGAGAGAAAGGATTGGGACGTCAATTGTCTGCGCCGGTCAGCTGACAGACAGAGGGAGTCCAGAGCCGGGCTGATGCTGGAGCTGCACACAGACCTATGGGGAGGCTCCGCCCTGGGGCTCCTTCCAAACAGAAGCACAGAGAAGTGCTTCCTGTGGGAACCCATGTGTGGCCCTTCAGACCTGTATTTCCAAGAGGAGAAGGAAGAGAACACAGGTTCTATAATTTGAAGGCAAAAGAACCCCAAAACAAAACAGGAAAGTGCTATTCTAGATGTGTGATTAGCGTGCTCTGGAGGACGCGTGGGTGTTTCCTGCCTTCAGTGGCCTGGGTCCCTCTGCTTCCCCTACCCTCCAGACCACGATGTTCCAGAGCACAGTGCTAGGAGCTCCTGCTGTCCTGGGGTTGGGTTGTGTGTAGAAATAGCACGTTGGCCATAGCTCCTGGGCTGATGTGGGGCCGTGGCTCCTCTGAGCAGGACCCAGTGAGGGTACTTGAGCACGTCTGCTGACTGACGGCCGGAGCTCTGCAGTGCTCAGCTCCCGTCAGCTGGGCCCACTCCTCCGTTTTCATAATTCGCAGACGTCTCGGAAGCCTCCCGACTTCTGGTTGGCCCGCGGGCTCCCGACTGCAGTGATTCTCTGCAGGCACAGAGCACCTGACTCTTCCCTTTTGTACCAAAAGGGTGCAAACAACTCAGCCCACCCCGGGTCGATTCCACTGAGGAAGGAAACCTTGTCCGTATGTGACGTGTAAAGGGTCGCTCAACACGATTCCTACAGTTGAGCTTCAGAAGTGCTTTTAGCCTCAGCAATCTTCCCAGGTGGCCACTCAGGACCGCCCTGTGCACTTGGCTATATACATTCTAGCACATCTGTGAAAAAGTCTTTTTTTTTTTTTTTTTTTTTATACACTCACACTTTTATTCTTAGGCTCCTCTGAAGATACAGCAAAGCGTCTTGCTTTCATTTTTTCAAAATGGTTTGATGGTCTTTCTGTTCTGGTGATGGGCACAGCCCACAGTGCTCTTGTTCCTGGGAGAACAAAAACAGGTGAGGGAGGTTGTCCCAGCACCGCGCCTTCTGGGATGAGTGTGCACAGAGTGATCTGCTGAATGGAGGTGACTGGAGAGAGGTGGGTGCCCAGGGCGCACTCAGTCCCGGCACACTGCGCCCGCTGGGGTGCAGAGCTGATGCATGTCTCCCACTTCTCTGGTGGCATTACAGAAAAGCCCCTCAAGAGTGAGCCCTCACTATCCCCTGCCATCTGATGACTGACACTTCATTTCGAAAGACGTTTCCTCTGTGTTTCCTGTGCTCTTTGACAAGCCTGTTTGTCAAACGTATGGAACACTTTTGTTTATGATCACTTCTGGTTAATCGTTCACCAAGGACACGAGTCCTTTGTACCTATTATTGTCAAGCATTTGTTTGGACTGTGTTTGACCCTTTGTACCCGAGTGGTCTGTGCTGGAACCTTCTGAAAACAAGCCACCCTGTGGCTGTATGGGTAGAGACTGAACTCTCACGGCTCTGTGCCTGCCTGCCCCGGCCTGCTCCGTCAGAGGGAAGAGACAAAGCTACAATTCAGTCGCAACAGCAGACACCCCATCACCCTGAGATAAACAGATTAATGCTGGGCCAGATGTGGGATTCTGAATGCAATGTGGCGGGTGCTTTGGAAATGGATGGCTGTCACCACCAAAAAGCATTACGTGAATGGTGTGCAAATGAAAAGTTATCGAGTGGCATCGGATTGTACTCCTCTGCTCTGTGCGTGACAATCAAAGTCCTTCCCAGCACTGTGCGGGGGAGTAAGTCCCCACACCTGAAGACCCGGTGACCTGGGGACCTCAGCTTCCAAACGGCAGCCAGGTCCAAAGGAAGAGCAGTGAGTCACTGGGCCTCATGTAACCACTCGCCCACAACACCCCCCAGATGAGCACGTCTCCATTTCAGTCTCTCCTCATCCACTCGTTCAGCCAACAGAGGTTTATTGCAAGGTGCTCTGTGCCAGGCGCCCAGCAAAGCTCAGTGGGGTGACCCATGACCTCCAGGAATGCATAAGCTCACTTCAAAACTAACTCCCCTGCTCATGGCCTCCATGTGCAGGCCACACTGCTGACACAGGAAACTGCTGAGAGTTCAGACCCGGGCTCTGTGCCTGCAGAACTCAGGGCCACCTCGCAGGACCGGCAGAGTGGCCGAGAAGGAAGATCCTGCAGGATGGAATGCCAGAGGTGATTAGAGGCAGTGAGTTCATTTTGGGTTTGGGGGAATTTTTTCGGTACGGGGTTTGAACCCAGGGACACTTCACCACTGAGGCCATATCCCCGGCCCTTTTATTTTTTATTTTGAGACAGTCTTGCTAAATTGCTTAGGGCCTTGCTAAGTGGCTGAGGCCAGTCTTGAACTTGAGATCCTCCTGTCTCGGCCTCCCAGGTCACTGGGATGACAGGAATGCACCACCACAGTGTGATATTGACCAATACTGTATTGTTTTCACACTTGAACTTCTCGATTTCCTTATGAGAAATCTCACATTCTCATTTCTTAACTGATCTCAGAGTGTACAAATCCATGTAAATAAACCAACAAGAAATCTCTAAAACTTTAAAATTCCATTGGTGTGACCTTTGGCTTCCGAGCTCTGACTTGGCATGTTGCTGCTGGGCATGGTGGTGAGTGTGACCATAACTGGCCATGCCCCAGGCCGTCCAGGGATGACCTTCTGGCCCCTTACAGCAACAGACTATCAGACTCAAATAACTGTGCACCACATCAATGGGCTGAGAGAGGGCAAGTCTGAGTTTTGCATTCTTGCTAAAAAAATTTTTAAAAAACATTTTCAAAAGTGGCCAGTGACCCAAGATGTTGAAAGAATCTCCATCAATAAGGAGCATGAATGTTCAGGAGCAACATTCCACTGGGCTCCCTGGCCCTCTGCAAACAATACATGTTTCTAATGTGCTACCCACTGGGAAAATTGAAACACTGCACACGCATTATCTATTTCTTTGCAATATTGGTTTAACTGGGCTTGGGAAGAAAACCAGTGAAGACTGATGGAAGCCGTGCTGCCTCAGCAATCCCTCATTCCTGTAAAAATGTTTATAACCACATCATGCAGCTCAAAACGAGGTTTCACTCCAGCACAATTACTTTTCAGGAAACTTTGTTCTCATTTTCGGCTTCATGCTGTGTGTTATTGGTTAAAGTTCTCCTTGCTATCACTGATCGCGGACTTAGGAAATTAAAGAACCCTTTGGGACACTTTCTGTACATAAACCCAACCACAAATATGCTTGGCTATTTACTTTGTTAAAAATGCTTTGAAACTCCCCTGCTCATGTTGAAAGTGAAGGAAGAGGCTGACTTTAGAAGGGGGGGTCCCAGCTCCAGTTGCACCTTTATACAGACCACGTTCAGCGGGTCACATTCTCATTACCTCGCATGCCCCTCACGAGGCAGGTAGCCAGCCCAGGCTGCATTACAGGAAATTATATTCTGAGATGAAGGGATGCTTCTTTTATTTCTGGGGGAAGGGGTCCCCTTGCAAAGGGACAGCACTGAATCCTCCCTCAACTAACACACGTGCTGCGCCCTGGAACTCCACAGGAGAATTGCTCCCCACGAAGTCTTCTCCCCAGGCCGCTCACCCGAACCAAGCCACACGCCATGTAACTCTACGAGCTTCTGCCTCTATCGCCACCCAAACTGTGTTGAAACAAGACCATCTGTGAAAGGATTGCAAAAACATCTCTTATCATTCTGATTCATTTTATGGATGATTCTCTTCAGATGTTTGAAAACATGAAATTCTAACACATGTGAAAAAATAACTTCCGATGGCTTCCTTGTCTTTGTTTGTCTTGAAATTTTGTTTTATTTGCATCTAAGGTTAAAAACATCTCAAAACAACTAGTTCAATTGTGGTCATTTACAGGACAAAGGTTTGAACTACCTAGGAGTGCAGTAGCAAATTCATTGCATATAATCCACATGCCATAAAATTCATTGCTTTAAAGTGTGCAATTCAGTCATTTTAGTTTATTCACAGAATTGTAAAGCCATCACCACTCTGTCATCATCCCAAAATAAAACACATCCACAGTCACCCTCCTTTCCTCCAACACCCCTCATTCTCTTAGCAACCACTAATTGACTTTCTGCCTATGGATTTGCGTGTTCTGGGCTTTTTTGGTAAAAACAGAATCACAATCTGTGGCCTCTTATTGCTTTTTTCACGTAGCATAATAATGTCAAGGTTTGTCCTTACTGTAACGTGAATCAGAATCACATCCTTTCACAAAATATCCAGTAAACATGCTATTGCACAAATCCACCGCGTTCTGTTTATCTGTCCATCTGCTGATGCACGTCTGAGTTGCCCTCAATTTGGTTAGTACGAACAAAGCTGACGAGAACATTGGGGTGCAGGTTTGGGTGTCGACACCGTCTGCAGTTCTCTCGAGCACAAGTCTTGCTGTAGAATTACTGGTCGTACATAACTGCCTGACATTTTCAGGAATTATCAAACTCTTTTCCAAGGTGGCTGCACCATGTTACAGTCCCACCCTTGGAGGACAGGGGTTCCGATTTCTGCACATGTGCACAGACTACTGTTTCAGAAGGGTTTCTGTACCTGCACGTGAAAAATGTCTTGATTTCCGAGAACTCATTTCAAAAGAAGGTGTGAAAGCACACCATGCCAGCCTGCAGCGCAGGGTAAGGAACGGAACCAATTCCGTGCCAGTATCGCTGCCCCATCTGTGCGCCAGGACCCTGCAGCCACTATGCGTCACCACGGCAGGGTGACTCCCAAACCTCTCCTGGCACCTGAAGGAGCAGCATTTGGGGTCTTTAATATGTTCCTGATGCAGGCAGGGAATATGATTTCAAGCCTTGGAAATCAAGTGAATGTGTCCTCGGGGCTCTGAGGGTGAAGGGCTTACAACACGCACCCGTCCCGTGGATCTGTTCTGAATGGAATCTTGACTTGGCTTGGCCCTGCTGTGTGTCTCCTGTGAAGTCTGTGCAGGCATCTGTCAGAGTTCTTCTTACTGCCAATGACCAAGTGGCCTCCTTAGGCACATTTCTTAGAAACAGATTAGGATGATGCTGGGTGGTGGTACACACCTGTAATCCCTGAGTCAGGAGGCTGAGGCAGGAGGATCACACATTCAAGGCCAGTCTCAGGAACTCAGTAAGGCCCTCAGCAACTTAGTAAGACCCTGTCTTGATATAAAATATTTAAAAAGAGCTGGAGATGTGATTCAGTGGTTCGGCACCCCTGGATTTAACCCTCAGTACAAAACCAAAAAAAATAATAATAATAATTAAGATACACAGCTTACTCCAAAAGGATCATGAGGAACAAAAAACTCAATGAGTCCCAAATATTCTCTTTTTGTGAATTTATTTATTTTTATTTTTACAGAATGCATTTTGATTTATTGTACACAAATGTGGTACAACTGTCCATTTCTATGATTGTGCACGATGTAGATTCACACCATTCATGTAATCATACATGCACAATGTAAATTCACACCATTCATGTAATCATACATGCACATAGGGTAATATGTTTGTCTCATTCCACTATCTTTCCTTCTCCCACCCCTGCCCCCCATTTCCCTCTACACAATGTGAAGTTCCCTCATTCTTCTCTTACCCCCTATGCCTACCCCCCTGTTATGTATCATCATCCACTTATCAGATAAAACATTCGGCCTTTAGTTTTGGGAGACTGGTTTATTTCACTTAGCATGATAGTCACCAATTCCATCCATTTACCTGCAAATGCCATAATTTGATTTTTCTTTATAGCTGAGTAATAGTTATTTGTGTATGTATACCACAGTTTCTTTATTCATTCATCTATTGAAGGATATTTAGATTGGTTCCACAATCTAGCTATTGAGAATTGAGCTGCTATAAACATTGATGTGGTTATGTCACTGTGATATGCTGATTTTAAGTCCTTTGGGTATAAACTGAGGAGTGAAATAACTGGGTCAAATAGTGGGTTCATTCCAAGTTTTCTGAGGACTCTCCATACTGCTTTCCAGAGTGGCTGCACCAATTTGCAACTCCACCAACAAAGTATGAGTGTGCCTTTTTCCCCACATCCACGCCAACACTTATATTATTGCTTATGTTCTTGGCAATAGCCATTCTAATTGGAGTGAGATGAAATCTTAGGGTGATTTTACTTTGCATTTCTCTAATTACTAGAGATGTTGAAGATTTTTTCATACATTTGTTGATTGATGGTATATCTTCTGTGAAGTGTCTGCCCAGTTCCTTGGCCCATTTATTGATTGGGTTCTTTGTATTTTTGTTGCAAAGCTTTTTAAATTCTTTTTAAAATCTGGAGATTAGTACTCTATCTAAACTGCATGTGGAAAAGATATTCTCCCACTCTGTAGGCTCTCTTTTCACATTATTGATTGTTTCCTTTGCTGAGAAAAAGCTTTTTAGTTTGAGTTCATCCCACTTATTGATTCTTGCTTTTATTTCTTGCACTCTGGGAGTCTTGTTAAGTCTGGTCCTAAGCCAACATGATGAAGATTCGGGCCTACTTTTTCTTCTGTTTGGTGCAGGGTCTCAGGTCTAATTCCTAAGTCCTTGATTCATTTTGAGATGTGTTTTGTGCAGGGTGAGAGATAGGGGTTTAATTTTATTGCATATGGATTTCCAGTTTTCCCAGCACCATTTGTTGAAGAGGCTACCTTTTCTCCATTGTATGTTTTTGGCTCCTTTGTCTAGTATGAAGTAACTGTATTGATGTGGGTTTATCTCTGTGTCCTCCATTCTGTACCATTGGTCTACCTGTCTATTTTGGTGCTAATACCATGCTGTTTTTGTTACTATTGCTCTGTAGTATAGTTTAAGTTCTGGACAAAAATTCTTTATCTGAATGTCATATCCAATGTTTGCCTCCTTCTAAAGTTAGGGAATATTGCTTTTGACACCAAAATACCTTAAATTCCATCCAAATTCTGTGTTATGAAGATGTATGTTGTGGAGAGCCCAGCAGTAAGCCCCACGGGGCCAGTGCAAGGGGGCGACTGCAGAGCACCTGTGATTTCAGACAGGAGGTGTGTGTGAACACAGACGGGTCTCAGGCGTTGCTGGAGGGTCCAGGCAAATCACCTTGGGGAGCTGAACACATGTTCCCAGCAGCTGTTAAGTTTCACATGCGTGTGCTCACACCCGCACGCTCACACGCACCAGCACACATGACACTGGACGCCACCATCCTACGTTCTAGCTCCTGTAATCCAGGAGCTAGATCCCGGGAGCTTTGCAAGTCCTGGCTCGTTTTTATCCCTCAAAAATCTCTGCTAATAGTCCTCGGTGTCTGTTAAATCACGAGATTACACAGCTCTCTGGGTTTATTTCCCGCTGTCGACACCTCTGATCGTCGGGTCGCGCTGCACAGGAGCTGATGGCTCTTCCTCATGAACAGAAAAGGTGGCAGTGGAAGGAGGTCTCAGTTCATCTCTGGCGTCTTCTGTTGGGGCTTGAAGACGCCGTGGCCCCCCTGCCTCCTGGTGCTGGTGGAGGTCTTCGCATTGGACGTGACTAGCTTGGCTGCACGCCTCCCTCTTGCTGAGGGCACTGGAGACTACGGTGGAGTCTGGTGAAAGGTCACAAGAATCCCCTTATTGCTCGAAGTTCACTGTTGCAATCGGGGGAATCTTTACACGTGACCTCAACTTGCCTGTGCCACGTCTAGAAAAAAGCAAACTGGGAATGTCACACGTCGGCTGCTTTGTGGAGATCTGCATCTCTAGGAGGAGGGCACGCTCAGGTCTGGATGGCCTTTGCGTCCCCAGTGCCTGCCTACCAAACACGTAACTTCTGAAGAGCCTCATCCTCTGCCTACTCACAAAAAAAGAATTCTGCTTACCCTCTGGTGCAGTGCAGCTCCCTGCTGTCAACTCATGCAGGTGACAAGGACGCCCTCCTACGGCTGTTCAGAGGGCTGTGCGTGTCTGTGTCTGCGGGCGCCTGCCTGGCACACAGCGGGTGCCGTGTCAGTGCTCAGGGGTACTTTTAGTTTAAGGAAATGATCCGTGTGGGATAAAGATGTTTCCACCAAGTTGTGGTCAAATGGGATTCCCTGATACACAAAAAAAGTATTAAAAATTCAAGCATATTTACCTTGCAAGTAAACACAAATTGGTTTTAATGTAAGCTGAACATTTAGCTTTATTACCATAAGTTACTAACTGAGCTGGTAATCAAAGTTCAAACCACTACGTGATCATGAAGCCGCTGGTCATTCTGTCCCTCCTGGCTAGACGTTAGCAGATGGACAGAGGCAGTGCTCGCAGACTCGGCCTATGCCCTGCTTCCACCTGATTATATGATCCTCCTCGGAAAGTCTGTCGAGGGCTGATGCAGACACTTCTCCGCGATTTGCCTGCTCCACTCGGGATGTGCACGCCAGAGGCTCGCCATAAATATTATGTGAACCAATAAATGGAAAAAAACGGCATGCCTTTTTACCCGAGTCTTTGCTAAGTTTTAACTTGATTACACGATCATGTAAATTTTAATAAGGAGGAAATATAATCTATGGTGATTTACTTTTCATTTTAAATTCCACTTTGAAGTCTTTTCCAGTTGCACACTTTACAGGTTTCAGATGATTTGTATTTTTACCTTTTAATGAAATCTAGACAAACACCTGAAATCCAGCGTCTCTGTAAAGTTCCCTTTCCTGGGATCTCTACTTACATGTGTTCGCTTAGTCTGGCTGTGTTCTGTGGTCCACCTAACGCAGGACACTGGTGAATACGTACGTGGCAGTGCACAGGAAGATTCAGCTGAGTGCAGAGTTTTAAAAAGAGCTAGTTCATGCGTAGTCAGTGGAAAGGGGTGCCACCTTCTCATCCCACACTACCTACGCGGGCCATGTGCCTTCAGTCCGTTTGCCACTGTGAGGACTCGGCACAAAGATGGGTGGAGCAACACCAGACACCCGCATTGGCCAGCCAGGGGCCTCCTGCATGCAGACTCAGGCCCACCAGCCCCAGCCAACAGCCATGTCCTCCCCAGTAGAACATCTGTTTTACCACAAGGCTGGTCACCATGTTTAGTGGGCACAAATCAAGACCTCTATTTACCTAAGGACAAATCTACATGTGGAAAGAGTCTTTTCAGAAAAAGAGACTCAACGCTTTCAAAGTTACTACCTCAGTGCAGAGCTGAGGCCAGCCTCACGAACATCAGAGCACCCACGTTGGCACAGTGAGAATTGCTGTTACGTGGGGACATCTCAGAGCAAGCATTGCTTGCTAGTTTCTTTCTGGACTGAAGAGAACCTGGGTGAGGCTAGAACTGGATGTGCCCTAAAACCCTGATCACTGAGTCCCTGACGGCAAGGGGAGTTTCCTTGGAAGAGCCAGGAAGAGGAGTGATTGTTTGTTTGCATTATTTGAAAACAACTCGAATGTTTTTCATGCTTTCACCAGGCCCAAGTCAAAGAGAAACGCCTCTAACCAGCTGTGGACAGGTGACAGTTTCCACAGACGAAGGCTTGGGGAAAAGCCCCCGGCCCCTCTGCACAGGTACCGGGCAGCGCGGCCTCCCCGCTCCTCTCCCTGCGCACTGTCTATGGATTCTCATTCGCAGGCACCTTCTCCAGGGTTTCGCCCGGCTGATTTTTCAAGTTAATGGTAGGGCACTTGGGGAAAGATTAATGCCAGGAATGCAGAGCTTCAGCAAATTGCTGAAGAGCTCCCCACACGATTAATTTCCCCTTCCACTCCAGCAGCGCGAGGGGGGACACGAGGAGCCGTAACGTGCCGCCCATGCAGGGCGCCAGCTGCGCGATCCTCAGCAAGGTGCTCCTGCTCCCCACAGAACCCACACACCACTCGCGCGTCCGTGCCCTCCCTCCTCGCCAGCCATGGGACCCCTGCCTCCCGCTGGGCTATCATCTGGGCAGGAGGTGGCAGCTCAATTAAGGCTTGGGCGCCACGAACATCCCTAATACTGTCTCCTTATTTCCGCTTTATCTTCCCGAGACGCAGAGATTCTTTCCAGGAATGTGCCACATGCATCCAATGTGTCTTCCCTGGAGGACCCATTGTGTGGTAGACAAGAGCCACGCTCTTCACGGTCGCCTGGTGTGGCACAGAGTCAGGGCAGGGAGGCAGGAGGCGGGTCTCCACCACATCCCTGAGGCTCCAGGGGAGCTGGCGGCAGAGGGACAGCTGTGGAGCTGGAGGAGAGGAGCTGCCCACCAAGGACAAGAGAGGCTCTGTGGGTCACCAGCCTGCGGGGCTGCGCTGCCCCTTCAGCACTGCCACCTCCTCTCCAGGCGCTTTTCTGAGCGTCCTGAGCATTCCCTGAGCGTCTCTATAAAGTGCTCACCCAGATTTGCGACCTCGCTCAGACATCGGTCGCTGTGCTCCCCTCCCCTCCACCCGGGGGCCTGGCACTAGCATGCTCCCAGGCCTCCTGAACAAGGCAGGTGACACCTGTCCACCCACAGACCCCTCTGTGCCCGGCACCCTCCCTCCCTCTGATGGGCCAGCAGCTTGGAGACATGCCTGGGTAATCAGAACCCAAATAGGAACTTGGCTTTTTGAGAACAAAACAAACAAAAACACATTTTCCCTGTCACTCTAGGTACAGGCCATCTGGAGGGGACACGCACTGTTCAGGGGCTGAGCCACTGGGCTTCGAGACCAGCGGGGCCAGGAGGCAGGAGTCCCTGGGAACGCAGCTGCAGTGCTGGCCTCCCAGGAGTGACTGACCGGACGGCAGCTGTCACAAGGGGAGCTGGGGGCCTGGTCCCCAGCAGTCACGGCAGGGCCACCCAGGCTCAGGAGGACAGACCTCTGACGACAGCAGCCCTCCTGCTAAGGGGCCGGCTGGCTGCTCACGGTGCTGCTCCTCTGCTCAGCCTGTGCACAGACGAGTCCAGTCTGGGGGACGAACACCTCACAGGAACTAGAGGGCTGGCCCTGTCACTGACGTGGACCAGCAGTCTGCACCATCTTGGAGATTTCGGACGGGAATCAGGACTGTGTTGGACGCCCACGCAGCCCTCCTGTGGTTTGGGTGAGATGGATCTTTGACTCGCTCTTCGTCCATTTGGCTGGGCGCTCTGTCGGCGCTGGAAATGGGTTTCTCCCCGTCCTGGAGAGTGGAGTCCAACAGGAGGGCACAGTGTCTGATGAGGCCTGGTCTCTGCTTGCAAGACAGAGCCCTGGATGCCGTGCCCACCGGTGGCAGGAGGAACGGAAGGGTGGAAAGAGGCCTGGCTAGTTGCTGCCGGCCCTTGTGACCTGGTCACTGCCCAGAACCTCTTCATCCCGCCACAGTGGGGAGGGAGGGGCAAAGTTAATTCAGAGGACGCCGCGCAGACTCAACCAGGACTCTGCCGCACCCGCGTCTGCCAGCACACCGCTCCAGGTCGGGGGGCGGGTCAGCCCTGGACGAAACCCCACTGTGAGCCTGGCCACTGCCAGCCATGCCAGGGCCTCAGTGAGCAAGCGGGCTCTCCCAGTGCTGCTCAGCTTGGACCACCCAGCTCTGCGGGTGGGCTGAGTGCCACGTGTTGGCATCAGTCATGTGCGTTTATGTCTGTACCTGTGAGTTTAAATCAGGGACTCCAGGACCTGAGGACCCCTGGGAAGGCCTTGCATTCCATTCCCCTGCCTCCTCAGAGGCCCAGAAAGAGAACGATCTTGGGAATTCCAAAGCCTCTTTGTTGTTCCAGGGAAGAAAAAGGCCCAGGTGAGGAGGGGGGCAAGCTGGAGCCTTTCCTCTCCTTGTCCTTGCGGCTAAGGGCTGGCTCCTTTGTCCCCTCGGAGTTCAGCGTGGAGTTCAGCGTGAGCCTCAGGCAGAGAGCCAGCCTCAGCCACTAGAGAAGACGGACACTGCCGCATAGCTGTGTGTGTCCTCTTGCTCAGGAATGCACTCCCCAGCCTCGGGGTGGAAGCGACTTCAGTGCCCCTGGGTATTGGTGTCATGATTGCAGGCAAACCAGGGCTTGGTCCAGCCAAGCGGCCCCCTCCACCAGCACACGGGGTCTTGGGCTTGCCAATACTAGGAAGGCATACCACTCTGGATCACGATCGCACTCGCCGCTCGAGGTGAAGGCGTGGCCCTTGCCGCATGGCTGAAGGACAGTCTGAAGCATGACGGCGTGGGCACCGCCTTCCTCTCGGGTCCATGAGACAACTCGTGGGAAAAACACCAGAAGCTGCAGCCCATCTCGAAAAACAGTCCTTTTGCTTTTGGCCTCTGACACCCACCAATATTTGGGGTGCCAAGTGCATCTTTCCAAGTAATACAAAAGAGACCAAGATGCCAACCCAAGTGCCAGAAGAAGAGCCTCCTCATTAAGCCCCAGCCCCAGTTCCAAGTGCCAGCCACGGCAGGCTGGATCCTGACCCAAGCAGAGCAGAACGGCGTCTTCCCACAGCTGGTATTAAATACAGCGGCTGAGGCCACGAGAGTCACAAAGTCACAGAGAGTCAATCCTCGTCATTCCTGGACAATGTGTTTGCAAGTACACCTCTCACTAAATCACAAAGGCTAAGTCGCAACAAACTGAAAGAACTTAACGGGCTTTAGTTCGTGATTCTGATTGAACAGCCCTCAGAATCAGAACATACTCAAGGAATTTCAGGCCTACAAAGTTGGCAGACAGCATTTATGGACAAAGAACGTGAATGGATCCAGAGACTTCTCATTGGGTGACGGCTCAGTGTTTGAATCAGCTGGTCACAAGAGCTGCTGAGGCTGCCACTCAAGAGCCCACTCCCACGGGGCACGCAGCTGGCCCCGCACCAAGCCAGGTCGCAGCGGACGAACCACACGTGGAATTAAGCAGGAGGCACCCCAGGCACAAGCTGGATTTAATTCAACTTGGCACTTTCTCCTGCCCCAAGATGTGGGCAGAGCAACAGGCCAAGCTTCCTAGATGTGGTGCCCCCAGCGGGCCCGCCAAGGTGCCTCCTGCCTTGCTCAGCTCCCACACCGCACGCCGGAGCCTTCGGCTCCTTTCAGCTGCTGCATTTTACACTCTTGTGCTTTTCATTGATGAACTTCACTGTTTTAAATGACAGGAGCCAATGCTGACATACTACCCAGTTCTCCTAAGAGCATAAGCCTACACTGTCCCTTCCCAAGTCAGGTGGAATAGTAAGTGTTGGAGAAGCTTCCTTCAGACCTGAGCCAGGGTGCTGCTGGCCGTGAGACCTGAGGTGCCTTTCAGCAGAAACACGCATAAAACAAATCTATTGATCATCGGATGAAAATGCGGCCAGAGGCTCACAGGAGCCAACTCTCATCTTCCCCAGGAAGCAATAGTTCAGTACTCGCTGACTCAGTGTTTGAGGCAAGTTAATAAAAAGTTACTGCTGCAAATAATGAGAATCAGCCGTAAGCTGGTCAAGCCAGGCAGAAGCACAGAACTTGACCTGCAGAGATGGGGAAGGTGAGAAGGCCATGCCACGTGGTGGGAGCTGCAGCTTAGATGTCTAAGGAGGGCGTCCTCATTCTTGTCCTCCCCCTGAAGGCTGGCTGCTCACTGTAAGGTCCCCAGCAGCCCCCCAGTCACCTGTGCATCTGGACTCTCCAAGTGCCAGTGCTTCTCTGTCCCCTGCATACCCGTTCTGTTGACTAAAACTACCCCGAAGTTACTGGTAAACTCATAAGATGATCCACAAACTAAGTAAGGCGTGAAATATAAACAGCTATTAGACCATAACAGTGATTCTCATCCTTAGCACTGATAAAATGCAAGAGAAATTCAACAGATAAAGTTTTAGATCCTGATCAACAATGTAATAACTGTGTTTCTATGCACTGCAATTTCTAGTTACCATGTATTTCCTTGTGAGAACACCTGCTTTTCTTTCTTTCTTTTCTTCTAAGGCAGGGATTAGAAGGGCACTCATTTTAAAGTTTCCCTATAGTCTCCCACTAAAGAAATATCCCCTCCCTTTTATGCTTTACCTCAGCCAAAAACAGAAATCCTGAGAACAAGTTGACCTCCCTTAGGCATGGCACATGGATGCAGAACCAAAGGTCACCTGACATCAGAGCTAATCAACAGTCTTTTGATTAGATAGTGTTACAAGAAACACAAACTTATTTGACTTTGCAAAACTACTTTTGTCTCTTTGCTCGTCAGGATAATTTTGCACCTCGTGTGAAAGATCAAAGCAAATCAAGAAAGATCCAAAAAAACTAATGTTTCCCCCATTTATTTACCTACTGTGGTTGAAGAAGTTAATCATTGCTACAATTTATAGAAGGAGCCCTCTGCCGACGGCTTCACGTCTAATCGCTGATGATGCACTTGACTGACGTCTTGTGAGGTTGTTATCATGAGCTTGGTTCACAGGACACCGAGGCTGCCGCATACTTAAAGTGCAGACTCAAGCCAGAAAGCTGGCATTACAGTTCACTCGCCCGTGCGCCCATGGAGAAGAGGGGCCTAGCTCCCCAAGCTGAAGAACAGCAAGCGTGTAGCATGGCCCACACACCCACAGGCCACCATAGTCCCACAGGACCCGTGACACCCACCCGAAGACTAGCAGACTGGACCCCGTTCTTCATTTCAAGGACATACACTGTTGTCATCTGAACCGCAGGGGTACCTGGCCTTTCCTAGGCCACTGACCCAGCCCGCCCCTCCCTGGAAGTCGGCTTCAGCCCCACGGGCTGTGGCTCTTACGCAGTGAGGAGAGAATCTGAAGCGCCATTTCACCTGCTTCAACCTGGCTGATGGGCAGTAAGTAGAGACAAGCCTTCTTGGTTTCCAGAATATGTTACACTTCACACACACTTTCACAAACTCGAGGTGCAAAGTGCAAGCAGGAGAGAGCACGCAGCTGGAAATATCCTTCCCTAGAGAAGCATTTCCCTGTTCAGAGCATTTCTAGCACAAATGTATGCTGTGCTTATGTGTGTGACCCATTGACTGTCACTGTGACACCCAGAAATCCAACCCCTGGCAGAGGTTTTGAAACAACCTAGTGATGTCCACATATGAACTCTCTATGCATAGGATCTCACCAGTCCCTCCTGTTTTCCATTTCATGAATGGTGTGTTTGATGCTTAGTGCATAAATGAGATACATGAAGTGACATCAGGGAAAAACTCAAATGGGAGCAAATGCCTGCTTGTCAATTCTCACCATAATCCCACTCTGGGGTGTCCTCAGGTTGGCCAGCCAGTCATCCAAGTGTAAACACAGTTCTTACACAACACTGTGACTAAGCTCCCTTACCTATTCCTGCTGCCAGGGAACACCAGCTCCAAAACACACTCTTCCCTCTCTGCATTGATAGACAAGCCCACTTTCTTCCTTAGATCTCACCCAGGGGGCAAGCCCAGCACAACCCCAATCCCAGCCCATTGTCCTAGAGGGAAACAGAGTTGCCTGTGACAAGAGATAGAGGCATGTGCCCCAGAACCAGCAGTTTCTGCGCCATCCGTGACCATCCACCCACTCTCTCCTTTATCTCTCAATGAAATGCAATGTCATAAAGCAATTGTGTCAATGGCTTTCTAGAATTGCTCTAACTGAAACTTGAGCTTTAGCCTCTGAACTTAATGTTGCAAAACTTCACTTGCTAATACAGTTCAGCCTTCATTCCTAACTGTCCACACCAATTTCTGTGACCCTCAGGCAGGAAAGCACTATCTTACGTGAAAGTTACTCAAAGTTCCCAGCATGAACCCAGAGATTTCCACATGCACTTTCTGTTTGTGCTAAAGCTTGCACTGAAACTGGAATAGTTTCTGGCTGGGTTTTCCCTATTTCTCTCCTCTTGTTTTATTTTCTTGGGCCCTGAACAAGTTCCCAGTCATGTCCAGGAAATGTGGCTGTGTGTGCCTTGGAACCACTCTGTGCCCAGCTGGGGACAGTCCTGCTGCCCACCTGGAACTCGCCTGGCATACCACAGCTCCATTCCGTTCACAGTGTGGGCCAAGGACCACACCTTTTCCACGCTACTGGTACCATTCTGTGAATGACAACATTTAGATGTGTTCTCAAATTGTGCGGAATGGAGAAAGTGAAAAATAGTGGCAGCAAGATAAATAGAGAGAGGCAGATGGTGTTTGTGTCCTGGTTTCATGTGGGCAGGCAGAGGGTGACAATTGTGTACCACTTCACTAAGCTGGAAGGGCGTGGGAGAAAGTTAGGGGCAAAGTCAGCTCTGCCAAAACACAGTTCTCACTTCCAAGGAAGCCTGAGGAGGTTCAAGGTGGGAATTCAGGTTGGATCGTCACATCTCAGTCCTTGAATCTCCGTCTGAACTTCTTCATTTGTGAGATACAACACCATCTTCCTACTTAATTGCATTATAAAATGATCACTGAAACACGGTAAATTTGAATTATCTGTGCACATCTTGGATCTCAAGTAAATAATGGAGGAAGGAGAGGTGGCAATCTGAAGGCACCCATAGGATAATTGCACCAGAAGCCACCGCCAGCGGGTGTTTACAGGAACAAATCATTCCATGGACAACTTGATTGCTTTTTTGATGGAATTGCAAGATTTACAGATGAAAGAGACGTCTAGGATGATGGTTGCAATACATTTGATACAGTGTTGCACAAAACCCCACTTGCAAAATATGTTTGTGTACATTAGGAGTGTCATGAGAACAAAGAGCCAGAGACCAGGAAGGGGCAGGAGCCCAAGGCTGCGCCCCCAGGGTCTGAGCCCGGCTTGGCTAGCAGCAACAATGCCCTTTGATCAGGAGTTAAAACTCTGCTTCAGCTCGGCAGTCAGAGGTACAGAAACGGGCGACCCTGTTGACTATCTGAAATCTCGGAAACTGCAGAGAGTCGTCGGGACTCTGGATCCACCAGATTCTTGAACGAAAGCCAAGAGATGCGTCTGGTGAGGTCAGGGGCAGGTCCAGGCCTCAGGACGTGGAAGCTGTGCTGGGGGATTTGTGAAACCGCGGCTGAAGGTCAAGTGCTGCGCCGGCCGAGGACACAAGTTTACAAGCGCAAGTCAGGGACTCGCCCAGTGGGGACAAAGAAACCTCACTGTCCCTCAGTGACGCACAGGTGCCAGCGGTGAGGTGACATCAGGGTGGCCCCACAGCCCGCACGCTCCTCACAGCGAGCTCCCACGAGGGCTGCGGGCACAAACGCCAAGGGCGCATGCGCGGAGAAACAACTGGCCCAGCGGCAGCGGGGCTCCCACAGAAGACGGGCGCTCGGAAAGTTCTGAGCGGCTCACCTCCAACCTAGACCCCACACGAGGGCGGGTGCAGGTTGCGGAGTCCCTGGGGATGGGGAGGAAGCAGATCACCTATCACTGGTCAAAGGGTTTTTATAAGAAAGGAGATGCCATCACAGGGCCCCTTGACTGCAGTGTGCAGATGAGTGTGACCCCAGGGTACAGCTGAGGGGTACTCCTGACCTACCCTGCCTGGCGACCAGAAGCGCAGGTGAGGCTGTGAGAGAGGTGAGTGGCCGCGGGAGCCACCAATCACAGCGGGAGGGACGCGGTCCTGCCTTAGGGTCATAGATGACCAGTCAGGATTGGAGCCAGGCAGCAGGTAGCCAGAGCGAGGCTGCCTCCACAGGGAGGCTGATGTCCCCATCGCGGGAGTGAGGCTCCTGCCGCTGGCTTCTGTCCCTCGCCTTCACTTCCCCCTGATGCTACTTAAATGTGCATGTGTTGATTGGATAAAAGCAAATGTGTAAAAGCAGTGAGGCCTACCTCATGGAACAGAGGCAGACAGAGATGGACAGAGGAGCAGACACACGGAGAGCGAGCCAGAAACAGATCCAGGGCTGAGGAGGGTGTCAGGAGGCTGCGGAGCCCGATCTGAAGGCCGCCTCCCACTGTGGTTCTGACAGGAAGAAGGCGGAGCCCACGGCAGCCCCAGCTCCGCTCCCTGGGAAACGCGGGCATCTGTCTTTTTCTAGATATTTTTCGTTTTTCCAGAGATACTAACTCGTGAGCGACTAGAGGAAGCACTGTGCTGGTAGGTGACCGTGGGTACTGCCCTTTGCCAGACTCAGCTGAGCACTGCACCTGAGTTCCTCCCTGCCTCCTGCATCGCCACAGACCTCAGGAGGCCGGCTGCTCCCCCAGAGTGGGAGCTCACCCTGGTGCCTTGGAGCATCCCACATCCACCTCACTGCTGGGTGTCACCCCACTGAGGGCTGACTCTGAGGACCCCGCCCCATGCCTGCCCGTGACAAACCAGGAGCCACGTTTCCTGGGGCACCTGCCAGGACATGCGGGGCCCACTCGAGGTCTCCAGGAGAGCGAAGCCCGTGTGCTGCAGAGACGTCGGTGCCCAGCCTCCATGGCAGGGCTGCTCGGTCTATTGCCGGTATGAAATCAGCCTAAGGGACCAGCGGGGGTTGAACGCACGAAGGAAATGTGGTCCACGCACACATGGGAAGAGCTGGACGTTCAAGGAACAAGAAGGAAAAGGGGAAGCATTTGCAATTGCATGAACCAAGACGACATCCGCTGCGTGAAAGGAGGCAATGAGAGGCCAAGGCCACCGAGCCAGGGGAGAAGGTGGTTCCTGGGGGCAGCACGTGGTCAGAGAAGGGGCAGACCTGGGTCAGCAGGAACAGGAACCCAAATGTCAGCTTAGTTAACAATAACACATGGCCCACTTCAAATAGCTGAAAGAGGTGATTTAAAATGTTCTTACAACAAAGACGTGAAATGTGCTAACTGACCTGATTCGGTCACTCCACATTGTATGCCTGGCGGGAGCATCTCACCGAACCCCACACATGTGTACAACCCTCAGTATTGGCCACTTTAAAAACAAAGCTTTAGAAAAAGAAGACACACTGTCCACATGGACGCCACAGCAGGCATTTGCAGAAAGCAGCAGAGTACAGGGCACCTGCAGGAAGACAGTGTGGGTGGCCAGGGCCAGCGTCGGCCCCTCATTCTGAGGCCCAGTGCCGTGTCAGCCATGAGCCCCCTCCATGGTACTTGACCCAATAGAGTTTCCACCACTGGCAGCAAAGAGCGAAGCAGCATGTAGGTGGGGAAGTCCAAGGAATGAGTAAATTCGTACAACAGCCCTTTGCTGAGATACAGAAGAATCAACCATGTGAAAGGGGATTCGAATCTTAGGCTGGACGCTGGTTTTGCACTGAAACAACTGAATGGAGTGGGGTGTTCCTCGGGGTTCCGCAGGCTCCCGTGTGTAGTAGATAGCAAGTCAACAGATAAGCAGAGGAGTCCAGTTAAATGCAACTTTCCATAAACAGTGAACAATACTTTAGCACAAGGACATAACATGCAATCTTTGGGGCAAACTACACTAATTTTGTTCCATTCTCTATCTGAATTTCAAATTTGACGGGGTAGCTTGTATTCTCCTGACAGTCTTATTAATAAGTTAGGCACTTCTGTAAACCAAACAGCAATTGGATTTCAATTTTATTTGGGGGGGCGGGCACCAGGGATTAAACTCAAGGGCACTTGACTCCTGAACCACAGCCCCAACCCTATTTTGCATTTTATTTATAGAGACAGTGTCTCACTGAGTTGTTTAGTACCTCACTTTTGCTGAGGCTGGCTTTGAACTTGTGATCCTCCTGACTCAGCCTCCTGAGCCAATGAGATTATAGGCATGTGCTACCACACCCAGCAGCAGTTGAATTTCTGAGGCTTCTAGTACCACTATTATTACAGAACTTGAAAGCCACTGATGAGATGAAGACTCACATGCCCTCTGCCTACTGGTTCAGGGAATGGAGCCCTGAGTGGACCATCTTCCCCAGGCTTCCTGCTGGCTCCGCTCACAAGACCAAGCATCCTCTTATGTTTTTTACCTAGCAAATCTCCTGACTTTCCATTAATTGTTCAATTTGCCATCTGCATGTAATACTATAAAAACTGTAAGCATAAGAAATGATGTGGAGAAGCCCGTGTAACTGCCACCCAGGTCCAGTACCACTCAGGCCCACGGTCTCTCCCTCAATCAGACCCTGCTCCCTTCCCCTACAGGAAACTGCTTTCTGTCTTATCATCTTCCTGTGCCTTCTTAAACACGGTAATTTAATTATGCCTGCTATAGAAACGTATAACCCTGCAGTCCCTTAAAGCACTTTTTCTGCCTGGGTGCCTGGGCTGCCGTAACGAAGCTCCACAGACTGAGGGCTTCTGTGTGGCAATGAGCTCACAGCGTCAGAGGCTGGAAGTCCAGGTCAAGGGGCCAGCGGGACTGGCTTCCCTGAGGCCTCTCTCCCTGGCTTGCAGGTGGCCCCTCTCTGTGTCCTCAGGGTCTCTCCTCTGAGTGCATGCATGCCTGTGTCCTAATGCTTCGTAGAAGGACCCTGTCGTGTTGGACGAGGGCCCCAGTCTTATGACCTCACTTAGCCTTGATTACCTCTTTGAAGACTCTACCTCCTAACGTAAGCAGATTGAGAGCAGGAGCGCCAACGTGTGAACTGGGGGGGGACACGAAGCAGTCCTTCAGTATGTGGGTCCGCCATTTGGACTTGCTTTGTGAAGCACCTGCTCAGGTTCTTGTCCATTTGCACATTGGATCACCTGGTTTTTTAAATGAAGTTAGCTCATTAATTTTCAGACTTTCTTTTTGATATACTTAGAGTTATCCATTTAATTGACTTTTTAAATTTTGTTAGCTTCCATTCATTTGGAATCATGCACTCTTTCTGTTCTTAGTGATACTCTGGAAATCACAGCACCATGAACTCTTCTGAGTAAAAGGTAAAGCAAAACTTTCCCACCCTGGCTCATGCACGGACTGGGCCCTGTCGCTGGAGAGGCAGCTCATTTCTGTGCTTTTGCTTCCATGGGAAAACATTGTTCCTGTCTTGTATGCTTGTTATTCATTTAAACCAACCTGCCTTTCTATATCCTGCTCTTTTTCTTTTCCTTTAACTCAGATATTCCATCAGAAATACCTTTCTTTCGGTTTAAAGTGTATCTTTTGGAATTTCCCCTAGTTAGTGTCTTTCTGCATCAAACATTCATTTATTCTAAAAACACACTTATTTTTTTCTCTATCACATCAAGAGAATTTCTGGATCAGAATTCTAGGCTGACCGTATTTTCCCCCAGAACACTGAGAATATTCCATCGTCTCCCTCCTAACATTGCGAATGCTGAAGCAGAAATCGCCCCCTCATTCCTTTGGATATGGAGTTTGAGGCTGGACTGTGGACAGTGTGGTTTTGTGTGGTCCTTTTCAAGAGGGCACTGCACTGACAGGCGCCGGGTTTGAGTAAGGCCAGCACTTCCAGCCCAGACTCTGGAGGGCGTCTGCCGACCTCACCTGCCTCTGTGGCTGCTGACACCAGATCCAACTCGCTGGTGCACCCGCACACCTGAGTACCTGCCGCTTCAATGCTCACGGCACGGGCTTCCAGTCTCGGGTCTCAGAGCCCCTTCTCACTGGAGCTGAGCTACAAGTCAATCCCGCGCCACTTCTGTTCTTCTCGGTGTATCCAGACGTCTGTGGCAGGAGGCTCCCTGCTAACTTTGCCGATGCGCTGGAGCCAGAAGTCCCAATGCCAGAAAGGCTGCCCAACCAGCAGTTAGATTTTTCCAGACCTCAGCAGTGTGGAAAGTTTCCCAATTAGCTTAGTAACATTTATATATGCCTGATAAATTTTCTTAATTGTTATAATGCTAAAGAAGAAACTACTGGCCAATTTTCCTTATCAATGGAGATTTTATTTAATTAGCAACTTTAATCCCATAGTACAGTCAAGGAATAATACATCATCAAGTAAAATTGATTCCAAGATTTCAAGAATAGTTTAATATTAGGGATTGTATTAATACCTTTCAACACAGTTTGAAGAATAATGACTTGAAAATAATTGTAGGATAATATTAATATAAAATAGTCACTATCTATGGAAAAGAATTCCATCTTAAAGCAAAAACAATGCATATTTATAGACAAAAAACATCGGGACAAGCAGATGCTCTGGTTATTCTGTTTCCCTCGTGGTGGACAGATTACAAGGCATTTCTGCTTTTTCCACAATGCTTCCATGTGTTTTCCAAATTTTCTGCAATAAAATAGGTATTGCTGTTAATATTAGAATGCGACATTAAAGTCTCAACATCATTAACCAGCAAAATCCAACATGGCACTCTGGTGTGGGGGGGCTCATGTCCTCCTCCTTTTCCGTGTGGTCCCCTCTAGCAGTTTCACAGAAGGACGGTAAGGACGAACTCTCACACTCTAGCATCATGATCTTTCTCAAATGCTTTCACCAGTCTCCTCATTTTGATCCTTCAGGATATAAGATTAATGATTTATTCTCTATGAAAGTTAAACTTATAACACACCAGCATGTTTACTGTACCTGGAATTTCGTGATGAACATTGAAGACCCGTTAAGTTCGGAAACCGCGTAGCCATTTTTAAATTCCCTAACAGGTGTCCCGTCACACTCCAGCCCTTTCCCATCCCTCCCCAACCTTAAATCAGCTGGTCACGTAGCCTGGAACCTAGAGCGAGGGACAGAGCTTCATCAGGGATCAAAGAGGTGGACGGCCAGCCCAGGCTGCTTGCTGGCCGGATGCCCCCCGGGGGCACCCTTCTGCAGACAAGCCAACCCCCTTCCAAGCACGGGTTGACTTCCTGGAGACCTCAGTGTTTCTACCAATGATGCCTCTCAAAGAAAACGCCCTCGTCTGAGTGCCAGCGAGTGCCAGCTTCCCCACTGCACCCACGTTCCTGCCAATAAAACAGAGATATCCATTTTTTTTCAACCTCCATGGTCCTGAAATCTCCCCATACAATTTGAAATTGAGTTTATGATTTGTAATATTTGTCAGTTATCATTGCATGCTAATCCTATCTCCAAAACCTGTTTCTGCATGTAGAAGCACAGACTTTTCATCATTCTCACTTATTTCATTAACTGTGGTGGGGTTTTTCGTTTTGGGGGATTTTTTGTAGCTCGATAACCAGCACATTCCATAGTTCAATATGAAATAGATAAAACAGAGAGGAAGGCAGCTGACAGGTGTCTGGGAGGAAGGTACTCTATAGGAACAAATGCCCAGCAGGACATGTGGGTCTCCACGAAGCAGCCCCTACAGCAAAGACCAAATCTGGACGAGAAGAGCACGGAGCCACGCTCGCCTGCACTACCATTAAAGAGGCTTCTCAAAAATCCCAGTGCAACTCACCTTATTGCCTTCGGTGTTGCGGGTTGCAGGGGACTCTGGGAGGTCACAGCAGGGAGGCAGGGGCCCTTGGGAAGGACATCTGAGCACAGAGGCTGGGTCTGAAGCAGCAGCAGCAGAAGGAAACCTGTGACCTGGCCCCCAGCAGGTCTGCAGCAAATACTTAGTCTATGGAAAGCCAAGGGCCGCTCCATTCTTCAGCAGGATCCTAACCCACGCGCTCCGGGTTTCCTTCCACCAAGACGCCTGATTCTGCGCTTCAGTTGCTCCGTGTGCTCTGGATGTTTGGACCGCCTGACCACACCACGAGGACCAGGTCTCTCGGTGGGCCTGAGGGTTAGCAGGTGAGTCAGGGGCTTCAACTCACATCAACGCAGCTGTCGCTTCCTGCTTGTGTTTAGCCCCCACAGCTCCCATAAAGCCCCACCCAGAGCCCAAGTCCCACCTCCAGGACTCACGATATGCCAAGAAGGGACTCGTGTCTGAGATGCCCGTGGCACCGTCATCCGTGTCCCATGGCCTGTCTGCTGCTAAATCACAAGGAACGTCCAGCTCTAAGTAAAAAGTAGAGCAGGAAAACCAAGGCGTGGAAACCCAGCCAGCCTGAAATACAAACCAAAGATGTGATTCTCTACACCAAAAAATCATTAAAATCTGATCCTCAAACTGTACCACTCACCCTGAAGTCGGTTGTTCCTCGGAGTCATTAAATATCAAGGCCATGTTCTGCCATATTTAAAATCAATTCACACCACAGTGCACCCCAAAGTTAGCGCATAAGTTAAACATTTCACTTAGTCACATCATACACATACGCAGAGTGTGCCTACATTGGAGATTCTGAGAAAAAGTGAATGTCTGGCTCACTTCCTCTCCTCCTTCTCTTCCTCTTTCTTCCTTCCTCTCCTCCATCTCTTCCTCTTTCCTCCTTCCTCTCCTCCATCTCTTCCTCTTTCCTCCTTCCTCTCCTTCATCTCTTCCTCTTTCCTCCTTTCTTTCTGGCAAAGGCCAAATTGCTTAACTGAGGCAGAAAGGATAAGTGGCCAACTTGCAGTTTGCTGAGTTGCCTTCAGAAAAGTCTCATGGGATGTAGGCTCGTGCACCCTGTTGGCTCAGAAGACACTGGGTCACCCACACTGCAAACGAGAAAAGTGCCCCAAATCCAGGCTACTGTGGACATGAAGAAATAAGTCGTCATTTCCCGGGAAGCCCAGTCTCCTACAAGTTGACTGGATGGACTAACAAGTAGTCGACGTTTCCTAAACCAAAGGGAAGAGCCCCGGCACAGAAGGCTGCAGCCTGGAGCACCCGGAACGCTGGGAAACCCCAGAAGTCAGCAGGAGGCACAGCAGGCTGGCACGCTCCCTAGAGCTTCAGAGACAGACTCTGACACCTTAATTCACCAGCTTCTGGGCCTCCGGAACTGGGAGAAAGCACATTTCTGCGGTTCCAAGCCCAGTGTGTGGCCGTTAGTCACAGCACTGCTTGGGAATGAACACGCGTGGACTACGGTGCCCACTGGCAGCGGGGCAGGTTGCCGGAGGAGGAAAGGTGGAGAATCTCCTTGGTACCCAAAAGGGACCCAGCATTGGCACTTCCTCTACTTGTGCGGTGGCTACATATGGTCCCTTCCGTCTGCCGCTCGGCCAGTGTACGCACCACCCTGGTCACAAAGCCAGACGCCCGCCACCTGCCTGCAGCTGTCCTTTCCCTTGGTCCATCCTCCCAAGTCTAGCACAGTCCTCCGCTCAGCCCTCCACTCAACTCCGCGGACACCACCCTCCAGATCCCACAGGAGGATGCCGAGTGCTCAGGTGACCAGGAAGCTCGCCAAGGCCAGCTAATAGGGAAGAAGACTGGACCAGATCAGGAGCTCAGATCCTGCCAGCGTCATCTCCACCTCCGTGACGCTGCGCTGCCACGTCGCCGTTGCACTCTGGCCTCTTAGACGGCAAGTCCTCTCGGGCGACCGTAATAATGATTCAGCTCCTGTTTCCTCCTTAATCAGAGGAGGGGAACTAGGTCTAGTACGCCTGCCACACGTCTTCTGGGATCCCACAGCACATCCGACTGCCCGGGATCGCATCTGCAGCAGCAGAACTGACCCCGGGCTGCACATCTGACCCGTCTCTGGTTATGTCCAGTACCACTGATTTAGACGTTGACCCTAATATCTGGCAGGGCTTCTTCACCTTGATGGTTTGTTTGGATTTATAAATTGATTGTTTTGACAGTTTTGGTCGTGCTAATAAACTTTCCTCACGGAGCGAAGACGGGGTCACTCTAATTTCATTAGGAAGCCCGTGCCTAATGGTCCGCATTGAATCGTGTGCAGCAGGCAGTATCCCATAATGTATGGTTATTGAGAAGCAGGGTGCTTGATTTCTGATTTATAATAATTTCATAGTCTGTTATTTGCAGAGTTTATAATGCTCTTGGCAGCAGGAGAGTTAGTGTTTCCAACCTTGCCTGTGGTGGACTTGCTGGTGGTGGACGCGACGGGTGCAGGAGCTGACGGCCGGACTCCGGAGGCCCTGGGGACGAGTCTGGGATGCTGGTTTAGGTTGATCCCCTTCGAGCCACGGATAAGAGGTGGCGCGTACCCCAGCCAGCCTTCTTCTCCTCCCCCGTCTCCTCCAGGGCGTCTGGCGACCATTTGATTTGTGTAGGATCCACAGACCTCGATGGAGTCACAGAGGAGACTCCAGGCCCTGGGGGAAGTGAGCTCCTTGTCATCCGCTTCCACCCGCCTGTCCTGTCTTCCAGCATGGTGGCTGGATCTTCTAGGCTGTCTGCTTTTAACATGGACGCGATTCCAATTGCCTTCCATTTGAATAGAATCTGTTCAAAACAACAAAACATTTTACTCTGTGAACATTATTAGGCAGAAAGCGCCTGTGCTTGCTCCTGGGTGTTTGTAAAGGCACAAGGACTTGAAAATGAAGCTCCTACCCTTGAGGAGTTCACAGTCAAGTCAGAAAGTAACACAGAAGGAAATAATTCAGATTCATGTGTAATTAGCCAAGAATAGGTTCCACTGTAAATAAGTATGGCTCAATAAAACAATTTATTCAGCAGTCCAAGGCTGACATAGTGAATCTGCCACCAAAGACCTTTGCCACTTACACTACTTTTAGTTCGCCACCCCATAATCTGTTGGGTGAATCCCTGTCCTCATGTTCCAAAAGAGCTGCCAGAGCTCCAGTGATTGTAGCAGAATGTAGGAAAGACTAGGAAAAAACATGAAGGGCATTCACAAGTTATCTTTTAAATAAGGTTTATAAAAGCTGCTAGTGGATACATCTGGTTGCATCTCATTGACCAAAACAACCTTATGACCACTTGCAAAATGGAACCCTTCTAATGGACAGCCACTGTCCCAGATAAAAATTGTGGACTCTATTCCTATGACAGACCACGGGAGACAACTCTTGGACAGAAGCATACGAAGTCGCTGCTGCTGGGCTCGTCCACAGAAGAGTGGTTTCACACAGTTCATTCCAAGAACGGTCGCTGCCCGTGGCGCAGCACAGAGCCGACTGTAGTGTGCAGCTTGCTGAGGGGCCGGGCAGCAGCTCTAGCCGCTGGTGCTCCGAGAGGTGCCTGACTGGACCAGGTGAGCCCCGAGCCTGGACCCAGGCAGCAAGCAGTCCAGGCACGGGGGCAGACTTCCTGGTGGCGGCTGCCTGAGGGCCCCTCAGCATGGCTCTTCCTGAGTAAGAAATGGTTGAAAAGAGTTGTGGGACCAGCCTAGACGTTTCTAAGTGCCCACCACTAGGCTGGGACTTGGTCCTGTGATCAAAAAGACGTGACAAAGTTTATTTTTTACAACAATATGCCTTAAAAGATAAGTGAGATCTGCATTTCACTTTAACCTCCAGCAAGGGTTGTGCAGTGTGTGTAAGGGGGTGAGTCTGCTTACAAGGGAGGCCGCACTAGCTGGTCCTACTGCCAGCCTGTTTCCCTGCCCCATTTTAGCGGAGGAAGGTCAGTACAAAAAGGAATGACCACTGACCCTTTCTCCCTCTTGACAGTGAGGCCCAGCCTGGCAGTAGGGATCTCCTGGCCAATGAGAGGCAGCCCCCGCTGGAGTCCGCAGCTGGAAAGAATGTCTCCCTGTGGCTGGAGGAGGCAGCCAGGCTGTGAGGAGGCCCACCCGAATGCTTGAGAGCCAGTGCCACATCCGTCCACGTGAAGCTGGCCACCTGGACCCCCGCTAGCGCGACCTCCTCAGCCCTGGGCGCTCACGCTGCCGGGTTTAAACGACTTTTCTGAGCACCTTCTGCCCTTCCAATTATTTATTGCACGTGGAACACTGTCCACCCCCAAAAGAATGGGAGTCCAAGCAAGGGGACACACTGGGTCTTAGCTTCAGCTTGGTCCACGGCTCCTGGCACCACGGCCACTGCCCCACCTCGGAGGCTTGCACCCGTTTCCCCATCAGTTCCTCTCGCCGGGGGAAGAAGGCCTCGCTCCCTGGGTCAGAACCCTCCCAGCGTCCATGGCGGCAGTGGCCTGGCAATGCTGGGACGAGGACACCAGGAGGCCGTGTTCCTCTGCAAATGTGACCGCTTGGCCATGGTGATCCCAGGGGTCTTGTGGACTTGCCACTTCTGTTCCGGAAGCTCTGATGGCAGCAACTTCAGCTGGATGATCCTCGTGGTGACGGCAAGAGGCTAGGGAGGCTTGAGGAGTGAAGGTGCTGCGGGTTCAAACGGAGGCCTGGTGCCAGCAGAGCCTAGCGGTTCACAGGCTTGTGCCTTCTTAACCTCCAAGACCACAGGAAGCGTCTCCAGGGGAGCGCTAGGGTCCTCCTAAGTGCTAGGGACCCCAGGGTCCTCCTAAGGTCCATGTCGTCTCAATCCCGTGGTGTTAAGTGCAGGCGGCCTCGTCGCCAGAGCAGAACTGTTTAGTTAGAAGGGAGCAGAGCGAGCTGCTCCGCGGCACTCACGACGCCGAGGCACCGGGTCTTCCCGGGAACCTGGTCCTCAGTCGAGGAGGTGGCCCTGTCCAGGGCGGGGGACACAGGCCCTAGGTCAGGCCTGGGACCCCCAGTCTGCCATGCGAAGGGGAGGCAGGGCACCGGGGCCAGTGGACTTGCTCATCTGGAGGAGCAGACCTGAAGACACCCTGTGTCCCGCACCCAGGCCTCTAGTGTCCACTGTGGGTGGGACGCCTGTGGAGAGGAGAGGGCACTCCTGGGGTTGGTGAGCGAGGGCTGGGGTCAGAGGTGAGCGGGACGCTTCTCGCAGTCCAGGAGCAGTGAATACGGGGAGGGTCCCAGGAGGTGCGGGTGGGCACCAGGCGGTTACATACACCAGCCCTGGTAGCTATTGGGGGGCAGGAAAGGCACATGGCAAGCAGCCGAGGCTGGTTCCACGGACAACGTGCTGGGTGCGTCGCTGGTGGCCTGTTCCTAACTCAGCTTGTGGACATCCTACAGCCTCATTCCCTTGGGCAAAAATAACAGTCTGTTCATCACTTTGTCCTTAGCATTCTCCCCGTGGTGACAGCACACGCTCAGGTCACAGCTGCATCGACACTGTCATCTGCCGTAGGCTTCGGCTGCCACACCGTCCACCTCTAAGCTGTGCGCCCATCCTAGTCGGTCCCCATCTGTCGGAATGAAGAGGGAGCAGCCCACCCCAGAACCTTCAGCCTCTGCTTGCCTCTGGGTAGCAGCCAGGTGCCTCAGCGCTTCCAAGGGGACATCCCAGAAGAGGAACCCCTGACCCTAAAGGTCCGCTTCACGGACTCCCTGCTCAGGTGACCTCCTGAGGCTCCACACACTCATCTCAACACTCCATCACCCGCCCTCCCTCAGGCCCATTCCAACCACACCCTCCACCAGAGATCCACTTCGGCACCTCTCCCTTCTGGACAAACCACGGCATGTCGCCTCCCTCCCCTGGATTCCCACAGCAGCCATCATCTGAATGATTTAACCCTCAGTGGACAGTGTAGGTATTGTGTTAAGAGATTGCCTGCCGCGGTCATGAGCTCTTCTCTAACTGCTCACATGATTGTGCCTCTGCTTTTCTATTAGAGCCCAAGGTCCTTGAGACCAGATCTGATGCGCGCCTGCACCTCCTGCAACCTGCGAGAGAGCAGTTCACCGCACCCGCGTGACAGCTGCGGTGGCTCTGGTTGGACGGTCCCTCCGTCACTTCCAGTTCTAAGGGCCCGGGATGCTGCCTTTCCTCCAGCCCGTGTGAGGCGCACATGTTTGTCTGTGACCCTCATTTGTGGCCCTCTTTCCAGAAAGTGCCATGGTAACAGACTCGCCTCGCGAAGCCCCTCCTTGGCACAGACAGATTCCTTGGCGGCGGCCGAGCAGCGTGCGGCGATGGGAAAGCCACATGTTAGGGAAACTCCGAGTGATTGTTTCCCTTTGTTTTCCCTCAGAACCTTTATTTAAAGGTCTCTTCCAAAAGATGAACGTGGTTACTCACTCGCTTGGTATTTCAAATCGCTCGAGGTTTTCTTGTCTTCCTCTGCATGTGCTTTCTTTTTACACAAACCCAGGCCTTTGAGCAACCGGGTCTGCCCTGCCTGCCAAGAGTACGCCAGGGCTGGAGCCAGATGCCGTCTTCCTCTCTTCCAGATGAGAAGGCCAGCGAGGGGAGGGGAGCCGCAGGCAGGAGGCAGATGGAGGGTGGAGCGGGAGGGGCCTTTCCTGCGTTTGCTGGGTGGCTGGGCGTGGATCGCAGAGCCTCCACAAAGGCTTTCAGAACGTCCCCAGGTCTCCGCTGACCGTCCCCCAGACTCTCCTGTGCAGAGGCATGCATTCCTCCACGCAGAGAGGTCTCACGGCCCCTGCCGGATGCTCATGGCCTGGGGGGCAACAGCATGAGCTCCAAAGGCAGCTGGGGAAGCCCAGACCCTCCGGGGACCACCCTTTTATCAGTGCCTGAGGTTAGGCTCTCTGGACAGCTATGATGGTCCCCCTAGAAAGTCTAAAGTGGGGACTCGGCTGCAGAAGCAGCCCCTGTCCTCCTGCTTTGAGAAGTGCCCTAGGTGCCTTGCTGAGGAGGAAAGCAGCTTGAGGCAGGCCAGGCGGGGTCCACCCGGCAGAGGAAACCGCTCCCAGGCACCGGTCACCTGGAGCACCGGGGGAGGAGGAGGGCCGGAGTCACAGCCGCTCACGCCGCCTGCGCCTGCTCTGCCTGCCCTCCGCACGGTCTTGAATTAGTTGGATTTTCCTTTCCTGCCAATCTCTCACCTTTCGTAGCTTCACTGTTTGCAAACTTAGGTTTTGCACATTGCAGATGCTGTTTGTTCTAACGGCTGCACTTTGGGAGAAACAAAGGCTAATTTAGGCAAAAGCGAGCACTCTTTTCTTTTGGGTGCCTCCCTGTGCCCCTGCTTTCCCTCCCCAGTTATCATTATCTCAGTTGATTTGTTTTCACTGTGCCTCCTAATGATCAGAGTGGTGGGCTTCACGTGGCCCACCTGCACACAGAAATACACCGCCGGTCAGCTTCCCTCCCCATCCTCCCGCCTCCCTCCCTGAGCCCCTGTTTTCGTCAGCTCTTTCCCTCTTGTGACCAAAAGACCTGACAAGAGCAACGTTAAGGAGGAGAAGTGTATTTGGGGCTCCCAGGTTCAGAGGTGTCAGTCCACAGATCGCCATCTCCGTTCCTCAGGGCTCTAGGTGAGGCAGAACATCATGGCAGAATGGTGTGGTGGAGGGAAGCAGCTCACGGCTCACATGATGATCAGGAAGCAGAGAGACTCCATTATCCAGACACAAAACACATACCCCCTGGCGTACCCCAGTGCCCACCTCCTCCAGCCACACCCCACCGCCCTCAGTTGATCCCATCAGGAGGTTAATGAGTGATAAATCCCATCAGGGGGTTGGCTCGCTGATTGGGTTGAGGCTCTCAGAATCCAGTCATCTCTCCTCTAAACCTTCTTGCATTGTCTCACTTGTGAGACAAAACTCGTGTTTGGGGGGACACCTCACATCTGAACTATAACACCCTTCCTCTACTCTTCTGGTCTCTCTTCTAGTTTCATGGAATTTTTGTTTTGTTTTGTTTTGTTTGTTTGTTTTCCTTCTACTTTCTGCACATGAAAGAAAATATACAAAACTTTCCTCTGTGCATCTGAATCAGTTTGCTCAAAATTATGGTCTCCTGTTCCATCCATTTTCCTGCAAATGCTATAATTTCAAGCTTCTTTTCATGAAATTAAACTCCCCTGTATAGACATACCACTTTTCTTGATCCAGTCGCCTGTTGAGGGACACCCAGATGATTCCCCGAATGGAACCGTGCTGCTGTGAACATGGTAGGCACGTATCCCTAAAACACCTGACTTCTCTTCTTGGGGGTAAACACCACGCAGTGGCGTGACTGGATCCTGTGTAGATCCGAGTTCAGCTTTTGGAGAGCTTCCCAGCAGCGGATGAGAGCCCCTTCCCACATCCCGGCAGCATCTGGTGTTATTCGTGTTTCTGGTTACTCCCATTTTAACTGGAGGGAGATGGAATCTCAACATACTTTGGTTTGTGTCTCCCCGATGGCTAAATGCCGACATCTTTTCACACAGTTTTTGACAGTGGGTGTTTCTGCTTTTGAGAGGTGTCTTTTTGGCTCCCCTGACCACTTGTTGCCTGGGCTATTAGTTTTTAATGTCGAGGTTTTTGAGTTCTTTCTCTGTTCTGGATATCACTGCTCCCTCAGAGCAGGATCTGGCCAAGATCCTCTCCCGTTCTGCGGTGTCTATTTGGTCTGTTAACTCTGCTCAAGCCTTTGGCTTTGGTGCTCTCCCACTTAGTTATTCTTTTTCTCACTTCCTGAGCTACAGGGCTCTTATTTGGAAGTTGTTGCCAGTCTCTGTTCCAGTGTTCCCCGATTGTTCCTTAAACAGCTGCAGGTTTCTGGTCTTACACTAGGTCTTTGATCCGTGTTGATCTACCTCTGTGCAGGGTGAGCAATAGGGTTCTAGTCTCATTCTTCTGCATGTGGATCTCTAGTTTTCCCAGCACCACTTGCTAAAAAGGCTGTCTTTTCTCCCATGTACGTTTCTGGACCTTTGTCAAGGACCAGGTGACTGTATCGTGTGGGTGTGTCTCTGTGTCTTCTGAGCAAGAAGAGCGGTGCTGAGGCATCGCCACACCCAGCTTCAAACTGAACTGCAGAGCCCCGTGACTAAAGCTGCGTGGTGTCGCCATTACCGCAGACGCGGAGGCAGGTGGGACAGGAGAGAAGACAGCGCGTACTACTGTACGTTACAGAACTTCACAACTGACTGTATGGTCAGTGCACAGAATTCGAACTGCAAGCTGCTCCTGCAAACATCAAAAAAAGATTTTCATTGTTTTTTTTTTTTTTCCAATCACGTAACTCAGGCCCTCAGGACAGTGGCTCTACGTGTTGACTCCTCCAGTTCAAGTCCACCAGCATCTCCATCAGCCCTGTGGGTCAGTGAGTCAGGACCCCTGGTGTCCTGACACCACAGGCCCTCCTACTCTGTGAAAGAGGGTTTCAGGAAGGAGACCAGGGCCCTGCACAGCTCCACACCCACAGAGCGCCAAGTGGAGTCTGGCAGCCCCTGAAAGGCTCGCCTCTGATGTGCTCTGCTCATGAGAAGGAAGGGCCACCAACACTAAAATAATCGTAAACACAGCAGGTCTTGCTTGACTGTAATTGTGTGTGATCAATACATTTCTGGGAAAAAATCAATTCATTAGAAACTGTAATTGCTTCCTATTGATTCACATGGAGGAATCTTGACCGTGACAAGAGAATCAAGTGTATTTGTGGACACTGGGAGGGTCCTGGAAAGGGCCCACCTGGGGTGTGTCCTCTGCTGAAATCCTGCCACAAGGACCGTGACCAGGTGGGAGGTGGCCCTAAGGCAGAGCCGTGTGAAGCGTGAAGCAGCCAGCGGGCCTGTTGCTAAGTCACACTGCAAACAGAAGCTGAGGTTCTGAAGCCTCAGTTCAGTTTAACTTCTGAAGGCCCCTGCCACAGAGTCCAGAGGACATCTCTGGGAAGCAATTGTTGGAGCTCAGCAAGAAAAACCCCTCGAGGACCCCAAAGGACACCATAGGCAAATTTTCTCTAAGACTGGAAACTCTGAGACGGAGAAATTAAATTAAATTGTATTTGGTGGGAAACTACAAGTCTGTCCTCTGTGGATGAGCGTGCAGGGGAGGCACAGCCTTCCGCACACAGAGTGGCCTCTGGGGACCCAGTAGGACAGAGGTGGCAGCGAGCAGGGCTGGGGCCCCTGGCAGACCTGGGGCAGAGGCATTTCAGTCTCTGGAACCCCCGGGAAAGTCTGACCCTGCCTGGAGGGAGCCCCACTTTCTGCAGCAGGGAGACCTACTGAGAGAACCCCTATCTACATCTGGGGTCCTGTGAGCTGGCCAGTGCCAGATGTCCCCTGAGGGAAGCACAGTATGGATACTGGGCCACTCTCAACCACTGCCGCCTGTTTGTCCCCTCCTGAGTTAAGAATAAGAGAGAATCTGTCCCCAGCCTAGAAACCAGACTAACCCAAACTGAGCCTGGTAGCCCCCTGGTCACATTGGCTGCCACAATCTGCTGTGCCCACAGTAAGCGTGCCAAGCACCTGTAAGTTGCACCTCACAGTTGGGCCCCCTGCACACCAGGTCCCGAGCCGCACAGCCCTGCACCTCAGTCCTGGCCCTCTGCACCCCAGCCCTGGCCACAGCTCCCTGCACCCCGCCCTGGCCCTGGCCCACAGCTGCCCCGACCCTCATTGCTTCTCAGCCTGTGCCTGGACTTCGCTTCCACCCAGGTCACATGCTCTGGCTCCTCACCTGGCTCCCCTGGGCACCTGGAGGAACGCCCACACTCCTTTCCGGAGCTCACAGGGCCCTGGCTGAGGAACCACCCGGCTCCCGTGTCAGGTTCCTGGAGACAACGTGCCATCAACTGGGCTGCTTCCAGATGCCAGGGATCTGCCATCCAGCAGTGGGCAGGCCGCCCCCCTCCCATGCCTCCTCACCTCTCCCAGCGGCTGGCCTTGCTCACGGTCTGCACCCCCTCGGTCTGTGGACACTCCATTCCGGTCTCGGGCCCTCTTCCCCACTCCAGTGTCTGTGCCCAGTTTCCCTCTTACAGAGTGCCCTGCAGTCCTCTGACCACACTGGGCCCTGGTGATGCCCACCCCCTTCTCTGCCTCCCTGACACCCTGCAGGCTGCTGTCCTGGCCACCTCCTCACTGTCACCGTCCAACTCACTGGCATTGTACAGGTCCTTCTGTTTTATTAATTGACGTTTTCTTTCTTTCTCTCTCTCTCTCTCTCTCTCCTCTCTCTCTCTCTCTCTCTCTCTCTCTCTCTCGGTGTGTGTGTGTGTGTGTGTGTGTGTGTGTGTGTGTGTGTGTGTGGTTCTGGGACTGAACTCAGGGCCTTGTGCCTCTCTACCAACTGACCTACATCCCCAGCCCCTTAATGGAGGTTTTCCCCTTGTTCCTCTCCTTTCCCAGCTGGAGTCCCATCTCCGTGGAGGCAGACACTGTGGGACTCTGATACAGGGTGCGGCCCTGCAGGTGAGGGGCGCCTCAGTTGGTGCTGGGGTCAGTTTGTACGCTGCCACATGTCACTGCGTCCTGGTTGACCATTCCTGGCAGAGAAGGAGCAGCTGAGCAGTGCAGGCTGAGCTCATTTGGAACAGGAACATGCTTGCGCTTCCATGTTGCCTGGGCGCTCTCTGCACCAGGGGCCTCCATGGAGCCTGTTCAGTGTCCCCCACCACCCAAGAAGTTCACCACCACAGACACAGCGTGTGTGTGTGTGTACACTGCAGTCATTCAACGGGCAACAAACTGTGGTATAATCCAAGAGCACTGCTAACTGCCAAGAATCATCAGCCTCCTCAGGACAAAATCTCCAGTATTGGGAAGGTGTGCTGGACACAAGCAGCAATCTCCCCATTCTGCCCTTGAAAAAAGGGACATGCTGGTCGACTGTGTCTTGGAAACTCACATTCCTCTTTGCAGTGTGGAGATCTTACCCAGGACCTTCCTGATCTAAAGCCTGTGTAACCCCTGCATGCCCTCCTGTGTCCAGTGTCTCTTTTCCCACTGGGTTTGGAGGGTTTCCAAATTCTGGCTGCCGACCACAGCAGGGGACAGGCAGACGAAAGCCCAGTGTGTTCCCATGACAGGTGCCATCTTAAGCATCTTACATGGAGCGCTGGGAAAGAAATTCACCGTGCAAAATGTTGCTTAAAGAATAAAGAAGTATCTTGGGTGTTATGAGTTAGGAAGTAAAATACACATTGATCCCTAACACAGACGCTCACCATGTCCCCAGACCCTCCCATGGGAAGATTCCTGGCCTTTTTGCAAAAGGACACAGGCCTTGCTCAGTTGTTTCATGAAGTCACCTGGCCGGGACCGTGTCCCAAGCCACCTATGCTCAACTGATGCTCCACTCTGTGCTTGGCACCAGTGTTCACATGTGGGACAGGTGCCAGGCCAGCAGATGGCCGTAACGACAAGCATATGTCCAGTAGCAGGTGTGCGCACTGCTCGTGATCACCAACCAGACTGTCTCGTGCGGGTCACGGCCGAGGCTCTCACAGCCCATCCTCACGTGGGGTGGCGGAATGCGCCATCTTGACCTGTGCCCACGCTGCTGGGCTCCCAGGGGTCAGGCGGAGCCCCTCCCAGCAGTGGCTCTGACAAACCGAGCTTGATGAGGAGGCCGATGTACCACCTCCTGGGACCACGCTCCCTAGCAGACACCTGCCGCTCAGAGTGGACATGGCGGCTCTGCCCCTTCCTGGCACTGCCATGCGCCATGGCCTCGTCCTCCCGGGAAGGAGCTCTTTCTGGCCACGCCAGGGACTCCTGAATGCTGCACCCCTGCCACGCCGGCTGGCCCAGCCTCCATCCCGCCCCGCCAGCAGGCTTGCATTTTGAAAACCACTGGCCGCAATGGCAGATTCGCCTCCTCTGTTGACCCTGCTCGTTCCGCATGCTTTAAACGCTCATGCGTTGACGCCAACGAGGATGACCAGACTTCAGGGCATCGGACTCGCCTTCTTGACTATGGCAAAACCAGCCTCCAGGGACCCACCACCCCAGTGGGCTCAGGAGGAAGGAGACAGAGCCCTGGGAGGAAATCCCAGCCCAGAGCAGAGCACAGACCCTGCACGGGCCGGCCCCTCCAGCAGTGTCTACATCAGCACTGGGCACAGAGCTGGGCCTGGAGAGCTGCCCAGTAAATGCCTGCTGGATAAATGAAGGGGTAAAACTCTGAAGTTACCCTGAGCATCCCCTGGAGAGCTCAGGTCCGACCACTTCTACTTGTGTACCGAAAAACAGAAACTGACCAGGGTTAGGACCTGCCCCATCACCGGACTCTCCCAGCAGCTGTGAGAAGGGGGTGCATGGGCACCACATCGATATGAAACAAGTGACTTCAGAGTTTCATCCCCTCGTCTACGTGACAGCTGTACACTGACCATAACGTGCCAGGCTGGGCTTTATGAGCAAGGAGTATCAGGAAGAGCAAGAGGCAGGACACCCCACGGCACGGGCCTGAGAGTCACAGGATGAGGCTGCTGGGCTGGAGGTTCAGGCCCGGGGACCCCACTTTTCATTTTTAGAAGGGTGAGCTCTCTGCCAGTGAAGCAGGAGGAAGGGAATGGCCGTGTTTGGGGTTCAGAGCACGGCTGGGACGTCCTCAGGAAGAACTCGCTGGGGCTGCAGAGGCCTAGCAGCCTGGAGCACAGGAGACACCTGGGGAGACGGCGACAAAGGTCTGTGGGGACAGAAAAGAGCCACAGTGGAGCAGAAGGGCCAAACGACAGGCAGCAAGACTCGCTAAGTTCTCGGGCAGCAGAACTGGGCGCAAAGGAAGAGTCTACAGAATCCCAGCAGTTGCAGCCTCTGACAGCCACGGGCACGTGGGCCACTGTAGGCGGTCCCAATTCCTCTCGTGCTCCTGGGTCCCCTTTGTACACCCACTCAGTGGGGTCCTTCCCTGACCCTTGGAGCCATGAGGACTTTCAGCTTCCTGCTGACCTCCAGGGTCAAAGGCACGAACACATGCCGTCCCTCAGTTTCACACCCAGACAGGGCCTTCCCTCCCCACGGGGCCTGACCACAGGCATGGGGCCCTGGGGATGGACATCAAACCTTCCCTCTGCTGCTTAGCTCCTTCCCATGTCTCTGCAGCTGGGGTTGCGAGCCGGAGCTTCGCAGGCCACAGGGTCCTGCTGACACCACTCACCCTGGCTTTTGCAGCTTTCCTGCATAACAGAGGGAGTGGCTGTGTACAGGGAAAACGGGGGTCTGCACAGTGGAACAGTTTGCCGACTCTGGTTTGTAGCACTGAAAGGAAAACGCATGGCTCAGAGTGGCACCCCGAGGCACCCAGGCAGCAGCTGGTGCACACGTCCACACGCCTTTCGGAGCGGGAGTCTGCAGCAGCACTCTAAAGCACAGCTTCCGGTCTGAGGAGCAGGGTGCCCTTGAATCCTTCAACAGAATAAGCAAAATTCTATGTAACTGTGTTTTTCTAGGGACTTAATCAGTGCCAGGAGACTCCTGAAGAGTAAAATAATATATAAGTATTAAAAACCACTCATCCAAAAGCAAGTATCAGTCCCAAAGTGGCCATTTCACATTCTTTCCCATAACGATTGTACCAGTCACTATAAAGCTCTAGACACGTGTATTAATTGCCCTCCCACCCACAGTACTAGTATTTTCTAGTCCACTGGGTGCTCCCAGTCACATCCTGGATCCCAAAACCTTCCAGGGAAGCAGAGGAAGGGAGCATGGACAGGGACAGGCCTCCCACCACCGCCCCAGAGTCCTCTCCTCCTTTCAACTCACCTGTCAACCAGATCCCCCCACACCAGAGAAGCCAGGGCATCCCAGGAGGACGGATTCCTCTTGCACAGGTCAAGCAGGAAATAAAATGAGATTATTCATAAGTAGGGGAATGTTCTTAGAAATTCCTTTTTACTATTGTTTTGCTTTTAACTGAACATGCCCAAAACCACATCTTGTAGCTCTGGGAAATTCATTTTTCCCAACTCTGTGCAGAAGTCTCTATGCCCACAACTCGACAGCACAGATGCTGGGGCATTACGCACTCACAGGAAGCTTAAGGAGCAGGATCGTCCACCTGGGCACCCCAGTGGGAGAGTGATCCAAAACCAAGGGTCGCATGGGCACCAGAGACCCAGAAGAAGAGCAAAATCAGGGCCTGCAGGAGAACCCACTCCACACACACAGAATAGTCCAGCTAAGAGCAATGGGTATTTTTCTTTGACATAAAAGAGAGAGTGGAAAAGTTATATTTCCAAATCTTATAGAATATTTAAGAGATTAACAAAGCCTAAATAACCAACACAATATCAAAGGACCAAGTTGGAGCACTGAAATTTTCCAAACTCAAATCCATCCTACTGAGCTACTTTAGTCACGACAGTGGACTACAGGCAGAATGGAGAAATGGATGGGTGGTACAACCAGCCAGCCCAGGAGAGTCACCCAAATAGAGCCCACTGACCCTGCAGGAGGCAAAGTAAGTCCACGCAGACAAGAAAGGCAGCAAAAGGGCTGGAACAGCTGGAAGGCACTTTCCAAACGTGAATGTAACCCCATTCATGAAAACCAACTCCAAACAGATCCCAGGCCTTGTGTAAGTTGCAAAACCATAGCACTCCTGGCCAACAACAGGAGCAAAGCCAGGTGACCTCGGGCTTGGTGCTGACACCTTGGACACACCACCAAAGGCCTGGTCCATGACAGAGGAAACTGAAGAGATGCAATTCATCAAAATCTAAACTTCAGCTCTGGGAGAGAAAAGCCAAGAAGATGAGAAAGGACACAAACTGTTGGAAAGTATAAACAAATGACATGTCTGATAAAGAACTGCAATGCAAATATACAAAGAGCTCTTAAAATCCAACAATAAGAAAACAAGAGCCCAACTTTAAACCTGGGCAGAAGACCTCAAGAGATACAACAAAGGAGGATTACAGATGGCAGGTAAGTTTATGAAAAGATGCTCGGTGCCACATCGTGTTAGGGAATGGAAATTTTTAAAAAAATATTTTTCAGTTATAGATGTGCACAGTATCTTCTTCACTGATTTATTTTTATGTGGTGCTGAGGATTGAACCCAGTGCCTCACACGTGCGAGATAAGTCCTCTATCACTGAGCCACAACCCCAGCCCCAGAAACTAAAAATTTTCTAAAATAATAAAAACATGGACTTTGGGTGATGAGGACCTATACAGCCTGTGTTTGTCACTTGTAACAAATGGACCTTTCTGGTGCCGGATGCGGGTGGTGGGTTTTTAGGGTTCTTTAGAGGAATAGAACCAATGGGATACAGACAGAGGTACACTGGTCTTAAGGAATCAGGTCCTGTGCCTGTGGAGCCCCTCAGGTCATGGGCTGAAGGTAGACCAGAAAGTGCGGACCCAGGAGGGCAGACAACATAGTGTAGCTGGCAGCCGAAGGCCAGCAGCCCAAGACACAACAAGAGCAGACTTTTATGACCCACCAGGAAGGCAGGAGAGGCCAACGTCCCAGCTCAGGGCAGTCAGCCAGGAAGCTCCCTCTGGGGGAATCAGCTGGCTGCTTCTGTCCTTCCCGGGATCTGAGGGACCCAGCTGCCCTCAGGGGGGCAGTCTGAGCTGCCCAGTTCACTGACTGACACTTTCACCTCATCCAGAAACACCCTCACAGGCACGCCCAGAATAACCTCTGACCAACAGCGTGCAGGCCCTGTGGCCCAGCCAAGCAGAAACGCGCAGCCTGCCCGCCCAGCCGGGTCCCTGCGACACGGACAGGGGAAGTGTGGGAACTCTCTGGACCTTCTCCCCATCTTTTCTGTGAATGTAAGCAACTTCTCTAAAATAATTAAATCTGTAAAGTCTGTATTTTTTTAAAAAGCTTAACTCAAATGAGCACCAAACTTCTCAAAGTGGACTACAAATGCGCCTACAGGAAAGAGGAGTGAATCCTACAGAAGTCGATTTCAGGTGGGGGGAATTGAGGAGCTTCCCAGAGCTTGAGTTGACTCACCTGCTGTTACAGGATGAAAACCATAAGCAAGCAGGTTCAATTTCTCCAAGGAATGTTCAGTGTCTTCCATGAGGATTTCTGCACAGCTAAAGGCACTGAGTGAAATCTTTAGTCAAAGGAACCCACCTTGGGTCCACAGCACAGGACAGGAGTCTACTCTGACCTGCAGCACAGATCACACTCAGCCAGGATAACACAGTGAAGGACCCCAAATGCTTTGGCAGCAATAAGCAAAGGGAGGTTTTAATGGCTGGAAAATCAGGTTTGCTGTTGAATCACAGATCGATGAAGTTAGAGGTCAGCAAATCTGCCTATTACTCAAGTACGGCCCAGCACATGTCTTTATAAATAAACTTTTATTGGAACATGAGCATGCATGTCAGTTTACTTACATAATGCCATTGTTTGCACCACAATGGCAGAGTCGAAGAGTTGCCACAGAGAGTTTATGGAACACAAGCCCGAAACACTAACTATCCTGTCCCTTATAGAGTAATTCTGCCAACTGCTCATAAAGTTCACCAATTGTTATTTTCTAAAAAGGATTATTTGCTCTTTTAATTTGACAGGGGAAAATAATCTAAACCTGTTCTAATGCACTTTGGCATCCAGACCTGGATCCTGGACTAGAAAGAGCATTAATTACGAACCTGGTGAAATCTGAATGGCGCCTCTAGTTAAAAGGAATCCAGCAGCGTGAATTTCCAGGTGATGACCAACACCACGGCTATTTACAATGGTGGCATCAGGCGACCTCTCCTCTGCCTGTGGCTTTTCTACAAATCTGAAATTATTCCAAAAGTTTTAAAAATTTACTTAAAGAAGTTCTCAGAAAACCAACATTTGAAACAAGAATTTAAAATGTAAAATTGAAGCCAGGTCACTGGTGTGCACCTGCTGAGGCAAGAGGATTCCAAATTCGAGGTCAGCAAGTTTGAGGCAGGTTAGGCAACATAGGAAGACCTCATCTCAGAAAGAAGAGAAAGAAAGAAAGAGAGAAAGAGAGAAAGAAAGAAAGAAAGAAAGAAAGAAAGAAAGAAAGAAAGAAAGAAAGAAAGAAAGAAAGAAGAAAGAAAGGAAAGAGAAAGAGAGAGAGAGAGAAAGAGAGAGAGAAAAAGAAAGAGAAAGAGAGAAAGAGAGAAGGAGAGGAGAGAAAGAAAGAGAAAGAGAGAAAAAGAAAGAAAGAAAGAAAGAAAGAAAGAAAGAAAGAAAGAAAGAAAGAAAGAAAGAAAGAAAGAAAGAAAGAAATGGAGAGAGGAAGGAAGGAAGGAAGGAAAGAAGGGAGGGAGGGAGGAAGAAAGGAAAGAAAAGAACAAAAAATAAGACAAAAACAAAAATATGGACTGTGCCTGTTTCCAATGCAGCCATGATGTGACCTCAGAGTGATTCATTCATTCATTCAACAAGTGTTTAAGAACTTGAAACAACCACACACACACACACACACACACACACACACAACCCTCTTTTACCAAAATAATGACAAACACCTGTTGTGCCCCTACTTTGAGTACCCTCATCCTAGCCGAATGTCAGAAACTGTAAAAGTCGCTGATAGAGATGATGACATTAAAAGAAAGTGAGGGAGCGTGGAAGGGGCCCCGGCCTTGCAGACAGGGCAGGGCGCGGGGACCGTCCAGAGGCGGGCGACATGGGCCCGTTTGTACCCAGCAGAGGAGGCGTGCCAGGAGCCACCGCCCAGGCTGCGGGAGGAGGCCACGGTGTCTTCGAGCGTCCGCTCTGCTCCCTGCCCTCCAGATCTGAGCCCCAGGGACATCTTGCCCCCTGCAAACCCAGAGGAGCACGGCCCAGGGCCCAGCCTGGGCGAGACGCTGTGATAGTAGTTCAGAGGACCCGTTTCGACCCCCACAGAGAGAGGTGCCCTCGTCTGACGGGTCCAGGTGCCCAAGACCAAGTGAGAAGGCCATGAATACACAGGAGGAACAAGGGGGCTCCCCGCCCACCGCCTTCAAGGAGAGAAGCCGTGGGGCCAAGCCGGGGGTGGCGGCTGCAGAGCCCTGGATGTTGCTCTTCGTCAGTTGCTGCACCACAGGAGATCCCCGCCTGTCCGTACCTGGTGGACAGCCACACGCGTGGCTTGGGCATGTAGGGTGAGCATGGGAGGGGACAGCTGGCCAGGCGGCTGGCCAGGAGGGCCTGTCGCCACTCCGGCTCCTCCAAGACTCTAGACTTAACTCTGCAGGGTCCAGGCCGATCCCTCTCTCCTCCCGTCTCAGTGAACCTCCTGCAGATGGAGCTTCACACTTAGGTCTGATACGAGGGGTGAGGCCAGTGCCTTTCGAAATTTGAACGCTCCCTTCGACGCCAGTCGGATGTCCTCCTTGTAGGACAGAGAGGAAAAGAGCAGTCAAGACTCCTCGGATCCCGGGGGATGATGGTTACATATGGAGCACGTCCTGAGGGAAGCTCTCGTGAACTCAGTCTTGGGAACCCACCACGTGAGAGCCAGCAGAGATCAGCAAAGGTGACCCTGCGGCTCCGGGAGAGGAAGCGTGCCCTGGGGGGACATGACAGTTTGAATTCTCCTTCCTGCCACAACCTAACAGCCAAGACTCTCTCTCCCAAGCAGGAAATGAAGTGTTTCCTTATTACCAAAGACCTGAGATAGAAGGCTGAAGTGGAAAGTCATCCCGCGTCTTGCAGAATTCCCTGGGAACACAGAGCGAGTGCTCCGCATGTGGGCACAGGAACAGGGTCTCCATGGGGAAGGGACGTGGCTGCCCAGCTTCAGACCAGAGGAAAGCACCCCTGAGTTAAGTGACTCTCAGAAGGACCTGCATGCCATGGTGGACAGGAAAGCCACTCCAGCAACCACCCACACACCTGAGCCCAAAACGGGGCTCCAATGTGGGGAATTCCTGTCACAAGGGAACTGCTCGGCAGAGTGGCACTTTTACTTTCCTTCCCAGAAGTGAATTAGGACTAAGTTGAGCCTAGGTTTACTCACCAAAGTGCTAGAAGGTTGAGACCTGGGTTCCTCTGTCCTATGGGATCCCTGAAGTGCACAGCCCACGGACCCATCTCTGAACACCTAACTGTCAGGGCTGGGGGTCTCTCTTAGGATTCGACCTCACAAGTAACTGTCTATGTGAAAAAATTGCTATGTAATTTCTCCACAGCAAGAAAAACTCACATGAGATTTGGTCACAGGAGCTACATTTAGAATAAAAACTGCTCAATTCACTTAAGAAAGACAAAGCTAGCCTTTTTCCCTTTAAACTACAGTTTTGTGCACCTGCTCTTTCTGTGGCCCCAGGTCATATGTCCTTCTGGCCTCTGACAGCAACACTGCTAAAGCCCACAGAGGCGCTTCTCTTGTCCATGAGAATTGCCTGGTATGGCCATGTTGTGATTTCTCTCATGACGTCTTAAGAATTTAGCATCACTGAATAGTCGGCATCCTACCTGGTCATCCTCAGCTGCCCAGGACGCCCCAGGATGCCAACCCCTGAGGCTACAAAGTCCGGCAAGTCACCCTGCACATGCAGGGGACTGCATCCTGGGACGTGCAGGGGCCAACTGCCCTGCCGATTCACCAAATGCAAAGTTCTGCTCAAATTACATCCTGTAGCTTGTCTTGTTCTCCTCAAGCCCATGTTTATCTGTGCCACACGCTGGCTTGTTGTTAAACATAAGTGTCCTTGTTGAGAAAGTTCAGGTACTTACATACTCCTGTATTTGAAAATTATATTTTAATTTGTTAACTTAAAATTTGTTAAAGTTTTCTCCTCTGTCTTGAGCTCATTGTCAGATGTCTTTTTAAAATGTAAAAAGTAGGCGGGCATGCACATCTGTAATCCCAGGGACTGAATCCCAGGAGGCTGAAACAGGAGGACCACAAGTTGGAGGCCAGCCTCCTCAGCAATTTAGTGAGACCCTGTCTCAAAACAAGAATAAATAACAGCTGAGATGTAGCTCAGAGATAGAGCACACCTGGGTTAAATCCCAGTACCACAAAAAAAAAAAAAAAAAAAATTGTCAAAAGTTTATTGGGCATTTGTTTTATTTAAAATCACTGCCAGATTTTTTTCTACTTCTTACTGACATACAGGTATTAAAATATACTTGTGTTTAATCCTTTGTTATATATTAGTTTGTCATTTATATTTTAATTTGGTTTATATTATCTCTAGAAATAAACTTCACTTATCAAATTTTTAAAAATCTGACACTTTTCATAAATTTCCAACAATATAAATTTTTCTCTAACGAAAAGACTAGTTCATAACACTCAATCACCTTTAATGACAAAAATGATAATTTCACACAGGCTTACCTACTATGTATGAATGAGCAAAAATTGCAAATATTCTCTTGAAGTTAATGAATAATAAGCATTATAGTTGCGTCTCATGAGTTTATGTAAAGATATTTTCCTCCATTCATCCGGAAGAAGGTGCGGTGATATGCCCTGTGTCAGCGTGCCCACGACATTCCTGCAAGAGGAGCTGAAGCCACGCAGGAGTTGTGTATGGGAACTGGCAGGCGTCCTCCCGGGCCGAGGCGGAGATGGCGATGATACAGTGTTGTAATAGAGTTCTGTGAGCGGGTTCACTTGGGACACAGTGTTCTGTTCTTGTCAGTTCCTGTTAATCTAAATGTGACTTTTGCAATGAGGAAGAGAGGCAGCGATCTAAGAAAGTCACTTGTGAGGGGAAAAAATGCTAAGAGGTAAACACTTGGGGCCGGCAAATGTGGAAGACTCTCACTTCTTGAAGTGCTCGTCCACCCTCGGAAGGGACCCTGGGACTCTGTGTGTGCGTGTGTCTGTGTATGAGCACACACACGTGTGAGCATGAATGTGTTCCCACATTCATAGAAGATGAACCAGAAAGTGCCCACTGATTCCAACGGAACTGGCTTGAATTCAGACACACTGGAATTACATCAAAGGCACCCCAGAGGTTTTGGAGAGGAACTGAGCCAAAACCTCTGCGTCCAGTTAGGGCAGAATTAACTCTGTAATTGGGTCTGGCAGGGCGATCCCGCGAGCTGGGACCCTGACGGACAGTGCTGGGGAGTCAGCCAGGCTGCAGTTGCTCTCAGGGAGAGAGCCGAGCTCAAACCCAGGATGCCTTCATTTCCCCTTCGTTCCTCCCCTTCCTCATGAATTCAGAAATAACAGCACAGTCGACGGACAAGCAAGCGATTTCTCAATGCCTTCTCCCAGGGCAGCCATGGCAAGCCACGTGGAAAGCAGGGGAGGAAGCCAGTCCCAGAGTGGCCACACAGGAGCAGAACCAGGCTCTGTCTGAGGCACCAAACTCTCCCTCCACACGGCCTCCTGGGGAGCCTCTCTCAGGGCCACTCTCTGGAGTCCTTCCTGGCTGCTGCTGGTGGTGCCTTGGGAGCAGGTCTCTCTGGAGGGTCAGGGGAGTGTAGGACTGGCTGGGAGTGGTCTGGAGTCCCATGCCCGCGTGGATGCCCACACTGCTCCTGGAGGTGCCGAGTCAGCGCCCCCAGGCAGGTAGTGCAGAACTGCGGGCTGTTGGTGGCGCTCTGCTGTTCAGTGTCTCAGGCTTAAATCTTGACTCCCTACCAAAGATTCTGACCTTGTGGGGCTTGGTGAGATAAATAGCCACTTTTGAAAGGAAAAGCTAAAAGACTGAAAGACGATGCTGAGGGCCAGGCCTGGCTCCCACCCGCACTTCTCTGCAGGAATCAGTGGCCCCAAGGCTGCATCAGTCCAGGAAGCACCAACTAGACACCAGGAGGAGAAGCAAAGTTCAGAAAGCAAGGAAGGGAGGCAACAGAGAAGGCTGGAAAGGCAGAGCGCCTCTGGACTTCTCCAAACTCCCTGAAAGGAGAAATGCACACGCTCGCTGCCTCCCACATCTTCAAAATGTCTCTTCTGCAATTTTTTTTTTTAACTGTGGAGGTTAAAGTAGGTCTGGGAGATTCTGCTAACCCAGACGACAGGAGCAAGAGTGTCATGAGGTTGGCCTGGTGGCGATGTTTAAAATGCAAACCTTGCTTTGCTGGTGGGTCCCGCCCCATGTGTACGCTACAATTAGGAGGGACCTGCAGCTGCTCCACATGCTCCCTGCAGGGCCAGCTGCCTCCTACCCGGCAACGCCCTGCCCTGGATCCTGCGCGTTCCTGCCTCCACCTCCATCCTTCCCACTCTCCATCTTAAGGCACACAGGAGAATGTGGCTGCCCATTCCTGCAGAGTCACCAGCCAACAGTTGGCGGAGCCTCGGATCATGGTCTGTGCTCCAGGCCGACAGGTCAGGATCCAGAGACTGGACTTCCATGGGTCCCTCCTCTGAGACTGCAACGCACAGCTGTAAGTGATATTTTAAAAGACTCACTTCATTTAAAAGCAGTGTATGAAGGTGATCTTATTTAATTTGAGGGAAGGAGTCTCAGGAGAGTCAGAGGGAAGCAGGTAGAACCTGGTGCTTCTTGTTCATTCTCTCTGACCTTAAACAGTATATCCAAGGACTAAAGTTCTTCTTTTTATATTTATGTGCATCCAAGTTGGCAGTGTAGCAATGCTGTGCACATAATGGTATATGTTTGCTTCCTGGGATAAACTGGGTTCGTCTTTATGGACGGGCTCCTGTAAGCTGTGAAGTTGGAAATCCTAAAAGCAAAGCTTAGCAGAGCACACACAGCAGTGCCCTCATGGAACAGCATGTGGGTCTCTGGGAGCAGAGCCCAGCTTCAGCTGGGGTTTGAGAATATCATTTTAAAATGTGTGTGTGTGTGTGTGTGTGTGTGTGTGTGTGAGAGAGAGAGAGAGAGAGAGAGAGAGAGAGAGAGAGAGAGAGAGATCAGCCTCAAACCCGTCTCCTCACTAACTCACACCAGCTCAGTTCTAATTTCGGTAGTCTTGTAAACAGAAGGGAAAAACATTACCTGTGGGTCGGGTGTTTGTCCTGGTGAATGTTAGTGCAGATAAACATAACCACTTTTGCAACTGGCTCATGTAATTTCTCATAACTGCTTCAAATAATGACAGTGATGGTTCAGAAATAAGTACTTTCCTCGGGAGCTCAATCTACGAAGCGTACGCAGTGTTTCGCCTGTTTACCAAGGGCATCTTAAAAAGTGTAAAGTTCCGAGAAAGTGGAGGGGAATCCAAAAAACATGCATAGCTCTTATCTTCCCAAGTGATCAGTCAGTATTAGGCATTGAATAGCAACTCTGCTAAGCTCACAGTGGGCACTCTGAACCTGTGTCTACCAGTTGTGAGCACCGTCCACACAGCACATCTTTGGAGCACAGGAACCTTACTACCCAGAATTAACACAATTCAGTTAAGTAACCAAGTTATTTGATACAAATATAGGAGATATATGCAAATGGTGCATGCATTCCATGGTTTTTACAAACCATAACTTGTAGTTTGTTGTTGTCTGGGGCCTCCAACCATGTGCAGACTTTAATAAAAATAAACTTATAATGTTATATATAAATATACACATACAATATGTAATCTCAACTCTGAAGATGAAGGATTTGCTAAAAATTTAAAGGAGGGAATCTTATCAAGTAGGAGAAACTATCAAATCCTACTATGAACTCTTCTTCTGAAAGTAACTAATTTTTAGACATAACCAATGACTTTCAAGTATTTTCTCTTTTAAGACACATGCACATATTCTCACAGCTTAGAAAGCATGGGGAAGAGCTATCAATTTCTTTTTTTATTTTTCACAATCCCTACTCGCAAGGCCCTGGCAAGACCCAGAGATAAGTGAGCTGACCTGGCCTTGCCTCCAGGTGGTAAAAATCTGATAAAATCTAAGTTGAACATCAGACCATCAGACCTGGCTATGGATGCCAGAAAGGGACAATCCAGGCCCAAGTCAGCCTTCCCCAGAGCGTGTGGCTTGCAGAAGAGCCTATCTTGACTCTGTGCTCTAAATAGAAAAAAATAGCAGGGAAGGTACCTTTTGGAAGTGTCTCAATTTCTTGTTTTGTTTTGTTTTTAAGTTTGTTCCTTGATTGTTTATTTTATTTTTTGTTTCCTTAGTTGGAGAACAGTGCTCCATTCAGAAAGTACCCCTTCTTGTTTTCAAACGTGATTATTACGTGAATGGCTTAATCCTTCCAAGGTGATGTTCCAAGAAGATGCCAGAGCACCACAGCCACTGCAACAGGCCGAGGGTACTGCATCGATGAGCTTCTGATGCCAGCGTGCAGGTGTCTGGGGCACTGCACTCATCTCAGGAAGGTGAGTCTGAACCCTGCCTTTGATGCTAGCTGAGTGTGAAACCTGGGCCGAGGCTCCAAGTCCCAGCTCCTCCTTCATAAAATGATGGCCATGATGGTGGTGGTGGTGATAGTGATGATGGTGTTGACAATGACAATGGTGGTGGTGATGGTGGTGTTGACAATGATGACGGTGGTGATGATGGTGGTGATGACGATGGTGGTGGTGATGATGGTGGTGTTGACAATGACGACAGTGCTGGTGATGGTAGTGGTGACAATGATGGTCGTGACAATGGTGGTGTTGACAATGATGATGGTGGTGATGATGGTGGTGAGGACGATGGTGGTGGTGATGATGGTGGTGATGATGATGGTGGTGGTGATGATGGTGGTGTTGACAATGATGATGATGGTGGTGATAGTGGTGATGACAATGGTGGTGGTGATTATGGTGGTGTTGACGATGACTACAGTGCTGGTGATGGTAGTGGTGACAATGACGGTGGTGACAATGGTGATGTTGACAATGATGATGGTAGTGATGATGGTGATGATGGTGGTGTTGACAATGACGATGGTAGTGATGATGGTGATGGCGATGGTGGTGTTGACAATGACGACAGTCGTGGTGATGATGGTGATGGCGATGGTGGTGGTGTTGACAATGATGATGATGGTGGTGATGATGGTGGTGATGACGATGGTGGTGGTGATTATGGTGGTGTTGACAATGACGACAGTGCTGGTGATGGTAGTGGTGACAATGATGGTGGTGACAATGACAGTGGTGACAATGGTGGTGTTGACAATGATGACGAAGGTGGTGATGGTGATGGCAATGGTGGTGGTGGTGACAATGATGACAGTGGTGGTGACAATGACAGTGGTGACAATGGTGGTGTTGACAATAACAGTTGGTAGTGATGATGACAATGACAATGTAATGATGGTGGTGACAAAGATGACAGCGTGACAATGGTAGCATAGGTGACAATGTCTCGCTAGGAGGAGTTCATGATGATTAAGTGACTTGCAGGTACACTGCGCTGTGCCTGCAGTGCACTTGGTGTGTGTTGACCAGTACCGCTTTCATGGTCCTTGCACTTGGTGTGTGTTGACCAGTACCGCTTTCATGGTCCTTGCACTTGGTGTGTGTTGACCAGTACCGCTTTCATGGTCCTTGCACTTGGTGTGTGTTGACCAGTACCGCTTTCATGGTCCTTGCACTTGGTGTGTGTTGACCAGTACCGCTTTCATGGTCCTTGCACTTGTTGTGTGTTGACCAGTACCGCTTTCATGGTCCTTGCACTTGGTGTGTGTTGACCAGTACCGCTTTCATGGTCCTTGCACTTGGTGTGTTGACCAGTACCGCTTTCATGGTCCTTGCACTTGGTGTGTGTTGACTAGTACCGCTTTCATGGTCCTTTGCATTTTCGTAGATGGGTTATCAATGAGTGAACCCCCACGGTGGAAAAGTAATGTGTGACATATTTTACACAAAAACCAGTTGTGGGTAGTCAGGAGACGAGATAAGCCAGGCCCTTGGTGGGGTTCTGGTGCCACCCACACCTCCCCACTAGGAGCTTGGAGACACAAGCCAGAACAGGAGAATGTTCTGGACTTTCAGTTCTGCAGCTCTTTCTGACCCATTGGTCAGCAATACCAGAGTGTGCCGCAGCCACCTGTGGCCACCAGAGGGGCCCTCCCAGGCGACAGCACGCTGCCCGGCACGCTGTCCTCCCGTTCAGGCTGGCCCGGCTCATTCCAGCCATTACAGTGGCATTTCATGGTTCTGCTTGGGAGTTCTCACTCTCGAAAGCCCCTTCACTCTTGAAGGGTCAAAGACTGACCCTGAAGGCAGCCAGCATCAGTCAAAAATACTACAGATATTTACCTTTTTGTGTTTGTCTTTTAACTTTGTTCTTGCTTTGGGTTTTGTTTATTTAAATTTCCAAGTTTTATTTTGACGTACTGGATCTACAAATATTCTTTCTACAGTTTCTTCACTTGGTTGTCTGCTTAGAGATCATCCTCTCCAGTTTAGATAGATTCTAACTCAGATCATTATTTTTTTATTTTTCACATTTGAGTCTCTCATCCATCTGAATATTTTAACTTTAGTTTGAAATGAAAATCTGTTTTTGTTTTTGCTGTTGCTTTGTTTTGATTTTACAACATTATACGATGTCTGGGCACTATGTATTAAACTAAAATCTTTTTTTTTCATTTGACTTCAAATGCCAAGTTGGTCATGTAAATCCTTCACCTACAGGCAGCCCACTCTGATGGCACCCCCTCCAGTGGTCGCCAATTTCTACAAGTAGAGATCTTGAGAAGAAAAGAGCTGCCTGCTGCCCGCATCAGTCTGTCAGGAGCCCCTTCCCTGCTGGACCTGCTCTCCAGCTGCTCCACATCGCAGCCAACAGCTCAGGATGCCTTCTGTTGGCTCACTGGCATTTCCTGTGACCCGTGATCCTAACTGCACATTTTAAGCAGGTGACTTCATGTGAAAGGGTGTAGCAAATCCCAAATCTAGCTGAGAGCAAGTGCTGAGTGCAGCCTGCAGATACACCTTGCTCCTGAAAGTCACTGGGAAACTTTGCTCGCATCAGCCCTGGGCCCTGACCAGCTGGTGGAGGGCCCGACGCTGTGCCTCACCAGCCCGGGTGGATTTCCTAAACACAGACTGAGACACCTGGATCCCATCATCCACTGACTTATGCCCGGACAGGGGACCATGGTGAGTGTGGAATCTCGAGGAACAGCTCAAAGCTGGACGATGCCCAGGCAGCCAGAGGAGCCCCTGCCCTCAGATCTCCAAACCCAGGACCCTGAACACGAGATTCACAAAGGTGATTGACCATGATCCACTGAAGGAAATGGGATCGAAACACAGGTGAACGAGCAGCGTGTGGATGGAGAGCAGAGCAGGCAGGGTGTGGGTGGCCCCAGCACATGCCCGTCGGTCACCACAGAGGAAGGAGTGGAGAAGCCACAGACCCACCCCATCCAGTCGCGCAGGACCTAGCATCAGCCTGGGCAGGTCACAACCTGCCCCTGAGGCACACGGGGGTCATGGGTTCACCCTGGGCTCTTCTGCCAGAGATGCTTGAGCTGAACCAGCCAAGGGGAAGCATCAGCCAGACCCAGACTGAGGGAAAGCCCACCATGTAAGTGACCTGACGTCCTCAGCGTCGGCCTGGAAACTCAGAGGAAGATGGAGGACGTTTCCAGGCGGGCAGACTGGTGCAAAGTGGCAGCCAAATGCAGCCCAGGACTCTGGAGGGGACCCTTTTGTTTTGCAGCAGCGTGATCACGTGTGTGGAAGAGACACACTAAAGCGTTCACAGCTGGTGGGCAAGGGGGAAGCTATCCTCAGAGGATCCAGGAACTTACTTTTCTGTACGTAGTTTACACTTTTAAAAAAAACAACTCAGTGTCCTGGGTAGGTTCCTTCTTGCCGAAGAGGATGAGAACTCCTGGACTCCTGGCGGACTCTGCACCCGCTGGACACGAGCTGGCTTCTCGTGCTCCATGGCTTTGGCCTAGAGTGTTCCAGAACACATGAGCCCAGCTGCAATAAGCCAGGCAGCCCTACAAGACCAGTGCATTGCCAGGTGATGAAAAGCCCTGTGCTTTGCCAGCATCCTAAATAAAGGACAGTGAGACCAACAGATGATCTCCACCAGCTGCCAGCCCAGGGGGACGGAGGGGGCACGCTGGCTCCACCAGAGAGGATCAAGAGACTTCTGTCCACCACCAGCCAAGGAGGAGAGGTCAGAAACTCTTAGGACCAGGGACCACGGCAGTGCTCAAAATAGCCACGGCTACCGCATCTGGTGTGCGCTCAGTCCCCCAAGCACCCCGTCCCGTGCGGTTCTTACAACATCCTGAAGCATGAGTTCCATCAGCAGCCCACGTGGGAGAGGAGGAACTTACAGCCCAGGAAGCTCACGTAACTTGACCAAGGTCACTCACTGCCTGAGATCATGGCGATGTAATCTCTCACAGAGGAGGAGCCTGAGACAAGGAAACGTCCCTGGGCTGGCCTGCAGTGCCAGCCTGCAGTGACGCGGCTCCGAGGGGCCAGTGCATTCTCCTTCTTGTTCGCAGCTGCTCTCCACACCTGCACTCTCCTGCCACCCAATTCTCTTTTTAAAATCATTTTTAATTGACACTTAATAACTGTACATATTTGTGGGGTACAACATGACTTTTTGGCACACGACATGTAATGATCAAAACAGGGTTATTAAAATTTCCATGATCCCAAACATTCAACGTTTTTTGTGCTGGGATCACGCGATGTCCTTTCTTCTAGCTACTTGGAAAGGCACGGTAGCTGAGGGCTGCGGCGGTGGCCGTGACTGCAGGGAGCCCTGCTCCTGGCGTTCCCTAACTCCCCACCTCTCTGTGCTCACGCCGCCCCCCCCCAGAACCACTGTTCCTGTCTCTGTTCCCGCGTGTCCTGCCTACTTAGCTTGGTGCTTATCATTGAGGGCTCGCCCTCCCAATATCATGGTGGCCGAACCTCGAAGCCAAAGCGAAGCAAACACGCTCAACAGGCAGCCTGAGGTGTGGGCAGCCTTCCTGCCCACCTTCCAGCGCTTGCTGGCGGTGGCTTCCTGGACAACCTCTCCACCCTTTCTGGAAATGAAGGCATCTCTCCCTTTACCAACCACTCCAGCAGTTTGAACTGACTTCAGCGTTGCCCCCTCCGAGCAGGCAAAGGCAGCTTGTGCCCCACCTGAACCTCGCCTCCAGCAAGCCCACAGCAAGGGGCTCCCCGTAGGGACCCTTGTTTCGGGGGGCCTTTCCTTCAAATATTGGATAAGGACAGTGTCCAGGGATAACCACAAAGCCATTAGGTCCATCAGGGCCATTTCCGTGAATGTGCCTCTGAGCACACGGGAAGCATTGCCATGGATACGGAGGAGGTCCGCGATGACGGTGGCAGATGAGGGACCACAGGCACAGCCCGTGCAGCTGCACAAGGAGTCTGTCTGGTTTTCACTTGGTCGCTGACCTTCTCTGGCCTCTCAGCTGCCCACGGCCAGGGTTGTCCCCTGTCCTGTAGCTGAGTGGCAGCTGCGATGGGGGCAGGACCCTACAGCCACCCATGCCTCCAGCAGGTCCCTAGCAGACAGGCAGGGGGCTCCAGTGTACCCAGGAGCTGGGAGCGGGGAGGAGCTGCCACACACAGCACCCTCCCATGTGCTCAGAGACACAGGCTCAATGCAAGTCTTACCCAGGACGTGGAAGGGAGAGGTTCGCACGGAAGGATCTGCCAGCAGGTGACTAGCCACGGGGCAGAGCCCAGTCCTTCTCCACTCTCTTTCATTTTTGGGTACGAGGGATTGAACTCAGGGACCCTGGACCACTGAGCCACGTCCCCAGCACTATTTTGTATTTTATTTAGAGACAAGGTCTCACTGAGCTGCTTAGCACCTTGCTTTTGCTGAGGTTGGTGGTGATCCTCCTGACTCAGCCTCCCGAGCCGCTGGGGTTACAGATGAGGGCCACCACACCAGCTCCTCTACTCTTGAGCCCTGCTTCACCTGGGAGCTTCTGTTCCTTGTTGTGTGGGGCCCCCACCATGGTACTGGACTAGGTGGCTGCCCCTCTCTTCCATGGCAGATAGCTGGAACCGTCTGGCCCACCTGGATGAGCACAGATCCTTCCACATTCACTTCTTTTATGTGTCACATTCAGGCTCAAAGGCTTAAAGTAGACAGGCGGAGAAGGGATCTGTAGCCACCAGATGCCAAAAGACACAGGCACCGAGATCCCAGCCCCTTCGGGGGGTGAGGTAGGTGACTGTTCGTGAACCAGGAAGAAAGCCTCTTCTTTGACCTCCGTGTGGCCACTCCAGTGAGCCTCGTCCTGACCCACTCTAGACCCACGTGGTCCCTCCTGGACTCACGAGATTCAAAGGCACTATTTGAATCAGACAATAAGCCTGTTTGTATTATAGTGATGCTGATAATGAGGCACATTGATGGCCATTTTAATACTTTTTAGAAATCGATTCATGGTGCCAGTGACACACGGCAGGGTTCTCTTGTGCTGTGTTCCTAGTGCCCTCTTTACAGGGTTCTGAAGAGAGGCAGTAGCATCCCCACTCCTGTGGTTGGGGAAAGTATGAATCAGAGACACAGAAATCCACCTACAACCAGGGGGAAGCAGTCTTTTTCTGACCCGGGAACACTGCTCCACGTCACACAGCAGATGGGACATCTGGGTGGTCCTCAGAGGCCACAGGTGGTAGAAGCCTTCAGATATTTAATGGCACAGTGTAGCCTGTCCCACCCCATTGTTAAGCCCAGTCAGCCCCCACAAAACTCCTTGGAAATCCATGGGCCTGGGTCAAAGCCTGGGGTTCCAATCCAGCCCATCCAACAGGGTCTCCACCTCTCTGGCTCAAAGCTGGGCAGCGGAATCCCTCCAACCCAGCCGTAATTGCTTGTGTGTTCCGCTCATCTTTGCGCCCTCTCTTGATCAGGGTGATATTTTCATCCTTTTTGTAGAAGGTGCCACGTCCCTTTGCATTAGCAGCTTGGCTATAGTGCTAGAAGGACACTCTGAAGTAATACAGGAAGTGGACATTGTCCACCTGATCAGTGTCCACATGACATCATCCCATGAGGGTGGAGAACAGCAACCTGAGGAACCAAGCGCTTGTCAAAGATTAAGTGCTTCGGGTTTCTTTAAAGCACAAACTCAGTTTTCCGGCTCAGTTACTTGCGGAACGAGCAGTGCTATCACAAAGGTTACCCCACTTTGGCCAGCAATCCAGGTCTTCACCCACGCCGTCTCAGCCTGCTTGCAAACTGTCCCTGAATCGTGACTGTCTCACGCTTTCTCTTCTCTCTTTCCATCTGAACAAGGTGTCTGACTTTGTGAGAACTATCCTTCATAACTCATGAAAGACCTTACTCCTGGGTGAACATTTTTTAAAGTCCTGGAACAGGTTCCTGTTTCCTTCTTATCAAAGGCCTCAGTGAAATATTGGCTGCCCATGTGAGTCTCTCTGCCTGAACCCACAGCGGCCTGTGGCCCTGCCGGCTTGCATCCTACCCTCCAGTGTGGAGCTGAAGTCATCCTGGTAGGCATTGTGCAGAGGGTTGCTTTTTATTTTCTCTGCTTAAGTGCAGGGCAGCCAAAACAAGAACATAATTATATCGTCAGAGTCAATAAGCGCATGCAGCCCCGATCAGATCTTGCTGGGCTCAGCACTGGGGCACAGGAACTGCTGGGGAGCTCTTCCGCCACCAAATCCATTTGGCTCCATTTAGGAACTAAGTACAGGAAGGTAGTCATTGTGCAAGATTAGTTTCCTGTAGGCCATAAATTGGCAGTAGCAGAAAAATACAGGATGAATTTATTAGCATGCAGGGTCAGCTAAAAGGAAGACAGGGCTGGCGACCGGGCTCCTTTTCTTTCATTCAGCCACCTCCCAACCTCAGCCTGAGCCCCAGCCACTGAAAAAAGACCCTTAAACTGCTTAATTACTTCTTAATAGTTTGAAGCAAATTCAGAAGTCTGCGTGTTGCTAAGTGCCTGGAGGTGAGAGCTGCCTGAATATGCTAGGAATGCCTGTTTGGACCCCAGCTGCCGAAACCTGATTAGAGGCCCTGACAATCCCCGGCTTTGTGAGGTTCCTGCCTTATTTGGTTCTGGTTGGCTAGGTATTTACTTTGAAGCTAGATTTTGTACATTTGGGAATAAAGGAGCAGCTTCTAAGGGAGAAAAAGTTCACTGGGTGAAAACAATTGTTTCCAACCGAGGGCACAATAGTGTGATCAATGTCTCTGAGGAGATCTGCTTTAGCAGGATGGGGGGCGCCTAGTATTTAAAATCCAGTGACCCCCTCTGTGAAAACACCTTTGACTATGGGAAACCCAAGGATGGGCAGCGCCCCCAGGAAGCCGCATATGCATTCCAGGGGAGCAAGGAGAGAACCCGGCACCTGAGCCCATTTACCCTGTTAGAAACTTGACTCTCCTTTTTTTCTTTTGATATTTTTCCAAATGGCTTGAAGTCAACTCAGGGAACAGGAGGTGCTGCCGGTAGGAGATGAAGTGTTTGGATCTGGTTTTCTAATGCTCCAGCATGAAAGGCCGTTATTCAAACTTTAATGATACGAGGTCTGCAGAGAGTTACAGGAGCCCTGCTCCTGCTTCCCGGAGCCCGGGTTGCCCAGCTCCTCCCGCGGTGCACGCAGAGCAGGCAGGGTGGGGCGCAGGCGCAGCGGGCCAGCGGCCTGCCTGTTCTCAGAAGAGGCCCTGGTGGGAATGCCTCGCCTGCATCGGCAGACGTCCGAGCGCCATGGGGAAGAGACGCCAGGAGACCTGAGCACAGCTCCTGTGTGCACAGAGGACGGCCCGTCCCCGAGCGCCCCTCGCTGCCCCCGTGCCTGGGTCTGAGGACGGCTGCCGGTCGAGCTGACCCAGGACGGGCTCCAGCTCCAGTCCCTCCTCAGACACGGGTGTGAGCGGCCACGTGCGGCTGCTGCTCCTGGTGGTCCCGGGAAGGCCAGGGCTGCTCTGCTGGGTCCCCCTGTCCAGGCTGCGCTCCTTGATTCCTTACAGGCAGGTCTGGAGAGACGGGCAGGGGTCCTCCAGCACACGCTCCTCCCCAGCACCCAGGTGGCGGGCACAGAGCGACAGAGGTCAGCCTCCTGCCCCAGGTGGGTGGAGTGGGGCACCACAGTGTGTCCACTTGAAGGGCAGGACAGAGCAGCCGGGGGGCTTGGGTCCTGCTCCTCGCTCCCAAGGAGGGGTGCCAGTGGCACAAGCACCCACGGTGTCTGGCCTTGGCTGGCGTCTCGGTGACAGGCCAGACTCGACCTCTGTGACCTTTCAAAGTCCATCATCCCAAATCCAGGAATGGGGGGGGGGTTCACGCCTGACCTCGCCAGGCTGGGAGAGCCTCAGCACAGCGGTGCCCGGCGGCTTCTCCCTTGGCCCAGCAGGACACCCTGAGTGCCAGGCTCCCGGGGCCCAGCACAGGCGCCTGCAGCCCCCTGGGGGTCTGAGTGAACCAACACGTGGACCTCTGCAGCGCTGGGCTCAGTCCTTGTTCTCTGTTTAGCACCAGACGAGTGGGGTGGGGCCTCAGGGTCCACCTGGGGGTTTCTTAGTCCAGGCATCCTGAGACATCTGAGGAAAAGAAAGCAGTGGGCCCCAGAAGAGGGACAGCTGTGCTGAGAACCAGGCTTCCCGCCCCCTGCAGGAAGCCCAGGAGCTCCAGCCAGGGCCTCCTGCCTGTCCCTGGTCAGGGGTGCACAGCCTGTGCTGAGACCCTGCCTCCCTCTGCTCTGCCCTGGGCCCCATGCTGCTCCCTTGGTGGGAGGTGGGCTGTGCCTGTTCCTCTAAAGCCACAGGAGGGTCCTCGCCTCGCCTGATGGAGTGTCCTCCAGGCACTGGCCGATGGGCCTCTGGGACAGCTGGACACACCCTGACTTGGGCGTGACCCTCCTCTTGCCCACGTGATGCCCAGCCCAGACCCAGCTCACCAGGCAGGCCTTCGCAGGGCAAGGCTGTGAGGCTGGCTGGTGTGTGTCGTCAAGTCCCTTAAGGGGGTGGGAGTCCTCGTCCTGCACATGGTCATCAAAGGCATGGACCCCACCGGGTGCCACCCAGGACAGCACCTGACCATGACTTCTCAGAAACGGGAAGGAGGAAACAGAAACTCAAGCCCCAGCCCCCACCCCCACACCCACAAACACAATGGGGCTCCCGAGTGGGGGTGTAGGAGTCAGCCAAAACCCAGAGCTAACTCTGCTTCTGCTCACCTGTGAGCTCAGGAGACCCGCCTTCCCAGCCCAGAGCTCCCGCCCAGCCATGCACCCCACCTGAGGCTCAGTCAAAGCCACACTCAAGCTGACAGAGCAGCTGAAGCCCAGACTGGATAAGAATACAACAGTGAAACATCATCCAGGAAGCAGATTGCCCAGGAAGCATGAGAGGAGTTGATGGGCAATCATTATTCCAGATGTGACTGTGTAAAGTTAGCATATTACACTGAGTATTTTTCAAATTCAGTATTTTAAAAATGAAGAAACAAAATGTGGTTAATGTGGGGAATGGAATATCACTCAACCATAAAAAATGGCGATGGTCTGACACAGACTACAACACAGATGAACCTTAAAATGTCACGGGAAGAAGCGAGACACAAAGGACCATGATGCTGCAGGACTCCATGTACTTGAAATATGCGGAACACCCACGTTAACAGCAGCGGAGAGAGGGCTGGGGTAGAGGCACGTGGGCTTTTTGGGGGGAGAGGGCAACATTCTGAAATTAGATTGTGGTGAAGATCGCACAACTGCATGGAGATGCTGGAAAGTACTTTAGACAGAAGGTACTGTGATACGGGATTACTCTTCACAGGACGAGCAAAGCCCCTGAGGGAGTGCCAGATGGCCGGGGCTGCCCCTGTTCCTTGTGCCTTCTCCAGGGGCCTTCCTCACACCACTCTCAGGCAACAATATTTTGGGGACGAAAGCCACCAGAATTTGGACAAGGGCCCAGTGTTACAGGCAGCCCTCTCGGGGACCCATGGACTCCCTTATCTGGCTGATTCACATGCTCCTCTTTAAGGGTTAGTTCTAATGACCCAGCTAGTTCCAGTGGAACTTAGAGACATCTCGAAAGAACTGCCACCTTGGTCAAGATCTTAGAGGGGCGAGTGATGTTGGCCTGGAAGCCACGCATGTTGATCCATATGGTATCAAAACCCCGACTTGGTGAAGTGTGCTTTCACCTAACTAGTCTCAGGGGACCTTCACTGTGCTGCCTCCACAGAGGGCGTCCTTGCCAGCAGAGCCGGGTCTTCGGCCAGCGGTTTCTCACCCTAAGTACGCACGCTAACTTGGTGTTCCAGTGGGCACACTGCCAGTGGCCTGCTGATGGCAGAGCTCTGGCTCAGAACCCCTGGATGTTGAGAAAAAATACGTATTTCCTAATTGCTTAAAACCAGGGACATGCGCAGGGAAACGGCAGGGTGGCCCTGAGCCGCATGAAATGACCGGGAGGAAGTAGGAGCCAGGGCAAGCCACAGAGCCTTCCCTTCCCCAGGGCCAGGCCTGGCCAAGGGCCTGCCCTCCTGCACCCACGTTAGGGTGCCAGTGAAGGGACGCACATGCCCAGGCCCATGGGGACTGTCAGACTGCCTGTCCCCAGCCCCGCGAGTATTTGTGAAGACATGGACCATGTCTGGTCCTTCCCCTCCCAGGAGTGTGCCCCTCTCTGGACCTCTCCCTCTCCCGCTTCCGTTCCTTGCACGCCTGTCTGAATGTGGCTTTGCTCAGCAGAGGAGAGCACACACTTGACCTTGAGACACGTGACCGTGGCAACTCTCAGTACCGTGCAGCCCTCTTGTTCAGAGAAAGTCACGTGAGGACATTTCACACAGGGATTGCATTTGGCCACTGGTGACCAGACCCTCAGAGACAGTCGCAGCTTGCCCAGAGGAGGACGCCAGCTCTCAGCAGGCCGCGGAAGGCGGCCAGGCCCGGGAGCCACCGCGAGCCTGGGATGCCTCTTGCCCTCGTTTTCCTTGCAGCTTTCCCTCCCCCACCTGGCACACGACCATGACCCGGCTGGACAGGGGCGGAGACGCTGGGGTTTACGGAGGACGCACCTTCTCCAAGTCACTCGGCTGCGAGGACTCTCACAGACAGCCCGAGCCGGGGACGCTCCACACGCGTCTCGCAGCACACTCACGGCGCCAGAGAGAAGCGTGAGGAAGGCCGGGAGGTGCAGCCGTGTCCCAGGCGACCGTGCACCAGTGGGCGCCGAGATCCGGGACACCGGCAGACGCCAGCTTTCTCTGCCACATATTTGCAGATTATTTATTAAGAAATTCAGTCATAAATGAGCGGGAAGGGATTGGTGGTGACACTGGAGGGTGGGTGGTTCAGTCTCTTCTGTTTTCTTTTTGCTTTTTATTGTTTAGTGTTTTCTTATTTGGGGACATATGTAAAAATACAGGAAGACTTAGGAGAAACGCAGTGGAGAGGCAATTGAGTAGATTCTTAAAGAGACAGGAAAGGAGGACCCAAGATTGCAATCCTGTGTAGGAGAAATCCCTTATGTCTCCAGAATATACATGACAAAAAGTGTAGCTCTGACGGGCTTCTGAGAAATCCCAAGTCTTCCGTAGGTACCAGATCATGCAGGTACATTCTGTGGTATCCGTTTCCTGGGGCTGCTATAGCCCAGTGCCACAACTAGAGGCTTCAGCAACTGAAGTGTACGGCCTCCAGGTGGAAGTTAGAAGTCTGAGGTGGAGGTGTGGCTTCCCCCTGAGGACAGAGAGACTGGTGCCAGCCTCGGCCTTCCCTGGCACGTCAGTGGCTGTCTTCCCTGCCTTCCGATCGTCTCCCCTCTGGAGAGGTCTCTGCAGTCACACCTCCCCTTTTTTAAGGACCCTATTCTCACTTGGTTGAGACCACTCACTTTAATAACCACACCTTCACCTGATCATCCAAAAAGACCCTCCCTGCAAATAAGGTGACCGTCATACACATCAAGAGAGGACTTTGACATCTTGTAGGGGATGCAATTCAACCCCAACCACTTAAGAAAAATTATTATGACAATATTTCTATTTAAAAACAAATTTCAATGTCATACAATTTCCTAACCTATTGCTATGCCAAAACAATTTCATTTATTGGTGTTCTCTATGAAAATTAAAAATGTGATTGATTCCTTTGCACTTTATACTTTAGTTATATCAAACAATTTATACATCTGCTTTAGAAAGCTTCTTTATCCTTATGTATTTGAGCACAAATTAGCAACAAATTTTACTGAAGGAAAATTTAGGACACAGACACCGAGATAAGATTTGAGGTCAATGTTCAAATTCAGAATCCCAGTTATCATGAAAACGTATATGTCACACAAGACACATAAAAATGGACACTTCATTCATGACCTCCCCAGACTTCAGCCAGGTGTGCTGCCAGAGTGGGTGGTTACTACCCGCTACCTCCCCCCAGGGAGCACTCCTGGGAAGTGAAATGTAACAAAGTATGGAGACAACAACTTGGGTGAATCACAGAAAATTAGACTGAGTGAAAAAACAATTCCAAAGGTTACATACAGTGGGATTCCTTTTTATAACATCGTTTAAGTGACACAATTTTAGAAATGGCAGGTTTACTGGGGTTGCCAGGGGTTAAGAGCAGAGGAACCTGGGTGGGGGGAAAGTGTGGGATCTTTCAGTGTCTTCAGCTCAGTGGTGGACATGTGAACCCAAATGAGAGAGAACCAGAAAGAACATCACTCACCCACACATGCGTGTGCATGCACACATGCACATGCGCACACACAGACACTCAAACAGAAATTCAGCTGGGAAATCTGAAAAAGATGAGTGGACAGTGTTGACGGCTATGTGTGAGCCACAGACACGCCGTCCATGTAATATATATACACTACAGTTTTGCAAAATGCCACAATGGGGAGAAGCTTGGTGAAGGGCTCGCGGTCTCTGTCTTTAATATTTCTTACAACTGCTGTGAATCTGCAATTACCTAAATGAATGATGGCTTTACATATTTTCAAATTTTTTGTTTTGAAAACAATTTTCTTATACTTTGAACAACAGAGCTGTGGTGACATGCAATGCAAGTATTATAAATGCCGTTTCTTAATGCATCGATTAGTCACCGTGAAGACAAAAGGCAAAGTTAAATGGATATGTCAAAGAGGAGATTTATGAAACTAGACTAGCAAACAACATCTAGATGGAGTAGTTGGGGGTGAGAGAGACGACCGAAATGAAGAGAATCTGTCCAGATGCGTTCATTAGATAAATATTAGGAACTCTGCTCCGTGGTTGAAAATTGAGATGGATTCAAAGCCATCTACTGTGGGTTTATAAATCTCCCCTTTATAATTAAAACTCTACTGCATTATTCAATTAATTTCTTCATTAATGTAAGACTAAAGAAAAAATACAGTTGAATTATGTTCAAAACCCACACAGACGTTATTTATAAATTGCATGCTGAATAGCTTTTCCACTGTGCCCTGAGCAATTGTACACGCCACATGAACTCTGCTGACCTCTGTCTGTCCGAGCCGCCAGTCGGGCCCAGCAGGGCTCGCACTGGCTGCAGGCTGGCATGGTGCTCCATGCCTCTGCGCTCCTCACTGGGCTTTTCTTCGTGGTGTCTACAACGTTCATTATGTTCTAACCTGCTGTATAATGTGCTCATTATGTCTGTAATTTATTATCTGTCTTCCTCTTCCAGCAAACATGCTGCATGAGACAGGGATTTGAGGGTGGGGAAGGCATGAGTTGATGTACCTGGAACATAGTTGGTGCATAATAAATGTGCGTTTACTGAATGAGTGAATTTTAAGATGCTATGGTCTCAAGTTCACATCAAATGTTCTGGGTGAGGACTGACGGGGAGAAGGAGGGAAAGGCCGTGTGGCTTCCCAGCTTCGCCCTCGCCACCACTGCCCCAGCATGGTGAGGGCCTGAGCCCCTGAAGCAAGGCAGGAGCAGCAGAGCAAAACGTTGCCATCATGCAATCGCGTGGGCAGAGCACTGTATTGGTGTAGAAAGGTCTCACACCCGGCCAAGGCTTTGCATGTCACTGGGCACTTTGCTGTTGAGAAGGAACACAAAAATATATCCACAAATAATGCCCCCCAGCTAGAAAACTGTCGATGCCATATGACAGACAAGCAAATGCTAGGTTATTCCGCAAAGAAGAGATTTGATGGACAGGGTGTAGCTCAGTGTAGGGTTCTCACCTAGGGCATGGGGCCCTGGGTTAGATCCCTAGCACTGCAGAGGGAGAGAGAGGAGAACGGAGCTCTGGGTGGAGGGCATTCTGGTGGCATGGAACCTGAAGATGGAGCAGTTCCTGAAAATGGAGCATGCTCAGAGAGAAGCCAAGGTCACAGGTCACAGCTACACGTGAAGGAGAAGTCAGAGCTAGGACACAAAGTTGGGGAGGTGATCCTGGGTCCAGATGGTGGAAGTGAGGCTGCCGAGGAAGCTGCCCACAATGAAGAGCTAGGGCAGCGTGCAGAAACTAGAAGCACGGACAAAGGAGGGTATTAATCACAAGGCGAGGACAATGCCTGAGGTACGTGGCCTCTCCCACTAATCCCAGCACAGCACATGGGTTTACGTGTACTTCCAACCATGGTGATGGGTCTGTGTTGATCGCTCCCTTCCTACAGCCACCTGCCTCTATCCTGAGCCCTGTCACGCTCTCATGAAAGAACCCCTCTGGGCCAGGGCACATTCCTGAGCACTGAGCAGGAGTTTGCATGAGATGCCAGGCTCCAGTTACAGGAACGGAACAAGGACCTTGACCCCATCACCACAGTCCTCCTTTTAGCCACAAGATGCAAAAGCATATAAGAACTTTTTTCTGTAAAATGCCTTTTTGCTTTAAAATGTGACATGCAACAAATAAAACATTGACAGTCAACTTGTATTCCAGAGTATCTTTTTATTGTGTCATTTTTTGTCAGCATTAAAGAAACTCTAATTTATATAAATGTACACCTTACTTTTTATAAATAAACATAGCGGATTACCATGCACATATCTAAAGCTTAGGAGTTTAAAAAAAATTTGAGAGGCCACTTTAATTTTGAAAGAATGTCAAAACTGCTTATTTATAATAAATCCAGGTATAACATGAAAAACACAGTTATATCCCAATAATTCTTTGCTTTGAGTTTTCATTGGGAAATGGAAGGGTCTTGTTGAATTTTTCATAATCAAAAATCGAATCATTATCACCTCCTGAATTAGACACGAGTCCTATTAGGTACTTCACTGAGTCCACGCAGAAACCAAGGCTGACAGGATTTACTATTTTCAGGCTCCGAGTGGTCACGACTGACTCGGGTCAAGCTGACCCGGCTCGCGGTGCAGACGCCTCGCGTTTCTCTGCACGCAGCCAATCCGAGGGGGCGCGGGGCGCGCCACACGCGCACGCGCAGGCAGCCTGGAAGTTCTGCCACCGAGCTGTTCACTTGGCCACTCCTCCTTTACCACCACGAAGTTGCTTTTTCTCCCCAAAACGCCTACACAGAGGGAGCCCGGGGGTTAAAGCTGCGGGGCGCTCCAGCTTCCGCTTCCTCCCAGAGCCCCTGGAAAGGATAACACCCAGCCCGCAGCCCCACGGCCACTCAGCCGCCTCCAGAGCCGGGAGCAGCGCCAGCGCCGGCGCAGGAGGACAATAGGCCCGACTGCGAAACCCGAGCGGCGCGGCCAAGCCTGGAACCCACGCGGCGCCCTCCGCCCGCGGCGCTGCTCGCCGCCCCGACCGGGCCAGCCGCCCCGTAGCACCGGCCGGTCGCTTTTGTTTTGTTATTTTAAGAAACCAGAGAGATCAACAATATGACATCAGTTCCCGCTAAAGAACCAGGGGACCGAAGCCTGGGCCACCCCGGCCGCCCGCGGGATCTGGCCCGCAGGTGCTCCAGCCTGACCTTTCCCGCCCCTCCGCCGCCCGCACTTGCCCTCCCCTGGCTCCTTGGAAAGGCCCGGCCCGTCTTCCCCGCCTCCAGGGAGGTCCTCAGGCTAGTGCCAGCCTGAGCATCCTCTCCCGCCCAGGGCTCGGCTCCTTCGTGCCTGCAGGCCACACCTGGTACGCCTTGACCTTCCCTAACTCGCCCACTAGGAAGTCTGCAGCACTGAGAGCTCATGCTCAGCCCCTCAACTTACAGCTTCCTGCTCCCCCTGTCTAGAACCTTCTGCTCCTTCTAGACTCCTTCACTTGACTCACTTGTCTTCATCCCCTGGGATGGATACAACTCAGGGAAAATCTCCCTGCCCTGCCTGGCCAAGTCGGGGTGATTCAGGCACACACCCACAGAGCATGTCTCACGGTCCTGGGAGCCCAAGCAGAGTATGGAGCCCTGTACTCAGCAGGCACTCCCTAGTGCACAGTAGTGACAGCAAGCCTTCTGAAGCTTGATGCTCACAAATGAGCAGGAGGGCAAATGAGGAGACACCTTCTGGGAATGACTCTTGGCTGTAACTTTCCTTTTCTAACCCCAAGACTCAACCCAGGTTTTAACGTTAAATAACCTGCCCAATAAATGTGCCGGCAGGATAAAGTGTTAAGCACTGCGCCCGGTGGGCATGAGGTGGTGAGTGCAGATGAACTGCAGAAGGGAAGAGCAGAGGACGGGGTGGGGAGGCGGGGACCCCGGGCTGAGGGTGCAGGTGCCCAAGGTGCATGCCAGTCTTCTGAAGCCAGTCGAGAGGCGGAGGCCAGGTGGGGGAGGTGTGGCTTCCTCCAAGGAAAAGCAGGGTCTGGGGTTTCTTGAAGAGTGGGAGGAGCGACTTTGATGTGCACCGAAGAGGCTGGGCTGAAGGGTGGAGCTCGCAGAGAGCACCCTGCAAGTCCGGGTCTGCCTGCTTGCTTCTGTCTCCTTGGGGAAGTCCAGGTCCGGGAGGTGCTGGAGCTGGAGGAAAAGGGTGAATGTGATGTCGCTCCCACCCCCGCAGCACCAGTGCCTGGCTCTTTGGAGTGGTCAGTTGCAGGAGCGCCCCGCAGGGACGGTGCACCTTCCTGGGGAGGGATCTCTGCGGAGGGAGTGCCACCGCCCGGGGGGTGCTGGAGCTCGTGTCAGGCCTTGAGTTCATGGAAGAGCGAACCGCACCAGGCCCCATGGCCCCAGAGAAGGGGCTGCACCCCGTGCCCAAAGGCCACCAATAAGGAATGCAGTTGGAAGGTGTGCTTCATGATTGCAAAGAAGGTCCATTCGTCAGAACTCCATGAAGTCAGGGGAGTGCACGAGCTAGCTGGCAGCCAGTTCTGGTGGGCTCCTATGGCATGCCAGCATGACTTTCTGCAGTGTTGTGGGCAGAGCTGACCCACCATCTCCAGGAACAGGACAGCAATCCCTGCAGCCACTCCAGGACCACTCCACTGCCCAGAGCTTGAACCCACATGGGGTATGCAGCACCTGGAGCAACCAGGGACTGCAGATTTGCATCGGTTCTCCGACTGTGCGATTGGAAAGGATGTGATTGGATAGAGAACCAACAAGTTTTTTCAAATAGGACACATGAGGAATGAGCCTCCAGTTGCTTTCCGCATACTAAAATTCATTTAAAGTACGTATTCTGTGGCTCTCTGCAGCCTAGAGGAACAAAGGCCAGGGTTGCTACCCCCAAGTGAGTGAGGCTGGGCAGCTGCTCCGGTGTGAACAGCAGCTGGGCACGCGGTCAAGTCTAAGTTTGTCATGGGAGCAGGAAGGGGTGGGCGTGTACTTGGAGCAGGCAGGTCAGCTAGGGGAAGGGTAATGTTTACTCCAAACTGGAAACTCGAATTCCCTGCATCCCAGAGACGGCTCCAGCAGGTCTAGGCTAAAGGGGAAAGCTAGGCAGCCATCCGACCGCCACCAGAGAGCAAAATCCAGAGCCCACAGAGCCTGGGTCAGCAGGCACAAAGGAAGCCTAGGGCTGAGAAGATGACTGGCCAAGGCGGGCCTGAAGCGGGCCATGGGGAAGCCCAGCCAGGGCAGGGTCGGCCTGCACACGTGGATATGCTGGAAGTCCACTCCAAGCGAATACTTGGACCTAGGAGAGGGAGGCCCAGGAAAGGAAGAGGCCACCTGGATTTGCATAAATCCCATGCCGTTATCTAGGGTGGCAATATGCTTTTAAATTCATTTGTGCTCCTGACGTCTGCCATTTGCTTTTTTAACTCCAACCAGATTTCTGTGGGACTCTTATTACAAATCTTTTGGGGCCAATGAAGCCTCGTAAGCCCAAATATGAAGATGTTCAACCAAAGTCATGGGAGCAAATCTAGATTTATGGCATTTAAGGTGTGATGCTGTGGGTGGGACTGGATGCACCAAATACATGCAGCATGGAAATAACTCCAGGCGGTTTGATCAATGAAATGAGCTCATCTTCAGTACAAGAAAGAACAAAGCAGAGGGAAGCCATCGCCTGCCTCTTCTCCCCAGCACATGTCTGTCCCTGAAAAAATGCCTGCATGCATGTTTTTGAAGGTCCAGTGAAGACATTGTGTCTCAACAGGGCTCCTTAGTCATCCAGGGACTAGACCCTCGGAAAGTCATGAAGCACCAGAAGATGTCAACATCTACCCCTGTTTTCAAGACTAGATTTTCTTTAGTGCTGGAAAGCATGGCGGTCTTGCCAGCACACCATCCCAGCTGTGCGCATAGCTGTCCGTGAAAACGCGGCTGTCACACGTCCTCGGCTCCTGTTCCCTGGGCGTTCCGCGTTCTGTGGGGGCCAAGTGCCTGTTCCCGCTTTTTCTTATCAGCTTAAGTGCTTTCTGGGAGATAAGCAACAGAATGTGCCAAAGACCTTAAGAAAAAGTTACTGGAAACTTTTTAAATAGGGAAAAGCCCATCCATTTTCTCAGCCTGATGTGTGCGCCTGGGAAAGTTCATTTTTCTCGGTTAGTGGTAAAATTCTCTGTTCAACCAGGGGTTCTCGTCCTCCATAGGAATGCAGCCCGAGAACCGCTGTCTTGAGACGCTGGCTGCTTCCTGTGTTCTGCCTTGGAATACGCTAAAGAGTTATTTTTAAAAATGCACGTTTCCTGCCTGCGAGATGAAGCCAGCCCTGCTCTTCTCTCTCCTCTGATTTCAGTATCTTCTTTTATATTATTTCATGTACATTTTGTAAGATACCCTATGACCCTTTTGGAACGGTCATAAGTAAGTTACTTAAATATAACAAAAACAAACATAGAACCTCCTGGAAATAAGCTTTCCAGTCCAGGAACTTCAAGTTTTAACACTCTAGTCACTCACGCATTCCTCCAGCACCTGATGAGCGGGCCCCTGGTAAGCTCCACACCTGTGCAGCTCTGGTGGCTCCGCAGCAGGGCAAAGGCCCAGTCTGGCACCTGTCTCACTGCATGGACACTCTGGAAGGAACAGGAGACACTCTCATGTATCCCAGAGCAACAGGGCATGCCAGGGGCACCAGTGGGGCAGAGGGGACAGGAAGGGAGGGACAGCCCTGCAGGCTAAGTGACATTTAAACAGGGACTGCAAGAGAAGTCCAGGGCAAGGCATGTGTGCTCTTTCAGACAAGGACCTTCCAGGAGGAGGGCCAGCAGGCGCCCGGCTGTGGCAGGATTTGCTCTTTACCCTCCTGGAATTGATTTGTCCACAAGTTCTTTGTAGCTTTACACGTTTAAATAGCCTGCAAATAGCTTCTTTTATGGCAGAAGCATAATGTCAAAGTCCTCTGGGCTGGACTGTTCTGCCTTTTCAGAACTCCAGTGTCGATTGCACCAGGAACTGCTGTGACTGACACAGGTGTAAAGCATTCTTTTAATGATTGCCACTAATCGGGTTCTCCTTGCTTTCCCTGCACCAGGGGCATGGGGAGAGGAGAGCCTGCCACGTGGAAACACTGGGACTGCAGCAGGCATGGCTCTGACAAGGCACCCGACTCCACCAAGGTGTTCCTGTATTGTTCGGAAAACCGTTGGCTAGTCTCCTCCTTTGACCTGAATGTCCACAAAACCAGCAGCCAGGAAAGACAAGTACACAAGCAGGCACGGCCTCCCTACCCCAGCTCTGTGCCCGGGAACCACAGCTTGGTGGGCACGGGGCACATCCTCCTCTGCAGAACGCCTGGGTGCGGGGGTCGTGTCCAGGATCACACAGGCTCACAGGGAAACCCACACACAGGAACCCAAGTGCCTTAGCAGCCTGTGCCAGAGATCTGCATGTGCCCTTGAGGCTGTCCTTCACCTGGCCACTTAGAGAACTTTCTCCAGGGCGTTTCTCATCCCTCACCAAAAATGAGGAAGGAGAGTCCCCTTCACCTCCCCAGGATCCTGTCCAGTTTCCTTTGCCTGCAAATATGGCAGTGGGAGGTAGGCCCGGGCACTCTGCTTTGCTAAGATTGGGACACACCCTGTCTCAAAGTGGGGGCTTTAGTTCCCATACAATCAAAAGTAGCTCAGTGTCATTAGGAGGAAGTTGCTTTGTCACAGAAATGTGGAGAGTAGGATCAGAGACTGGGCATGATGACTCTGAGCTTGGAATTCAGCAGGCAAGTCTGGGAACGCTGTTTCTATTTGTGATCGTGCCTCCCAGCAGCCCCGTGCCGGCACATGAGATCAGGGCAGAGCCTGCATCGAAGCAGTGGCAAAGGGATCTTTTCCATCACAAAACCCAAAATGAGCGTGGACGAAGAAAGGACGCAGTTAGAAACCCAGCCGTCCCCGGAGGCTGCCCTGCACCTCTGGTCCCCCGACAGAGCGACTTCTGCACTCCACCGTTGGAGGACGGCTGTCGGACAAGGTGTCTTTAGGTGCTTCATCAGAAAGATTTAAAAAAAGAGCATTGAACATATTTTAGAAAGGATGGTAATAAGTGTGGTGGCCTTCTACAGAATTGAATGTTTTAATTCTTTAAAAATATCCAAACGACGCAGCACAGGCACGGCAAAGGCAGGTGGTGGGACATGAGCGTTCGTGACAGTGGCCAGTCACTCCTGCGCGCCTGTTGAACAGCAGATATCAAATAACATGGGTGTCTATCAATAAAACACATCCACAGGACATCCCGGTGCTGCAGCCTCACTAACCGACAGAGGGCTAAGTGTGCCTGTGGTCTTCCCTGTGCAGCGTTGGCAGGTAATATTTGGACTCCTCCCGCCTCTACTCCTTGTTAATTGATGGTATCACAGGAAGGTATAATTAAAACTCCAGCACACCGCTGCTCACAGTGCCCTGCTCATGACAAGACAGCTCCTCCCGCTGTGTGGGACTCCAGGGGGCTGGGACGTCGGTGCTGTCTCATTTCCCAGGAGCAGGCTGCAGCCACACTCCGGGTGAAGGCCCTCAGCCCTGGAGGACAGCCAGCCAGGCTGGGACAGGGCGGGCAGGTGCTGAGGGCCTGCCCTAGTGCTTCATGCTTCTCCCCGCTGGGTCCCAGCTGCCCCGGGTAGACCTTCCTAACGAGAGCACGTCAGACTCAACCAGAGCGGGCAACGGGCTCATCTCCAGACCAGCCCCAGCATCACGTCCGCAGCTGCCTCGAGTCCTCGGGCTGTAAGGCAGGCCTCTCAGCAAGTTTCTCCCGCCTTGAGCACTGACCAGCCATGGCCACTGCCCTCGGCTCAGATCCTGTGTTCTGCCTGCTCCTGGGCCCCTGGTGCCATGAGATCGCCCTGCTGCTCACGGCGTCCCAGCTCACGCTCAGGACAGAGAAAAAGGCCTCCACTCTGTGCAGCGCCCCTCCTGAGGGACGCGGAGCTCTCCCAACTGCCCTCGACCCAGGAAAGTGGAGACCCTGCCGTTAGGACAGGGCCAGCGGGTGGCACGCACACCTAGTGACTTCAGAGGACATGCTCTGCAAGGAAGGCAAATGTCGGGGTCGCCCCGTTTTGCCTGCCACACAGGGACAGTCATTTTATGTCCCCATCCTCTACTTTCCAGACACACTGTAGCCTACACAGAGCTGTCTCTCCCTGCAGAGCGCATGGGGACGGTGGCAAGATGGGTTCAAACACATTTCTCCTGAGGGTGAGGAAGAGTCGGAAACTGCACTTCCACCTGTCCTGAAGGTAAGCCAGGGGCTTAGCAGACACAGGGGGCTGAACAAGATATAGGGCAGTCCAGAGCATCACAGGTGCGGTAGGGACCGCGGGAGCTGCGTGTCCATCCCCTCTTGGCAGGAATGGAGCTTTCTCAAGGACACACCCCTGGTTAGAGGCACTTGTTTGTTTGTTTGTTTTCACAAGTGACACCGTAGGGCACCAGCCTTACATTCTAGTTGCGGTTTCTTGAATGACGTAAGGAGCTCTCGGGAGTCAGTGGGTGCAAGCTCTTTCTCGACATCCTTGCCTCGCCTTTCTCACCACGTCACAGCGACATATGACTTAAAGGAAGTTAGTGACTGACTAATGTTCTTTCCAAGCTTCGACTTGCTGGAATAGCTTTCTTTTCCTGTTCACAGTTCTTATTGTGAGGTACGGCGGACTAGGACACCTGTATGTTCAAATGAGCACCCCGTGTGTCCCAGTGAGGCCCCGGTGGCGTGCGGTTCAGCCTAGTGCAACCAAGCTGGGCCTCTTATTTGAAATGCAGGTCATGACCCATTAAATTGATTTAATGATCTGCAACCAGTCAGAACCCCAGCTTGAGAAGCCATGTCCGGTTGCTCTCCTGTTAGACCACGTGGTAGCAGAGAGGGTCCTTGTCCCCACTGCCCACCGCAACTCAATGCAATGTCCCACCCTCAAAGAGGACATAGAGATGGCAAATGCTCAAAGTATTAACTGTTGACATTAGTTACGGAAACTGTGAACTCGGAGTCCATGGTGTCTTGCAGAAGTGTAAAAATCTCCTGTTTTCCATCACGGAAGACAGTGAACGTACCGAAGGCGTCAGTTTCTCCCCGCCCGACCCATGCCCTGCTCTTCTGAATGTGCTGCCTCCTCTAAGCCAGGGTTCCAAACACAGGGCCAGAGCTGGCCTGTGCTCGTTCCTGGGGGTTGCGTTGGGATACAGTGGGGTTCACCTGCCTGTGTGGCCCACCCTGGGCTGTCCTCAGGCCCCAGTGGCAGAGGCAAGCACCTTGGTCAGAGGTTTGACCCACACGCCAAGGCTCCTACCTAAGATACTTGCCCACCCTGCACCAAGCTGCCTGCAAGGCTCCTCGGGGCCCACAAGCTCATCCTGTATTAAACTGCGTGCTTACCATCTCTTTGCTGAGATGGCAAGAAAGCGCCATCTTTACAAGACCATTTCTTTCCTGGAGCCAGTAAATGACACGGCCCCACTTGGAGACACTGCATCTCCCTGGCTGGAGAAGAACCTTCCCTCTCAGTTGTGGTTCGTTTTGTTTGTTTTTGTTTGTTTAACATAATAACAGAGGAACAGAACTTCATGGCTCGGTAATTATGGTCCTTTTGCTGTCACATATTTAATTCTCAAGTTATCTGTACGATTTGCACGCAGATTCACGCTGTCACTATGTTTACTCCCGTCCAGCACAGAGGTCCAGGAAGCTTCCCACAATGCCTTCCCCAGGTCATCAAGGAGCCTGTCACCCAGGAGAGCAGCCTTGCCCCTCGGGTGCTTGCTCCTGTCTGCAGGAAGGCTGTGGGGGAGAAGGTCACCACCAGGAGCCTGACTCAGGACTTGCCCCACGGCCCCGGGCACTGGGCTTCAGCGAGAGTCGGTCCGGGGAGAAGGCAGCAAGTTCTATCCACAGGGACCACAAACACTGTAAGTAAGCCAAGACTGGCGTTCATTTGTTATTGCACAGTGACCCTTTCCAAACACAGCTAAAAAAAATCCTCTTACATATACGAAAAGAGCTTTCCTTGATGGAAGCTGTGGGTAGTCACCGCAGCTGCTGCTGAATTTTAAGGATTATGTGGAAACGTGCATTGCAGGCTGAACGATGTCCCCCCAAGACATCTGTGTGGAAGTCCTAATGCAGGTGCGCGACAACACAACCTCCCTTGGACACAAAGTCTTCGTACAACTGACCAAGGGAGGCCGGCATCGTACCGAAGAGCAGGGGCCTTACTCCAAATGGATGGTGTCCTTGTAAGAGCCAGAAAAGAGAGACCCATGCAGGGAAGGGACCGTGAAGACAGGCGAGATCCGGGTGATGCGACTGCAAGCCAGTGGCACCAAGGATGGCAGCCGCCACCAGAGCAAGATAGAGGAACCAATCAGACTCCCCTCCAGCCCCACAGGGACCAGTGCACCAGGCCTGTTGCCTCCAGGTGAGAGAAGGAGGGCTGCTGTTCTGAGCCACCAGCTTGGCACTTTGTTCCAGCAAAACTAACACTGATATTTAAGTTGCAGTCAACTCATTTGTTGTTCTGTCACTTAATAAGTATTGTATTCTAGTTATTCTGGAAAATCCCAAGTTACACAGTTGAGCCCAGTACACAGGGCCTTAGTCCGACCTTCACGTGGGAGGGAGTCGCCTAGTAGCATAGATGCCTCATGCTTGTTCCAGGGGCTGTGACAGCAGATAGCCTTGCTTTAAAACCTTAGATTCCAAATAAAAAGTGGTGCTCCAGGGGAACATTTGGAGCTTTTATTTGTGCTTAGATACTGAAAAGGTGAACCAGAAAGTGAACTGCAATAAGCCTTGTCATTGTTTGCTAAATGTGAATTTTGGTTTTACAAAATTGAAAATATTTTACATGGGAATATACACTTTTAACTGCTTTTTATTTGTTTTAAAGCTGAAGAATAAATCAAGAAAGTCACGAGTATTCCTGGCTTATTACATGATCATCACCAAAAATAATTTTGTTGTTACGGGCAGGAGGAGAGTGTTAGGCATGATCTGTCCTTTCTGCCAAATTTTCCGATGCTCTGATGTTGGGAATAGGCCAGCCAGTTTCAACCCTGCCCCCAGGAGGTCACACCCACTGGCAGCTGGTCACCTGTGACCCCACAGAGCTAGGCTTTGGGGTGCGGCATCGCCAGAATAAGCCTACAGCCCCTTTCCTCGAGCCCCGTGCATTCATGGGGAGGGTAGCCAGTCCGTGACCGCAGGCAGCCCACGGCTTGCAGACCTGGCCATGCACTGGGATCAGCTAAGCTCTGTCCAGAAACATCTGGGCATCCCCTGCACGGCCAGCGGGCAGTTCGTGTGAAGTCAGGCACGCCCTCGGCACCCTGGGACTGGCTCTGGAGCAGCTCCACACCTGCTCAGCCTCGAGAAGCAGAGCTTCGCGCCCACAGGGAAGGCTGCGCCTGACTGCTTAGGGCAGCTCTCCGCAGAACTGCCCAAGCTGGAAGCCCCCGAAGAGCCCCTCAACAGGTGAGCAAAGCACAGGCGTCAGTCCAAGGGAACAGGGTCAGTCAGGAAAAGGCAAATTCCACGCCAAGCAACTTGGACTCTGAAAGGCACCCGGGGAGTCCTGAAGCCACCTCCAAGGCTCCGGTCACATGTACTGAGAAGACAAACATACAGGGTGGCAGAATGGCAGCACGGAATACGGTCGCCTGGGATATGGGTGTGAGGGTATGGCGGCGGGAGGGGGGCTGGGGACAGGACAGTCCTGATTGCGGTGGAGTTTGCGCACGTCCGTCCATGCACCCAGGCTGATAGAGCTGAGCACCAAAGGGAGGGGCGGGGAAGCAAGGCTTTCCGTGCAGTGGAAGGCCGCACGTGCTGGCACAGAGATGCGAGGAGCAAGTGGCAGGCTGGGAGGGGCTGCGGAGCTTGCAGAGGAGCCAAGTGCTTGCGGGGAGCGAGTTTCAATCATGGAGAAGCGTGATTAGATTTGGGTTTTAGCAGGATCATTCTGTTGACAGATGGAAGATGGATTGGAGAGAGTTTCGGTGGTGGGAAGGAAATCAATTAGTATTCTATTGCAAGGGAGATCAATTAGGGGTAAGGGGTAATGAATTCAGCTCTGCACATCCTGAGTCGGAGACGTTCCCCGGCACTGAAGCAGAGATGTCACCAGGGGTTGAATGTATGAGTCTGAAACTCCGGAAAGAGATCTGCGCTAATAATAACAATTTGATCATTGAACTTGCCTTTGATAAATTGTGGATAGGGTCAGGGAAGAAAAAAGCAGTTTGGGATTGGGACTTCTGGGAATTGCAGTATCTAAAAAGAACAGAGGAAAAGAGCAAACTGAGAATGTGCAGGAGAAGAGATCAGGACTGGACCAGGGGAAGAACCGAAGGAGGGGAGCGTGAAGGCAGCCATCTAACCTAACACGCATGAGCGCTGGGTTGTCACCCGGTGACCTAGAATGAGCCACCATGCTGCATGGTCAGCCCAACAGAAGAGATCTCTGTGGTCGCCAGTCCAAATCCTCACTCCACAGCCAAGGAAACAGGCTGGTTGAGGTGGCAGCCTCTCCATGGCAAGATGGCGACTGTGGCCAAAATGCCCAGCTGCTGGAAAGAGGGGCTGGCTCTTCAGGAATCTCGGTGCACTTCCGGTCTGTTGCCCTAACATCCACTCATGGCCCTCTGTCCCCACGCAGATAAGTCAGCGACAGGACTGGATGGCTGCAACTCCCTCTCCTCCCTGGCCACCAGTCTACCTGGCTGGTCTGCAAACACAGCTTTAGAGTGAGCCACAAACCCTCGGAATTGGCCCCCAGACAGGCATCTCCGATAATCCGGATAGGAATTTTATTTTGTCCCAGCCTTGACTTTTCTATTTTCTTTCCCAAATATTTGCCCTTTGCTACTCACAGGGGGTGGAGGACCAGGATGCACCTAGGGTTTCCTACAAATGGCCTAACTTACTCAGGCCTTCACGACCTTTTGAAACCCCATGCCCATTTCAAAAATCTATGATTCATCCATTATATGATAAGATTATTCCTTTCAAAAAGGTTAATTGGGGGGCTGGGGAGATAGCTCAGTCGGTAGAGTGCTTGCCTTGCATGCACAAGGCCCTGGGTTCGATCCCCAGCACCAAAAAAAAAAAAAAAAAAAAAAAAAAAAAAGGTTAATTGGCATGTGTTACAGCCCAAACTTTGAGCTCACTCAATCCTTTCTGGGTAAATCTTAGTAAATGAAAAAATAAGTAAATACACAAACATGCAATATTGTTCTCTGGAGAAGGAGTTGGGCATAGTGGTGCACGTCTGTAATCCCAGTGGCTCGGAGGCTGAGGCAAGAGGATCACGAGTTCAAGACCAGCCTCAGCAACAGAAAAATGTTAAGCTACTCAGTGAGGCCCTGTCTCTAAATAAAATACCAAACAGGGCTGGGGAGGTGACTCAATGGTTGAGTGCCCCTGAGTTGAATCCCAGTACCTCCCCCCAAAATGCAGAAACTATGACAGTTTGGCTATTTTTATACAGGCAATTAATAAATATATGAAAAAGTGTTCAACATCTCTAGTAATAATTAGAGAAATGCAAATTAAAACAACTCTAAGATTTCATCTTACTCCAATTAGAATGGCTATTATCAAGAACACAAACAATAATAGATGTTGGTGAAGATGTGGGGGAAAAGGTAAACTCATACATTGCTGGTAGAGTTGCAAATTGGTGTAGCCACTCTGGAAAGCAGTATGGAGAATCCTAAGAAAACTTGGAATGGACCCACCTTTTGACCCAGTTATCCCACTCCTCAGTTTATACCCAAAGGGCCTAAAATCAGCAAACTTCAGTAACACAGCCACATCAATATTTATAGCAGCTCAGTTCACAATAGTTAGATTGTAGAACCAACCTAGATACCCTTCAACAGATGAATGGATAAAGAAATTCTGGTATATATACACAATGAAATACTATTCAGCCATAAAGAAGAATAATATTATGGCATTTGCAAATAAATGGATGGAATTGGAGAATATCATGCTAAGTGAGATAAGCCAAGCTCAAAAAAACAGAGGCTGAATGTTTTCCCTGATAAGTGGAGAATGATATATAATGGGGGTGGGGGTGGGGACTGAGAGAAGAATGGGGGAACTTTAGATTATGTAGAAGGAAATGAGAGGGAGGGGGGTATGAACAATGGTGGAATGAGGCAAACATCATGATCCTATGTACATGTGTGATTACAGGAATGGTGTGAATCTACATCTTGTACAAGCATAGAAACCAAATGATGTACCCCATTTGTGTACAGTGAATCAAATGCAGTCTGTAAAGAATTAAAAGTGAAATAAATAAATAAATAAATAGATAGATAAATAAATAAATAAATACAGATTCAAGTGGAGCTAAACAAGAAGTAAGAGAATAAATGTGGAATACAAAAAGAGTCAGTAGGGTTCCAAATCCACTGTTCTAATTCAAATAAAACGCTGAGCGTGAAGCTGATGGCCAGTCAGTGAGACTCTCAGAAGAATCCAGCCTGTGTGCTGAGATGAGAGCTCTGTTTTCTCTAGTTCTCAACTTTGCATTTTTTTAAAAAAGGCACATGAATGAAAACCTAGCAGTTCTGGACAGGTAGAAATGGAATAGCGGCTGGTGGCTGGCGGCCATGCAGTAGACACGTGGAAACCTTTGGGCCCTGGTCAGTCCTTAAGCTCCTGTCCAGAAGGTGAAGGACCCTCTGTGAGTACAGGTCGGGCTTGTGGAACTGCTGGCCGGGCCCCCAAATAGAGCTTATAAGGTGCGTCCCAGAGACGAAGCCCAGACACGGCTTTCTACAGAACACGTTTTCCAGGGGAGTCTCAGGAACCTGGCGGAAGCAGAACAGCCCTGCTTGTTAGTCCAAGAGAACAAGATGTGGACGCAGACTCCGTGGCCTCAGCCTGCACAGCACCCAATCCCAGCACATTCTGTGGGGCCCGGTGTGGCGTGCACATTATCCAGGGAAACATGGCCCTTTGCACACCCATCAGATGGCACAGGGGAGGCCAGCGCCAGATGGTGCCAGTGTTCAGGGACCTGCGTTCTGCTCCAGCACACCGAGGCTCTGCAGAGCTCTTTTCACACAATCGCTGTGATAAAATCAGGTACCACAGAAAATCAGTGCAGACAGAAACGCCCAAGGCTCGAGAAGCAGCCCAGCTCCTACCACCCCTAGGTGAGCAGCGGTGATTCAAAACTGAAAGAGAAAGTCAGGCGCAGTGGCACATGCCATTAACCCAGTGACTCAGAGGCCGAGGCAGGAAGATGGGAAGTTCAAAGCCAGCCTAGGTGACTTAGCAAGACCCTGCCTCAAAATGAAAAACGAAAAGGGCTGCGGGGGGTATAGCTCATTGGTAAAGTGCCCAGGGTTTAATTCCCAATACCAAAAATATATACATACATATATAAAATAAAAATGAAAGAAAATATCAGTTTTCCTTCAATGTACCTGAATTAGTTTTTCAACCAGCTACACGTTATTAAGCATACGTAGTTATTTAGTTGTTTGAATCTAACTACTTTGAACAGCACTGTTGAGAAGTTCCCTTGGCCTACAAGTGCTCTGAAAAAAATTCTGAGACAATGAGAGAGCCCTGAATCCAGAATACCCACAAACCTCCTTTCTGGAGTTATCAGCTCTCCTGGGGAAAGCCTCTCAGGCTGGCATCTGGCCCAGGAGGGGCGCGGTGGGGAGGTCCCCAGTCTTCCTGATTGTCTTCCTGCTGCTGGCCTCACGGGGCACATGGGCCTGTAGTCAGCCACTCAGAGAGGCCTGTGCAGGAAACAGATGTGCGTAACTACAGAGGAAACCCACGGCCACCCTGCCTGGCAAAGCCACCCGGCCTCCATTCATAAAAAACAGCCAAACTGAGGTCCACCCAAGACAGAAGAATATCAGCATGGAGATCATGATAATGATGAACAAACAGAACAGCTCACCTGAGAGGAAACAATAATAATAATAAATCCAGTTTACTCCAGAGAGATTAGTGAGGAAATTGCACCCATAAAATTAGAAGTGGCTACAATTGGAAGGAGGGGGTGGGGAGGGGAGGAGAGGGAGGAAGAGAAAAGGCCTCTCCCTGGAGGGAGGAGGTGCTGTCCACTGCACACGACTGAGGAAATCTCCACTGAAGCCTGGAGCCGAGCTGGTTGCTGAGAAGAGAAGCCTCTGCCCTGCGCTGCAGAGACCAGAAACCGGAGGGTGGAGGCAGGAGATCAGCCAGGTTTAGAAGCAAAATAATACGAAAACCTAGGAGCCTTGCAAGACATACCCAGGGGACCACCTGTCCAGCAAAGATGTGAGTAATGAAGAACAGGAATGCCAGAAAGCAAAAAATAACAAGAGAGAGGACAGAAGCCCAGCTGAGCTTACCAAGGACTGCACGGGACGGGGGACACGTCTGCCCCAGACTCCCTGCCGACAGTCACGGAGGACGGAGGACAGGAAGAGTGTCCAAGCTCTGAGCAGACACCAGAAGAGGGGACCACGGGACCCCGAACCCATAGCCAGTGGAGCTAAGGAAACCCAGGGATCCACAGAGGCATCCAGCAGCCTCTGGCCTGGGCTGCTCTTCTTCCTCAAGTGGCAGCGGGCAGGGACATGGGAGGACATTCCCTTTGGTGTGGCTTTGTTCACGCACCCCGTTTAAAGAGAGCAACACATGCCTGGTCATGGTACTGTGTGCTGACAGAGCGACAGTCACAATGTGAAAAAGCAAGTCACAAAACAAATGGGCGATCCCGTCACACTGCGTGAAATGTGCACACAGTGAGGACAGACGACAGCCCCTGAGCTGAGCAGAAATTCACTCTGCTGGAAAGGACACGCAGCAGACAGTCCAGGGAGAGAGGAGGGGCGTTTGGCCTTTGGCACTTGCTGTTTTGCAGCAGGGACTATGGATCACTTTTGAAATTAAAAACAAAAAGTACAAAATGGAGAAAAATCACCTTCGCATGAACGACGGCGGCAAGAGTCCCATACACAGTGGTAACCAAGCAACACGTGCTAGATGAATAAATGGATGTAAAACATAAATATGTCTTTTTGCAAGCAGCAGTGTATCCAAAGATTTATTTTAGTGTCTTCTGTAGCACTAATAAATTCAAGTTGCCTGACTCTTTCGGGGTCTCCTGTGGTAAATGTGTTTTCTTAGAAATGCATTCATTCAACAAGGTACGGAGATGTGCTATTATATGGCTTCACACTCTACGGTTTTACTTTTTAGGACTCCATTCATAATTTTTTTAACTTAACAAACACATATTTTTATTTTCAAAATTCTGTTCTGAGTACTCTACGAGCATTAGCGCTCTGTCTTTCCCAACAGCGCCTCCTGAGCTCTGGGAAGAGGGAGGCCAGCCTCGAGGCCAGGCAGCGGCAGGTGAGGAACCTGAACCCAGGCTGCAGGAGAGAGAACCGCTGCCCAAGTGCTCATGGTGCCAGCACCTGTGCCTGTTCCCGTGTCCCTGGGTCTGGCCAAGAGGAATTGCAGTTCCAACAGTCGGACTTTGAATTACTATGCTTACTACAATTTTCAAGGTCTGACTCATTAGTCTACTGTTACCTTTATTCATTTCCTGCGCTTTTGTCAGTGCTTGCGACATTTTGCTTCTGGGGTGGAATGGCTGGCTTGTATCCCCCTCAATCTAGCAATAAAAACCTCTGAAACTCACACAGCTTCCTCCTGTCACAGCCGCCACATCCTGTGTCTTCTCACATCCTTTTCTAGCAACTAACTACCTTTCCATTCCGTTTCACTTTCTCTGTATCTCAAGGATTATTTAGGAGCATTTTAACTTTCACACGGTTTCAGATTTTGTGTTGTAGGTTAGTGTTCTGGTCATTGCCAAACATGGCCTGGGATTGATGGTATTAGGCTCTTTTTGAGGCTTAAGTTACAAATCATATAACTGCACCATGGACATTTGAAGAACACAGGGATTTTTTTTTTTTTTTTTTTTTTAGCAAATACTGAGTAAATAAAACCTTAAATTATTCAATTCTTTGAATTTTATCTTTTTAACATATATGAAGAACAGAGACATTGTTGAAGTATTCTTTTAAGACTGTGCCAATTTCTTATTGTATTTCCGACATCTTTTGATATCTGTTAGTCAGCTCTTCATTGCTGTGACAAAATGCCTTAGAATATCAACTTAGAGAAGGAAAGGTTTATTTAGGCTCATGGTTTCAGTGGTTTTAGTTCACGGTGGTATAAATCCATTGCTGTGATCCTGAGTGAGGCAGAACCTCATGATGGAAGGGCCCAGCGGAGCAAGGTTGCTCATCTATGGCCTCCAAGAAGCAGGAGAGCAAAAATGGGGCCCGGGTCAAGATGTAGTACCTGACAGCACAACCCACGGACCCACGCTCTTCAACTAGGTCTCACCTCCTACAGTCGCTATCACCTCCAAATAGTCCATTCAGCCATGAATCCGTCCAACGGATTAATCCACTGTGAGGTCAGAGCCTCATGATCCCAAAGCTCCATCTGAACACTGCTGCTCTGGGAATCGTCTTCAACACCGAAGACTTGGGGACATTCCAGACCCAAGCCATGACTTTTCACTTGATGCTCTGTCACTTGGCTTTAAACATTTTTGCCTATTACTCTCGTTATGAATGGTACTTTAAGAAATCATGGAAATAGTTCAGTTCACCCCTTGTTGCTTATTTTTACTTGAATTCAACTCTATCTGATAATGTGTGCTCCTTGGGGCTTTTTATTTTTTATTTGTTGTTTATTTCTTTTTCATTCTATTTGTATATTCTTTGGGTCATTGTGCTTCCGCTTACTTGTATATTTAGTTTTATTTATCTATTTATTTTGCAGTATTAGAGTTAAACCCAAGGATGCGCTACCACTAAGCGACATCTGTAGCCCTTTTATTTATTTATTTTTAAAATTTTTTTTTTGGGGGGTGGATACCAGGGATTGAACTCAGGTGCCCTCAACCACCAAGCTATGTCCCCAGCCCTACTTTGTATTTTATTTAGAGACAGGGTCTCACTGAGTTGCTTAGTGCCTTGCTGTTATTGAGGCTGGTTTTGAACTCAAGATCCTCCTGTCTCAGCCTCCCAAGCCCCTGGGATTATAGGCATTGCACCACCACACCTGGCTATTTTTTATTTTAAGACAGGGTCTCACTAAGTTGCTCAGATTGGCCTCAAACTTGTGATTCCCATTCCTCAGCTTCCTAGTTTCCTGGAATTACAGGTGTATCCCACGCCCATGGCTATTGTATACATATGTAGTTAGGTATCAAATTTAATATGAGTCTTTGTCTTTCATTAAGGAGATTAATCCACTTACATTTGTTGTATATTGTGGTGAGTGATCTTATTGATAATAGTTCTGTTATATATATACTTCTTTTATTATCATCTCCTGCTATTAACACAGATATGTTGTATTTTTAAAGAATCTTTCTGTTCTGGCTGAAGCTTTAGTTCGTTCATTCATTCATTTGTTCATTTACACACCTGGCCCAGAGACACTGCTGATCCCCAACATGTGCACAGCATTGCAATGGCCACAAAAGTGTTCTGGTGGAGACAGAGGGGCTGTCCTGCAGCTGCCTTCTGAAAGCGCTGCCAATACAACCACACGCTCTGGCCGGTGGCTGCTGTTCTTAGGGCTTTACTTGCTTTACCTTACCAAATTTTTTCAACAATAAAATAAACTTATACTAGTGAGCAACTGAAACAGTTTAAGTAACACACTTGCTGTTACCTATTTTGAGAAGGGCGCGGGATTAAATGCAGACGCAGACCTGGGCCAGGGTCAATTCTGATGAACACACTAGCCGCAGACACACACCTGCTCTGGTGTCAGGCTGCAAGTCCCCGCAGGCTGGGGCCCCTCCTGAGGTCTCCCTGCAGGTCAGGCTGCAGTTCATGGCTAGTGAACAGCTGACCTCGGTCGCCTCCAGCCACTTTCCCCAGGAAACACCAGCCACTCCCCTTCCTCTCTGGCCCACGGACCCCTGAAACTGTCAGTGACACCCACTGGGTTCCTGGTCTAGTAAGTCTTTCCAGAGAGATGGACCCTGGATTTCTCAGCTTCCCTCTACAACCCCACGCTGCTGTGGGACCTTGAGGATGCAGTGACCCCAGGACCTCGCCCTCCCCGCTGAGCCAAGTGCCAGGAGCTGCCTGGCCTGGGAAAGCTTTTCCCTCCTCCACAAAGCTGAGTCTTGGCCTGTGTGCTTGGGAACTCAAATATCCTAATTAGCATGCCAGGAGCTGCCACCCCCACACTGGAGCAGACCTGTCCCCAGGTTTTTGTTGATCACACCACACATACACCCCCCACCACCACCACCACCACCAGCCTGGGGGCAGCCTTGTAACAGGAAATGCGAAGCAAAAGATTTGTCCCACCACACAACAGGGGTCCTAAGGAAGCATTTGCCTAATCCAGAGGGCCTGGAAAGCAGTTTCCTTAGAGAAACAGAGACGTTGGGGTGAATTCCGAAGGACCCCAGGGAATTACCTGGTCAACAGGAAGGGAGAAGTGTTTGGGGCAAAAGACAAAACACCTACGGGTCTGTTCCAGCATCTGCAGACCCCGGGAGGCCAGAGGGAGGAGAGAGCAAGGTGCAGATGGGGGAGAAGCGAGAGCTGGGGTTCCCGGCAGGCAGGTGGGGCTGTGGGCAAGGCAGGAACCGGCTCAGGGCTCAGATGGGACCCCGGGGAACAGAGGGGCAAGGTGGGAGGGGGCCGCAGCAGGGGCGCCCTTAAGGCCACCCTACCAGGGCACAGAGACGCCACCTGGTGCTGGTGAGTTTCTTTCCAGGACTTCTCTCCACTCACTAACCATCCTCAGAATGAAGGACCCAAGATTTTGAGCCCCTGAGATCCAGGGTCATGTGGAGACCTGCCTGCCACCAACTCCCCGCTGTGTCCCCTTCCTCAGCTTGGAGCCACCCACGGTGGGGAGTGAGCTGTCCCCAACATGCTCAGGACCAAAGTGAGCACAACCAGGGTGCTTCTCCAAGCATTGCTGCCGCCTGGGCCTCTGCAGCTGTCCCCAGCTGGGCGAGAGAGCGCAGTGGCCCCGGGGTTGTTAGGAAGAACAAGTACCATGCTCATGCCTCCCCTTCCTGCGTCTGGGTCTGAGGGTCCTCTCGAGGTAGATGGGCCTGGATAAGGGGCCGGACGGCCTGCCCCCGGGGAGCTCGTGGTGCTTCCCACGCAGAGAAGAATCACGGGCAGGAAAGGAGCTGAACTGGTTTTGTCTTGCACTGGAAACGGGAGTCAGACGGGCTGATGGTGTCGCGGGCCTGATTCTGACCTCCCTGCCCGTCGGCCCGTTGGCTGCCTGCTATGGACTGCACCCTGCGGGCAGGGGCAGGATCCGGTACCCGGGCACTTCAAGTTGCACCTCGTCCTCTGAGAAGGGCCTTGGCCAGTCACTGGAGGCCTGGCCCTCAAGGGTCTTACCTTAGGATTTGGAGGAGGGTCCATGAGAAAGGCCATGTCAATATGCGTTAGAAGCCTTTTCATGAAATGTAAGGCAAGACCACGGGAAAAGCATCATCGTAAGAAATGAATAGCCCTAGACCCACACACAGTAGGATGATCCTAACGTCATATCGTAACCTGTATTTTAAACCACTCCAACACTTAGTTTTACAGACACATTTTTATTTCAAAACACTTGATCCCAGGAAAGTCAGGACTTACAAGTTTTTAGCAAGACAGTTATCAATGGGATTTCCTTCCAGGACAGAGTTTTCTATCGGGACTGTGGACAGTGTTTGAATCTCTACCCTTGACTCACAATGGACACAAAGTCAAGGAGTCCTGGATGCTGACAGTCACCCCACTAGCAAATGAACCTCGAACCCCAGAAGACAGGGGAGAGCTAGGAGGTACTTTCAATGTCCGCGAATCAAACCGACAACACCTTTCACGTGCGGAAGGCGAAGGCGGGGTCCAGAGCCCAGGAAGCCAGGGAAACCGAGCCAGGCCTCCCCAGCTCTCCTTTGTTGTCACGGGGCCCAGCTCCCTAGGGAGGGCACTTTGTTTTCTTCCAGCCTTCCGACATCATATGATGCAACCTGATGCAAAGCGATAGGCATCTTGTCACAGGAGACCTTCACGGGGAGGAGGGGCAACTGCAGCTGGAAAGTCTCAGGAGAAGCCTGGGAGCAGGGCCCCTAGGCAGAGGGAAGCCAGGAAGCTCCCGGGATGTTCAAAAGCCAAGAGTGGGATTATTGCAGACCAGTGCCCAACGCTGGGATGCAAAGGCCAGGACGCCCTTTCAGGATGTCCGTGGAAATGCCGCGTGTGTGCTGGGAAGCCAGGTGGAGGGGAGGGTGAAGAGTAGCCCTGAGCAGCACCAGGGCCTTCAATGCCTCTTGCTGGGCTGAGGCCACGGTCAGGGCTTCCCACAGGGCCAGGCCAGCCCCAAGGACACCCCAAGTGAGCACCTACTCATCCAGCAGGGGCGACTGCCTGGACAGGGTGCAGAGCTTCCTCTGCAGGTCCTGGGGAATGGCTAGGTGGGGACGAAGTGCAAGAGCCTTCTGCCACCTGCAGAGCCCAGATCAGGGAGCTGCTTTCTAGACCTGGAATGTGGAGTACCTAGCACCCAGCACCTGCCCTTACATAACAGGTGCTCAGTGAGTACTCATGGACACCTGGAGGAGCAGTGGTCGTTTACAGTGCTCACTCCATCTTTGGTTTAATGAGTGAACTGAACCAAAGGCAGAATGCAGACAAGGAAGACTTGTTACATCTCTGTCTCTAAGTGACTAGCTAGTCAGCAGACACCACGCCGGCCACCTCCAGGTACGGAGAACACCCCAGCCTCCTGCCATCCCCGCCCCACAGCTGAAGAACCTGGAGCCTGGAGCTGAGAGCATGCCTGAGGCCGGGGTGGTCTAGTCCACGGTGCTCCTCCATGCGGGCAGCCAGGGCGGGTTTGGGAGTCCCCATCTCTTGTGGGCGTCTTGCTTGCTTCCACCTCTCTTGTCCGGAGCACCTGGGCCCCTGATGGGGCTCAGGACCTTAGGTTGCATGGCTAGGAGCTGACCAAAGACACGAGATGATGGCTTGCTTACTGCTCTCATACGGCACCAGGAGGATGGTGTCAAAGTTGATTTCCTCATCAATGGATGTGACGGAACACTCAGGCTGGAAACCTCCACCTGGCTGTTGATTGTAAGTCTAGGAAAAACAGCTCCTCGGAGGCCTTCCTCGGCCCAACACAAGGGTTCCGTCAGTTGAGGTTCAAGAAGATATTTAAAAGAAAATTGGGGGAAAAGAAAATAGAGTAGATTCCCAGTTATCAAAGAAGAGCAACCAAAAGAAAAAAGATTTAACAGTAAGAGAAAATAATTCAAATTTTTATTTTTGAGAACTTCCGAATGAAATTATAAAAGCTTCATAAAATAAACTGTAAATATATACTAAGGATATCCAGGTATTTCCAAATATCTAAACCCTTGGAATTGAATGTGATTAATAATTATCATAAAATATATTTCTATGATTTGTAAAAACTTTAGCAACTGCTCAAGAGATTTTAAAACTTGATCGTTCTTGGGAAAGGCCAGGAGAGCTGTTCCATGGTCGAGAGTGGCCCAGGGGCTAGCTGGGGTCTCCTGCGCCTTGAGGAAGCCAGGGCTGTGCCCATCCTTTCCCACGCAGGCCGGGCACATTCCACAGGAAAGGGGACTGCAGTGTCATTGCCCACGCAGAGTCACCTAGCCATCCTCCCCGGGCCAAGCCTTGCGTTAGCCACTGATCTGCAGCGGGAAGCAGGCCAGCTTCCCTCCCACCAGCTCACTTCCTGTGGCCAGACCATGGCAAGTGGGGTCAAAGACCTTGAGGAAGAAGGATCGGGGCAGGGACAAGCCAGAAAGGCGGCTTTCGGCAAAGTGTGGAAGTCCCCGGAGGGTGAGACGGAGGTTTCCTACTGTGGGTCTCAGGGAATAGTCAATGCTTAAGAAAAGAAAATCCACTCCGAATAACTAAGTAAAAACCGGCCACCAGGGCTGGATGTGGCCTAGAGAAGACACGGGAGCCTTTGTGTGGAGGAAAGCGGACCCCTGTCCCCGCGTTCTAGAAGGCCCATGGAAATTCATAGCCCAGGTGTGCTCAAGGACAAGTGATGGGAAAGGCAGACAGGAGCCACCTGGCTGCACGTGCCCGTCCCCCCAGCCCTGTGCGGGGCGACACGTGGATGGAGACTGGTCCATGGCCTGTAATTGCTGAAGCTGGGGAGAGGAGCATGACCACTCGCTGTACCGTGTTCTCTACCTGTGCATATCTTTAATTGCCCACCGAAACGTTTGTAAATTGACAGTGACCCCAGCAGCTGGGGAGGCAGGAGTTGTGAGTTCAGAGTCAGCTTCAGCAGATTAGCGAGGCCCTAAGCCAGTCAGCGAGACCCTATCGCTAAATAAAACACAAAATAGGTCTGGGGATGTGGCTCAGTGGTTAATGCCCCTGGGCTCAATCCCCAGTACCAAAAAAATAAAAATCAAATAAATAAATAAATAATTTTTTAAAATTTTAAAATTGAAAGCCAAAAATTAATATGCGTTAACAAACGTGTCCTTCAAGATTGGCTTATGGAGTAACATTTAGAAGATAGCTGCTCAAAAAGGAGTGAGGCAGGCTGCTTCAGACTGGTTTCCTGCAGGTGGCTGCAGGTGTCCAGGACAGGGGAGGGGGTACCTCCCTAGGTTCTCTGGGGGCCAGTCTCTGAAGGGAAGGCCTCTGCCACACCTTCTGTCTCTGGCATTGCTTTGTGCTGAAGGGACAGCTGCATTATTGTTTCAGGGAGAAAGTCCCAAACACTTTTTAACCCTAAATGTAAAAAAACAGTGTCATTGTTCCGAGAAGATTACAAGAATTTCTAGAGGTATCAGTAACTGAAACCTAAATGGCCTGCAATCATTCACCAAATTTTATAAATTCAAGGGTACTGATTTTATTTCTGCTTTGTCTCAAAACGGATCTTCCCCATGGCTTCGGACGGCTGCCAGCAGCGGCAGGAGCAGGCTGGAGGAATGTGGGGCTATGACCCCTCACTTTGGTGTGATCCCCACACCCCTTCCTCTGAATGCCGGTGTCCTGAGTGGGAGTATAAAGTGCACCTTCTTTAGCTAAAACACAAGAGGAAGTCACTGTCAGGAGAACACCCTTGGATAGTTGGCCGTAGCCCGTGGCTGCCCCAAACAGAGAGTAGACAATTGTAGCCGTAAGCCCTAAAGAAACCAAGGCTGAAGGTATTTCTCTACACTAGGAGCCCAGCCGAGTGTCCTCATCTCTTCAGAAAGATTGAAATGGGATAAGATATGCAAGGGAAGACCCCTCATAACCTAAAGTGCTGCATATTGTATTCAGAGGTGCATATAGTGTCTTGTGTTCGCTGATCATAGAAAGAAGCCAAGAAACGGTCACTTCTGAACATAGAAATCACTGTTATGACAACTCTTGTAGTAAGAGAATAAATTGAAAATACCAGCATAATCTATATATATATTTATATCTAAGTCCTATATACATATCATGTTCTGAATTTCATCAGAATAAAACCTTAATGAGCAACCCTGGTATGCTGCTCAACTCATATTTAAGAGTGTCCAAATACCTGAGGAAATAGGAAACAGAATTCTAATAGTATTTTAAGTCCAAAGAATAAAAATGGTGATCCAGCTGAGTTGCAGCAGGTGCAGAGTCCTGGAAATACAAATTCTGTCTTTCACACACTATTAAGATGTCAAGCAAGAGTCGAATAGTGTTCATGTTTCTGTTCTGGATGAAATCAACCACGGTTATAGACTACAATCTGTAGCTAAGACACAGGTGAATAAACTAAATTTTAGGCTGAGATTATTGTGATGAGCTGCTTCCCCGGGGAGGAAATGGCACTGAGAGTCACCGGCTCTCAGAGTCAGTGCTGGGGTGCTCTGCGGGGACTCTAACTGAAGATGGGGTTAAATGGCCTGGAACGCAGTTTACAAGTAGGTTAAAAAATAACAACCTTCCCCCTCCTCTGCTCCTTCAGTTCAAGCATTTTCTATCTCCCAGGCCTCTTTTGAAATGCAATACTCCTGGGAGTGGTCACACCTTAAATTATCAGCTAACACTTTCAGGGAGATTAGCAGGAAGCCTGGGGAGAGAAAGAAGTGGGACCCAGGCAGAATGCCGGGGTGGGGCGGGGGAGGCCCTGGGGAGAGAGTCAACCAGTCAGCACGCCTGCTGATCCTTGCTAAGCAGACGCAGTCCACCTGCTCCAGAGCCTCCGGGCCCACCGACAGCCCCAAGCCCTGGTTTCTGTAACTGGACCTCAAAGCTAGGAAGGTACTTCTGGAGATTTCTGGGTCAGACATATGGGCACAGTTTCCCACAGTACAGTTAAGGCAGCTCAAAGGACAAACAAAATGTATCAACCACTGGCCTACAGGTACTCGAAAATTATTAACCCTTTACCCGGGACAAATTCAAACCATCTGTAAGGGACGTCTGTGCCTATGCGACCTGACTTTGAGAGCCACAGTGGATTTGGGGGGAAGCACACAGTGGTCAGAAGGAAGTCAGAATTCATTTGTATGCTGCATGCTCTCCAGATCCTCCCAGCGCGGGGACCAGGAAGCCCCACGAGAAGCCCTGGGGCTAAGAGAACATGGAAATAGGGTCCTCTTCTGCTCCAGGGACCCCTTTCCATCGTCTTGGTGCCCTGGGGCCGAGGGCTCCACTCCAGGGCTTTGCTCTTCCTCTTCGGGATCTTCTTTTGCTGACATTAGGGCAGAAGCCTGTCTCCGGGCTTTCAAGGAACCACGTCGAATACAGGGTCCCTGCATCGGGTGACTTCAGGACTCCCTGCCATGCTCAAGTCCAGTGTGAAATGGCACAGTGTTCGTACAGAACCAGCCCCTCCTTTTCTTTAAATCACCTCCCAATTACTTATAACACCTAATGCAAAATAAATGCAACACAAATCATTGTTACAGAGCATCTATTTGTATTATTTTTATTATGTTTTTCAATTTTTAATTTTTAAAATATTTTAAAGTGTGTTCAATCTGCAGTTGGTCAGATCCACAGAGGCAGAACCTGCAAATCAGAGGGTGAGGGCTCTGCAGAGGGTGCTTTGCTTTGGTTTCTTCTTTCTTGGGTTGAGTGTGTGAGTTTGTTGTCTCTGTTCTTTCCTGCAGACTCCAGGAGGCAATGAAGCGGAGCACGCTTTCCACCGTGACTGGACTCTGGCTCTGTGCCGGACTAGTAGACCCAGTGGTCTCAGAATCACCAGGACGTGCTGAACCTGGGGGTGTTGACGTCACCTCTGCTGCTGCTGCGTTGCGAACCCGTGGGAAGCGCACGGCCAGATGGAAGACACCACGCCAACCCCCCACTCCACTTCCCCATCAGCTTTAATGGTCACTAACAACAGGTAGACAGGTGGGTTTCATTCTTCTTCCTTATTTCCAAAGCCCAGCAACGATTATATTCGTGAGCATTAGCAGGGCCGAGGGAATTAGTGTGCTTAATGAATATCAGCTTTACTTCGAAAGTCGTCATGGAGAGGAAAAGCATTCACTCCTTTGTGCTTTAATCTGACAGATGTACTTGTACCCCAGGCACCGTGCTAGGCTCCGGGGCCAAGGAATAAGGATGGGGACAAAGCCAGCCAGAGCCTTTCAAGACACACCTCAGATCCAGTTGAGGAATACCTGGGAGCGCTGGCTTCTGCCAGAAACCGCCCACCCACGGCTCAGCAGCTGGGCTTACCATCTCAGGGTGGCTACCTGCTTGCTGGGTAGGTCACTGTGTCTCTTCAGTTCTGTGTTTCTCCTCCATAAAATGTGATAATTGGCTGCAATCTGATGGCTCTTTACTATTCCCAAATCCTGTGAGTCCCTTTGTCAGAGTGAAGCCCAGTCAGGCAAGAAATGAGCAAGGACAGGTGCAGCCTTGGACCTTGTCCAGCGGGTGAGGTCCCTTCACCTTGCTCATCACCTGGGTCCTAGGGGTGGGTTGTCACATGGGACTCTGCCCCTGTCCATCCTTCTACTGTGTCTTCCCTCTGCTGAGGCACGGTGACACTCACGGCTTCAAGTCTTAACCATTGAGAAAGTGTAATTGTTCAAATGTCCAGCCCAAACGGTCCAACCAGGTATACTTTCAGAAAAAAAAAAAAAAAGTGTTTGTGTTCTCACTAGGTAAAAGTTTTTGCTCAGGTTCTCACTAGGTAAAAAATTCCAACTATCAAGTCAAATGACAAAAATATATACTGAAGGCAAATGTAACCTCCAGACTAGTTTCCTCGTTACTGGCAGAACCTCACACAATCAACAGGAATAGTAATTCCATTAATCCAATTCAATTAAGGTACTAAAAAAGTAAGATTCTCTGCTATTCGATGTCTTACTTCGAGCAATGTTAGGGAAAGCTTTATTCCCTTACTGCAGAAACACTAACACCTGCCCTGATTTCCCTGAGATCTTTATAGGGAAGAAAGATCAGTGAGTGCCAGAAAAGGCAACAAATATTGAACAATCAGGAGAAGTGAGAGAAACCCACTTACAACACCACAACCAAGTGGATCTATTTGACAGGCTGATGGTTGACCAGGGTTCATTAAGCCTAGGATGGGCCATCCATATGACCGCTTTCCAAAGCCCCCAGCAAAAGGTGTCTAGGGCTACTGGGGAGGGGGTGGGGGAAGATCTCGTGCTACCTCTGGGAGGGGCTGAGGCAGAGAGGAGCCCCATGCCCATCTCTACAGAGACCTGCCACGTGCAAATCTCCTGCCACCGCCCCTGACCCAGTGAGGAGGAGCCAGGCTGGCTGAGGCAGCACTCAGCTGTGGGCTGAACAGTGACCTGTTCAGAGCCCCCCACAGGCTGGCAGGGATCAGAGTCCTCCCCTGCCCGTGGCACTTCCGTTCCCAGATAACAGCTTACTAACGAGATTACCTTCTTCTTCCTAACGGATTTCTCTGCTACATGGTGACTGGGAACAGGAGAACCCCTACTTAACTTGCTGTCCCCTGAATGTCAAACCAACTTGAAGAAATCCTGTTGTCCAGGCAAGGTGTCGACCTTTGAGACATGTCCACAGCAGGGACAGGCAGGGCTGCCACCCGGAGCTGGGCGGACTTCATGGAGACTGCCTGGAGGGAAGCAGCACGCCTGTGGTTAAGGCCCCTGCTCTGGAGTGGCGGGTGCCGGTGGGTCCTGGATTCTCCCGCCAGCTGAGCAGCCCTCGGCTTCCCCCGTCTCTGGTCTCCCTGGTAACACTGAGGCTGGAGTCTTGCTGTGCCTGCGTTGAGATGTTTTGCACGGCGTCTTGGGCACATTAAAGGCATGTATGTAGCAAATGGTCTAGATTTCAAAGTTGTCGCTGTTTTCCTTACGTTGCCAGGGCTACCGAAAAGGACACCACTGCCGGGGAACTTTTAAAATGACCTCAAGGCTCTGGGCTCCAGGAGGCCAAGCAGCACGGGCTCCTCCTGAGAGGGAGGCAAGGGCTGCCCGGCCTCTGCCTGGTCTGGACGGTGGTCACCTCACCTGCCCTCCACACGTGTCCAAATTGCCCCTTTCTTTAAAACCACTATTCATGTTGATTAGAGCCCACCCAGGGGACCCCATTTTACGTGGATCACCTTTGTGAGTCTCCCATCTCCAAAAACAGTCGCCTTCTGAGCTGAGCTACTGGGGATCAGTCACTTCAACACAGGAACTAGAGGGGACATGATTCAATCCATAACATTGCTGCTGCAAACAATAATGGCACCCACAGTGAGGCTCATCATGGTCAGGATTCCCGAGGCAGAGGTGCTCACTCCGGGACGCTGTGACAATGGGAATTCTCGCCTGGGCCTCCAAGGTGCCGAATGACTTGGAGGAGGTGAGAGGCCTCATGGGCTGGACGGTGGGCAGGGCTGGGCCTCTGGAAGGACTTGCATCCAATGGACTGGGGTGCGTGACTACTCAGGTCCCACAATCCGGGGGATGTGTCAGGAGCCCTGTCGGTTCTGCCCCCACGGGAACAAGGGGATGATGCAGGGACTTGTGTCATGGAACTAAGGTCAGAAGACAGTCCCACAAGGCAGGCTCCTGCTGACCAGGTCCATGCCCACCTCCCACCCACCATCTGTGACTGGGCAATTATTACACCCGTGGAAACCTAAATAGGATGTCCCCAGTGAATGCAGGCTCCTGAGGTAATGTGCATAACACACCCAGCTCACAGGATCACATAACAGGCCCGCAGCAAAGTCCGGGGCTCCTTCCTGCAGCTGCGAGGAGCACCAGGACCCCAGCCATCCAGGTCAGGACTGCTGCAGCCAGCACGTGGATCAGGGCCACAAATCCCAGGGAGAGGCCTCCTGGCTCCCCACAGATGTGCTTACAGCCTGTGGAGACCCAAGAGGGCCAAAGAGAACGCAAGCCATCCACCCCTATCTCTGGGAACCTCCTGGAGGAAGCCACTTCCTCCCACTTCCTCTGGAAGTGACCAGAGGAAACAGCCCTATTTTCAATTAGGTCACATTGTAGCTAAACTGAGGGCAGGTCTGGAGAAATGGACACTTCTGGGGACCTAGAGGCACAATGGATAGTTGGTAATACTTGGAGACTTTCTTTTAGTTTTGCTTGCTTTTACCATGAAAAAAAAAAAAAAAAATCTATTGTATCTCAGAGGACAAATTTATTTTCCTACAATTCATAATATCACATTACTTAAACTACACCTAGCCAGGCATGGTGGTGCACACCTGTAATCCCAGCTGCTTGGGAGACTGAAGCAGGAGGATCACAGGTTTGAAGGCAGCCTCAGCAACTTAGCAAGGAGGCTATAAGCAACCTAGTGCAATCCTGTCTCTAAATTGAAAACAAAAAGGGGGGCTGGAATGATTAAGCACCCTTGGGTTCAATCTCCAGTACCAAAAACAAAACAAAGACAAAACCACCTATTGCCTGAGCACAGTGGTCACGCCTGCGATCCCAGGAGACCGAGGCAGGAGGAGAACAAGTTGGAGGCCAGCCTATGTAACTTTACAGATATGTGTGCTTTCTGTGTGCTCAAAAGCACACATAAAGAGGGCTGGGGATGAAGCTCGGTGGTGGAGTAACGGTGGGTTCAATCTCTAGCACCAAAAAAAAAAAAAAAAAAAGCACCTATTAGACAATAAGATTCCATTAAAGCTCCAGAGAAATAAGTGTCCTTGTGGGAAGCCAATGGGACACACGCGGACTCCAACTCAGATACCTAACTCTCACAGGGACGGTCCTTCCTAGTGTGTGGCCTGTGTGCTCCCTCTACGCCCCACTGTGAAATCTGCTGTTCTCCTTTGAAAGGAATTCTTGGAATTCTTCTGAGACAGGGCAAGTTCAGTGAAGAGATAAAGGACTCTGGCCGATTCCTGGGAAAGGGATCCTAGGACGGAAGAAGCTTGAAACAAGAAAAAGAAAGCCCTGGGGAGGGTGTGGTAGTGCGATTCTCCTGCAGACGCAGCAGGAGACTGGACTCCGTGTCCCCGGGACTGGACTCCAGGCCACGGTGGCTGTGGAACAGCACAGAATCCTTTTACGTACAGCTCTGCAGGCTCGGGAAGGAGTCCCACCAGCTGAGCCCGACCTCGTGCTTCTCAGAGAGACTTCTTTTGAATCAACAACCTAATACTTCAAGTGCACTTTTGCCAGACACTTGTTTCCTTAGGATGAGAACATTTATTTTGCAAAGAAATTAGACAGCATATCCAAAAGGACTGAAATAGGCGTGCATGGGCACACGCTACGTGGATACACTCTTGCACAGTACACGCTCCTCAGGTGCCTGCGATGGGCACCCATGACCCACACACACATTAATAACCATCACTTGTCCCAACACTGTGACCGATCCCACTCTCACATCATTACTGCCGGAACAGAGACGGATGAGCCTAGTGTCAATCACCAGGGCTGGACCCCATGTTGAGAGCTACATTCAGGCTCAGATTCATACATAGAATTCATAGCTGGTCTCTCACACACAGCAGGGACTGAATATTTAACAGTCCTCAATAGAACTTTATTTTTTAAAAAAAGTCATAAGAGAGAGAGAGACTACTGCTTTTGTAGAAGAAGAAAAACAGTACTCTGTGTAACATTTACGAGAACTGCTGAGGGCACGCAAAGCGAGAATGCGTGTTGAGGCCGGAACGTGGATTGGCACTGCCTGTGTTAACGCAGGGTCCCTAGCTCCTGGCTGGACTCAGAGTGAGGACAGCTGATGAGGGGCCAGTCTCAGGATTTCCAAGGGCCCAGTGATCTCACGGGGAAACATGCAGCCAGGGAGACACCGGCCATGGCGTCTACGGGAGCCGCTCCTCTCTAAAAGCACCCCGCCCTTGAAAGACAGAGGACTCCTTCAGGCTAGCAACGAAGGAAGGGCCGCTCCGTCCTCAGACGCCGGCTGAGGTCTGCAATGCCACCTCCCGAGGAGGACGGAAGCGCCCTGCAAATGGCCAGGCTCAGACTGGGGCAATCTGACCAAAGGCCCTGTCTGCCTTCCCCAGGTGGCTGTGACCAAAGGGCCATCATGTGGACCCCTCTCTCTGACCGCATCACGCAGGGCTGTGGAAGAAGAGGAGACAGAGCTCCTCTCGGCGTGGGTGAAAGCATCTCTCTGTTTTGTCATTTAGTTTTTCAAAGTCGAACAACCCTGTGTGGAGCCCACCTTTGTTCCCCCCTGGATCAGCCTCAGAGAAGGCACCAAGCCAGGTCTCCGCAGGGATAAGGCCTTTCTGTGTTTTCAGAAGACAGGGCAGGAGGCAGGAAGGACTGCGCTGGGCGGGGCTCTCTGAAGAGAGGGGTCCTTGCAGGAGCTCAGGGAGAAGCAGGGCCCAGCCAGGCAGCTGCCGCCCCCACCAGATCCACAAACACCCGCTCTGCTTTTTGATTTGTGTTTGTCAGTGTCATCTCCCCCTAACATTGTGCAAATGAAAAACATAAATGCAGTTCCTGGATCAGTAATTAAAGATAATTATTTTAGTGGAAGAGATTTTCGTTTCCATAATCTCCTCTTTGTCTGCCAGAGCCAGCTCTTGGTTGCATCTGCCACTGATAGCCTTTGCTCTGTTTACTTTAAAGAATAAGCCACTGTTTGATTTGGTTTCTCATTTTCAATATGTAAACCTTGGCCTCTTGGTTCTCCATTCCAGGAAGGAAAAATGAAAGCACCAGGCTCTTTAAATATCCGAGCAATGGTTACTTCCAGATACACACAACTGCAGCATTTTATGTAACAGCCACTTAGGAAGGTGTGTAAGAATGCCCCAGCTGGCGGCCTTGATTTGGCAGGTGCACCTCTGTGGGACCGGTGTCTTTTTACCTGATTGTCCATCCATTTGTTCTCCCTGGCTGCATGGCACCAGAATGTGTGTATTTCAAAAGGTCATTCACCTACTCCACGGTTCAAAGGATCCTTTTGCTCACTTAGGGTCACTGCCATATGTATTAAGACCTAGCTGAGGAGGTGAGTTAAAGTTCTGTAGTGGAGTGAGACCAATAGGAAAACTTGGGAGTAGAAACCACACAAAAGAATTTTTTAAAGAAGGAGGAGAACAGTATTCCTCAGCCAAAAAGCAAACACCCCGCCCCCCCCCACCCCGCCCCCAAAGAAACAAAACCTGTAGCAACTGCACTGTAGGGGTCTCATTGCACTGGGGAACTTGCAGCTCCAGCTGTGCAAGTACTTATGTGCTTCGCATCTGAATCTCACCTTGGCGGCACCTTCCAGTAGCCTGCTTGATTGACCTGATCCACAGCAAAGGAAAAACAGAGACTTATATAAATTTCATTTTCTGCAAACACGGGATTAGCCTAGTGGCTGAGCTGCGGTGTTGCTCGCCGGGGCCTGTGGAACTGAGGTGAAGGGTCACCTCTCTGCTCCCATGTCCGTCCACCTCTGCTGAACAGAAAAACAAGATCGCGGCTCCAGTCTTGTTTTTAATCCAGAGAAAGCCATTCTCCCAGCAAGGATAAGGGAAACTGCTTCCAAAAAATAACAGGTTTAGGAGACGTAATGATTATGTTTGATGAAAACATGGCTTGGCCTATAATACAGCTATATGCAGATAAAAGGAGTTGCTGTCTGGCTTCACCATCTTAAAATATTTATACTTACCTGGGATTTTTATAATTATACTGCTGTGGTTTTTGCAGATGTTTGGGCTATAAAAATGCTGAACTTTACAATTTACATGCTCCCAGTCACCTGTATTTATGGAGGCCACAGGATGGACAGCCGAGAAGTACGGGGACTCCCTCCCGCTCTGTCCACAGAGGACTTCCAAGTGCATCCTTCCTGGGTGTGAGTTCCTCAAGGCTCCCTGCTGCGGCTGGGGACCCTGGGGAGGCCGGGCCCCTGCTGACCCAGGGCCCCTGTGGACCCCGCCCTCCTCCAGAGAGCACCCCGTCTTGGATACAGACTCTCAGGGATGGCAGCAGGTTTCCGCCCTCTCTGGCAGGTGTGTGAGGGTGGGAGAGACAGCCATGCCGGGGTCGGCCCTTCCCAGGCAACTCCCTCTCCCTGCCTTTCATCAGAATCGTGGGGAAGTCCAGAGCAGAGCAGCGGCTCTCACCTCCGGGTCCCGTGTGGACTGGGGGCCCTGCATGCAAACATGCTGGGGAATCACACAGGCTCCCTGCCAGTCCAGCTTTTCCTGTTTACGTGCCCAAATGAAAGTGGGCCTGTTCACAAACATGGCACCAAGTCCCGGACGTGGACCAAACAGCCTCGAATGAGCACAGGACACACTGCGCTCATTTGCCGAGCCCCAAGCAGAGCCAAATTGAAAGCTTGTATTTTTGAAACTATAAACGGAACTACAGTTACAAAAACACCAGGAAAATGGTCTCCACAAGACATTGTCTACATGATCCGTGTCTGAAGTCTAAAGAAAGTCCTTTTCTAAAGAAAGTCCGTGGGTTTTTTCTTCTACTTCTAAGATTACTCAATTGTTATTAAAACAACAACCCAAATGATTTGACTGTCAGCCAAGCTGAGTTTTATTTAACTGAAGATCTCTTGGGTGGAGATGCGATCGACCCAGGTATGACTCCAGTGTCTCCCTGTGAAGGCTGATCTGTGTCTCTGGCAGAGAGGGCCTTGATTTCCCACAGTGACTTTTTCAACCCCATGAAGAGGTGAGGGTTGCAGAACTGAGCACATGGCCACAGGGAAGAATCTGCTTGGTTGATAAGACAGTTTCAAAGAAAAATCGGCTTACTGCACATCTGTCACCTGTCAGACCAGGTCATGAGTGCTGCCTGATTGGACCACAAACAGCATTGAATGGAGGGACTCTTCTAGAGCCCGCGTCTAATGGAGGCCGGGGCTCTTGCCACACCTTTTTACACCATTTCCTGCATGTACGAAGCCGGGGCTGTGAGCATGGTGCAGAGGGACCGGGCATGTGGGACCACTGGGCCCCACGTCGGTCCTAACACTTGCGAATTGTTTGACCCAGACTTAATTACAAAACACAGAACACTGGATAGTAGTCCCCTTAAGACACAGGTCAAGCTTTGGGCCAACCTGAGCCTGAATGTGCCCAAGTCATTTTATAAAACCAATGAAAAGTGAAGTCTGATGTTTATCAGGGAAGAGAAATTTGTCTTACTTAAAAACGAACATTTTCTTGACCTAAGAAAACAGAAATGCAGAGGCGATGTCTTCTCAGCAGTGATCTGTGGCTGCAGCCTTGAGCAGCGAGCTTACAGATGAATGAAGATACTGAAATACTCGGCACCGTCCCGCCTGCAGGCATGACATTTCATTCATATAAGGGCGGCGTGAGCAGTCACTTACAGGAACTCCGTTAACAGGTACGGCCAGGTGGTGGGTGTCCTCTGTCCCCTCCAGGCTTCCTCCAGTTCAATGCCCAGGCACATGGTGACGGGTTCCCCTCCCAGGAAACACCCACCCAGAAAAACAAAGAAGGAAGAGGCGAAAAGGAAAGGCAGTGAGCTGGACAGGTGGACCCTCAAATAGGCTGTGCCCCAGGTAAGGCCAGCTCCCCTCCCTGGGCGTCTGACGGGTCACACAGGGCTGACTCTCCTCTCCCCCATCACAGGACAGCCTCTTCTCAGGGAGGAAGTGGGTTTCCGTGGCAGCTTCCCCTATCTGAATGTGGGGGATTTATTTTCCCCATAGACTGGAAATGCTTTCCAGTTTGTCCCAAACTTTGAGGACACTCTATTTGGCCCCCGGTAACAATTAGACAACAAATTTACCTTCATCCTCATTCTCCAGTGTTGGATTTACGCAGGTCCAGAGCTTCATGCATCGGTCCACTCGTTAGGTTTATTCACTGGGTTGAGGGCAACAAGCAGACAACAGCAGATCACCAGGCAAGGCGTAAAACCAGGGGCCCTCCAATCATGGTCTTTAAACTTTTCCAAACCACTGACATGTAGATGGTGGCCCACATGCATCTGCCATGACAAGAAGCAGCGAGGGCTGGCTTCCCCGTAAGAGCTAGGCCTCCCGGCAGGTGAAGCCTTGCATCGCATATCCAGACCTCATCGTTTGCTTACAGGTATGCAAGAATCTTCCCCGGCTGGGGGCTGGGAGGTGCCTGCCCACCCGGACACAGCTCCCTGGGGTGCAGGCAGATCAGGGAGGGCAGGGCCAACAGCCCTGTCCCCAGCCAAGTTGCTGGTTTCACTCCCAAGGAGAACAGCAAGGCCCATTTTTCCTCTTGCAAACTCCACCGTTAATGTGGTTCCTAAAATCCGGGGTGGGAGGAGGCGTGCGCTGCCTGGGGTTGCCTCTGCACTCACGAAGGCACCTCTGCAGTGTGCTGAATTGGTGCCATGGCCGTGCGCCCAGAGCAGTGATTTGAGAAAATCACCCATGGCAACGGTCAGGCGATGCGTCTTCATTGACTGCCAAAATCTCACTGCTCGCTGGAGGCAGAGAATTCACATGTAACTCAACTTAGAGCAGCAGCCCAGCTCTTCCTGGAGAAGCCCAGTCGGGTCCGAGGACACAAGGTTGACGGTCACAGGCTGGACGTCCACAGGACCCAGAACACCCAGCTCTGCCTCCCACGGCACCTGCTGCCAGGCAGTCTTGGAGGAGGCGTTTACCCCACAGAGCCTCAGCTTCCTCGTGGGGAAACTCAGACACTACCTCACGGGCCTCAGGAGATCCGTGTAGAACAGACTCCCCCGCACACGAGGGCCATGCCGTCACTGCCGTCACCTCTAGGTTGCCCTGCAGTCCGGGACCTCAGAACAAAGCAGCAAAGGACAGTACCACCAGGGACCCGAGTACCCTCACATAGGCTCTGTGGAGGGGTCTCTTCCACGGGCAGCCAGAGGAGGGACCTGCAGGGACTTCGGAACTGAGATCATCAGCAAAGAGAGGAAGGAAATTCTGACCCCACAGTGCCCTTGGAGACCTGTACATACCCAGGGTTGGAGAAGACTCCACAAGGAACAGAGTAGAAGCCCTACAGAAGAGCGCCATGGCCGCAGGAAGGAGCATAGTTTGGGCCAGGCATTGGACGGCATTTGACAGGAACTTCTAAACACTCAGTCTCGTTTTTCAGGGGAGAACCTCAGTGTTCATGTGCCTGGAAGCTGGGGGCATGGCCACTGGACAAGGGCAAGAATTGGGCAGGGACAGATGGACAGAGTGAACATCCTCACTCGGCTTTGTCCTATCTGGGGCTAGGCACATCCTGAACCACTTTCACTTGGTGACATGGGAGCAGAGATGAACAGTTTCCCCCTAATGTCTAGCTGTCATTTCCTTCATTCATTTTACGTGGCAAGTGAGGTGCTGGCTGCTATAAGCAGATATTTCTAATCCTGATAATGATCCTGAACATTGGTATTTTGGAACCAATTATCTGGATACATAAAGTGAGTTTCAGAGAGATTAAGTACTTGGTCCAGCTCAATCTGCAGACAGAGGTATACATGTAATTATGTCTCCTTTGCCCCACCTTCCTTCCTTTAGATACGGTTCTGGATCGGGGTGGGTAGGAAAGCGGTCAGTCAGAAAATGTCACCTGCTCATTGTGAAGGTCTTCATGTGGCCCAGGCTGGGGAGTTAGGTTATCCTAAGATACACAGTGACTAATCCAGGGGTGAGTGTGCGACCTGCTTAAAGCCAGTCGTATTTTGGAAGATGTGTGTGGATGTTGGAAATCTCTTTCTGAGATTACTCACTTACCTTTGGAAAGATGCAAGCGGAGGAATACAGGAGAGTAGCGTGTTACCACCTCACCCAAGGCAAGCAAGTGGAGGCGGCCAGAGAGGAACCAATGGACGCCGGTCATGTCATTGAAGACGTGGGGCACAGGGCCTGGGTCGGGGGCTCGGGTGGAACAACAGCTGCTGCTGCCCTGGGCGGCTTAGAGATGAGGACAGGGACTCTGCCTGAAGGAGCTCTAAGGGGAGTGTGGAGGACACTCTGGGACAGCAGCAGCAACGTGGGGCCCTGGAGGATGCTGGGGAGGCGCAGGTAGGGTGCTCCAAGGGACACTGCAGGCACACGCCTGCACTGGCGATGCAAGGCTTGCTCCAGAGGAGAGCCATCCACAGGAGAGCCAGCAGGACATGGGAGGAAGGGGAGGCTGGCCAGGCAGGAGATGCAGAAGAGATTTTCATTCCAAGCCCCGAGGCAGGGAAGAACCCAGGAACGCCCCCTCCAAAGTCTCACTAGAATCTGCACTTTCTTCTAAAGGCCATTGGGTACCTTGGAGCTGCAGAGAGACCTCTGACCAGTGGGGAGTTGGGGAGTTGTGGGGAGAGGGACAGGAGTCAGAGACCGGGCCCTTAAGCAACTCTCCAAGCCAGCGTGGGGCGGGGCGGGAGGGATTCCCTGCAGAGGATGTGGCAGAGGAAATGCAACACAGGGAGAGATTCTGGAGTGGAGAGAGCTTAACAGGCTTGAAGCAAACCCCTGAAGGTGTGCAAAGAATTTCACATGAATCTGTATCATTCTTTTCTTCCTGGGAAGAAGTTTGGGGAGTTTTGTTTGTTTTTCCTATGCTTTATGCAGTACTGAGGATCAAACCCAGGCCCCTCACATACTAGGCAAGTTCTCGACTACTGAGCTACATCTGCAGCTCCCCAGGGAAGAGAGTTAGTCCTCAAAGGAGTCTGTGACCCAGGAAAACATCCTTCCCCCTTTGGAGCCACTTGACTGTTTCAGAGCGAATGAGCTAATGGGAGTTGGTGTTTCATGGGACAGCGAGAGGTGGAGAGGTGGAGGAACCCAGCCTGATTCCCAAGTTGCTGACTGCTGGGCAGAGTGCCTACAAGGAGCTCTCCTGTTAGATCTACTGCTCTGCAGCGAGGCCGTTCCTGAGGAGGGTGGGAAGCACAGGCTTGGGCGCAAGCAGCCTGGGCACCCCAGGAAGCAGCAGGTGTGCCTATCCCTCCAGCTCTGGAGGAAGCAGTTTGCTTCAGTCCAGGGAAACTTGTCCACATTCTCTCACATCTGACTTGGGAGATCCTCTTTCATCAGGGGCTGGCCTGGGCACCATGAGCAATTTGATGCACTCTGCTTGTCACTGAAGCCTGGCCCCAGGACCCTGCCTGCATCCCAGCGGCTGGATTCAGCCGCCCGCCTGCATAAGCAATAGGCACAAGATGGAAAATGAGCGCTTGCAGTTTGAACAAAGGAGCCCAGGCTGGGGTCCTGGGCTAGGCGGCCAGTAAGAGGCTCAGGTCCGGACCTAGACCTCCACCCAGAACGAGCCACAGTCTTCTAACAGGCAAGTACAGGACAGTCTCCTGAGCAGCAAAAGAAGACCCAGGCCACCAACTCCAAAGTGAGATGGCGGCAGGAACAAAATGCAGCCAGAGAAGGACAGGGAGGGAAAGGCAGGCTCTCTCCCTCTCCAGACGGGCTTGCAGGCGGCCCCCAACAAAAATGGAGGGCGCATGGCGGCGGGAAGGCTGCCTGCCAGTCAAGGCAATGTTTTGAAGCGCAGAAAGAGGAATGCCACCGTGGGGGGCGGATGAAAGGGCCTTTGAGCCCCCAGGAAGCTGCTCGCACACAAAAGCACGCTGTGCCTCCAGACAGACCTCGTAAGTTCCCAAGGCTTCCCAACCTGAATGAGCCCTTACTGATGTGGTTTGGAAATTAACCTTGCTTTTCTTCCCACTGCTGTTTTACATATTAATTAAAGTGTTTTCCTCAGATCAGGAATGCCTGCAGGCTGGCTTAGCTCTGCAAAGGCATCTTGCTCTCTGCTGCTTCCCGCCCGCCCGCAGCCAGCCCTGTGCACGGTTCACCGGTTAGAACTCCCGGCCTGCGCCAGACCTTCTCCCCGTCTCCTGCCATCCCTCTGTGGAACGCACCCCACCAGGTCGTGGTCTTTGAGCTGACTGAGGAGGCGACTCCTTGAAGAAGCCGCTGAGAGGCCTCTCAGCATTCTGCCGGCTCCAGCCTCCTCACTCAGGAGTCCCGTCTCACTTTCCCCTTTCATCAACAGTGCTTGGGAAAAGCGCAGACAACTCACCTCTCACGCTGCAGGAAGACGCCCACCTGCTTCGTAGCACGCTTTGGGGGAACTGTGGCAATGTGAAGACCACAAAAGATATGACCCCTAGCTGGGAGGACTTGCTCAGCTGCCATTCCATGGTCTGATTCCGTGTCCCAATTGAAACTTACCATGTCATTATTTAAGAGTTGAAGATTTACAGTGGTGTTTAAGATGCAGCGAATATCCCAGGAACAACTCTCCAGTTAGCGACATAAGAGTTAATGAACCTGTGGCCCAAGATAATGAGAAGTCACAACCACTTCCTTGGATGTGGGGCACTTGAGGCCAAGGTACTCTTTTCAATTTTGAATTATAGCTTGGGCCATATCCATGAGCTCCTGAAATCAACACGTTTCTTCATGATTATAGGGAACACTTTGTTCCCTATAAAACTTAGTGTAAAGTGCATTAAACTATAAAATGCAGGTCTCATTTCCCAGTGAGACCGGGAAGCCTTCCCTGAGCCCCTCCACCACCCCACACCTGGCCTCCATGCAGCCCACTGAGTAGCAGAAAGGGCCCCGAGTGTGCATGGGTTGGTGGCCTGCTTATATGCAGGGTCTGCAGGTCTGGGCGAGATCTCTGCTCTCATGGAAAGATTGACCTGAGCTACCGGAGTTCTCCAGCAGAGGAACTGGCTCTGTGATGTTGTGAACCCCATCACCAGAATAACTGGAGGAGAGGAGGAAAGATGGGGTAACTGTCAGCCCGTCACCCCAGCTTTCTGCACCGCAGAAGACAGGATTCAGTGGCATCGGAGGCCGCTTCTAACCCCAAGATTAAGAATTTATCCCATGTCTACTGTATGCATAAACAGCCAACAAGGTTACCCTCAACATTTAGGTCACGTTCTGGTAGTAAAGAGACAATAAATAAGACGAGGAAGTCAAACATACATTACTTTAAAAAGTGAAAAATGTCAAACAAACAAAATCGGAAAACCTAGGAAGTGCTGAGGTGATGTCTGTAGTGTGAATTTTAATAAGCCACCAGAGAGGTCTGCAGGGAGGAAGCTGCCCCCAAGCAGCCCGAGTCAAGCAGTGGACCAGGGAGCTGGTTCCACAGCAGGGAGAGGTGCGGGTGAGACAGGAAGGGGCAGCGCCACACGGGTGTGTTGACGGGAGAGCCAGCCCTGGGTGACAGGCCCTCGGCTTGCTGAAGACCCTCTGAGAGCATGTGCAGAGCCATGCTCTCCATGTGGACATGGGCAGGGCCTCGGCTCTCTGTTGGTCGGCTTGCTGTGTGTCTGCCTTTGTGACACCTAAACAAAGCTTGGAACCTGGAACCAGTAGAAGAATCGAAGCACCGAAGCCAGAGTGAAGGAACTTCTGCATTTGCTGTGAGGGACTCATGGGCACCTGCAGCCACGTTCTTCCTGTGGGACGGCTTGGCCACAGGGGACAGCTGGGCCCCCCAGTGCAAGGTGAGGTCTCCACGTTGAAGAGACGGAAGTGCTTCTTGGGGGAGACTGAACAGAATTCTAGTGAAGGAGGCACTCAGGTAGAGGGCTTCTGGTAAGCCCTTGTGGAATGGCTAGAACTTCTGGAGACCCAGCTAGGGTTTCTCTTGGGAATAGGTTCATTAAATCCAAAGGGAAAAAGAGAGAAGGAGAAAAACACAGAAAGGAAAAAATAATGTACTTACGATATCCTTACCTGAGTTACATGTAATCTTTTCTTTCAAGAACATAGTGTAGCAAGATTACCCATAGTGCCCACAAATGCTGTTTATCAAAATCCAAATTCAGCTCCCTGCCAAACTGACCCACCACACCAATCCACAACTCCACAAAGAAATGATTTTGAAGACCCAAACCTTCCATCTGTGACAGAACCAGTTCTTGGCAGCAGCACCTTCACTGGGAAGTCACAGGCCTCTGGACAGAAGTCCCCACGGCATCTGCTCCTTAGCAACCACACAGGAGCCCTCTGCAGCCCGCTTCTGTGGGGTGTTCTCACGTTTCCAAAGCAGATCCCAAGCTGTGAAGGCAGTTTCCACCCTCCTCCCATCACCGCGACTTCTTGTTACCCCCGGTCAAGGTGCACGCAGATGGACAGTCACTCCTGCCTCCGTCAGAGGACGTGCCCCTCTGTACGGGGCAGAACAGCCACCTCAATTCTGCCACAAATGCCACCAGAAAGGGAAGTGCTCTGGCAAGTCAGGTGACTTAGGAGGTAGAGGAGGGGACAGAGGAGGAGCCTGCAGCACCAGGAGAAAAGAGAAAGAGGCTGCAGAGGGTGGGAAAGGCAAGGCACACAGAGCCACCTCCCCTGGCCCCTGACGGGTCCTGCTGCCACCTCCCACGGTCTGCAAAGGAGCCCAGCCGCAGGGGAGCCCAGCTGCAAGGGTGCGGACTGGGGAGCAGCCGGACTGTGGGCTAAGAATCGGGGCCCATGAAGGCTTCTCAGGGCCCGGGACCCCAGCGAGGGGAGTGAGCAAGGAGTAACGCACCCTCCCAGGGAACGCCAAGGGAGAGGTGGGCACAGGGGTCACTTGCAACAGGAAACGATGGCCAGAAGGCCAGCTGGCTGCCAGAAAGAGGTGCCCACTCCAAGCTCCAGCCCGGGACTTGGAGAACACGGCAGGCGGGGACCTGGTTTCAGGGAAGACAAAGATCCCTCTTGATGCAGGCTGAACTTTAGATGCCGTTTGGCAAACCGAGGCAGATATCCTGCAGGCAAATTGAAAATGTGAGCAGAGATGGAGGCAAAAGCTAAAGGAGGACATGGCGGGGTGCAGCGAGATGGGCACAGGCAGCACTGTGGAGAGCGTGGAGGAGGAAGGCAGGCACCCGTGGAGGCAGGGAGGGGAGGCTGAGGCCAGACCAGGAGCCCGGGCTCCACCCTTAGATCTCCTGGCCTGGCGTGTGTAGCTGCGGCTCTCAGTTCCCCTGTGTTTAGAATGACAGAGGCTGCTGAGGGCGCAGTGCGGCGCCAAGCGTTTGTGCCAGGTCTGACCCCAGCCAGCACCAGAGTCCCCAGAGCCTCGTCCTGCCCCAACTGGACCTGGGGCCCCAGCTGAGCCGCTCTTCTCTGCAGGGAAGAGTGGATGGCGGGCCACTGCAGAGAGAGCCTTCTTTTGGCACCTAGGAGGTTGTCGGCACAGCTCTGCCCCCAGCTGTGGTGGCGGAAGCTGACTTGCCGACAGGGAGGAAGTAACGCATGGGACGGGAGGAGGTGGGCACCTTATTCCCTGGCTTCTGTTCCTGTAACCAGCCCTTGCCCTCTAAGTTGCAGCTGAGAGCTTCTCCCAACGCTTCCCCTGGCTCTCCACGACAGAACCGGTGGCCCCACTCAAGTGTCTCTGAGGGTCCTTGCTCTTCTTAGGCCCCAGGGACGTGGCCAGTGATGGGCCTTTCACGTGGGAAGGAGCCCAGCGGGAAGGAGGGGGCATCCTGGTGATGCTTCTGGATGTGGGGACCCCCGCAGGACCAAGAAGAGGCACGTGCGGCCAAGCGGGGGAGCTGGGCAGTTCGTAACTGGAGACGGAACACTTTCAACTGCCAGTAGGTTCTCCCTGTGGCTGGTGCATATTCTCATCTGTCAAGCCGACTGTGATTTAGCGAATTCAGCAGAGGATCTTCAGGGTTTGTTAGGTGATTATTCGAGGCTTGTCACTTATCATAAAATCAATGAATTCTGTGGAAGCCCGTGCCTGAGATAAGGTGGGAGATGAGTGAAGATATTTGTCCCAGGGAATCCAGTGCAGTCACTGGAGAGATGACTCAGGTGCGAGCAAAACGAGGCCCAGAGAGGAAGACGTTTGCCCAGCGCCACACAGGGGACCTCTGTCGGAACCCTCTTATGCCCATTTGCCCTTTGCTTCATCCACTGGGTTACTGTACGTGGTAAAAGAAAAGAATGAAGACCTGGTGGTGTCCGGCTGCAGAGTAGGTTCATCTCTCTCCTCTCCCCCAAGCACTGTGGCTGCCGAGATACACAGGATGAAACATGTTGTCCTGCACGTGAGGAGCCAGATTCCATGCAGCTTCTCACCTCCTTGGCTTCAGAAGTCAAACCCAGAGGGCTGTTGAGCAGCCCATCAGCTCTAGTTTACTCTGGCCCCGATTCTTCCAAGACAGCTCCTCCATGGCTTCCAGGTCCTCTCCTTAGGGCTTGGCTTTCTGGGTGGCCCCAGTGACAGTCCTCATGTTTTTATTTTCAATCTGTGCCTCCCTTGTCCAGAACAAATGGAGGTGCCACCCCCCAAATGCATCAGGTGCGTGGCTGAGGAAGGCGCAGACCTCCCGAGAGTGCTGTCTGCCAAAGCCGAAGACACGGGCCAGGCTCCAGGGCGCCACCGGAGGGGAGCGGCAAGCGCAGTGACCCAGAGCGGGGAGCTGGGGTGCTGGGCTTAGACAACTGCGTTCACTTCATTATGGGGGCAAAAAAAGACTCAAAGGCTCCCATTCTTAGGCGTTGACCACACCCATTCATGTTAGCCGTATTTAAATTGTTCATGTTTGCACACACCTTCAGATACGTATTTTTAATTCAAATGAATGGATAAAGACGAATTACCTAATAGTAGTTACTTAATTCTTTCCTCCTCTCCCGTTTCCAATCCTTCCCATAGCTCCAAAGCATTAAGGCCAACTAAGGTGCTGCTGTGCAGGGGGTGGTGACCAGAGGCTGGATCAGGCCTGGGATCCACTTTGAGGCCAGGACCGTGAGGTTTGCAGGATGGGATGTGGTGTGCAGTGGCCAGTGTCTGAGCGTCCAGCTGGATGGGCGGCTGCCTGCTGGAGACTAGGGAGAGCAACCTTGCGGTGAGGGCCGTGCTGATATGGGCATGTGTTAGACATGCACGTGCAGGTGCTGGCCGGTCCAGGCGGGGGTGGTATCTGAGCACCGTGAGGCCTGAGACCCTGCTCAGGCCCTGCGCTTTGGAGGGGCAGCAGGGAGAGGATGGAGCACCCTCTCCTTGGTGGCCCCTGGGGCTCAGGAGGAAGCCCTGCTCTAGGCGGGCCAGGAGCCTCTGCTCTGCACCAGGAGCTGGAGACACTGGGCACGTGAGGACCGGCTTCTGCAGAAGGAAACGCTCGAGGCTGGGGTGCGTGGCCGTCAGAGCAGGGGACAGAGACTGGGAGGGGAACTAATGAGAGTGGACTGGGGCACCTGGGCAGGGTGCCAAGTGAGACCAGCTGAGGGACAGACGTGAATGCTGATATGCACAGGACCTGGAGGCGAAGACGAGGGGATGAGAGACCCACGTGACGGGCAAACCAATCAGGAGGTGACGGATGTCTCCCACCTGCAGGACTCCAGGGTCCTTTCCCACCACGCCTGGAAATTCTCGCTGCCAAGTGGTGCAACGCTAGGGGAGAGGAGTTTGAGTCAGTGCCACTTGCTACAGAACCTCCAGGGTAATCTGCAGAAAGAAGGAGCATCCCAGACGGGCCTCCTGGAGGGAGGGGCAGGAAAGGGAAGAGCGGAACTCTCGCCTACTTCTGATGGCTGTCCCGACAGAGGCAAAGCCCGCCGGGACCTCTGTGACACGTGGGTGACCTGCGGGATGTGGAGGGAGGAGGCAGGCATTCGCCGTGAGGCTCCTTCTGTCCCAGGATGACTGCCCTCATCCAGGTGGTCTGGGTCGCACCTCCCCATGGAGACCCCCAGAGGAGGCTGGGCCCTCAGCACTGCAGCCTCAGAGGAGAGGCGCTCAGACCACAGCTCAGTCCCCCAGGGCCATGTCTGTGCACACTGTCCCTTTCTCCTCTAGCTGGTGTTCCTGGTCCTACCTTGTGCCTGCAGGTACAGCCTGGGGAAGGTGAAGATGGTACGGGCTCCACCTTCCAGCATTCGCTTCTCCTGAGTGTGCCTCCCTTCTCTCTACGCTCCTGCTGCCTAGCCCGCCCCAAGTCTGGTCCCTGACCTGCACTCTGGGCCTCCTCTAGGGGCTTGAGACGTGCAGACTCTCGCCCTACCTGGACCTCCTGGGTCAGAACCTGCATTTTAAAAGGTCACCAGGGGGAGTTTCCGTTCATGCTGACCTTTGAAAGCACGGTTATGTGCTGTTAAATGACACTTCGCCAGGGTTTCCCAAAGGAAAACCTGAAGAAAGTAGACAGTGGGCCATCGTCACCCTCCAGTGAGGGACTGAGTGATTCCAGGCGTGTGCCAAAGCACCCAGGTACAACCAGGCCAGCCACAGCCTGCACTCTGGGGCCCCGGGGCTCCAACGCTTGCTCCTTGAAGGTGACCTTAGGACCAACCTTCGTCCCCTTTTGCACTGACCCCATGGCCATCTAGGGACCTCAATGCTGCACCTGCTGGTGGTGGAGCACGTGAGGCCCGGTGAAGCTCTCCACCTGCCCAGCGCCACACAGGCCTTGAACCTGGGCTCCAGGCCAAATTTCCAGGGTACCCCAGGCATTCTCTGTGCACCTGAGATGGAGGGCAGCAAGCTATCTTCCTTTGCTGTTTACCGTTTTTGACTTTTATGCAAATGGCTTCAGTCAGCTACTTCTGTTTACATCACAAGAGGCTATTTTGTGAATAAAAATTGGAAGTTTTGTTTTCTAGAAAATGACATAGGAACTATTTCAATACATATTCAAAATCTGTTTACATGTGCACTTTGGTGCAGATCAATAATTAAAATTCTCACCTACATACTTGACTTCAAATGCAAAGGAAACCTAATTAAATGTCTTTCCTTCCCTGAGATAATAGTTCATAAAGCTGCTTAATGAAATACTGGAACCACAGAATGGAAGAGGACGTGTGAAAACCCCTTTCCGGTGTGAACCTATTTTTAAACAATCAAATGAAAGCACCCGTCAGCCTTTGCAATATGCTAACCATCTGGCCTCTGTATCCTGTCTGAGTCACCCGATAAATAGCTACAGGTTGCCGGGAGCGCACCCGCACCCGCACAGGCTGCTCTGCTGGCTGCCCACTGCCCTTAGGTGCAGATATTCACTCCTGTGGCTGAGCACATTTCAGTCACACCTGGGTGCCTCCAGGGGAGTAAGAGAAACTTCTAGTTGGCCGGGTAACAACATACCTCTGAGTAATGGGAACGGTGTGCAGGGGATGCGGGTGGGGAAGGGAGCAGCCGGAGCCCAGCAGCTCCGCCTGCTACTGGAGAAGCGCTCGTGGAAGGAGGTGGGAACACCAAAGAGCACTCTGCCACCGCCTCCTGCTGCCTCAGTCAGCCTTCCAGGGCTGCCAGGAGGGAGGTTCCAATCAGGAGTGCTGCCAGGATGTAGGAGGGCCTGGAGGGCCCACCAAGGGGCTCGCCGTCTTGCTGCAGGAGCTGTGTGTGCTGCCCTTGGGGGGCCTTGGAAGGAGAACCCACTTTCAATACTCCGCAGAGGAAAGTGAGAAGAAGGGCACGCACAGCTCCCACCCACCCCTCCTGCCTCAGCCTTGCTGTGAACAGCCCGGCAAGGCAGCGGCTGCTGCCCTCGAGGTTCTGTGAAGCCAGAGGACTGGCCGGCCACCTGACTGCTGGTCCTTGTTCCAGACAGACAGACGGAAGCAGGAGGCAAGGGCTGTGAGCCCGAGCGACCGTCTTCAAAGCTGACCGGGCGGAGGGAGGAGCAAACTGAGCACAGGCTCCTGCCAGGAGCCTGCAGCACCTGCCGTAGGATCCTGAGGGGTGAGGTGGCCTCTGAGGGTCAAGGAGGAGGCAGCGGGATGGGCCCTGGGGACAGCCACAGTGCCAGGCCTCCAGGATGGCAGGCAGAGAAGCCCAGTGGTGTCGCCTTAGGATGAACCCTGGCTGAGCAGCCCTCTCAAGGGTCGGCCACGCCCCACCAGCAATAGATGACAGACAGCTGGGAGCTCTCAGCAGCAGTTCCTGTCCCCTGAGGTCAAGGTTTTAGGCGTGCTGGGGGCAGGGCACTGGGCCCTGCTCCTGACGCAGGCCACCCCTCAGGTCCAGATGTTCGAGGCGTGAGCAGGGGCAGGCGGGGTCAGGCCTCTGAGGGCTCCAGCTGCCTGGCCACGCTGCCTGCAGGAAGCTGCTCGCCCCACCCGGCACCACCCTCGCCCGAGTCCTAGGCTTGCCAGTCCCCGGGACGGGACGGCTCTCTGCACTCCCTGTTCATGCACACACAGGCGGAGGGCTGGGCTTGACCTGAAGCCTGTCTCTGGTGAACAGGAGGAGACGTCCTCTCCTGGGCATGCCAGCAAAGGTCCAGCGAAGGTTCAAGTGACGCTGTGAGGCCAGGGACGTGCCTTTGGGTTTTCGCTTTCCTCTGGACAGCGTGGATCTTTGTAGAGTTGGGGCAGATGATGGTGGAGATCACAGTGGAACTGAGCAGTATGAACATCAGCACGTAAAGCAATACACACCTGTGAAGTCCTAAGGTCGTGGAGACAGACGGTCTTGAACGTGACCCCGTGGGCCCAACAGCCTCAGGTCTCGGTAGCCCGGGCCCAGCTCACTTCCACCCTGATGCTGTCAGGAGCCTGCTGAAGGCTCAGGTGTATGCAGGTCACCCTGTAGCAGAGACTGCCTGGACCGAGAGCAGCAGGTCAGTACCCTGCCCTCCTAGGCCACACTGCTTGGACACGTGGGTGGAGACGATGGCCTGTGCCGCTTGCTGTGGTTTCTGGGCCCTCTGGGTCACTCCAGGAGGGAGCCCTTGGTTGGAACAGCAGAGCCAAGATAGCCCCAGCAGAAGGGGCAAGCCCTCCACCTGCAGCTGTTCCAGCACAGGGCGTGCCCCATGGGCCTCTGCTAGGAGGCACACTGTCCACCCGATGTCCAGGCCACTCAGGTCCTCCGCTTGGTCAGAACAGGCCAGCCCAAGAGAAGAACCCTTGCAGCTGACGCCTATGCTGTGCCCTTCCTCTGCTGAGTCCCACCTCCGCACTAGGAATTCGAGGGTTCTCAATGATCACACTTAAATGGCAAAACTGTGATAGATTATTCCATAATTGGCTCTCATTTAAAAAAGGAAGTTCTAAATAGAGAACTGTAAAAAGTAGAACCACAGAGCAGAAACTGGGTCATTGGCCTCTTACATTGCTTTCAATTTCCCAAGTACGCTCCTGCCTCAGGACCTTTGCACTTTCTGGACCAGAGGCTCTCAGTGATGACCTTCTTCTGCACAGCCACACAGTGGACCCCTCAGGGTCCTGACTTAGGGTCCCCTCCCAGAGAGGCTTTCTATATACAACAGCGCTCCCTCCGCCCACTTCTACCCCCACCCTCTCTCTGCTTACTGCCTCTTTCTCCTTCATCTAATATCTGCCACTAATTGGGAGTCACACACGTGTGGGCGCTCGGGTTTCTCCCACTGCTTCTCCGGTGCCTGGAGAGCCCTGGCAGAGGAGGCGGAGCACGGGGTCAACACCAGCGAAGCCTTCTGGACCGGGCGCACCGCCTTGCCTTCCCAGGACCGGCCGCCTTGCCTCGCTGAGGAAGGTTTCTGCAAGGCCGCAGGCTTCCTGCCCACCGCCTGGCTGCTGCGTGCGGGGCCGGAGCTAGGCCGTCCCACTAGCAGAGGTCCAGGCGTGACCTCGGGTGTCGAGCTGGTCACGCAGGTGAGGTGTCTCGTGGCATGAGACCCAACGGTCTCAAAGGGTGCGGTCCTCACGCCCGTTGCCTGCCGGCACTGCGCGGCCAAAGTCGGTCTGAGCTCCCACCTCGGCCCGCTCCCCTTGGAGCTTCCTGCCCCGAGCTCCGGCCTCCGGTCTTCACTAGGTCCTGTCGGTTCAGAGTCACGCTATTTTAAAGACTTTTTAACAGAGGAGATGTATTTTCAAAATTCAGAAACATGATCCAGTTAATGCAGAAGAAGCGGCCGATTTCGAAGTCAGATCTGGAAAGGCGAGACCCGAGCCGCCTGCTCCGCCCGTCGGCAGATTCGGGTCTGACGGCATCTGGGGCACAGGGTGTCTTCCACAGGTGTCTGCAGCGACTTCCTCAGAAGCTCACTTACGAACGGCGACTCAGCACTGGCCTGGAGAGGATCTGATGCTTCCCCGTTCATCTTCGTGGAAAAGAAATGTGATGGCTGGAGCTGCAAGAGCCACGTCAGACCCCGAGGACGGACAGAAGTGCGCTGAAGATGGCAAAGCGAGTGACGGTGGGACAGGCTCCCAGGAAGCTGAAACGCCGCAGAGCTCAGAATGCCGCGGTAGCTGGATGAACCAACGTGTGTAGGTCATTGTTCTTTGACTTTTCAGATACGTGCTGTTAAGTGTGATTCCCACTTGTGCATGCATCGATGGGACGTCGGGAGCCAATAGTGGTCACTTGCTACAACTCAGAGAAGGACACCCAAGCCCCTGGGCCTAGGTGTGCCCTCACACAGCCCTCAGCAGCACAACAGTGACATCAGGCAGGTGCACCCTACCGTCACTCAAAGTAACCGAGCCCTCAGGCTGGGGTGCTCTGGTCGTACACAAGGCACCTGTCCCAGCTGACCGACGACATTTGCTGAGTGTCTGCTATGTGTTGCGTGCAGATCCCTGTGGGCAAGCCTGGCCTTCCAGCCCCCGACTAGTGGGCATGGGCGTCCGCACAGCTGCTGGGAGTGAGGTGGTGCAGGTCACCTGCCACCTTACAGAGGGGGCTCTGAGAGCAGGGACAGACCAAACCCGGAGACTGGGAAGGTGAGCCTTGGCCGGCAGGCAGGCTGTCACCAGCTCCTTTGGGGAGCTGAACAGGCATTTCCTGTTTCCTCCTCCTGATTGGAGAGATCTTCCTGTCTCCCTGGAGGGTGTCTGCCTGGGACCAGCCTTGACCAGTGAGAACCGGGAGGGATGTGTCTCACTTCCAAGTGCACCTTTCAAGAGGAGGTGGATGTTTGCCATGACTCCACTGCTAAGGGACTGTGGAAGCAAAGGACTGTGCCTTCCTCTGCCTGGGCCAGAAGCCAGGCCGTGCCCCAGCCTGTCACAAGTGAAGCAGCCCCACAGCCGCTTCAGTGCTGCTCTGACCCATCCAGGCGATGGCGTCTCTCCTGAAGAGGGAGTGTGCCTCTGGGTGGAGAAGGAGGTTGGCACACTTTGGGGCAGAGCAGAGTCAGAAGGAATTTCACACAAAGCACAATCACGAAGGTACTCAAATTTGGTGATTAGTTCAGTGTGACAGTTTCCAACACTGGGCCCACTGGATAAGAGGCAGAAGTTGAGTCTGGGCAGGTAAGGGACAGATGGCATAGGGCACCTGTGGACAAGGTGAATTCTGCAGAAGTGATTTGAACTTGGAACCTTTTGATTCAGTAAACTAAGCTCAAAATTGAGTTAGTAAACAAAACTCAGAATAAGGCAGTCCTCAAGGCAATGAATCGAGACCCCAACACGATGTCACATTAACAAATACATAACATCCGTAAGAAAGAGCATCAGCAAGGCTGGAGACATCGGGAAACTTCGAGTGGTCCCAAGAGAGGACCCGGGATGCAAAAGGATGCGGTGAAGATGGGTCAAGACAAGCACAGAGCTCAGCAAGTGAAGAAGGAAAACATCCAGTCAGAGCACAACATCTCCACATCAGCAAAGGTCTACATCTGCAAAGGCAGAGTCCAGAGAGCCAGGAGGGGCGGCAAGATGCTCACCAGAGACATCTGGGTAGGCTTCAAGGGCAAAGGCAGGATTCGCCAGGTGTCCGTGCAGAGGAGAAAGCCCTGAGGTCAGGCTGGCAGATGTGTTTAGAAGAAAGCTCAGTGTGAGAAGCAAGGGGGAAAAGTCCACAAAACCCAGGGGGGTCTGCGACCTCAGGAACCTGCCGCCCTTCTTCAAGGGGAACAGCACATACAAAGGACTCCCAAAGACGCCTGGAGAGTTTTTGTTTTTAGCAACAGAACACAGTGGTAAATAGACGGACTGGAAGTCAGCGTGCGAGCAGGACTAGCAGCAGGAGCTGCGTCCTTGAGAAAGGAGGAGGACTCGTGTCCGCCCTGAGTCCTGCTGCGGGAAACAGGCTTCTGGTGCTGTGACAGAGGCAACAGGGCCTGAGGGGGAGGCCTGGCGGGAGGACGTGAGACCAGAATGCCCTCGGCCCTCAGGACAAACGCAGGGCGCTGTGCGACGTGTGACCATGCATGTGCTCCGTGCTTCCTCCTACTTCCAGCGCCTTGCGTTAACCCTTCTTGAGGGACCTTTGAGGCAGCGACGTCGCTGGGTAAATAAACGCTCTTCAGGTTCAGCAGTCCTTTGATTTCGGTGCCCGTTCCCCTCCGTGTGAGGGACGAGGCGCAGGGTAACGCTGCCATGGCTCCCTCAGCTGCCGAACGCCAATGCCACTCGGTCCCCTCATCCCCAGAGAACCCAGGCAGGGCCGGGACGGGGCTCTACCAGCTGTCCCAGTGCCCTGCATGAGTCCAGAGGCGCAGTCCACCTAGCAGAGGCCCCCAGACCTGCCTCCGCCTGCTGTGAGGCTCAGAGCCCAGTGGGAAGGGCTATGGAGCCCATGGCCACCTCTCCTGGCAGGTGGCCTGGCCACCCATGCCACGCTGCCTGCTTCGTAGTCCCTTTGCCAACACCCACCTTTCATCCCTTCTCCTCCCAGGACACGGACTCCGCCCAGCCCAGGATCATGGCCGACTCTGCAGCAGCCCTTCCTCTCCCTCCTGTGTGTAAGCCTGGGCCTGGTGCTGGCCACAGGTGTGCGCAGACGGCCTGCTGGTGTGGTCCTGGGGTTATCCACACCTGTCCCCAAGGTCCCCAAGTCAGCCCTGTCCTTCTGGGCAGGATCAGGGGAGGACATGCACTTGGGAGCTGCCACTGCCCTCCCACAAACATGAGGGCCACTGAGACAGGAAAGCCACGCCCTGAGGATGGCTGAGAAGGAAAGAGCTGGTCTGTGAAGTTGGTCACTTGGCTGCCAGGTGACCAGCCTGGACTGCCCTGAGGTGAGATGAAAAATCCCCTGGCTTTTCCATGTTTGGCCAAGCGAGGTCCCAGACTAGCCACATCAGTATCTGGAAATTGTTAGGGACTCGACCTGGGCTGAGCCCCTGACCCAGAGGAGTCCAGGCCCTGAGCCCAGCCATGGGTCTCCAGTCCCCAGGTGGGCTGACAAATGCCACCAAGCTTCCCAGCTGGTGTCCCCAGTCCACAGACTGAAGTCCATCCCAAGTGCTGACCCGGGAAGTGGACCCCTGTGAGGTGGCTAGGTCATGGGGCAGAGCCCTCATGAACCCCAGAGAGCTGCAGGGTCACCAGAGCCAGGCTACAGCTACTCGCCAACCAGGACCTGGTCACCAGACTCATGGAGCCCTGTGTGTGGACTTACAGATTCCAGAACTACAAGACAAGATTGTTGTTTACAAGCCACCCATTCTGTGACTTTTTTATGATAAGCCCAAACCAATTGAGAGGCACTGAATTGGGGTTGCAGCTGAAGGCACTGTAATACAGCTATTTTATTGCATTTTATGTCTCTTTCTAGGAAAAAACGCCTGTCAGTCAGTACGATGCTTCTGTTTTATGTCAGCATTGCCCAAGAACAGTGTGACCTGCAGGGTTGTGGAGATCCTGCACGGGCCACCCGCCCTGAGACACCCACCCTCGGGCTGGGGCAGCTTCCTGCGGGTGCAGGTAAGTTTGGTAAAAGTCGGGGGGGTTGAGTTCCTGGGTGAAAGGAAGGGATCTCAGAAAAGAAAACTTCGGGAGCACCAACCCCGAGCGAGCTTGGTTCAGCCATGCCGGGAATAGGGTAGGGGTGTCCAAGAGCAGGGGGAAGGCCACAGGCCATCTGAAAACTTCTGGACACCAGAAGCAGGAGAATCCTTGTGGCACGCAGACGGGAAGCCACCCAAGTGCGCCAAAGGGCCACCTGGAGCTGGAGAAAAGAAGCCGAAGGGACAGAGGCAGCCTGGAGAGGGCCCCGCAGGGCTCGGGGTGTCTGGGGCCTGCGGCCGTGGACAGCGTCGCGGTTCCGTCACATCCGGGTCCCTGCCGGTGCCACTCAGCGGCACCACGCAGGAAAAGGGACAGAGCCGCACTCAGCACGACGGCGGGGAAGGGCTGCCCAGTGCCCTCTGCGCTCGGAGTGGCAGCACCCAAAGGCTGGCGCGGAACGTGAGCCTCGTCCAGCACCGGAGCCTGAGCTGACGCACGCGCACTGCGGCGAGGAGCCTCGGCCGGTGTCCTCCCCGCTGGACCGGCTGCGTCCCGGCGCGGCACCAGGAGCAGCTGCGCTTCTCCCTCGTGGGAATCGCATGCTCCAAAAGCGGCGTGGAGCGAGCTCGACCCTTCCCCTCCTCAGCTTTCCCGTGGAAGTTTCCAGATTGGCCTCGGGTGCCTCAGCTCTCTGGACCCTGGATGCAGCTCCACTTGCGTGGTACCTGTGCTCGGCCCTCGTGGTCCTCCCGTCCCTGGGGAGGCCTGGCCTCACCTGCCCCCTCTAACCCCGGAGCGGGTCCACAGGGTGCTCGCCCTGCCGAGTGTGCCTATCTCTGGTGACTGACAGGCTCCTGGGAACCATCCAGAGGGAGGGACAGGCAGACAGGACCGGTGACCCTTCCATGGGTCCCCACACACCAGTGTGCACCTGCCTTGCTCACTGAGAAGCTGCCATTGGAGACCACCTTCCAGAATGCTCCGACTGTATGTTTTCAAGAGAGGAACACACTCGACCATGATTTCAGGCAGAGTGAACATACAGAAGAGTGATTCCTAACAGGGAGCCTGAACTGGGTTGGATGGAAGTCAGCTGGCATTATTTCTGTATTTTCTGCCTCCTGATCTGCACTTGCTGGGTCTGAAGATCACACTGCTCGATACTCCGGATGAATGTGTTGGTGTATCTTCTTGCTATGTCCATGTCAGGGAGAAAGCACAGTGGACAGCGGCCAACAGACTCCAGGCTGCTGGGACTGATTCCTGCCACTAGTGAGCTGTGTGTTCTCTGAAAAGTCAGTTAACCTCTCTGTGCCACGGTCTCCTCATTCATAACACTGGAGTGGCAATTCCTCCCTCTGAGGCTGTTACAGGCCATGAAGGAGTTAATGCTCACAAAGCATTTAGAGAAGCACGCAGGACACTCAACTATGTCTTGTAAATAAAAAGGTTTTCTTCTTAACACTAATTTTTCATTGTTTTGTGATTTAAGGAACATTTTCTGGTTTCTAGAATAAAAGTTTTAAAATTTGACAGTATCCAAGTCTATTTAGAAGCCTAGTATTTATTCATTGACTCTAAAACCCCAGGAGTAGCTTGGCTTTCTGTGACATTCAAAATCCACGCAGAAAAAATATGCTCAGAGCATTGCTCGTTTCATAAATAATGTACTTTATTTTATTGCATATGGCTATTAAGGAGGCATCCAGGATCAATACAGACTAAATACAACGCGCTGCTCCAGGCCAGTTCCTTCTCCTCTCCAGCAGCGCACGTCGACCCTATACAGAGTGTACAGCGGAAGACGGAGCGGGGGTAGGTTAAGTCTCTCGTCCTAACACAACACGAGAAATAGATTCAACAGCTTGATATCCAGAAACAATACGTACCCAAAGAAAACACTGTTTAATAACTGTTAAAGTTTATATAGCAAAAAATATTTTAAATTTAAGGTAAGTCAGGCAAAATGTACAAAGACCCAATGTACATCGAGAAGTTTTAGCAAACATAACATTTATACATTTTGGTTCCATTCTGTAAACTAAATTAAAAATGTAAATATTGCATATGCCTTTTTTTGAAATGTACAGGATCGAGGAAAATTTAGTACATTATCAACTTTGTATTTTGCTCATTTTAAGTGGCAGCAGGGACGTGGACCACCTGTATGGTACCGTGACTCCTCCAGCAGGGGCAGATAAACAGGCATCAGCGCTGCGTCCAGTAGGGTCCCTGGCATCCTGCTGTGCTGTGGGAGTCACATAGCAAACCACGTGCCAGCTCCTAGTCCCACAACTAAATAGAACTTTAGGGCATTTTATACATCTTGCTAAAGTATATGATACACCGGAACGGACCTTCAGACTAGCACTGTGCGGCCTGTGCATTATGGTGATGTGTAATTTCAGAAAAGACAGACCGTAAGAATGGTCGGGGGATCACTTTACATTCAACTTTGTCTTGCAATACAATCCTCTGTTCTGAGTTCAGCACGGAAGCAGGAAGACGTTTGCATTGCCATTAAATATATTTTTAAGACATTGAATTTTTTGGTCTTCCTCTAAAAAGCCTCATTTGATTAATGCATTATCCTATAGTGATATAGATCTATATATTTATATATATATATTTTCTCCAAAACAGAAACAAAACAACAACAAAAAAACCCAAACAAACCAACAACTCACATCTCCAAGAATGAGTGTAGCCTCTACGGGACCACCAGGGGCACAGGCACTGGGGGAGGCGGTGCCTCCGGAGCGTGTCTAGGGAGCAGCGAGGGACCACAGCCTGCTGGCGAGCTCAGCAGGGCCGGGCGACATCTGTGATAATCGATAATTGCCACAACACTGAAATTTTCAGAACACTGAAAACATAAAACCAGGGTAGTCTTGTCAAGAATTTCTTTGACAAGTGACGTGCACTGTGAGAGACTGCTTTCTTCTTTCTTTTTTCCACTCTAGCACAGGGGCTATACGCCTCTTTTTTTTTTTTTTTTTTTTAATCAGTTTCTCTCTCTCTCTCTCTTTTCAGGGCAGGCTTGTTGGCCAACCTAAGAGCAGTATGCTAAAGAGAATACCTTTCAAAAATTAAATCTGCCAGGCCCAGAGCAGCCTGAACCGCCAGCATGCCTACGCGAGTTTTTGGTTAAGGAAATGTAAGCCCAAGATTCAGGACAGCAGAGGCATCTGAGCTCATGAATGGGACAGAAGGCTTTTGCAACTTGAAGTACCTACACGAACACCTACGTAGAGAAGGACAGACAAGCCTGTTAAAGGTAAAAAGAGTCACCCTCCCAGGTCCCCTCCCTCCCGCCCGCACCACCCGATACAACTGATGATTTTCAAAAGTAGGTTGCTTCAGGTACATTTAATAATTATTATTTATTAATCCAGCTTCCAAGTCCAATCCCAGATTTCACCTCCGTGGAGAACTGTCAGTCCCACTCGGGCTCTGTACCAGCGAACATGGCGGGTCCCTGGACTGGAATCCGTGTCACTGGAGCAGGTCAGCCAGGCCGAGGACCACGCTCGAGCCCCCAGGGCAGACATGCAGGAGGCCCCTGTACCCCAACCACGTGATCCGGCGTTACCTTGGACTGAGGTAGGACTGTGGTAGAGTTGAGTGTAAGCCAGTAAATACCAGATTTTACCACTTCGGTGGGTGTTGTAGCATCTCCTAGCATGCTGAGGGATAAATCTGCTTTGCCAAAATGAAAGTAAGAAGAAATGAAGACACCGGCCATGATCTAAGAAGGCCAATGAAAACATCCAATTTGCTCCAGAAAAACTTCTTCAGCTAATTTAGTTGTAAAATAAAACCAAACGCAACACACACTGCACAATGATGCATGTCCCGGCCGGGCCCAGCGAGAGAGGCAGGCGCTCTGTCCTGGTGGGTCCTGTCCAGTTCACAGATGTCTCAACGTGGAATCACCCAGATCCGACAGAAGGTCGCATGCAGCTTCAGGTTGGAAACATGCTGAGCATCTCCAAGTGGGTCTCTGCCGTCGACCTCAGGGGCGATGCGGCCGGACAGTGCTTCACTCTGAAAGAGAGAGCAGAGAACTCAGGAGCAACTCGCACAAGGGCAGGTGGTCTCTGGGATCCAGAAAAGACCCCCGACCTGCGCTTGACGGTCTCCATGGAAGGAGGTGCTGGGAGGAGCAGCCGTGACCTCCTTCCGTGTTGCACTGCCCCGGGCGCACCCTGAGCCGTCTGTGAGGGACGTCTGCAATTTCAATCCAAGAAAAGGCTCATATGCACTTTTACAAGTGACCCCAGCCAGTGAGCTACAAGAGATTGAGAGGCAAGAGTCCACCTTCGCACTGAGCACCTGTGCATCCGGGAACCACCGCAGGGCCGGGGGAACAAAAGCCATTACCTTCCTCACGGGGCTGCTGAGAAGATGAGCATCACACACCCCCTTGGTCCTGGTTGGATGTGAAGTGTCCCCAGAAGCTCATGTGTGAGGCAATGCAAGAAGGTTGTGAGCTGCAATGCTCAGATCATGAGAGGTGTCACCCAAGAGGTGGATTAATCCACTGAAGGATTAAAACGGTCGTGACTGGAGGCAGGTGGGGTGTGGCTGGAGGAGGTGGGTCCAGGGGGCGCGCCTTTGAGGTCTGTCCTGAGCTGCCTTCGTCCACCATGCCCTTCTCACCTCAGGCCCAGAGCCAGAGGCAGCCATCTATGGACTGAACCTCTGACTCCGTGAACCAAATATCTGCTCCTCTAACTGTTCCTGTCAGCAGCCAAAAGCTGAGGAAAACACCCCAGAGAGCTCAGGAAACCGCGCACCCTGCAGAGGGAGCGAGTGAGGCAGGCGCAGCAGGAGCCCACCCGCAGCAGGAGCCCACCCGCGCTGGCTGCAGAGAGCTCTCGCCCGCCTGGCTCTGCCTGGGGGCTGGCAGGCAGGGGGGCGTCACCAGCTCGCCGTCCAGGGCGGCTCCTGCGTGTCAAGCCCAGGTCTGCTCCAGGTCACTACTGCAGGGTCAGCTCCCAAGATCCCGGCACCTCCCCTGGTGCTGCCTTTTTTTTTAACTTTCTTGGTTTTTCAACTCCCCCAAAACATACTGTGAATTTTCCCCCTCACCAGACGGCAGCAAGGTCACTGGAACTCTGCTCGTTCTGGGCACTGGGTCCCAGGGCAGGTGACCCTCGTCCCCTCACAGCTGTCTGTCCCTGCCCTGCCTGTGGAGCTGGGCGCCTCTGCAATGGAGGAGAGCCCGGGCCCTTCTCTGGCCCTCACCTTGGTTTCCCTTTCTGTGACTCTAATTCTTTCTTCCGCACCTGGAGCTCAGAGGACTGACCCTGGCGAGGACACTGTGCACCCCTGGAGACTGCCCACCACCAACTCCAGGTTTCACTTCCTCCCGACAGAACAGCAGCCCTGCAGAGACCCACGCCGCCTCTACACACGGCCCTGCGAGGTGACATCTGGAGATTGTGCAGCTTTTCCTATTCTTCTAATGAAGTTTACAGCCTTCAAAAATCAAAAGGGGGTTCCGCAGACGAAGCCTGACACACACCCAGGCTCCCAGTTTCCTCCCAGGGACCTCGGTCACACCACGATGTTCCACTCTGCAGTGAGCTCCGTCTGCATTCCTTTTAAAGTCCCCGTTTGCTAAACTGGACTCAAGTTTTACTCGAGTTTGCATTTTGTCACTCAGGCCCTGATCATGAGATAATTCCTGCGCCAGAGCAGATGTCAAGACCCTGTGAATCCACTATAGAAAGATCTCTAATCAAAGTTTATTTTCACCTTAACAATTAAGCTAAATGAAGCTAAATGTCTCATGTTAACTCAAAGCCCATTATCTTGAAAACAGCTCTTGGCTTGGAGACGAAGCCTGCAAGCCGGACTGTGGTCCCTCAAACCCATTCACATTTACACAGGGCACCGGGGTGAACACCTGGAGATGAGCCTTGTCTCCTGCTATGGCTGCCTCCTGTCTGGGTCTCCTGGGGAGCTTCAGGCTCTAGCCGTGCTGCTCAGCACCTTGCCACTCCTGACCAGCTGGTTCACCACCTATTCCTCAGTCCTCTCTGGGCGCTGCTGCTGGCTCAGCCCAGAAGCACCACACGAATGTGAGAGGGCCAGCCATCCCTTAGAGGCATCCTTCCTGGAGGTGCGAAGCAAAGCAAGGGCCAGCAAGGGAAGACCGGCCCACACCTCAAACTGGACCCACCTCGACTTGCTGAGCCACAGCAGAAGGACCTATGGACCTATAGACCAAAAATACCCAGGAAGAATGCAGGGAGTAGAAAGGAATCGTGCCAGAAATCTGACTGCAGGTCTTCTATGTGTTACAGTAAGAAGGTCGAGACAGAAACTGGCCACCTCAACTAGTACCCGACACCCCTTTCCATTCCATTATCAAAAGAGCAGAATGTGTCTGTCCCATGTGCTAGCTAGCAAGGACACTGACCCAGCACGACCAAAGGGCACCTACCTAGGGGAGGCACCTGAGCCAGCAGGTGCAGGAGGTCTCTGCAGACCACGCCTGCAGCACCAGACACCAAACCCTGAGTCTGGCCCTGGGGGAGGCCCCAGGGAAGCCCAGGGTCTGGCCCTTCTGACAACTGCTCACTCCTCGGTGCCACTCGTGCTGCAGGCAGGAGGGCAGAGCGGGAGCCGGGAAAGGCTCCTGCGCATCTGAACCCAGCAACGGACCTGAGCCCAGCAACGAGCGCATTCTCCCCTTCCTGTTTGTTTGTTTTCAAGGTAAGTTACTAGTCTGGTTCATTCAAGCTAGGAGAAAAAAAATACTGTCTTATACTACTCCTATGACATCTTTAGTCCTTGGATGTTTATGCTTCCTTGATGAGATCCCAGCAAAAGTTTGTTTATGTCTGCTACCCCACTAGAAGCAAAGCGCCGGTTCTGAGCCCCGCCACACTGCTCTGCACTCACCCTGGGAAGGCAGACTTCCTTTGAACTCAAGGGGCCCAAGAGCAAAACAAAAAAGCAGCAGATTCCAGGCTGCCCACGTGCTCAGAGAGCCAGGCAGCAACCCCTCCTACAGAAAGTGCCTACTAAGAAAGGGACATGTACTCATAGTCACAGGGCTTGAATCTGCCACACCAAGCTACTGCATGCCTCAGGCTTGCTCTGCAGAGTCCTTCACAGAAGCACACTCACGAGTCACTGGGTGAACCAGACCCAGCAATGACCACTACCTGTGGCGGAGAAAGTTGCCCCACAGGACACGCCAGGCATTCCGGCTATCATTCTGGTATTTTTCCTGCTGTCCTTTGTGATAAATGACATTCCTATGTGGGGCAGTCACACGGGGGGGGGGGGGGTGTAAGCTAATTCCGCTAATTCCGGGTGGGCCAGCCATGATTCCATCCTTGCACTTAAAGAGCAATCAGAACGCAGAGGAGCCAGTGCCCGTGATAAAGGCCAGGTCTTCAGTCTGCTCTGACCTGCCCCCAAAGAGAGGGAGGGATGGAGGAGAGGGAGGGAGCGCCCACCATTGGGAAAGGGCAGTAAAACAAGCAGAAAGTATCCTTGTGACACCCAGGGACAGGTCAGCACCAGGGAACTGAGGCCCACGTCACAATCACATGAGAAAGACCAAGAGAGCATGGAAGGCAGCATTGTGTCAGCTACGAATGAGGCAAACTGTCCAGCAAATAAGATCAGGTGGCACTGCAGGTACTTGACTCATCCTGACTTTTTGTTATGATTTCTCATGAGAATTTGGGTTTGGACCTGTCCGACTGCAAGGTCATATTTCAGTGTTCAGAGTCTAGTCCACTCAGCGGGGTCACAGTAACCCCTGCCCACCAAGGCCTTGCCTCTCTCCTCTCCAGGAGCCCCTCGTAGCTGGTGCCCGGGCAGTGCCCACCCAGAGCAGGGAGGGTGCCTCCACACCCCCAGCATCTCTGAATTAGAAGTGTCATGCTGACTGCCAAGCCAGGCACTTCTTAGAGCGACAACTCACAACCACAAGCCAACACAATCAAGGGAGAAACCCTCGGCTGAGTTCAAACCCATCTTAGGCCCAACTCGCCCCCAGTTTAGACCTTCTTCTATTAAACACAGAATTACGAAGGAAAATACAGTTTTCAGTTGTAGGAGAAATTCCTAGAAAAAATGCGTCTGATAATTCAGTATCTCCAGCTTTACTAAAAGCAGCTCACTGAGAACGTGAACAAGAGTAAGGTGGCGAGTGATAACCAGCAACCAGAGATTCTGAGAAAAACGGTTGCTGCGACTTTCTTTTAAATTGGGGGGAAAATCACTCAGAAGGAAAATGTGGATGAATAAGCTGCTGCAGGCAGTAGGGACAAGGTCCACCAACCCCATGACAGCAGGACTTTCTACATGAGCTCGGACCTCTTCCTTCTCAACGCCTGTTGCGGGAGAAACCCCCAAGCCGCTCCTGACACAGTGCGGGCGGCAAGAAGCCAGCCTGGTTCCCTCATGGCACTGGATCCTTCCCGGCAGACCTCGCCTAGTCACCCAGCGAGTGGGGACTCCCACTGTCCCCTGCGTCCCTGGACTCTCCTCACACCACTGACCTTCCAAGGCACAGGCACCTGCACAGACTGGCCTGGCGGATTCCAGAGCACGGGACTGGGAGGACGGTTTCTTTTTTGGGCTGTCTGCTGACACGTGTCATGTGAGCTATTCTTCTATGGCAAGAATTTTCCACCCTACCTGCAGGACAGCATCCAGCACCATGTTGGAGAGTCTTCACATTCTCTGGCACAAACAGCTCTGAGACCAAGTGGCTCCTAAGCTGCTGAGGGACACTTCTCTGGGATCATGAAATGCTAGTAGCCCTAGGTTAAGTCCACACCAGGAAGCATCAAGGACCTGACGAGGTCTCCCCGTGGGTTCCTGGAAGACTGTGCTCAACCCCTCCCCCATGCCCCCACCTGGGCCACAGGGAGGTGTGGGGACGGGACAGGGCTCTGCTGCTGGACATGACCACTTCGTGGGGGCCCAGAGCTCAAACTTCCAATTGTACCATTAACTTTTTTACTTCTTTGAGTAAGTGTCACTGTGCATATTGAGAATCACAACATGACGCAACGGGATATATACAGTCAGGGGACCTGGCCAGGTAGGCGAGCAGCTCTATCTCAGAGGTACGTCTTCGTGACAAGAGCAGATCCATCACACTAGTTTAACAAGATCCCCTAATACGATAGGGTCTGCTTGCCCTAGTCACATGTCACATGCGTGTGCTGGACCTGCGGACTCGGGCAGCTCCATGTGCTCCCAAGTCCTCTTCTCTGCCTCTGCCGCCCCTCCTCCCACCCCTGATGGCAACCACAGTCTCATTCTTGACCTCTGTAACCCAACCTTTTATTATTATTTTAGGACCTACATATGGTACAAGAGAGCTCACACAACACTGTTCTTTCCCTAGCTCAGGGATATTAACTACGACACTATACTTGACACTAAAAAGTCACTCTGCGTGATGTGTGTCGCCTTAGGGATCTGTTCCCTGCTAGACCAAGTCTAACCAGGCCTTTCTTACCTTGGTGCCCCCAGCATCCAGCACAAGGCTTACTGGGTCCTCAATCACCCTACGTTGAACTCAACTGGAATTAAAACCCCAGGTGGTTTATGTCATTTCTCAGAGGCAGTAAAGGAAATAGAGTTTTCTGAAGAAAAAAAAACTTTAGGAGTAGATGAGACCCAGCATCAAAGGAAACCTTTCCCACCTCACCTGAGAATGACATTCTAGGCAGAGGTCAGTAAAGTACAGCCCCACCTGTCCCCTTACCTGTCTATGCCTACTTCCAGCTGAAGCCAAGTTAAGCAGCTGCTGCAGAGACCCTGGAGCAACACCCAACACCTGCCAGCTGGCCCTTCAGGGAAGGCGTCTGGGTAACTTCTGGTACGGAAGCCCACGAGAAGATCCAAGGAACAACGTGGGAGCGTCCCACGCGACGGTCCCACCTGTGGCTGCCGGACACCCGAGGCTTGAAAACAGCAAGCTTCTGTGCCACGCTGCCTACTACCAACACCCTGCACAGTCCCCGCTGAGGGTGAGGAGGGTGAGGAGGCAAGCCCAAAACCCGTGTGGGAAGCCAGACTCACTGTGGCGCTGCTGCTCTGACTGTGACTAAGTACACCCTAGGAGGACACCCAGCATCAAAGGGAAAGGGAGGTCACACCCACCAGGTCTGCCACTCAAGAACGCCAAATCCTTTCTCAGGTCATTTAAAAAGGTGACTATAAGCTGGACCTTCTTCCCTAATAAGGACATCTGGGACTTGGGCTACGATTTGCATTAAAATTGCAAATACACTGTAACAATGCAATTCTTGGGGCTGGGGTTGTGGCTCAGTGGTAGAGCACTTGCCCAGCATGTGTGAGGCACTGGGTTCAATTCTCAGCACCACATATAAATAAGTAAATAAGTAAATAAAAGTCCATCAACAACTAATAAAAATATTTTTAAAAAAGCAATGCAATTCTTTTCTGAGATTGAACACATTTTTGTACGTATGACTAATACTAATATAAAAAATATGGATTTTACATATACTGTTAAAACATTTACATCTAAAGTTACAGATCTTATTTTCTATTTTTCCTGTCAAATTAAGGAAATGTGGAGTGACTAATTCCTTCAAAATATACCCATATCCAAATGACCTGTTTTTATATATCATTTCAGTGAACCTTTCCTTCAAGTACTTGAGCAACCATGGTAAGTTCCTCCCGCTGTCTGACCCTGCATGAGACAGGGCTACGGCTCGGCCTCTTCCGGAGGAGCAGGTCGCTCCGGAGCCCTCTGGAGTGTGTGCCCTCTCCCTGGGGCTCTGCGGCCTACGGGGACAGCCGGGCGAGCTCAGGCCCTGCTTGATACGTGGCGGGGCCCCACAGGGCCCTCCACACGCGGAGGCGCCGCAGCAGCACGGGGTGCTGGGGTGCCCGGTGGGCTCCCTGCTGCATTGTCGCTACAAGACTCCAGAGGCTGGGCTGCTGGGAAGAGTGCCTCCCCGCGCATGCACTCAGCAGCGGGGCCGCTCAGTCACAGCCCCGTCCTCCTCCAAAATGGCATCCAGGAAGGACATCACGAACTGCAACTTCTTGCAGCAAACAGCAAACAGGCCACAGGGCAAAGGACCAGCGTCCTTCGGCCAGACGAGCAGACCGGAGGGGAATGCGGGGCTGGGAGCCTGGCCCCCTGAAGCTCCCAGTTCTCACAGGCTGCAGGAGGACCTCTGCCCACCAGGACACCAGGACACCAGGACAGGACAACACACCCAGGCATGGTGCTGGCCCACCGCAGGGCAGCTGTCCCAGGACCACACCCGCCCCCCTGTGACACGTGCTGCACAAACGCAGGGCACGGACAGGCGGCTCGCTGGGCCCTCCCTCCCTCTGGTTTATACAGAAGGGGCACCGCAGCACCAGCAGGCGCTTAGATCCCCGGCCGAGGCGAGAGTCACTGGCTAGGGACAGTGAAAGTCCACTCACTAAAACAGACAAGTCCTCCCTGGGGCAGGGGACACGGGCCACCAGTGCTCGTCATTCCTCTTCCCTGCCTCCCCAACCCCATGTGGATGCCCCAATCCACCAGGACGGCTCTACCTGCAACTTGGCCTGGCCGATGGCCTCTAACGCTGGGTGCCCAGATCCCACCAGGCTACTCACACACCCTTGCAGGGCAAATGCCCCGGGGCCCTGAGGCTGCCCGCGACCTCGAGTCTAGACGGGGCACACCTCATAAAGGACGACTTGTCTGGCAAGACCTTGAGAAGTAGGAACCCTACAGACATTTCCAGATGCTGGTGAGCTGGACTGCCTGGTCAGAGAGCTGGCCGTGGTGTTTTCCATAGGCTCCTGGGGACGCTGGATGAGCGGGCAAGCTGGAGAGGTGGCTGGAGACTGTGCAGTCTGGCTCCTGTCCAGACAGGCTCGCTGGGACCACAGGGGGACACGACTGATGGCAACCCTGTCCCCACCCAGCCTTCTCCAGCAGGAAGGAAGCATCTCAAGAGAAAACCAGCCCCGTGGAGGCGACTCCCCAGCTGAGGCTTGGAAAGGGGAGCGTTCTCAACCGATCACAGAGAAACGCCTCTTATTTGAAAAGGCGGAACGGCGAGGGAGGGCCTACGGGAGCACACGTCCAGTGCCTCGAAGCTGGGCCGGGCAGGGTCCTCCAAGACAGACAAGAACAGAGCTAAGGAGAGGGACCTCACCGACACCGCTCTGCTGACCAGAGTGACACACAGGGACCAGCACACTGTTCGCCACGGTCACGCCCCACGCCTCACGGGCTTAGTGGCTCTCCTCTGGGGGAGCTGGGCCGCCCTGGAAAGTCCACTCGACCGTGCAGGACGCTTCAGCTGTGAACCCTGCGCTACCCAGTCTATGAAACCACCACGAGTCACTCGCGCCTCCACTCCTCTTGGAGAGTAACAGGTCATCTTGTAATTTCCACTTGGAAGGAAAAACTAGCAACAGCGCTAACATACACGGAAGATGAGGCCCTATTCCTACGTCATCAGACGGAGAAGTTTTTCTAAGACATTTTATGAATAATACCTTTTTAACAAGTGTTTCCCAACAGCTGTCACACGGAGTCGTAAGTCTAAAGAAAGATCTAAACACTGTGAGCTTCCCCACGACGCAGGCTGTGACAGCCACACGCCCCTCGGTCACCTCAGCTCTCAACTCCCTCCACAGGCACCTTCCCGTCGAGTCAGAATTCCACAGAGGATGTGGAATTGTAAGTCACCTCCGGACGTCCTGCGTTCCGTCACTCAGCTTCCAGACCAGGTGGAGAACCGCACTCATCTGCCCGCGCGGAGCAGTCTCGGTACAGCAGCGGGCACTGGGTGCCCGGCCGCCACCAGAGGAGTGGGGAGTGAGCAGGCAGGCGGTGGACGGGCACAGGGAGTGCCCTCTTCTCTACAAGATGCACAAGGGCCCACCAGAAAGACTCCACAGCCAGAGCACAGCCATGTGGCTAGGCGGGCGCTGAGGAGGAGGACAGCAGGAACCTGTCCTCCAGGAGGCTCCAGAACGCTCTGCAGACCGTCACAGCCACTGCAGCAACGTGGCTCTCCAGGACCAAGTCTGCCGTCCGCGACTCGACATCCGTGCTTCCCTCCATTCTGCTGTTCAGGCTGCAGACACTCCCCTCTGGATTCCCCAACCTCAGTGACATTTCAGGGCCTCTGTTCCACTGGGAGACTTTATGTGTTTTTGTGTAAAGGAACTCAGGAATGCACATAAACCTCACCAAGTACAAATGCCACCTGGGGCCACCACGAGGCCAGGCTAGGAAGGGCTGGCACCAGCACAGTGCGCTCCCTGCAACCTCACTCTCACCTACTCTTCTCTCCTGAGTTCTTGCCAGCAGCTCAGACGCTGGGACACACTAGGCCATCTCCTGCCCCAGGGCCTTTGCATGGCTGCCCCCTCCTCACCTGTGTGCCTTCTCCCTGGGAGTCATCAGACTGACTCTACGCCCCCTCCGGTCACTGAGTTCAGATGCCATCTGCCTGCCATATATCCCAGAACATTTCTACCACTTACCACACGTCTGTCCTACACACACCTCAACAGGGTTCGTTCCTAGGTTTCGGAGGTAGATAGCCTACTGAGGACTTTCTTTTTAGCTTGAAAAACAACCATTTCTTGTCAGCCTCTATTTTTGTATCATTCAAACGGATGAAATGAGCGTGAAGTAGTCCACAAGTAACAGCCGTCGCCTGCCACGGTCCAGCCTCCCCATACTTTCTACCCTTCCCATGGCCCGAGGGACGTTTCTGCCACTCCTGGGTTTTGGGGTTTGTTCTGGGAAGAACTCCAAGAGGTAAGTGGACAGGTAACCTGCCTGAGCCCACCCCACATCAGCCTGAGGGACTGGGCACAGCGGCACGCCCGCCAGGCCTCCCTCAGGTGGTGGCCCCGCTGGGGAGGAAGCGGCTCACATTCAGAGCAGGGAGCAGCCCAGGACGGCTGGGGCAGGGGAGCGGCCTCCACAGGCAGGAGGGGGCTTTCCTGCAAAGCCAGGCGGCTGTGGAGGGTGGGCCAGGGGCCCCGGCGGGTCCTGGGAAGGCAACCCTAGTGCGGATGTCAGGGAAGTGACCGCAAATGGAGCTATTCGGAAGGAAAACACGCACGATCCTACGAGACGTTCACGGGTCATTCATGAAAAAAACGTGAACTAAGCTCCGAAGGGCACACTGGACACAGGCAGCCAAGCGAGCCAGCTGTCTCCCCAGGCGGAGCCACGGCGGGCCGTGCCACGGAGTTCCCGGAAGACTCCTGGCCACACGCAGGAGCAGAGTGGGCCACATCCAGCCTCTGGAGCACCGGCGTCCCACCGCCCCAGGAGCCCGAGGAAGACCAGGGTGAGGGCGAGCCAGCACCCAGGCACAGCAGCAGCGGCCCAGCCAAGCCAAGGCCCCGCAGGGGACCAGCTGAGGACGGAGCTGAGTCCTCCAGCAGGGCCACACACCCTGCAGGGTGGCTCCAGACGATCAGAGCGGTCTCGCCCAAAGGCAGCTCAGGTGGTGGCTGTCCAAGCTGACCCCAGGGCCCAGAGGGCAGAGCCCTCCTTTCTCTTCTGCCTCTGGAGCAGGCACAGCTGTGCCTGCACACCAGACTCCCAACAATCAGACGGGCCAAGGCACCAACTGCACGATGCCCTGAGTGAGCAGCCCAGGACCCCACAAACTCTGACCCCTCCCGCTGAGCCAGGTGAACCCAGGATTCAAGGGAGACACACACACACAGCTGACCTCACTCTGTGAACTCCCTTGGGTGCCCCGTGCCGGGAAAATGAGATTTAATGCATTGTTTCATTTTGAACTAAGACCACGTGCTGATCCAGCAGGGCTGATAACTACACTGGAAAAAAAGCCCAAAGGCAGACTGAAGAGAAGACGGGCTCCATGGCATCTGGAAGATTCTAACAGGACCCTAGACACCAGGGTGCCATTACATGCCGAAGCCACCCAGCCTTGAAAAGCCTGTCAAAAGTAAGATCTCAGGAGTGTTCACAAATTCGTTAACACTTGTGTTTAGGATGTCCTGTGTGGTTTCCGTATCTAGTACTTCATCACAGTTCACAACTAAAATTCAACTTTCTTTTTTTTTTTTTTGCGGTACTGGGGATTTGAACCCAGGGCCTTGTGCTTGAGAGGCAAGCACTCAACCAACTGAGCTATATCCCCAGCCCTCAACGTCTTTCTTAACCAAAAAAATTAAAGTTAGTTTTCTGATACTGCTGTTAAAAGAAGTTTAAAATCCTGCTCTCACAATACTCTAAAGGAGAAAGATTTTGTAGTTTGGGAATGAAGGTGCTTTGCTAAAGCACTCGCTTGACGTGAGCTCAATGTGTGCCGGGCGTCCACCAGACAGTGTGACTCAGTTCTCCACAGAAGTCGCGCCAAGCACGTTGGGCATCCAACCAGGAGGTGTAGGGTGGCCTCTGGGATGGCCCTCTGTGCCAGCTGCACGTGTCCAGTGCTATTTTAGGTCATGCCTCCTATCACGTCAGAATGACAGAAGCAACTCAAAAACGTGCCCAGGACTCTTCTTTTCCAGGCATTTCTGCTGTTTGGAAAGCTCAGGAGCTTTGCAGTGTCCGCAGGACACCAGGGTCCTAGTACCTCCATTTCTGACCTCTTCACACAAAAGCAAGCTGCTCAACTCTCTAATCCATGTCGTGGTTAATCCTGCTTATTGCGCAGAGTTTCCAAGTACTATCTGCATAGTTTTTAAATTTAGTAAGGACATCTTGGCCTATTTCCAAGACTCGTCTCCCTGCTTTACAACCTCCCCCATTTGTCCATGCACTGGGGGCATGTGAAGCCCTGAACAGAGAGGGCAGAGAGCTGGGGGGCCTAACCCAGGGGACAGGGTCCGGTGGCTGCTCCCACATACCTAGGAGCTCAGGGGATCAGATGGTGCCTGGCCCCAGTGCCTAAGTCCAGTGGTTTCACAGCACTGGGCAATACAGGAAAGTGCTCAGTTCCCGGCCCTCTATGGAAGGCAGAAGCTCACGGAAGAATCCACACCTTGCTCAGGAAGACTTCTGAGCCCATGGCGGAAGACTCCCTTCACAGGACATCGGAAGCTTAGTTTTTAAAAGCAACTTGGTGAGTGTCAATAAACCTATTACCCCCAGACAGGGGACTCTGAACCTGTCCTTCCTAACCTGGAGAGAAGTTTCCTCGCCCCACCTGGAGGCTCTGGGCGGTCATGTGCTGCCATCTGCTCGGAAGTCAGCGTTCCCTTCCTGGATGCTAAAGGGACTGACAGTCACTGGGGACAAGACGCTGAGCCCCCAGAGCACCAGGCCATGTGTCTTATGAATTTGCATGTGTTTGCTCAAGTATTTCTTTTGAAAAGGGTGTTACAGTTATATCACTACAAATTAAGTTTTTAGGAAAACCATTTTTCTTCATGTAAAAGTTCTGTTGGATGATTTCTTTCCTTAAAATTAAAAAAAAAAAAAAAAAAAAACCTTAAAAACATTAAAGGTGCTGGTGAAAACCTCAGTGAAAAACAACCCCCAGAGGCTCACCACCCAACAACCTAATTGGTCCTTAGCAAATTCTAAATTGATGAGCTTTAAATACAATCACCATTAGGTGGGTTAATGACTATTTCTCGGGGACGCGTTCATGCCGATCAGCGTCTGACGGTCCACCCCCAGGAGCAGTGCATCGTAAGGACACACAGGCCTGCCCCTTCGCGATGGGATTAGCGCCCAGGGTGAGCACCTGCAAGGAGCAGGACTTCTGCTTCCCCAGAACACCCAGCCCTCGGATCTGGACTGTGCCGGGCTTTCTTCTCCTTCCTAACAGCCGTGACCCTGAGCATCCACAGCTCTCACCCTGCCCCCCCACTTCCTCACTTGGACCTGAGCACGTCTTTCAGGCTTCCTCGGCCTTTCTGTCTCTGTGTGAAGCATCTCACTAACTGGTGTCACTTCTGCACATCCCAAGTCGGTCCAAGGGGAGCAGGCCGCATGCTGAGAGAGTCACTCAGCACCCAGGGGACCACAGGAGCCAGCCACGCTTCCCCTCCTCGGCCCACTCCTCCTTCACACTGTGTACGAACAACACTCTGGTAATTAAATCCACGACCTTGAATCAGATGCCAGAGGCACCTCGCATGGCCCCTGTTTTCACAACCTTAAAATAAGTGACATTATGTCAGTGGCTCCTGACTCTTCACCCTCACGCTGCCCTGGGACTTCTCCCTGCCTGCCAGCACACTGAGCTGAAGGGTGGATATTCTGGGAGGAGGTGTGCTTCCAAACGCAACAGCCCACTCGCTGTACTAAAACTTATCTAAAACCAGCTGGAGAACAGGAGTTTTCCACTGTACTCCAAGCAAGGTCCAGGAAGGAAGGCTGGACCCCAGAACCGAACCAACGGACAAAAGGATTATGAGCTCTCAGCTTCACTGGCAAAAAAATCTAAGCTCTTCAAATGGCAGGTGTGAAACTGGTTTTAAAGAAAATAAAGGGTTCCTACCAAGCCCAGTCTTCTTCCTCAACTGTCCCCACTGTGGAAGGAAAGTAAGCAACTACCTCCAAGTGAAATGCAAATCAGGACCCTAACCTGACAGCTGCCCTCCAGCCTCAGCAGGGTCCAAGTCTCTAGGCAACTGTTATGCGCCCTCCCCAGGGGACAATTCCACTGGGAGCACAGAGCCTGGGAGGGGAGGACAACAGGGGGCTGACCCCAGCCATTCCTCCCCACAGTGACCCTGGGCAGCTCACTTGGCACTCTGAGCTGCAGGCCTTTATTCTTCCCAAATCGGATAGAGCTGATGCTGTTGTCATAAGGTTTCTGGAGCCTGTGGGAAGGTGCAGCAGAAAGATGTTTTAACACTGAAGTGAGAAAAAATACCTTTCGAATTTCACCCAATTCTTTTGCCCCATGCAGTTATCTTTCAATACCAATCAGACCAGTGGTTACATCTTCATGGCATTCAACTTCAATAGTAGTCTTTCAAAATCATTAACTGGCTGCGATATTTTGAGACTGTGAGCTACATTTATACTTTGGTGGCAAGAGAGGGCTTGATTTAAGTTCACAGGATGCAAAGAGAAGGACCATGTCACGTTCATGAACACTAATAATGTGTGTTAACGCTCTGCAAGCACATGGTCCTTTTTAACCTAAACACATAACTTTAAGGTAATAACTAAAATCATACGTGACAAACTATCATTATGCCTACTTTTATGCCTTGAAAAAACCCAAACTTGATACTACACCATAATAATTCACTCGAGTGCTTATAAGGATTCTGTATGAAGATTAAAGTAACAGCAGATCTACGATTATGCTTACAGTTCTCATGTAAGGTTTAACATGATCCAAAAGCAGATCATCAGTATCTGAGTTTCAATTACAAAGAAAAAATTCATGCTCCTCAGACCATAATTAGATGAGATCTTATGAAACTGCATGCGTGCACACACTCTCATGTACTGCCCCAAATATTTATTTCTGGAGAATACTGATACTATTTAAATATTAAAAAGCCCAGTATTTATATGGCACAATGCATGTGATCATTAATCTTTATGCTGTGGATCTGAGTATTCGATCAAATATCCTAAATTTTAGTATAGGCACAATAAGCAAGAGTATTTTTATAAATATTGCTTGTGTGAATAAACAGCATATACACATGGCCTAAGAAAACAGAAGAAAGCTTAAAGACACATTTACCCATTCATTTTGGACAAGTAAACATGATTTTATGCAAACTTAATATTTTTCTAGTCCAATAAAAAAGAAATCAGTGCTGCTAAATTGACTGTTTTATCACTTGCAAGCATGCAGCCTGTGAGTTTTAACCCAATTCTACTTCAGCATTATTTGCACCAAGGAAGCAAACTACATATTCCCCAACTCTCTTTATTCAAACTTTCTCCTATGCATATTATTTTAGCATGGGTATTTTTTAAAGAGTTTCACCTTTATGATTTAATATTAATTGCCTTCTATACCAAGAGGTCTCACATAGCTATATTCCCAAGTTTAGCCTTGCCTGCCAGGTTGGTATCTTGAAAGACACTGAATACTCAAAAGCAATCACAGCCCCCAGCATTTCCTCTGCCTGGAATGAGGCTTCACCAGTTCTCCCCAGAAAAAAAAAAAACAAAACAAAACACCATGGAGCCCTGCCAACAATTCATCTACTCTAACTGGTTCCAAGTAACCACAGCCTTGAAGATCACATTCAAACGAAATAAAATTAACAGAGTATCCTGCTCAGAATGTGCATAGCATTGTTTTCTCAAAACCCATGACCTGATGAACAACATAATGTTCTAACGGACAATTTCAGAGAGTCACAAAATTTTGTTTTGTCTACTCAAATGCCAACTTAGAATGTTCTGCCCAGCTTGTACAGAAACATACATCCTGTTCATGTCCACAGAGAGAATCCACAGCCACAGGTCCCGAAGGGAAGGAAGGCTCGGGCTGGGACGGGGCTCTGCTTCCCCAGCCTGTTCTCACCGCTTCACTAGGCAACGCAGATAAACAGGTACGATTACATTTTCCCTTCAGTTTCTAAGGTGAAATGGGAACACCTGATTCTGTGCTACCCCCTGAAACAAAACAAAACAGAAAACCTTTCCACTTGCCAAATCTGATACCAAAAGTTACCTAGCTCCTGGAACTGCACTTCTAAAGAAAGTGCATTAGTGGGAATCTTAATAGAAAACCCTTTATGCCCACGCTCTCACTAGGACTTCTGCAAGTTCTCTTCAGAAAAAGATCTTCATTTTAATACTGATCCTGCTAAAGAAAATCAGCAAGCACAACTCTCGTGGGGGGGGGACGCAAAAGATGCGAACATTTTCCTACTCTAACCCAACCAAACAGCTGTGAAGTACAGCTGCAGGAGGAGCTGCCCCAATTAAACTGACTGAGTGGGGCTGGGGTTGTGGCTCCATGGTAGGGTGCTTGCCTCGCATGTGTGAGGCACTGCGTTGGATTCTCAGCACCACATATAAATAAATAAAATAAAGGTCCATTAACATCTGAAAAATAAATAAATAAAATCAACTGACTGAACTCCAAGACCGAATAAGGAATTAAAAACCTGAAGTTTAGGGGTTCTTGTGTCCTCATGCTGCCTGTATTAAGACCTAATTTTTTAAAAATGTATATTCTATTATACATTCTCATTTTGTCAACATTTCTTAATACATGAACAAATCCCAAAAGGGAATTCAACGGTCCCTTTCACAGAGGCCAGGAATCAGATGCCATTTCCCTCCCCATTATTGTGCCCTGTCATTTCAAATGTTACTTTTTAACTTTGGACAGTTTTCTATAGGACAGACTTTCTGCCTGTGTGTTTGCTGCCGGGGATGGAGCCCCAGCCCCACACGCAAAGCACTGGCTATACTACTGAGCTCCACCCCAGTCCTTGAAAAATCTTAACTGAGGGCGAGCAGTGCGGAGCAGTCCTGCCTGCAGTGCGGGTCCCTGGGCGCGGGCTTTTCTTTTTTGAACTCAGGATGCCCATTTACCAAAGTCTTTCCACAGTTTCAAAGTAACAACTACCATCAGAATTTCTGGATTTATGACCACTTTCCTTCCAAGGAGCTGAAAACACACTTGCTGCTTCAGGTCTCCTTTCCCTCCCAGCAGCCCTGAGACACAGGATGACAATCACCCCATTTCACAGAAAGTGAGAAGCAGGGATCAGGTGGCTGCCCAGCGTCACACGGTGACTCACAAAGAGCAGCCACCAGGAACCTGGCTTCCTGATTCCACGCACTGTGCTTCCTTCTGTGAGGCACTATTTTTATAAAGGTTTCTCTTTCAATAAAGGAAATGGAGCGGGTCACGTGACTTTCATTCACGAAAGCCCGTGTGTTCGTTAGCACCTTACTCCCTGTTCCTGCACGTGCAGCCAACGGAGGCACCAGAACTTTCCCAGCCCTTGCCAGCTGGGACTCAGGCCTGGGCGGGCCAGGAGTCCCTCAGATTTCCAGAACAGGCTAATTTTAACATCAAGACTTTCAGACGTACATCGTGACTTTTCTGTTCCTCTGAAAACTTTTCTCACAATCTTTTTATTCTAAGACATGAATGGAGAGTCCTTTCATCAAACAATACAGATGCTTTCTGTGGTAACTCTTATCTGTTTTATACATCCACAGAAGCCAATTTTAGAATGAAATCCCACTAGGGAGGAAAACTAAAATAACTTATTTTAGAGAATATTAAAATAACAATGCAAAAATATAAAAAGTTAATTTTAAAAAGCAGTTCTAAAGAACAGTAAATTCTACGGTATGTTTCCAGTTCCAAACAACAAAACTCTTAACGTATTGGTTGGGTTTTTCTATACATACACACACAACACAGAAGCAACCTTCCCTGGCCCCCAAATAAGAAGCATAGCTTAGCCTTTGCTCTGAACTGTAAAGATATCGACACCTAAATGGTTTCTGAATCGGCTCTTGTGTTTAAAGCGCTCTGCCATATTTCCAGTCATGCTGTAAACAACTATCGAACGTTGCTGATGCCACGTAAGCAGACACTAAAGAGTACCCAGGGACCCCATAACCCTCCCCCAGTGACTCTGGAGGTCTCCACCGAGTGCTGGCCTTGTCAGCACGGCCGCTAAGAGCCAGGGCAGGGCGGCCAGCAGCCGGGAAGTGCCTGTCCTACGCCTCTTCAGAGAAGTGCTGGCCCTCTTCAAGGACACTGCCTTCTCTGAACTTCTAACCCAGGAGCACCACAGCCCCCCGCCAACCGCCCGCGTGTGAATGGCACAGAATGGATGTTCTTGCTGAGGTCCTGGAGGCGCCCTTCTGGCTCAGACCTCGGGAAGGAGCCATCTGACCAACATGGCTCGCGGCCCCTCCCGCTCTGCCGCGCTCCGCTGCTGCTGGTTTACTGGAAACCTGATTTGCCACACGAATCTGTTTTCAACATGTGGTTTTGGCGCAACGGACAAACTCCAGTTAGCTATTTTTCTTTAAAATAGGCCTTGTGCTTTGCAGAAGGTGGTCTGCCGGGCGCCACGGCGCCCACGGACCTCGGAAAAGCAGCCACCACACCGACCTCTTCTCTGCTCAGCGACCCAGGAGCACGCACTGCTGCTTGGCTTTCAGAGCGTGAATCCCAGCAGCCGAGAGGACTTTACACCGGGGGAAGCTCAAGACCAGCCACAGCAGGGCTCTAACTAAACTCACACCTCTGCGTGTGCAAGGGCCCTGTCTCCCAGGAAGCCGCGTCTACCAGAAAGGCCTGGAGTCCTACAGGCCTGCAGCCCGCCCGCAGCCCCGGCCTCGGCTGCCTGCCTGAGGACCTGTTCCGGGCCCCTCGGTCCCATCCTCCACCGAGAGCAGGAAGCCGCTCGTTCTCAGGCTGTTTGCTGATAGGCTAGACCTGGGCGAGGTAGCTCTTCCACGCTCACTCTGGCGCACACCCAAGTGGGCATACCAACTAAACGTGCGCGCACATCTCCCGCACTCAATTACACTCACGCGGCTGTGTTTACATGGTCCATGTCTTAGAAGGCAACTAAGCTTTCGACCCCCATCACACTGGCAATTTTGTAGTGTTTAACGTGACTCCAGCAAAGTGACCTTCAGTTGAGTCTCCATTTACGAGATGCATTCTGACAGCTTCCAAGTGATTTAATTAGATGCTGAAGCACCACACTCCTGACAATTCGCCATGACTTTTCATCTTCTATCATACAGTTTTAATAAAAAAGGAAATAGCCTTTCCTCTATTACAGGGTGTTCACCCTACAGCTATAATTTTAAATTGCTTGAACCAACAGTCCCAAGCATACTATAAAACATATACTGGCTTCAGACTGCATTAAACTGGTCTGTTTACTTAAGAACAAAAGGCATGTGGAATCCCAGGCCCCTCCGTCAAACCTTCGGAGCCCTTGCAGATTATGCACCTTCGGCCATCATCCACCAGCCTCCCAGTCACAGGAGAGACTACTGAGTATGTGCTGGGTGTTTCCTGGAGTCTATCCTGCAGCCATTCCACAAAGAAACAACGACAACATCTGAAACACGAATTGAACACCCAAGCCGCTCTGACTCCTCCTCACACACCATTCACAGTCTGGGACGGTCAGCTGCCACTCTGTGTTCAGCTGCCACTCTGTGTTCGATGGGACCAGGAGGAAGGGAAGGGGCACCCTCGCGTCCAATTGTTCTTGAAAAGACCTGCTCCTGTTGTCACTTGTTTTCTCCACAGCGTGAATCCTGGCTGCACGCTGGAGTCTCCAGGGAAACGCTGGTCCTGGACTCCACCCAGCCCTGCGTTCCCTTCCGGAGTGCCACCAATCTCCCCCGGGGAGCAGAGTGCAGCAACAGTGCAGCAGAGCTGGGCGGGCTGCAGGCAGCCGCATCAGGAACCCTGGCTTGTGCGGGGAGCTCTCCTGGCGACGCCAGGCCCGCTCAGGTGTAAGAACAGCGCTGCCATTTCAGCCCTGGGGAAACAGGCCTCTGAGGAGAAGCTCGGGAGTTCAGGCGCGACCATTCCCTCTGGCAGCCACCGCACCCAGTGCCCACTCTGTAAGGACACGGGGGCCTGGTTTTACAGCCCTGCGGCTCAGTGAGTCTCAGCTGGAGCCCAGCTACAGGCCACAAGGAGAAGACAGGTGTCCGCAGGCCCCGCCCAGCCCCACTGCACCTAGGCCAGTGCGCTGCCTGCCTGCAGTGGAGGACTTCCTGATGCCCAAGGCAGGGGAGGCCAGGGGGCACCGGAAATGGGCCGGGCCTGAGGCTGAAGTCTCCCTCCCATGGGAAGGCGGCACCCTCACCCCAGAGGTTGACAGAACTTGACAAGCTCTTTGGAGGAGGGCACCAGGCAGCCAAGAGCCAGGATCCGAGCCAGCAGCTGGCATTTAGATCAAGGGGCCCACAGGGAAGAGAGCAAAACCCAGAGACGCACCCGCTGCCCCGCCCTCCGCCCCCAGCTCAAGGTTAAAAGGCCTCACCTTTCACGATGGTGGCCTCTTTCAAGTGATGGGACAAGAAGTCAATGCTGGCGTAGGTGTTGGCCGAGGGCAGGGCACCAGGGCCCGGACCACCACACACCCCGCTGGTGCCGCTGCCCCCCACAGTGCTGAGGAGACCCCCAAGGCTACGGGTCCGGCCCCAGCTCTTGTCTCCTGGCTGCGGATGCTGCATCTGCACCTGGGGGGACAGCCCTGGCTCGTCCCTCACGTCGATGGCGATGTAGTTGAGGCCATTCTGGAAACCCGCAGAGGTCTCTCTTCGCATAGGCGAACCACTGCCCCCAGGACAGCCCACCAAGCCCCCAGGCTGGCCGGGGGCCCAAGGCCGCACCTGTGGCGGTGGAGGCACAGGAAGCGATGGCTGCAACTGACCCGGGGATGTGGGTGGCTCCTCGCTGGCTCCAAGACCCCCACCCAGGGTGCCCCCTCCACTACCCTCGCCGCTTTTCCTGAGAGAGACATTTTCTACAGAGGCCGAGCTGTGGCGCTTGGGGTTATGGGCGAAGGATGGGGACACCGGGGTGACTGTGGTGGTCGAGGAGAAGGTCTCCGAGCTGTGGCGGCGGCGGCCCCCCTGTGGGTCTGCACGGATGACCTTGGCCCCCCGATGGGGGTCTGGGGGCTGGCTGGCCTGCAGGAAGGCTTCGACCCCTGACACCTGATCCATGAGACTCAGCCTCTTCAAGCCCGATGTGGGGCTGGTCACTCGGGCACCTTCCGGTTTGGGGTGGGCCACAATGGGTTGAGGCGGGGTGGCAGCCACACCAAAGGCCATCTCGGTGTAGTCACCATTGTCCCCAGTCTCGGAGGATGTGGAAGAGGCAGCACTGGGGCCCTGGGTGGTGGCAGCGCCCGATGCTGGAGGCAGACGGTACGGTTCCCCTGGAGGAGGCTGTGAAGAGGGCTGTTGCTGCAGGGAGGTCGGAGAGGCAGGAGGACGCGGAGGCAGGGGTGGGTATGGAGAAGCAGCCTCGGGGGAGAGGAGGGCATCCAGGGAGCCCACAGGGTCCGCACTTCGGACGCCCGGCTTGGGGGACTTGGGAGAACTGAAGTCCAGGTTCATGTAATCGGACAGCGGGGAGCGCTGCCGGCTGTCACTGCTCGTGCCCGGGGTGCCCGAGCCCAGGGACGAAGCCGGGCTACTGGCGGACAGCAGCGAGGAGGATGAGGCGGCCGATGCCAGCAGTGGAGGCGCAGGTGGTGAGAGGCGGGCACCCGCTTCGCCAAAGTCAATGTTGATGTATTCTCCAGGGCTCTTGGGCTCTGGTGGCAGGGGGTACTCATGCATGCTGGGCAGGGTTTGCAGCCCCTCCAGGGACAGGCGTGTGGGCCGCACCGCCCGGCAGCGCTGGCTCAGGAAACCCTCTGGGCGGCCACCACTGCTGGGCCTCACAGGTGAAGGCACTGCTGGGTGATGAGGCTGGGTGTGGCCACCCCCGCCAGACCCAAAGGTGCTGGCCGAAGGGGAGGTCACTGGGGTGGCCTGGGGTTCCAGCCTCTCCTCTTCCAGGATCCGTCCCACGGGGGAGCTCATGAGCACGTACTGGTCACTGTCCCCACTGGAGGCATAAGGGGCCTTGTAGGAGCGGGGCAAGGAACTGTAGCAGTAGCCAGGGACGCCTTTGAGCACCTCCCCACTGCCGTGCAGGGCCGCTGAGAAGAAATCGGGCGGTGTGCCCGCGGTGCCTGCGTCGCTGGGGGACATGTTGAGGTAGTCCCCATTGGGAAGCAGCTTTGGGTCGGCAGACTCCACTGACAGCTTGGAGCCACACCACATGCGCATGTACCCCCTGTCCTCGGGCGAGCTTTCCGCGGGGGAGCTGGCCTTGTAGCTGCTCCCGCTCACTGGGAAGGTCCTGCTGGCCACAGAGGCGGGCTGTGGTGCTGCCGCTCCCGTGGGGGGCAGGTCTGCTGCAGGTGACACTCGTGGCTGCAGGATCTGCTTTGGGGCGGACACGCTGGTGGGGCTCATGGGCATGTAGTCCTCGCTCTTGCAGCTGCCGCTGCCACTGCCCATAAGGGCTGCACCAGGGGTCATGGGCATGTAGCCATCATCAGCCCCCAGATTGCTGCTGGAACTCCTGTGGGATCCAATCTCTATGTCCCCATAGTCCTCTGGATAGGGGTGGTAGGTCATTTTGGGAGAGGAAGTGGGGAAAGAAGGGCAGAGGCGGCCTGAGCTTCCAGAGAAGGTGGCCCGCATCAGAGTGTACTCATCCAGGGAGGCAGAGGAGGGCTGGGGCACTGGCCGCTGCCTAGCAGGCGTGGTCAAGGAGTAAGTCCTCTTTCTTAGTCCTCTGTCCAAGTCCTGGACCCCATCCCCTGAGACTCTGCGATAGGGGCGGCCACAGTGGCTCAGAGGCCTGTCCATGGTCATGTACCCATACAACTCACCCCCGCTGCCATCCCTGGCTGGGGGTGTCTCAGCGATGGACTCGGGTGTGTTGCTCCTGTGGCTGCAGAAGGCTCTCAGGTCACCAGGGCTAGAGCCGTATTCGTCCAGGGACATGAAGCCAGGGTCACTGGGGGAGCCTGAGGCGGAGGCGCTGCCGCTGGAGGGCCGCTGACCTGGAGGGTGATGCAAGGGGTGAGGCAGGTGGGGGTGCGGGCCCGGCGGCAGCGGGTAGGAGCCTGAGCCGTGCCCGCTGCTGGACGACAGGCTGCCGGGGCTGGTGGCAGCCGGGGGCGAGTGTGACACTGGCATGGACATGGAGCGGCTGTGTTGCAGGGCGCCCCCTGCCGGCGCCAGCGTCACTTTGCTTCCGCGGCCACCGCAGCCGCCACTCAGGGTGTGCGAGCGGCTCAGGGGCGCGCGCACCGGCCCAGGGCTCAGGGGGCTTCCAGCTACCGACACCGGCCTGCCGGCCGCCGCCACAGTCCCGGCCGCAACGCCCCCGTCGCCCTCACTGGCTGTGCGAACCCGGCACGAACTACACTTGGTGGCCGGGGGGGTGGCGGCCAGGCTATCTGTGCGCGAGCGGCGCACCAGGCCTGTCTGACTAGGGGGCAAGTTGACCAAGTGGTGGTGGCGGCGCGCACCAGGGACGCTGATGGGATGCGTGGCGGACGATCCCGACGACTGGCTTTTGCTGCGCGGCCGGAACTCGAAGAGCTCCTTGAGCGCCTTCATGGCCTCCAGAATGGTCTCGTGGATATTCTGCGCCACCACCGAGTCGTCGGCCTGCATCCACAGCTCTCCAGGGCCCGTGACGGCCGAACGGCCCACCTCGATGAAGAAGAAGCTGTCCGAATGGCCGCAGCGGCGAATGTTCATGAGCTGCAGCGTCACCGACGGCTGCTCGCAATTGAGCTTCACGAAGCCGATGGTGCGCGCCGACAGGCACAGGCGGTACACGCCCGTCAGGTTCTTGCTCTGGCCCAGGCCCTTGGGCTTCAGGTTCACCTGCCACACCTCGCGGTAGGCGGTCGAGGCGGGCGCCACGAGCCCGTAGCTGTCATCGGCCGCGGCGGCGCCGGCCGAGCCGCCCAGGGCGCCGGGGAGGGAGGCGCTGCAGGACGCGGCGGGGGCCGAGGCGGCGGGGGCCGGGTCGCCGGCGCTCGCGCGGCCCTCGCTGACCAGGTCCGTGAGCGCGCGGTACCAGCCTTCCTGCTCCTGCTCGTTCTCCGCCGCCACGGCGAAATACTCGTCCTTGGTGTAGAGGGCGATCAGGTACTTATGCTTGGCGTCCGCGCGCTTGTTGATGTTCAGGCAGCAGTCGAGCGCGATCACCCGCTTCGGGGCGCCCGCCTTGCTCCGCCACTTCTTCTCGCTCTCGTAGTACTCGAGCCGCGGCGGCTGCGGCGCCGACCCCCCGCCCGCAGTCGCTGTCGCCTCGTCGCCAGCCGCGCCAGGCCCGCGCAGCACGAAGAAACGCTTGTGGCCGTGCTTCTGCTTGCGCAGGTAGCCGCACTTGCGCACGCTGTGGTTGTTGTTGTTGTTGTTGTTGTTGAGGTTGGGGCCGTCGCCGCCCGCCTGCCCGGGGGATCCATGCAGCGGCGGGCTCGCCATCGCCGGCGCTTCAGGCCGCGCAGCCCAGCCCGGCGTGGAGGGTCTGGTTGAGGGCGGAGGGGCGCGGGCGGGGGCGGCTCCCTGCCACCCGTTCGCCCCGCCGCCCGCCGGAGCACGCGTCCCTCCGGCCCAGGAGAGGGAAAGGTCCGAGGAGGCCCGCACGTTCCGGTGGCGCAGCGCCTTCGGAGGCTCTGGAGGATGCCTGGCGCGGGCGGTGGCCGCCCCCCGGCCCGGCTGCCCGCGGCCGCTGCCTCCCGGGCTCTCGGGCGGCGCCTGGGGACTCGCTGGCTGGGCCGAGAGTCGGGGTCCCGGAGCCGCGCGGGGCCGAGCCTAAGGCGCGCGCGGCCGCACCTTTGCTGACGCCGCGCCGCGCTCCAGGAAGCCGGGGTGCACCCGGGCACTCGGGGTCCGCGCCTCTGCTGGGGCTGCTATTGCTGCTGCCAACGGCGACCCGAGCTCGTCGCGGTCCCCGCCGCACAGTGAGTAACACATCGCGCACCGAGTGACTGAACTAAGAAGAGCAAAACAACATGTGACTCGGCGTTACGCAGGCACACACGGCGCGCCCGCCCCGCCCCGCCGCCCGCATTGGTGCCGCGCCCCCAGACGGACGGCGCGCAGGACCAATGGGCGTGGGACCCGGGGGGGCGGGCCGAGCGCCCCCGCCCCGCCCCGCCCCCCTTTCTCCCGGGGCCGCGTTTCCCGCCGTCCCCTCCCCCTCCCGCGGAGGCCGGGGCCGGGCCGGGCCTCATTAATCAGAGGCTCGTTGTGGATGCAGCGGAGGAGATGCCACCCAGGGCGGGAAAAGGGGCGCGGAGGAGGGGCGGGGGCGGGCCGCGGCGGGGAGGGCCCTTCCCTCGCGCCTTTGACTCAATTAATTGGACTCCGAGCTTCCGCCGGGGAGGGGCGCGGGGAGGGGAATGGCAGAGGCGGGGGCCGCGGAGGTCGGGAGCTGAGACGGCCGGCAGGGGCGGGGCAGGGGCCGGGGCCGGCGGCAACACCCTTCTCCAGCCCCTCGTGGCCCCCGCTCGCTCCTCTCGCGGCCTTTCCGGGCAATAAGGGGCGATGAACTTGGCCGCCCTTCGTAGCCCTCTCCCCGATTTCGGTGAGCGATCCCGCGCCAAGCTCGGGGTACGCGCGAACCCGCCCGCGCCGCTCTGCGCTGGGCGGTGCCGGGTGCCCGGCCCGCGGGGGTGGCGGGCGCGCGGCCCGGCTTGTTTACGAGCATCACAGTCGTCTCTGGCGAGCTCCCGATCGATCGCGGCTCTGCGCCCTTCCCTGGGAGGAGGGGGACGCGGGCGTGGCGCCCCGGAACCCCGCCGCGCGCCGGGGGCGCCCTTCCCCCGCACCCCGCGGTCGTGGGCTCTTTCCGGGGCGTCATCAGCGCCATTCACTTGTCAGGTTCTCGGGAAGTGGAAGTCGACTGTTGGGGATGTAATAGGAGAAAGGAGGAGGACGTGCATGCGTAGGAAAATGCGGTTTCCATAGCGCTGGGAAGAGGGCGGGCCTCCGGGACAGCGCGGCGCTGGAGCGGGTCCCCGCGGCGGGCGCCCCCCTCGCGCACAGGCGTGGAGTGGGCGTCTCCGTACCTGCTAGCGTGGCGCAGGCGGCAGCTGCGCGCGGAAGATGCCCTTGAACTGCTTCGAATGTTTGTATCTACGTGGCTTTGGTGACTTTGAAAGTCGATGACAAAAAGCACCCAGACAATTGCATCTCTTAAGTGATAGTGAGGACCACTCTTGAGGGCGGGGATTCCTCTAGTTCACAGCAGAGCAGGTTCCAGAAAGACAGAAAATGTTGTCTTCATGAAATAATTTGTGACAATAGTTTATCTCCTAATCTTGTTTTTAAAATATTAACTCCCAGAATCATGTCTTTGAATGCCTCTACAATTTACAAAAGTCTTTGTTTTGAATTTAATGAGATTTTAAATCTGAGGAAAATGATTTAAGATTGTGATTTTTGAAAGGGTGAAATATCTGTTAACATTTGTATAAAAGGCGACATAAAGAGGAGTTAACTTTATGCGCTAAGAGATACTGAGAAAGATCATAACATATTTTTAACGTGCATATAGTTAGGACTATTAACTAGTAAGATACATTTGGGAAGAATAATCAGTATAGCGAATATCATAAAATTTGCCTCAGTTGCATGTAAAGTCAATCTTCTATTTTTTTAACCGCTTTAAACATGATATTTAAATGAATGACATTTTAAGTGTGTGCACCTCTGTACCTGTGTGTATATGAATGTGTGCATGCTGGGGCACAGCCCTTAGTCTTTATGGACTTTATACTTTGAATTTCTGTTTATAAATTTTGTCACTGTTTTTATGTTGACAAATACTGCCAAGCAGTTTGTCTACTCAGAGAAGAAACATGAAGAGATTCTTATCTTGGAGCTTGAAGAAAATGTGGCCCAATCTTATTGGCTTTGTGATGATTTACATCCCACTTTATGAGAGAAGTGAATAAGCCATGACTTCATATAGTGGGTGATGCTGATGGGCCTCCTGGCATCAACCTCGTGTGATAATTTCTTCTGAGAAAGTGTGTTATGCAGTTATTTTATTTTTGATTTTGACTCAATACAAGAGTAGACTTTCATCTACATGTGGAGCATCAACTTGCTGTTCCCATCAGATGTCAGCATGTGTCACCTGTGCTTTGTTTTCCTTAAGGCTGTGCTGGCATGAAGTTCCAGTATTTGGGTTAATGTGTCAGAAACTCTAAGTTGGTGGGTAACACTCCCCCCTGTGCTGCCTCTTGCCAAGCTGGGGCGAAAGAGGGAAGGGTGACTCTCATATCATGACTAGGACAAGTCTACAGCAGACGGCACACCATTTGTAATTCAGAAGTCCTAGAACCTCCAAGTTCAAGTGTAGGAAGTCTAATTTCAGTTCTCATTACCAGTCAGCCCTTGGAAGCATCAGTTTAAAAATGTCATTGGAAATACCCCATTCTTCTCCACCTAACAGCTCTTTTTCTTACCCCCTTTGTATTGCTAAATAAGCTGTTTACTTATTGGAACTTGTTTCTGCGCTTCATGATCTTCCAACCTTTCTCCCATACCCTTCAGCAGCAGTCAGCTAATAGCACCTGCCTCTGAGCTCTACACGCAGGACTGGGTGCTGCTTGCCTGGCCCAATGCCAGTGAAAAGCCCGGATGCAGGTTTTCTCATAGTTCAGGACCTTTTGCTGGAAGCTTGCTTTCCTTCCACAGCTAACAAAATGGCCACATCTTTTAGCCAATAGGTTTTTGTATTTTGTTTTTGAATAGGCATATGCAATAATGATACTTTTATTGCTAAAGGTAAAGGTCCTTCATGGAATAATTTGTCATAAAAACATCAATTTTTTAAAAATGTAAAATATGTTACAAATCCATAATACAAATATCAATACTGATAGTAATAGTGAGCCTTGTTAATTTTGTTTCATGTAAGAGAGGCATGTATAGAAGAAGAAAAGTAGATCATAATTCACTGCTTCCGAGGTTTTGTTTCTGTTTAATTCTTTATCCTGCCGATGTTTGAAACTATTGTGTGTCTAGGTGAACTCAATCTAAAATCTGACTAAGCAGATTGTTCAGTGGAATGCTCCATTGAGAATAGTTCTCATTAAAAATGTATCTTTGAAGGTACAGATTTTAATTTCTCAGGTTTATGTCAGAGGATATATTTAATCCTTAGAAAGAATGGCAACATTTTGTCCTCTTTTGATATACTAAATAATGTGGTTCAGGAACTCATTTAAAATTTTTCTGTTTCTCTGATGAATGAACTTTGCACAGACTTTTGCTCATCTGATTCATTATTGCACTTTCCCAGCTAGTTTTTCTGTGCAAACCTATTTGCTAATATGTTTCAACTGAAGTTGCACAAGAATTTTGTAACATGCTAACTCTGTGTGCAATAGAATGATTTACATGCAAGAATGTAACTGCTGTTTGGATCATTTAGTATCTATGAATGGTATTGCAAACATTTAAAGAATCAGGATTTGTCAATAGATTTTATCAGTTGGAAATTATAAAGACTTTCCACTATAGTATTTATTCTGCTCATTCAAAATATCAACTAAATGATTTCTTTCCTAAGTACTTATTTCTGGAGGGATTTTCTAAAATGCTTATTTAATGTTCATATATAATAGAGCAAAACACTATAACTTTTAAAACAATAATTGTTCTGTAAAGTGTATGAATTGAATTGATTCTATTTTGAAAAATATCTGTGCAGGCAATTCAATATTCATAGCATTTCATTTAAAATATAATTATGTCAAAGATAAGTGCTCAATTAAAGAGTGAATGCAGTTAGGAACTTAATATTCTTATTCACACCTCTAGATTTCATTATGTTTGAATTGGAGAATGTACTTCTATATTAAAAACAACAACAACTTTTTAAACAAGATTTGCTATGACTGAAATAAAACAGGACATATGGGGCTGGGGGCGTGGCTCAGCGGCAGAGTGCTTGCCTAGCACAAGGGAGACCTGGGTTTGAGCTCCAGAACCGCCAAAAAATTACATAATAATAGCTGTATAACATTACTAAGCGTAGGAAAAATGATGCAACCGCTCCTTCTTAGACCAGCACTTTTCCATGCGATGCTTGGCTCGTGTAATATACACTCAAATTTTGCATGACTATATGGATGCTCTGTGTATTATTGCTGTTCTAGCTGCCAGGTTAAAATGTTTTTGTTTTGGTTCGTCTTTCTTGCAGAGCAGAACAAAATTGTCTGCTTCTCAGTCTGCACATCATGAGCAGATGACATTAAAAATGTCTCTGAAATGACACAGCTATATTTTCTGGGAGAGGGCGGGGGGGATGCGCAGTGGAGATAGCTGGGAGTGACCTTGTGCAGAGTACAAATGTTGCAGGAGGGGACCGTCAGCCCGTGTGCATCCAGCCCACTGTTGATTCTGGGAGCCGGCTCTCACCCTGGTTTGAAACTGCTCAGGAGGTAACCGCAGGGCGGAGCCTCCTGCTGCCCACCAGGTGACCTCGTGTGTTCTTCCAACTATCTCCTCCTCAGAAATCTTGTGCTTTGCTGCACTTGTTTGCAGGCTGCTCCTAGGTTTGCTTCAGAGTCTGGATTCTAGAGTTGTTTTGAAATTCAACCTAAAGATAACAGGAAATGTGACCGCTCTTGTGCATGCTGCCACCCACTGGCAATGTCTCTTCCCAGGCAGATTCCAGGGAGTTGCCACAGCCCCCGCGGCGGTTACTCATGAAAGGTTGCTTACAGGCTAGTGTGAATTGAGGGAGGAAGTTGATACAAACAATGTGAGAAAAAACAAATATTGATAATGAATGACTAAGAGCATTTATCAGATGACAGGTGAGGAATGGGTACATTATGAATGTGGTACATTTTCAAATGAAGAAATAACTATCAAGCTATTTTATTTACATTTTCTAAAACATTTATATTCTAGTTTTCATATCCACTGATCAAGAATTGTTGAATGGAAAATGTATATAAATTTCAATTTATAGTTTTAGAAAACTAGTCAAACTAAAAAACAAGAATCTAAATGTAGGGTGTTGTTTTTTGCTTTTGTTTTGTTTTTGGTATTTTTACTAGATCAAACATGAATTACAGTCAAGATTTGCTTGTCTTGCAAGCTAAGTTGTTATTTTGTTTCCCCATACATTTACCTTTAAGTCTCAGATTCTTTTTAGAATAAGCCAAAGTCATCTTGAAAGATATTGAAAAACAAAATTTTAAAAAGTCTGGATGGGAAAGAAAATGTATATTAAAAATGATAAATAATAAAAGCATATTCTCAAAATTATAAATTACAAATGGCAATAAGTGTCGAATGTGACTGTCATTTTGAGTAAAATTATTTGGACTCAAATACTCATAACTAATTGTTAATTCCAAATGTACAAACTGCATTTCCTTCTTGAATTACTTTGGTCTCAGTTTGGGCAATGCAATTGATGGAGATATTCAAGGTGATGAATATGTTTAGCCAGAGCTCTTGTTCAGATAGTGAGGAGATCCAAAGACCTGATTAATTTGTTTTCAATTATGTGGTACCTTTGTCTATCAATGGAAAAAAAAAAAATGAACCCTGATATATAAAACATCAGTAATAGTAATAATTAGTGTGAGTAGTTTATCACTGTGTTCATGCTGTGACAGCTGATTCTTAGTAGTTTAGGATAAAAAAAATCATACTTCCATAATGCAGTTATTATGAAATATGATCATAACACACCTGGGAACTGAGCTGAAGTCTTGATTCTTGCATGGGTAGTGTTTACCAAGGTACCTGTGAGACCACGCATATATACAATGATAAAAAGGACAGTTAGTTGTTCATATACATGGTACAACTTTTTCCTTATTTGGAACATTTAAAACAAATGATATTAACTAAACTAAAGTAACTTAAGGGGCTACGCATTAGTGAGGTTCACAAGAAAGTAAATAAAACAACAACTTGTGAAATTCAGGCAGATGCTTCTTATTGCCATTTTCGCTGACTCGGCTGAATGCAGATTTCAGTTCAGATAAACACTTTCTAAGAATTATGACTTGAAGGTAAGCATCGGCCTGCATTCTGATGTTTGCTACTTCTTTATTAAATTTTCAGATGCCAACCAATTTTTTTTTTTTTAAGCATCCTGCTGAAAGGGGAAAAGAATCATATACTTCAAAAATCTTGAAGTTATGTCTCATACTGCAAGAACATATTTTTAGGTAGTAAAAGTAAGATGTAAAATTTCATATTATCCCCAGTTAGCAAAAACAAAACAAAACAAAACAAAACACAGAAGATGAGATACACTGGATACTTTTCTAATTTTATTTGGGTAAATTTGTACCTAATTTTAAAATCCTTTCACACAAAAATCTCCAAAACAATTTCCAATGGGTGCTCAAATCCCTCACGATGTGAATGTCAAAAGAAATTATATACAAGTAATCATCTATGTCTCCCACAATTTGAAATATAAAAATCAGCCAAGATTGAATTCCTAAACATGTGTTCTATATTTGTTAAGTTTCAGACTTTAGGAATTATCAAGAACATAGGTCTTTGCTCCTTTGGTTTTTATCTAAATAACATACTATTTTCCTTTCATGTTTGACAAATTTCTTTTTTACTTGTACCTTTTGTTACAATATTATCATCTAATTTGAAAACAAAAAGTGGTCATCTATGATCATAACCATTAGCTGGCACATTTCTTTACTGTCGAATGTTTATTTAACTTCCTAGTCTTGCCATGTTTGCCTCTTCTTGCTAATGGTAGATGGTAGGGAGAGTGATTTTCACCTTTGAGGCTGAACAGTTTCACAAAGTATCAAATACCACATCGGATTTTATATTTGCAAAAATTCCAGGAAAAGATGACGTAAAGATAAAGAAGAAAACATGAATTGAACTCCACCTTGGTTAAACAGATTTATCTTCTCATGAAAATTATGTTTGCACTAGGAGGAAAGACAAAGGATAAATAAGACCATAAATAAGACCAAGGAGAAGGTAAATGGAGGCAACTTTAAAGTGGATCTTTCTTTACACACCTTTTATTTTAACCTGCTGATTGAAGGTGAGCATCCTGGTTGATGGGAAAGTGGCCTTGAGTTGTTTCCAGTGCTTCAGCTTCAAAGGGGCCCCAGGTTTCCACCTGTGCGGAGATGCCTACCTGCGGCTTCCACAGAAGCTGCCCAGGGGCTGAGCTCTCGGTGTTGGCTTCACAGTGTGAGTGGTTTTCCACACCTGTGTCCTTCATTTCCACACGTTTCTCAGGTATGATTACACAGTGGCTCGCTGCTTGTCTGTTTCTTTTTTCTTTCTCCCATTGTTCTCTTAGGAGCGGAACACCCTTTTTTTGTGTGTCCAGATTTGTTTTGGGGATGGTGATCACAGTTTCCAACATAGTAGTGCACAAGGAACATGGTGTCCATTTCACAGATAAGGGATGTCCATTTAGAAGCAATTCGTGGTGCTTTAACCCTGTCCTCGCCTTCCAAGTTATCAGCCAAACATTTCAAGATAAGGAAGAGTAAATAGTCCATAAACGGCCTGCCATGGGAATGAGTTCAGCCTAGCATTGGTGATTCTATTTAGTTCATTTTAAGGTTGCATTTTCAAAAGTGATGCCTGGGTCCAGAGATCAGGAGGTGTCCGCCAGTGTACAGTGGTGCTGAAGACTGCTTCCTGGTTACGTTATCTGGTGATGTCATATCAACCCAATGGCTTATTGGATTCTGTCAAGTTCATCCATGTACCTCAAGCTTCTACTTTGTGCTAGACACTGTCTGGTCCTGAGGACAACAAAATGCAAACCTGTACCTGTGTCTGCAGGAGACATGGTCCTCCCTCTGGTCGCCACCACCTCTGTGGTTAAGTCCACCATGCATAATCCTAGTGTGCTCAGTAGAGCCAGTTCTAGGAGTTGTGCTTGCAGAAACCCACCTGAGGGTGTGTTCTCCCCACAGCAGAGCAACCTTGCTTATTTCCTGCTACAGAAGAGGTGGGCTCTCCAAGCCAGGGTGTCAACTGAGACACCTGCCCCTCCTGCCTGTGGGTGTGGCCTCTCCACATTGCTCCAGGTGCTTGGGGACAACAGGAATGAGGAAAGCCTTGCTGCTTGCTGTCCATGATTCTCTGACCCCAGTGCTGGGCATCCTGTGCTAGCATTTGATTATGGGTACCAGGCTCTTTCTCTTCTGAGGAAAATGGAATGAGATCCCTGACCCCAACAGTATCCCCAGGAAGCACTCGGACTAATGGGAGGTGGAGACCCTATTTGCAAATAGCCATACCAAGGTAGTGTGCTGTGAAGTTGACATTCAATGGCAGTGAGGGGCAAGACAGATGAGGTCGACATAACCAGAAAATACATCCACATAGAAGTTGGATCCCTGTCATCTTTTACTTACGTCCCAGGTGAATCAAAGAATTAAATATTAAAATACGAACCCCCAAAACTTAGGAAAAGAAGAGGAAAATTGTAAATTTGACTTTCTAGAATAGAATTAAATTCTGTAAGGAAAAAACAGTAAAAGGAAAGTTAAAACCTGGGAAAAGACATCGCTGCCAATATCATGGATGAAGTACTGATTGTTCATCTCATGTCTTAAGAGCTGTAAGATAACAAAGAGACCAGAAATGGGCAATCTGAACACAAAGTTCCTAGTCACCAAAGTATGTGTAGAAAGCTGCCTATGCTGTCGCGTAATGAGACAATGAAGGTTGCCACTACAGTGGGTCAGATAGTTCACCTAGCAGACTGGCACACACCAAGAAGTCGAACTCCACAGGGTGTTTGCAGACTGTTGGGAAGTGGGTTCCCACCCAAAACTGCAGGTGGTGTAGACAGAAGCCTCACCTGTGCAAGGTAATTGGATGGCACCATCAAAACGGCCAAAACCCAAGTGCCTGCATCCTTGTTTTAACTCCTAGCAATCACTCTGCGTTGTGACAGGATCTCTCTGCAAGGGTACCCATGGCATATTGCTGGGTCCAGACCTGTCCCTTGAGCTCTTGTCTGGAATGGCAAGTTTGTGATTCACTCTTCAAAGGACCTGCCACATAGCAGATGCTCTCTGTGACAGAATTGGTAGGCTTTTTTGGGATTGTATTTCTGTAGTATTTTCTTTCAAGTGTGGGGTTTTTTGTTTGTTTGTTTGTTTGTTTGTTTGTTTTGTAGGGGGTTGTGACAAGTGCACAGAAACGTGTGCGTCAAGGTCCTTGAGGTCTCCTGCCGCCGCGTCACACACAGCCAGAGAGTGTTTGCTGTTTCATTTTGTGTCCTGTCTCATCTTCTGGGAGCCGTACGTCGAGGACCTGGTGGAGCCTGTCCACTCGAGGGGTGAAGTGCTGCATCCCAGGATCCTGGGGGCTTGTCTCCTCATGGACACGTGGGAATTCCGGAGGGTGCCACGGAGTGGTCTGGAAAGAAGGGCATCTGGGAGCCCGACAGAGGAAAGAGTGACTGAGCCGCAGGCTGCAGGTGGAGCCTCCTGCTTCTGGGAGTCACTGCTGCTGTCTCCCGGGGACCCAGTGGTCCTTCGCCAGCCATTCTGTATAATCTGGAAAAATATCTGTGACTGTGGAGGACGGACGAGTGGGTATTTAATAAACATCTCTCTCCTTAGCTTCAGAAAAGCAGTGATTTTTAAAAAATCATTGCTGGTGAGGAAATAAGGAAAGTCAAAGATGGCTGAGGCTTTTTCAGAGAAACAAGTATGCCTTTGCAGGGAAGACGATTAAACTATAAAATCTTAAGTCTGTTTCTGACATGCTATTATAATAATCTAGAATTTATTTCTACCAGTTCCTAGTTTCACCTACTACAAGGATGAAGTGTGTAATCTTTGGAGCTAGAGAGTATCTGTGGGGTTATTTGGAGGAGGGGCCTGGGCCTGGGGTACCAGCTACCCTTGGTCACTTGAGTAAAGTGCAGCTATTCTCAGTGACCTTTTGTCTGTGGATTGAGAGCTTTTATTGCAATGGAAACAATCTTTTTCTTATTTTGAAGTCACTTTCCATATAGTAGAAATGAATTCTCTCCCCATACCGTCATACTTGCTTCCCAAACTCATGTTCGACTGGGAGGGATCCTCCATTTAGAAAATTTATATCCAAGCAGAGGTTTCCTCTGAACATATAAAACAATATCTGACCTGGCAAAGTGGAAAACATTTTCAATTGAAGAGCTTAATAAAGAGAACATCACCAGTATTTTAAGTCCTTTGGCCAGCTTTCTCACTGTCTTAAATTTTGTTTATTTTTCATCGGCTGCTTTGTGGTTTTACCAAATATGGATGCATTGTACTGTTATTTAAGCATAATAGAAACATCACCGTAAGTATTGTGTTCTTCTGCAACTTGCTTCTTTTGCTCAACATTCTTGGTATTTTTAATTGGGATATAACCCACACAACATAAAAATATGCAATTCAGTATTTTTTAGTGTATTCATGGCATTGTGAACTGTCTAAATCTGGAACTGTTTTCTTCTTTTTCCTTTTTATTGTACAGTTTAATGTGATATTTCCATATATGCATGCATCATGAATTGATCGTTTTTGTCACTCATCGTCACTCAAAAAACCCTCCCAAATCCTTGTGCCCAGGAGTCTCATCCTGATTTCCACCTCCAGCCCCTGCCAATCACTGTGTTCTGCCTCTAGTCCGCATTGGGCTTTTGAGCAGCATCTATATTAATGTATGTAGCTGAGTTCATTCAATTGTAATAAATACGTAACAGTTTTTCATATCTGCTAGTTGAAGTATAAATCATGCATGGTTGTTTATTTTTAAATTTTAATTCTAACAGTATTTTTAAGTATATTTAATAATAGCATTTTAAAGTATATTTAATAATTACATGCATTTTAACAGTAAAAGTTCCTCTTAGCAATTACTCCTCATGCACATGTATGTATTCTCATGCAGGCTGTTTTGGACAAAGGAGTAAAATTGCCACTATTCATCCCACCTTCAATTTTAATGCATAATTAAAAATTATTTTCTTAAGTAAGTGAACGAGTTGAAAATTCCACCAACAGCATTGACTCCTACATTTTTCCATTGATTTAGTGGCATAGTTTACAAACATCCCAAGTACTAATGCTTTAGTTTTTTTTGTTGTTGTTGTTTTTGTTTTTTTTCCTGATTTCTTGTCTCCCCATTCTCCTAATGCTGTAATGAGCAGCCATTCCGAATTTCACTCAAGTCAAATGTGTCAGCTTTCCTTTGGGATTTTATGTTTTGTTCATTTGGTTCAAGTTTTTTTCCTCCCCCCAAACTCTCAAGTGTTTAACCCTGTCTTTCCTTTATGGGTTTGGCTTTTATTCACCCGTCTCACGTGTTCGTGCGCAGCGTAACTGTGGCTGCAGCCACTTTCCCCTCATTTCTGAAGCACGTGCTGAGTCTGCGGCTCTCACTGGCCTGAGCTGCTGCCGGAGTCTCCTGGAATCCATCGGCAGTTGCTGGTCCTCTGTTCTTTTCCTCTTGTGCTTTGTTGCTTATTCCAAGAGCGACACGACCGTCTCAGCTGCTGCATTTCTAAAGCCGGTCTCCCTGGCTGCACACCCTGCCTTCACCTGCTCCTCTTGAGCATCTTGGATACTGGCCACCTTTTCCTTATTCATTTAGAGTCAGCTTGTTAGGGTTTAATGAACCACCTTGTTAGGATTTACATAAATTAAAAGACTGAACATCTTCAAGGTAACTGAGTTCTCCTACCCACACGCATGGCTCATCTCCCGATCTACATAGGGGACTTTACAGGTCTGTGTAGTTTCAAATTTTCCCCCATTGAGGTCTTAAACATATTTTCTTAGATTTATTTCTTGCACATTGCATATTTTGTTACTCTTAATAAATAGTACCTGCATAAAATTATATTTTCTTTGTTGCTTGGGTATGGAAATGAAATTGAGTTTTAAATTTATCTTATATTCCCCAAATTTGTTCAACAGTCTAATAATTTGAAAATGTAGGGAGGGGATTTCCTTGTAGAAAATAAACAAGTAATGTTGTTCTTGTACCTTCCTTACAAATTCTTGCCCCTTTGCCTTTCACACCTGAAGGCATGGCTGGAGCCACAGATTGGGGGTCCAATGGCACCGTGTCCGTGTCTTCAGGCCTGTTGAAAGCAAATGCTTTAAATCTGCCATTTGGTAGAATGTTTGCTCCTAGGATTTCACAGTTTCAAAAAAAATTATTATCATTATTATTTTTCAGTTTAAGACATTTTCCTCCAAGCTGAGTGTGGTGGTGTACACCTGTAGAAGCCAAGGCAAGAGGATCAAGAGTCCAAGGCCAGTCTGGGCAACAGACCACCCCAAACCCACTGAGAAAGGAAAGAAAGGATGAAAGCTCTCCTCCATCCCCTTCAGCTAATGGCTTTAACCTGAGTGGATATAAAAGATCTATCGAGCATCTTTCAGCACCTGCTGAGATAATCTTGGGCTTTTCTAGTTTAATTTAGAAGTGTGGTGAACTTTATTTATTGACTTTCAAATATTGGGTGAACTTTACACTTCTGGAACGAACCCGACCCAGCCGTTCTTTAACCAGGGTTCCTCTGTGCAGCCTGTGCTGAGGACTCTGCATCGGCAGTCCCAGCTTCTGCTTGGTGTCCTGTGCACCTGGGCTTCCCTGTTACCTGACTCTCGGTCCTTGCGCCTTGGTATTTAAGGACCTTCTCTCCCTCTAACCAACTGAGAAAGTCCAGTCAGACTCTACTTCCCAGAGCCCGTGGCAACTCTCTCTGCCTTTGTGGATGTCACCCCCAGTGAAAACCTGAGCTCCAGGTGCAAGGCTGTGCTCGGGTGCCCCCAGCGAGCCACCTCCACTGCACCCCTTGCCCGCAGCTGCCTCCCTGCCTTTGGTTTTGTCCCTATGGTTTTCCTTACTCTCTTCCATGCTCATTATGAGCTTAGAATTTTTATCTTAGACCTTATATGTATTTTATAGCAGATATTTCACAGAATATACAGCCTGTAAGCTTTCCAAGAAGGGAAAACCAGGGGCTCTCAAATAGGCAATTCAATCTGGAAAAGTTTTTAATGGCTTAGTTCCTTGTTTTTATACTTAGAAAGAAAATATGACTCTATGTATATGCATATATATATATATTCTTTAAATGGTATTTGATGGTAGTACTATGTCAGACCAATAGATAGCAATATTAAATAAAATATAGTTCCCAGTTACCTGATTTTTTACAAAAATATTAAACTGTCAAAGGATGACTTACTTCCTTAGTAAGTTTTATTTGAGAGGAATATTATTTGAAATATAAATTATATTTTACGAAATGGAAAGAGAAAACTCTGTCCTCACTCAGTTGCATATTTTAGTCACATGAGGCCCTGGAACCAGATGGCAGAGAACCACCTATTCTGGTTGGCCCGGACAGGTACAGGAAGCCATGCCCTGCACAGGAGCACCCCTGAGCGCCTCTGCCAGCTGTCTTCATGGTGAGGCAGATCATGTCCACCAACACTTGGTGACCCCCCCATGACATCAGTGTCATAATGAGGGTCCACCCTGTGAGTGACCAGGGTAATATGCATGGCATTGTTACACAGCTGGGGTCACTCTGAGCACATCTTTGAGAACCTGTGAAGTTGCCACAGATCCTGCTTGCTTTTTACCTTAAAACCTTCAGGTTACATAACAGAGTCAGGAAAACACCCTGGTCAAAGCCAAGGGCAGCAGCAAAGAAACTCACTTGTCCTAGTTTCCCACTATTCCCCTTTAATCTCACAGCGAGTTAGGTAACATTATTCTTACATTTTCTCTTTCTCTTCTGGGTACCTATAACATTTCCCTAGCTCAGCACAACAGGAAGTTAAAGATAGGATCACAGGCTACTCTTCATTTGGCTTCATATTCTCTTCTGTGCCACAGAATGTCCAGCCTCTTGCTGTGCTTGGTCCCGTGTGTGTGTGACATCTGCACATGCATGTGTTCGCCGTCCAGTCTCCAAGGGGCTTTCTTCTGTCGGCCAGCATCTGTCATGTCTCTCTCCCCTGCCTGTGTGCCCCTCGTCCCCTGCCTCCCTGACTCAACTCCATGAGCCCAATACACCTGTCCCTTCCTGGGACACGCTGCTGGTCCTTTTGGCCTTGCTGCACGTGTGGCGTCGCCCAGGAGCTGTGTCTTACTCCATCACACAGCCAGTGGTCATTGCCCATTTTCTTACTGTGAGGGCCTTTTTTCTCATTTTCCTGGCGGTGATAAAGCTGTTTTGATGAGTGTGTGAAACGTGCCTTTCCTTCACTTGCCTGTCCCTGGAGGGTAGGTTCTCGCATAGAGAAGTCCTGGCCCAAAGGAGGTGGCGTCTTTACATTTATGTGCATATCACCAAGTGACTTCCCAGAGATGCCATCCCTCAGCCTGTGAGGACACCTGTCTCTCCACCTTCTCCATCTCAGAATTAATATTGTTCAATATTTGTACTTCATGATATGGAAAAATGAGGCCCCAGTGTTCATCTCTGTTTTGATTACTAATAGGGATGAAGTGATTCCTTGACCAACCACGTGGATTTTTCTCTTTTATAAATCTGTTCCTACAGATTGCTGACTCTCTTCTTGGGTTGGTAGTGTTCTGCTCACAGACATATGTGAACTTTGGTTATTATAAGTGATGACCTTTTTTGTGACATATTTGTTATAAATATTTATAAATTATTAGGTGAACTATAATTTTGTTAATTATATCTCTTGGCCTGCAGAAACTTAAAATTGCTGCGCAGTAAAAACATCTTCATTTATTTAATACATTTTTATACTTATGAATTCCTGCTATGACTGGATAGAAGAATTGCTTGTTTTCTTTTACTTTATTATGGCTTTATTATTTATTTAATGATTTTTTATAGTAAAATGGCATGAGTGAAAATCAGAACTGCCTTTTCTCCATATATAAGTTTTAATTCTCAACACCATGCATTTAATGAACTCTTTTCCCTGTTGACCTGTGTCATTTCTCCTGCTTTCATTCGTAAACGATACTTTGATGAGCTTTGTACACATGAAATTGTCATCACATACAGTCTTCTGCAGGCATGTGCCAGTGACCAGCGCAGACGGGGACCGATTTTCACCCACTTATAAGACAGGCCCAGGAACGTCCCTGGCAGCCGTCTTTTCAGGAGCAGAGACTAGGAGCGAGCGAAACATTCGTCTGAGTAGAATGGGTAATAAGTTAGGAGAGGTGCAGAAAATGAACATGAGCAATGAAAAAGAAGAAATGGCTGCGCAGGCAGTGAGACTGCGTCAAGAGATGTGGAGGGCGGGAAGACACACCGCCATTCCACGTGCGTGCAGCTGCAGGCAGGGAAGACCTGTGCCGCGTGACAATGTCCTAACTGAGGAAGGCCGTCCAGGAACCTTCTGGGAGCCACGTGATTGGTCTCAGTGCGTAGATATAAAAGTATTCACGGTGTGCATAAAACTGTGGATTCTTCAAGCTACACACTTAAAAATGTTGTACTTCATCCTTCGGTTGACAAGTGAAAGCCTGCTGGTGTGGAATTAACGTCTAGAAGTGGTTTGCCAAGTGTCATGCGCCAAGGTAAAGCTCCGCCAGCCCTGTAGAAGTTTTGAGAAGTGCAAATTGATTGATTTGGGTGGAGCAGCCATTAAGAAGTTGCATGTGATTTTGGAAGAGACCTAGGATTGAAGAGACTCATCTCTGCTGCTACTTATTTGTCCTGGAGCTGTTAACCTGGGTTTTAGTCAGGTTTTGTTTTTTTAATTTTTTAATCTTTAATTTTTGTATTGCTGTGAACAAAAGACCTGACCAGAATAACGTAGAGCAGGAAAAGTCTATTTTGACTTACAATTTCAGAGGTCTCAGTCCCTAGAGGGTGGACTCCATTCCTCTGGATCTGAGATAAGTAGAATGTCATGGTGGAAGGGCGTGGAGGAGGGCTGCTCAGGATGTGGCAGCCAGGAATCAGAGAGCTCTCCTAACCCACGACAGAATATAAGCCCCAAAGGCACACCCCCAGGGACCCACTTCCTCCAGCCACACCCTAACTGCCTACAGTTTCCACCCAGGTAATCCATATCAGTGGATTAATCCACTGACTAAGTTATACCCCTGAATCTAGTCCTTTGCCCTTGGAGTGGTCCTGCATTGTCTCTCACGTGAGCTTGGGTAGGGACCCTTATATCTAAACCTCCACTATACCATTTCTGCATGGCAAAGGATGTTATCGACTGATTTCTGGGCTGGCACATGCTAGGCATTGTACTGGAATTCTGTGCACATTACCTCAATGTTCAGGCACTACAAATACATATGGCAGTGCCACATAGCAGAGTGGAGAGACTTTGAGAGCTCGTGACCAAGATCCCGGAGAAAAACATGGTGCGCTCAGCAGGAGCAAGTCTCCTGAAGCAGCTCTTTTCCTTATTGTGTGCTTTGGTATATTCTTTTCTTATCCATCTTATTTATTTAAAACAATACTTACTTTATTTCAACACATATTAATAGGCTGTCATCAATCTTGAAAGACACAGGGCTAGCATTCAAAGAAAGCAGTTTACTAACCAAAGATATGAAAATAACTGTTACATTTTCCTGCATCTGTCAAAGAACATTAAAAGCAACCTACTTGCTGACCTGCAGCAGCAGTGTTGAGTGGCCACCTTCTCCAAACCTCTCCTTCTCCACCCTGTAGCCTTTTCTGCTTCCCCCCAACTTCTCTTCCCATCCTGAACTCCCAGCTCTCTGACAGCCCCAGCCCCTTATCCACATGGACACACCCCTTTCCTTCTTTGCCTTCTTTCTTCCCTTCTGCCATTCCCTTTTACCTCTCAGGAATTTAGTCTGGACTTTTCCAATTTGGACCAGCTCTTTCTGCACTCCCTGGTCTTCTCTGGGTTTTGGAAGAAAAAGTGTCTGGTTGGATCAGTGCAAGGCACAATGGAGCTCCAAATCTGCTCTGGCTAGGTCAGGCCAAAGTGCTGTGCAGACAGCCACTTACCTCCTGTTCCTAGCGGCTAGCTTCCTGAGGCTGCAGCTGCCCAGGTGTGAATCTAGATCCCAGGCCTTCCTCGCTGCCCTTCAGCTCTCACGGTGTGGGGGTGCTGCTCTGCTTCTCCCACCCCAGGCTCTGTCCCGTTCCGGGAGGGGATGTGTATGCATTCCATCCTGCTTTGTGCCTTTCTAGGCATGCACACCCACCATGGCGCCACCCCTGAGCCCCTCCATGAGTAGGTATTGCTGTCTTTAGATACGTTCTGAAAGGACGAAGCACAGGGTCTCCTGGGAACATCACCTCCACCCCAGGGATTCCTACTCCCAAGGGAGGGGTCCCCCACAGTTCTGGAGGACTGGACTGGAGGAACGGGGTGGGGGCCATGGCAGGGACTGCCTACTGTTCAAGGTGAGAACAGAATGCCACCTCGCTTTTAGCGCTTGAACATGCAGCACGTCAATCTTCTGAGTTATTTGACATGCTTGTTTTAAATTGAAACAAACTGAGGGTAAGGTGCTGGCCCAGGACTACTGAAAAGAGTAGGTGAACTTTGTTTCCAGGACACCAGCACCCTTTCCCTTTTAGTGAGAGTGCCTGACTTCTGCCTCTAGGGAACGGCTCTGCAGCCACAATAAAACCGTATTGATCGTTCAAGGCTAAACTGGGCGACAGGATTCAAAATGGCCTGTTCGCACGCAGTCTGTGTTGTCCTGGAGAAGTTGACTCCATCCAAGCTCAGGGACCGTCTGTAACCTGGACCTGCCCGTCCGCTCCTGTGCCAGCTGGGATGGAGCAGTACTGCATGAGTTGGTTGGAGCGAGTGTGCCCTGGGCTGCGATGGAGGTGTGCCCTGTTCCCTGCTACTCTCTGTTCAGCCCCGTGCAGGTGCTGCAGGTGTACAGTACCAGGCCACTGTGGGGCTGGGAGGGTCACGGTGGAGCCAGGGACGCGGGTGAGACTTGGAGCCAGGTGGCCCAGCCTCTGGCTCTGCTGCAGCCGCTGGGCACATCAGCTCATGGCCACAGACTCCTTTTGTGGTTCAGGTCAGATCACACTGGGTTGTCAGACATCTGGGCAAGACAAAGTCTTGCTGGCCAGCCACCCAGCCAACAGAAGCATGGCATGCACAGCCATGTCGCAGAAGCCAGCCGGACACTGAGATGCCGCCTTCCTGAAGGGGAGCAGCTGGAGCCCTCCAGGTGTCTTAGGGCCCTGGTGTTCTCTCATGTTCTCTGATTATCTCTGTTGTAAAACGGATTGATTTGTCTTTTAGGGAAATGAAAGTGCTTAATGGAGTAAGGCACACTCTTAAGTGCTCCATAAATTTTGGTTGTAGGTGGGACAGACGTGTCTGGACACGAGTAGATGCGTCCTCCGCAGAGCTGTCCTCCCCTGCCCTCCCAACAGGAGTCAGCTCTAGCAACCGCTCGGCCCAGTCAGGGCCTGCTTTGATGGTTCTGAGCCGTGCGGCCTTTCCTACTCAGTCACTTGGGTCTGGGTCACCCAATTTAGCACTCGATTACATAAGAGCTTTCATCATGGTCTCTTCTGTGCTGTAGCTTAGCAGTCAAGAGCCCAGACTCCTGAGACCCTCTGCCTAGTTTCAAATCCCAGCCCCACCACCAGCAGGTGAGCCCTGTACCCTCAGGAAAGTTGCTTAAACTTCCTGTGCTTCCATTTCCTTATTCCCAAAAGGGAAATGAAAGCAACCCCTACCTGAAAGGCAGGATCACATCAGCAAAGTTCCTGGTCTGTGAGGATCCCATAAGCCGATTCTTTGAAGGATGCCCAAGACAGTGCCTGGCGTACGTAGACCCAGGAAGGTTCTGCAGTTGCTGTTTTATTGGGGTCCCTGGGAGAAAATCTGGCAGGATTTAGAGTCAGAAAAGCTTGAGCTCAACTCTTGGACCAACCCATCTATTCAGGGATTGACGAGAGCTGTCTGGTCCACAAGTGCCAAAGTCGTCACGGCCTGACCCTTTAGAGATGCAGATTGTAGGTCCCTGGGTGGACCCCTGGTGGTATGCCTGGAAGGGGCACAGGCCACGGAGGGCTGGGTCCCTTGATCCTGCAGGGCTCGGGAGGCTGCTGAAGGCAAGTGCCCACCTGCCTCAGGGCGACCTCGTGCTGCGAGTGCAGGACTGTGCTGTGGAACCAGGACGGGCTCCAGGGCTTTGTGCAGCCCACCAGAGCCCACGAGGGAGGGTAGCTGGCACTCCTGCCTCTGGAGGACATCAGCGTGGCCACCAGCACCTCCTTGACAGAGTTCAGGCCTCCCCAGGGGAGGACTCTGCTGCCCACAGCTCCCGAGCACCTGACATCCTCAGGCCAGGGAACCTCTGGTCCCTTCTGGGGCTGAGCTCCTCTTTGATCCCAAAGTGTTTCGTGGTCTGGAGAAGGTGAGGAGGGCCGGCTTCTGTTCTCTTGAGGGAAGTACTTAAATGTGCATTGGGACTGTGGTTGGGGCACCCTCCCTGTGGCTCAGAGAGATTCGTAGCCAGCGCTGGCCTGGCAGCACTTTCCCGCACTGGAGACAGGATGCAAGTAGGCAGCGCCCCACTTAGAGGCTCTTGGAGGACACATGCCGTGTGGACCGGAAGAGCGCATGCAGCGGGTTAAGGCAGAGTCTGATCAGTTGCAACATCACGAGCTGCAGAAACGAGCCACGACTGTCGCGAGGAGGGAGAAGCAGCATGCTCGGAGTGACTGGCCGGACCTGCCTGAAGCTCACGTAGGCAGGTTTGGGTACCTCAGCCCTGGAAGCAGGCTGCGGAGCCCTACTCCCACAAGGCAGTGCGGCCATCTGCCCTAATGCCCTGGGCATCGCGGGCGGAGCAGCCAGGGGTGATGAGAACACAGCGTTCAGAGACCGAGGTCCAGGTCCCGTCTGCACTTTCCCTGGCTCCGTCACTCAGGGTGAGGCTGTGACTCTGGCCTGGCGCTCCTCATCTTCATCAGGGCACCGCAACATCCTCTCATGGGAGCGCTCTGTGCAGGGCGGTGCCGACCTGGACCCAGAGCAGCGGCCGTATTCCCGCGTTCATCCGCGGGCCTCCGAGGAGCAAGGCTGGCGCGCCCTGACCTCACCGCTTCCATCTGTGGGGACGCAGAGGAGGGGACGGTGGTCACGTATCTGCTTCAGGAGGGGCATCAGATAGCGGTGGGAGCTCAGAGCCCTGCGCCAGGGCTTCATGGATTAGAACACAGTCCCAGGGACGCTCCGAGGACGCCCACGTGAGGACCTGGGGCCCACGTGGGACAGGGAAGGAGGAGTCCATCGTGGTAGAAGGAACAGCAGCACGAGGCTGGATACTGGGGAGGAGACGCACGTGGGTGGAGGACACTGCTCCACACTGGGCCTGGATTCTTGCCGCTGGACCAGGCGCTCACCCTGAGCAAGTCAGAAAGCAGGGTGTTCTGTTTCCTCGCCTGCTTATCGTGGGTCCTGTGTACTTGACTGGGCGCACATGCGTGTTCTCTTGGAGGTATGTTAGAATGGGCTCTGTCCTGCCCTGGTGACTGATGGTTACCAGGTCGTAAGGGCTGCTCACAGATGTATGCCAGTCCATGCTCTGGTGGGACTGGGGTTTGTCCCCCTGAGCTCGTCCAGGAGAAATCCCTGAAGTCTTATGTTAAAGGTATTATGAGGGTGGAAACGTTGTTCCACTATGGGGTTTAGATGTGGCACCTTTAGGAAGTGATTACATTAGACAAGGCCTTTGGGGTGGATCCCCCTGGTTGAATCCTGGTGGCTTGGTAGGGAGAGGGAGAAAGACCACCCAGAGAGATGCACAGGTGCTCCTGCCAAGGTGTGATGCAGCCAAGGGGGCCCGGCAGAGTCTGGAACATGCTGTTTAGTTCCAGCCTCCAAAGCGGTGAGCTAAATAGACCTCTTTGTTAGTAAGTTAGCTTGCCTTGGGTGTTTTGTCATGGTAATGAAAAGTTGGCTAATATGATGAACCTGCCTTCAGGTTGGTGGGGGCAGAGCTCCACATAATCACTCCCAGAGCAGATCCAGGGGCCTCTGGGTGCTCCTCCCTCCACCAGCAGAGCAGAGGGCAGTGAGGATGGTGTAGCACTCAGAGCTTCGACCAGGGCTGTGTGCATCAGGACCACTCACGGTCTGTTGGCCTGACACAGGACCCATCATGCTCCGCGTGTGGGCAGGGCAGCCTCCCGTGTGACTGGAAGACCACCCCAGTGAGTCGTGCATCAGTGTCCCAGCCCTCAGGCCGCCACACCCACAGCACACCCAGCACGTGCGGACTTCCCAGGTCGGGTGTACAGCTCTGTCGGTCCAACACACTTGTGCTGAGCCCATACTGTGTGTAGGAAGCCTGGCTCTTGAGGACCAACAGAGAGGAGACATGTCCTCTTCCCTCCTGGACATAAAATTGAGTAAAGAAAATGGAAAGTATGTGAGGAACCGGTCTCAATATGTCTGCATTGCTGCCTTCTAGATCATGAGGTAGACACAGAGAAGCATTCAGCTAAAGGCTAAAAACTCATAGCAAATGGATAGCAGAGCGAGGGTTTGGGGCCAGGGAGCTGGACTTTGCAGGCCGCCTTCTGGACATCCTCCTGAAGCCACATGGTGTGGGCAGCAGCCGGATGGGCTCAGAACCCACACAGTCAGCTAGTTAGGAAATACTGCCAATGGCTTGTTTTTTTCTAAAACATCTATAATTTGCTAAGCAAAGAGTGTGAGGTTGGGCTTCTGTGTGTGATGCACCATGCCCTGGGGTTGGGTGGCAGTGAAGCATGCCCATGGTTCCTGCCCTCGGGAATCACACAATAAAATGGATGGGAGAAGACACCATTGTGTTGGCTGCGTGTATCATGATTTCACTGTGTCCCAAGACCTCAGGCTGGTCCAGCTCAGCCTCCAGGGCCTATTCAGACTCTGTGTGAGGTCACCACAAGGGAAGACTGGAAGGAGCAGTTGCTGGCCAGGCTAGGGGTGCCCTGAATGTCTGAGAATGACCAGTGCTCTAGCCCCTACAGAGCAAGAACCAGAATCCACAGGGGGTCCCCAGAAAGCAGCTGCCCCAGGCCCTGCAGATGGTTGGAGCTTGTGTGGATCCTTCCTGTCACCCCGTGAAACACCCTCTGGGTGGAAATCATGTCCAGTATCTTCTGTCTGACCACAAATGGCCATGGAAGGACCCCCACTGTGTCCCTGCTGCCAACCTCTGGCACCGGGTGAGGCTTTCCAGTGCAGTTGGGCTAAGAAGCTTCCTGGAAGTGCCAGCTTCGGATTTCCCTGAAAAATTGGCCCAGGTGTAAGTGTCCTTAGGCTCATGCTCTTTGTGGATCCTCAGGGTGGCTGCTGCGTATCCTGCCCCAAGCAATTTGGCAGAGCAATTTCTTCCTGCAGCCCAGAGGGAGCTGTGGCTTGAGAGGAGCAGCAGTGTGGACCAAGGAGTGGCTGAGACAAGAATCAGAAAGAAGGAACCCCGTCCCTTTACACTGGAATCGCATTGCTAACTGTGACAAGATTCCTGAGGGAGGACAAAAATGACAGAGGAGGAAAGGTTTACTTTGGCTCACAGTTTCCAAGGTTGCAGTCCATGGTTGGCTGACTCCACTGCTATGGACCTGAGGTGACGCAGAGCATTCATGGTGGCAAGGACATGGTGGGGCAGAGATGCTCAGCTCGTGGTAGGTGGGACGCATACAGAGAGCCAGAGACAGAGAGAGACAGAGCCAGGGAAGGACTAGACATACCCTTCCAGTGCACGACCCCAGGGACATACTTTCTCCAACTAGAACCACCTCCCAATAATGTCATCAAGTTAGTATCAATTAATGAATTAATCAGATGAGATCAGAGCTCTCACCATCTGTCACTTCCTGAAGCCCTTACCTCTGAAGGCTGCTGCATCAGGAATGAGCTCACCACGTGGGCCTCCGGGGACACTCCAGATCCAGCCATAACAGCACATACGCCAAGGAAGGGACTCTAGCAGCATCAGAATCTTGGCCCAGAGTAAAAGTTTTGAACGCTCTTCCCTCCTCCCTGACTGAGCCCAACTGTTGTTGCTAACGTTCCCACAACTCAGAGGCCTCTGACCCATCCCTAAGTGTGCTGTCCTCTCGTCTGCTGTAGGGATCACGGTCCTGGACCCCGGGGCCCACCGTCAGGGTGTGAAGGCTCCTCATGGTGTCCTGCCAGTCATTACTTCCCATGCGTGGATGAAGGCTCTCACGGAAGACGTTCCTTTCAGTAGGCGTGGGAATAGCCAAGACTGCTGCACATCACGTGGGCTTAGGTACTGGGGTTCATAATGATGATTTTAAACAACAATCAGTTTCTAAGGATGGCGAGTAAATAGGGGAAAGAACCAAGCACTGCTTATCCTCCATCAACTGCACCGTGGAATTTCAAAACATTTGATGAGAGGTCTCCTTGCAAGTTTATCCCAACTAATAAATGCAAACAAAATGACTGTGTTAGTTAGTTTTCCATTGCTGTAACCAAAATACCTTATAAGAACAACATGGAAGAGGATTATGGCTCATGGTTTCAGAGGTTCAGTCTGGCTGCCTGGTTCCAAGGTAGACGTACTGTGGCAGAGGCGAGCAGGAGGAAAGCTGTCAGCTCATAGCAGCTGGGAAGCAGAGAGTAAGTGAGCACAGGGGCCAAGGGTAGGTTCAGCCCCCAAGAGCATGCCCCCAGTGACTTCCCTCCTCCACCTGTGACCCAACCGCTATAGTTACCCCTCAGCAGTTCGCTCAAATTATTAGTCTATCAAATGGATCGATCCACTGATGGGGTCAGAGCCTTTGTGAGCCAATCATTTTACCTCTGAACATGGCTGCAGTGTTGGGGAAATTCCAGATCTGAACCATGATGATGGTAGAATTAGAATGGAAATATTTTCTAAGGATGGGGATGTAGCCTAGTGGTACAGCACTTCTCTAGTATGCACAAGGCTCTGGGGTCCATCCCCAGCACCACTGGAAGCAAAAGAAAACAAAACAGAAGAATAAGTGCTTTCTAGTCCCAGATGACCTGATGGATCTAGGCTTTGAGCACCAATGAATGTTTCTGTCAAAATGGAGCAAAACCCAGACACTGTGTGCCTCCTGATGATAGAGCATGGTGCCACCTGTCATCTTGCCATCGGAATTAGATCCAGATCTGATCAAACCTCTGCATCCTGCTGCACAGGGAAGACACAGGAGAAGCGCCATGTGCAGTGGGACTCAGCACGTTCTCACTTGGGAAAACTAACAGGACAGATTCTGTGTTCCTTGAGGATGGACTGCAAGAAAATGAAGGCCACTGGGTGACATGGAGACATAAAACACATCAAGTTTAACTGCCAGCATTTTTTAAAACACAGGAAGCAAGTAATACAAGAGTAGTGGTTTCTCTGGGGAGAGAGGGGACTACGGCTGAGACAAGGGTGCACGGGTCTCCTGGGGAGCCTAATTCAGTTCACCTTACTGGTCTGGTCGCCCTTACAAATGTGTGAGCTCTGTGTCTGTTCACTGCACGTTGCATCTTCTTCCTGTAGTGTCTGTTCTGTTGATTTGTCCCTGAGAAGGCTCCTATTTTCCTCTCGCTGTGCCCAAGCTGGCAGAAGCTCATTCCCCTTTCCTTGAGGGCTGTCATTGTCTTCTGGTCATTTGGTGGAGCTCACCGCTCATGTTACATCTCTGTGGAGACAGATGCGCACTTTTCTGTGTGGGGAGGAAAGTGGTCTGTTTACTGCTCAAGGTGAGAATTGGACATGAACTTTCACGTGGAAGATCACTGGCCTGAGCACATTAGGAGGAGGGGGCATGTTGACACCTTCGTGGATGAATTTACGCATGCGCTCACAGCCATTTGTTGCCGGGAGCAGGTGAAGAAAATATAGGACCTCTGTGTAAGCAGAGGGAAATTCCTAGGAGATTCCGAATGGATGGCACCCTGTCCAAAATAAAAAATAAAAAGGGCGGGGGATGTGGCTCAGTGCCTAAGTGCCCCAGGGCTCAATCAGCAGCTATGGAATTAAAACACCATAGTAATAACCCTAGCGTTTACAGGGGAGAAGCAAGCTTCTACAAGAAACAGACCCGAAGGCCTTAGGGCTGCACGAGCAACGGGGGTGTGTGTCGGGACCCCCTACTGCAGCCCACACAGCCTGAGCTGAAACCAGTGGAAGTCCATCGTGCCTTGGAGACTCCGTTGAAGCTTCAAACCTGAGGATAGTGGGGCAGGAATCTCCTCCTCACTAGCGGAAGACCCACAGGACTCGCCAAGAGTGGCCAAGACCACCTCTGGGACCTTTGGCCCATTGCCCACCAGTGGGTAACTTAAGAGGAGCAATGGAGGAGCTGGATCACTGAGGTGGCTTCCCTGGAAGGGAGCGGCAGGCTTCTTTGGAGTATGCGAAATTTGTTCTCCCAGATCGGTGGGTGCCTGTGAGAAGCACAGAGCAGCATAGGCTAAGAATCCATGGGACCTGAGTCCCAGGATCCCCTCCCCAGTCCTGCAGATACCAAACTCCAGGGATGCTTGAGTTCCCTGGTGAACTGCCTGGTGTTTGCCAGGAGCCTAACCACCCCTGCATCCTTTAAATCATCTCCAGGTTACTTACAATACCTAGTACAAGGTAAGGGGTGAGTAAAGTTGTCTACTGTTTAGGGAATGATGAAAAAGACCTGTTTATATTCTGTATAGTTGTAAACTTTTCTGATGTCTTTTTATTCTGAGTTGGGTTCCACATCTGTAGAACCAACATGGAGAACCAACTGTACCTACAAGACAGAGACTTCAGCTGGGCTCCATGGTGCATGCCTGTAATCCCAGCAGCTCAGGAGGCAGAGGCAGGAGGGTCGCAAGTTCAAGGTTAGCCTCAGCAACTTAGCAAGGCTCTGAGCAACTTAGCAAGACCCTTTCTCAAAATAAAAAATGAAAAAGACTGGGGATGTGGCTCAGTAGTTCAGTGCCCTTGGGTTCAATCATGCAGCTAAGTTCCTGGGGGGAGGTCTTGGTGTCCACTTTTGAACAAAGGAATGTCCATCAACTGACTAACTAGGAGACACAGGAGAGCAGAAAGCCTGGAGCAAGCACAGGCCCAGTGCAAGAAAGGGCAGCAGTGGGAGAAACCAATTGTCCTAGCCTGGGCAGAGGATGAGGAAAGACATCAAGCTTTCCCACTGACCGGATGGTCATTGTGGCAGGGCCCGGAGCCTGTGCAAGGTCTTCTTCCAAGAGGGCTGTGGGAAAAGTGAGGCATAGATGAAGTGTAGTCCCAGCTGGCTTCAGGACCCTGAGGATCTCCCCCCAGGGACACCGAGAGTGCCCAGACATTTGCTTAACAGAAGGAATAAACAGCTGAGCTACTAAAGTGTGTTCGAAGGAACTTCTCTCCTCCTCTGGAGAGCCAGGTGCAGTGGGACCCGCTGGCACAGCAAGAGAGGAGGGACAGGCCCCAGGCCCCCTGCCTCACTGCTGGCACCAGGAGCTGCAGGGGGTCCTGACCTGGGAAGAAGACAGATCTTCAACAGGGGGAGAGACTGGGCTTTGTTTCAGGTGGCGCAGGACTTCTAGTGTGGGGTGCAGGTGCTGAGGCAGGAGGACTTCCCACCCGAGGGCCCCGAGCTCAACCCTGGAGTGGACCCAGTGTGACTTCCTGCCTGAGGGCCCCAAGCTCAGCCCTGGAGTGGACCCAGTGTGCGCCTAGATCTGGGGCCTAAGTGCCAATGTCGCCTGCTCCGCCCCTCCTTGCCGCCTCTGCCTTCCTCCTCATTTCTCGCCGTTTCTAGTCCGTTCTTCTGTGGGCTTCATGGTCTCCGGTTGCAGACCACACCACATGAGGGGAAGTGGCTGTTGGCAAGCACCCGACATCTTTGCAGCCGGCAAGCCAAAGCTACCAGCCCCCTCTTTCTGTCCGTAGCTGCTGGTCAGTTTTGATGGGACGACTCCCATCGTTCCGCTTGGGACTTGTCTCTACCTTTGAGCACCTGACCCTGGAGAGGGCAGGTGGGACATCAGGGTGACAGACGCGTGTTCCTTCTGTGGCTAGGTCAGGTGGGTCCCAGAGGTGTCAGCTAGCAGTCACATGGGATGAAAGGGGAATGCTCTCAGTGGAAAGAGGAGGGTCAGAGCCATGCTGTCCGTCCACAGTTGGGGGGCGGTGAGTGGACGGGCTCGGTAGGAGCAGCCGGGGCAGGAGTGGCAGGAGTAGAGGAGGTCAAGGCAGAAGTAGTCCCAGGTTTCGCAGGAGTCCTGCTGTCCCCAGTGGGGCAGGTATGCGGCCCCACCTTTTCCTTGATCTTTGCTTCATAGTGCCCGTTGCTCTGAGTACCTGAGCAGAAGGAAATGGAAGTATTAAGGTTCTACTAATCTTATAAAGTTGATAAATTGCACGAAGGATTAGTGTATTGAAGGCCAATAACAAGCCCAGCCATGCTGCAAATGCCTAATCCCTCCAAAATAGCTTACTGAAACATAAAATGGTACATTGGATAGGTCCAGTAGTGCAGATTTTCCCTTTTATGACCAATATTTTCCTTTAAGCCCCAGTGAAATGTGTTGTCCGTAATGATCACCAAGCATCTGGCATGCCACCTTCATGCCAATCACCACACTCGCCTTGCCGGACACCTCTGCCTTGGCCTTATCCTTCAAAGACATAAGAAAAGTGTAACAGTTTGTTTCGTACCTTAGTGTGAAAGGAGAATAGGTTTAAACTGAACATGGATATAATGGCATGGTTACTTTTATTCTAATATCACTTGATTTCTGAAATGAGCTGTATAAGCAAACTGTCCTAAATAATCTTTAAAAGAAACACGGACACCTTAACAGAACTGCATTTCAGAGTTGCTTCTATCAGGTTTGTGCTGATGGCTGTTTAAGCCACCTAAGTTACAGGTGACCCCGGACAGCTTCCGGTTGGAAGGACCTGTGTTTACTCCTGAACTGTGAACCAATGAGTCCACACCTGGCCTGCTTCCCTACAAGCTCCGGGGTAGCAGTGGTGGTGTGCCCGGGGCCTGTGCAGGGCCGGATCTCTCCCTGGATTCCCAGGTGTTCACTGCTGAGAGTCAGACAGTCACAGTCACACTTGTGAGTACACAGGAACAGAAGGGTAAAGAAGAGGGAAGAGAAGAGACAGACCAGGGTGCGTGCGCACGCTGAAATTGTCCCATCGGTTCCCCGTGCTACGATTAAATGCACAATTTGACATAAGCATCAACGCCTAGCCCAAGGCATGTGTCTTCCCCTCCGCTCCCTCTCCCTCTCGTCCCTCCCTGTTGTTGGCCCCACATTCATAGAATGTGTCGCTATTGAGACCCAAGGCCATGACCGATCTCCATTCAAACGAAGAGGGGATGAGGGGGCAACACCAGACAGCCACTGGCTGCCCAAGTTTCGTTTCTGCACCGTGACATGCTGTGTGATATGCACAGTGACTCACCCAACGTATTTCCTCATCAAAAAGAGGTGGGTTCTGGCTGGAGGCTTGCTAAGGCTCCTTCCTGCTCTAAAAATGTACGTTCTTCCACAGCATTAAGCCCAGAGCAACAGAGCCTGGGCGCTGCATGAAACCAGAGAGTGATCCCCTGGACAGAAGTCGCCCGTGAGCGACTGCTGGGCACTGGCCGGGAACCTGCCTTTGCTGGACACACAGCAGTGCTTCTCCCGTTCTTGGTGGTTTCTCGTTCCTCCCCAGCCCTGGCTTCCCTCCCTTCCCAGCTTGAACTCTGCAGCCAACTAGCTGCGAGCACTGTGCGTGCGCCCAGCCCTGCCCCACCTGCAGACCCCCACTGGAGTATGGCTGAGGCCGTGTGCTGAGACCACAGGGTCTGTTCCGGACGTCCGTGGACTCTGCAGCACCTTGCAGAACTTCCGTGATCCTGCCCTCCCTCTCCTTGTCCCCGTCACTCATCCCTGCTCCTCACTCTGTGCCTTGATGGCCCTTCTCACAATCCTGAGGTAGCCTGCCACAAACTGGGCAGGTTAAAATTAAGGAGGAGTATTCTCGTGCCCTCTGACCTCGACAGTTGCAGGGAGCCGGGGCCGCTTCTGGCTTCCGCGGTGGCTCCGGTCCTCGCCTCATGGGTGCAGCCCTCCAGTGTCCAGCTCTGTTTTCTCTGGGCACCCCCCGTGCGTCTTTGCCTCTTCCTACAGGGACACCAGTCAGAAGGATAAGGCCCACCTAATGAGCTCATCCTAACCCGACAACTTCTGCCAAGGTCCCGTTTCCAAGTAAGTCACACTGCGAGTCCCGGGGATCGGGGTCAAGTGTTGTTTTGGGGGAACATATTCAACCTCCCACAGGTGGGTTGTGCTTTCTGTTCCTTCTGCATAGAGTAATTTCTAGACAACACGTGGCTCCCCATCTCTTCAGGGGAAGTCCAGGGCTTTCCAGCGCCTTCAAGGACCAACAGCACATGTCCACCCTCACTCCTGGTTCTCTGCCCCTCGTGGCTGCTGTGCGTCCCACACGTGCCCGGGGACTTTCCCACGGCACCCTCCCCTACAGGCTCCTCCAGGCGTGGGTCACGTGTCCTCGGTCCCTTAGTTTACCCCTCCTTCTTCATTTCTGATAACATCAGTCACTTTCAACTTGCCATCGGATCTGCTCTTCACAGTACGTGCCCCACATTAGAACACACACCCGTGTCTTCCGTGTCCCCTGACACACTGATTACCTGTAGCGTGGTTGCCCTTCAGTACTGTTGATTGACTAATAGCTGTAACAACTCCTTCCAAACTTGTTCTCAGAATCCAAGGTCTCAGAAAACATGCTCCCTTAAAGAAATTACTCATCTTTATTTGTGTTCAAAATGATGTCACGAGCCATAAATTAGATGTAGCAACTAAACATGTCTGTGACAAAAATAATACAAAACAAATGTTGAGCCATCAACTTGGAATATTTTATTTTGGTCAAAAGTAAAACATTTGGTTGAATTTATTAATAAAAATGATAGGAAAAACGTGGAGCTATTGAAAAGTTTTCAAAAGTATGTAGCCCTCGTGTTCGTGATGAGATGCAGAGGGCTGCTTCTGGGCTTTTATGTTATTGTTTGCTTCTGCAATTGTAATACTTGAAATTGGGGTAGCACGCATTCTCTGGGTCCTTACTAAGGCTACATCAAATCGTCATGCCTCCCAAGACGCTTTCTTGAAGCATTTATTTACTTTTCAAGTTCAGCATCATTGAGCTGTTATTTCTGTCATTAAAAACATTGCTAAGAAAATCCCTGTAGCTCCTTACACAGGGTATCAGTAAATAATCTGGTCAAATTTCAAATAGGAAATAAAACTTGGAAAAAGAAGAACATTTTAGTATCTGCAAAATCGTATCACATTAAAGTATTGCCAGAGTAAAGTGGGTTCCTGTAGGGATCTTGTCTCTTGTGGACTATTTGAAATAAATGTATTCGAGTGAATAAAGAAAGAATGTGGTTAACACATAATTAGGAATAATCACTTCTTTTAAACATTTTATGTGCACGTACTTTAATAACAGAATTTACATAAATGTATTGAAACACAGCAACTTCAAATGACTTAACATCAGTCATAGTGATCATGTGGGCAGGAGTGGACTTTATATTCTAGAAAATCATTGTAATGCAGAAGGCACAGATTATAGAGTGGAATGGGAAAGACATCGCTCTCTTCTGCAAAATGTGACCCCAAATAAGAGTGGGATCCAATACATGTATTTGCTCACTTAAGTCTGTAGTTGCTGGGTCCCCACTCCAGCACCAAGTCGGGGCAGACCAGGCTTCCCAGGCGCGGGCGGGACCCGCGTGGCCCAGCCTGGGGAGGTGGACTCGAATGGAAGGGTGGGGGTGTATGTACAACACAGACACTATCAGAACCCAGCTGGCACCTGTCTGGTTCAAGTTTAAGGAGTGGCATCCTGTGTCTGTCCAGCGTTCACCATGGAAGCTGCGGCTCTCTCAGCAGGGATGTTAAACACCCTATGGGTGATAAATCGCATGACGGGATCTCCCCAGAAATGCTGGTGGGCAATATGGCCATGCCTAAACATTCAAGCAGGAAGACAAGGAGAGCCCGTGAAAGACCTGCAGCTAGTTATCTTGGAGGCTCTTAGGCTCAGGCTCAGAATACCGTTTGATAAATAATAGAGTGGTGGCCAGAGAAAAAGTTTAAAGCCGTTATTTTGTTGTACTTCTGCAAGGCAAACTTCTCCCAAAATATACACCTCCCGTGGCTAATGCGGAGCAGTCGGCAATCAACAAATCAACGCAGAGCCACGCTGAAAAGCAGCAGTGGGTTCACCCCCTGCACCCCATGGATGTCTTGTGCCCACACCCAGAATCCATCTCTGTACAGGACCCAGTAGGTAAAAGTCTGTGGAATAAATAAAACTGGGCGTGGGCTGGGCGTGGGGTTTTCATCTGACATTGCAGTGATTGGAGGGGAAGAATTTGACCAGAAGGTGCGTTTGAGGCTTGAAAACCACAATCCTTCGTGACATTTTAGACCGGCGAGGCTGAAACCCAAGTTCAGAGGGTGGAGTGATGAGGCCAGCAAGTTCACTGGGGGAGAGCTCAGTTTATTGTGGGTCCTCCTGCGGAGAGCCACTGGCCTCTGATGCAGGAAGGAAGGTGGACCTGCTCCACTCAGTGTCCTCTGTGCAAAACCCTCGGGGGACAGGGCCTGGGCCATTCTCAAATCAAATCATGAAAAAACAGGGGCTACATTTCTTTGTCACAAGCATATTGAAGGGTTAACCTGACAGAGGTGCTTTTTCAAGTCTGAAAATTAATTGTTAAATTGGTATTTAAATAATTAAGTCCATATGGATCAGTTGAGATTTCTCAGAATAGTTGTATGATTTTACAAATGGATGCAGTTTGGCAGTTAGGCAGTATGGTTTAAACTGGTTTAAACACTTGAAGATATTTCTGTTTATCAGAATCACCAAATTGTTTTTGAAATTTTGCCCCAGTGATTTCATTAATGGCAGTCTAAATTTTTGTAGTAAGAGACGAGGTATAATCATGGCTCAAGTCAAAAAAATTAAGCATTCTTGTCAACAAACATTTTCATTATTGCCAGAACTCAATAGCTGGAACACTACTAAAAACTCATAAATTACTTAAAACTGTGTGTTCTGCACTTTCCCTAAGAAATCTCCATGGAAAGCAGTGTAAGTGGTGTGTAGTTTTTGATGAATTACGCTGCTCCTATTCTTAATGTAATGTTGAGTTTCTCATTATTAATGGTCATGTGCCAAGATGGTCAGTGGCCTAACAGTCAATTAAATTTCAAATGACTTCAAAGACCAGGAGTAGCTATTTCCTCTTGCTTTCAATTCGTTAATAACAAGTTTCTGAAATTCCTGGAAAAAATTTGAACACAATTTATAATCAGTGTTGGGTGATTATAAAATATTGTTTTGCAATTTTTTAAACAACTGGAACTTTTAAAGAACAGACCTGACAATCATTAGAAGGTGGACACAGTCAGAGGCCACAGGGCTTTGCTAACAGGTCAAAAATGCAGCATCTTCAGTGGGGCGGGATTGAAGAAGCTTCAATTCAGCTTTGCCATTTCCAATGTATGATTTGCATATCCCAAGGAAAAAGCTGCATCCATACATTTTGTGCCACAAGCATAAACCTTAGAATAAATGTGGTCACTGTAAACAGTGATTTTTAAGGGAGTAATATTTGGGAAAATACTTGAGGAATTCTCGTTGGGTCTTTCTGTTGTCCTGTGATGTTATTCCCTTTGCACAGACCTTTCCTGCTGAGGGGAAAGTACCTAGATTTCCCACACCTCCAAACAAACTGGGGGAGGAAGATTCCCAGATGGGGATCTGTTGCCCGTCATGCCAAAGGGCAGCCACAGAGGAGCAGCTGTTTACCTCTGGTGGTGGCCACAGAGACCTACCTGGGATGCATGCACTCCAAAACTTGAAATCTCTGTGTACTTCTCCTCCAAGATAATCTGTGTTTAAAAGAATCTGTCGTGAGAGGTCTGGCTGACATGTGGAGACTGAATGCAAAACCCCAGAAGCAGCAGAGCAAATCAGGAGCACCCCGTCCACGTGCTCGATGTGCATGGGCAGAGGAGACAGGGTGGGGAGGCAGGAGTCCTGCAGCTCCTTGGGCTCCAGTGTCCCTTCCAGGTTGAGGTCTCCTGCCACCTGTCAGCCCCCAGGCTGCAGAGATGAGGCAGGTCAGGAGGAAGGCAGAGAGAAAAACCAAATCCCAATGAAAACATGATTTAATTTGACATAATTAGAGATTGACAAAAAGTTGCAAAAAAAATACCAAGAGGTTTCCGATCCAGCCCACTACCCAGCTGCCCTCAGTGGTTACATGCTGCGAAACGACATTACAGCATCAAACCAGGACAGTCACACCACTGCAGCGCATGTGCGGATCCGCACCTCTCCACTTCAGCGTAGATTGAGCCCAGCCTATGTCGTCTAAAAAATGGCCCCTCGAGTGCCCCCTGCACAGTCACTGGTGTCCGAGGGAAGCAGCAGAGTGGGTGGGAGGAGGAAGGTCACTCTGCCAGCTTCCTCTGCTCCAGAGGCCCTGACACGGTCCTGCCGACCTCGAGAGGGGGAGGCTTTGCTTAGATTCCCACAGGCAGTGTTGCCCTGAGAGACGCTCCGGGAACCATGTTGGCACCGAGCTGGTCTCTTGACCCTGAGAAATTCCCAGGTACCCCCGGAAAGAGGCGGGAAGGAGGCAAGTGCAGGAGGGATTTGTTGGGGTTCCCAGGCTTCAAAAGAGGTGCACAGCGTAAAACCAAGAATGGGTTTGTATTGTTATCTACAAATGTACCCAACTGCCTGTTTCCCGGTGCTCTCGGATGAAGTGTCCCTTCACCAGAGCAACTCGTCTGGAAGGACAGAGGCGAATCCCTGGACACCAGGTGTTTCAACGTGACCATTTAGTGGGAAGTTTTCAGAATCAAACCGCAGCTCCCTCTGCATCTTCACCATCCCCCCGAACTTGACGGGATGCTTCCTGTTGCCACAATGCCACATCACACCAGAAGCACAGTGCCCTGTGTCTCAGAGGGACTGGGCTCTAATGGCACTTGTGCTTAATGAGCTGGATCCCTGCACAGCACCTTGGCAATCCCAGTACTGTTTCGGGTTGCTACCTGGCTCTGAAATCTCTTAGAATCGTCTAGAATGATCCGCCTGGGCCCCAGCCCACGCCTGCTCTAATCAGGGCAGTTCTCCCTGCGTCCAACTACCTGTTTTCTAATGCCAGGGACCCGCCTAAGATTTGTTGGAGGACAGGATCAGCTGATGAAAAATAATTTGAAAACTAAACTACCAGGCGAGCACCAGGGTTGTGATGCCTTGAGGTGGCCAAAGGTCAGGGCCCTGACGGACTGCTGTGATCCTCTAGGTTAAAGATGCTCCAGTGGACACCCCAGCTTCTCCTCGTTCTCCATCTCCCCATGCATCTCCTTGATGTCTTCAGCTGGGGATGGTGGTGGCGGGTCCAGCCCTGTACCCTGACCATGGACCTCACTATGACAACACCCTGGGGTGGGAAGGACAGCTCTCTCTCATGGGTGGGGAGACCGATTGATAACATGTGGCCATGGCTTCATCAGTTGAGACAAAAAATGAAGAGCTTGAGTGGAACAGGCAGAAAATGTCAGAGATCAGGTTTTCTGAAACCACCTTCTCAACCCACAGTGGGTGAGGACATGCTGTTGTTTGGTCAGGATAAGGAAACATGCATGTCTTTCTGCAAAATGTGAACAGACCAGGGTCGGCATCCCGCTCTTTCAAATGGTCCTCTCATCTCCAGGACAGAGTGGGACTCGGTTCCAGACACTTCATCATCTGTGTCTTGCTTTGCCTGTTCAAGTCTCAGGAGCGGCAATCCAGGACTCCTCTCTCAGCGTGGTCTTGTTTGTGGATGTGATGGAAACAAACACCATGCCCACCATTTAGAGAGTAGTTCTAACCAGGTTCTCTGGGTGATTTAGTCCAAACCCCCCACTTCCCCCACCATCATCCAACATGCATCCCACTCCTGAGGACAAAGAAGTTAACTACAGTGTATTCTAGATTATTCCAGAGGTTGTGTTTCTAGCCAAATCCTGGGCATATGCAATATTAAAAATTATATCTCTGATGTGATAATGAGATTAAAAACCTGGCACAGAGCCTGGATAATAGAGCATATGATTGCATTTCTTATGAAAATTCTTCTGTAATATTTCAGACTCTGAGCCCTCACCCTGGACTAAATCGATGGGGAAATACTAACCACAGGAATCAATAAAGGACCCCACTCTCCTGGGGGAGAGTTCTGATAGGGCAGCTTTACTTTTACTGTCTAAGCCTTTGGTTCTGATGAGATAAGTCACTGAAAGTAAAAGTTAGGGTGACCAGTCGGAAAAACTAATTGTCCATCTGTGCTTTCCCTGGCCCTTGGTGAACCACATGTGAAGAGTTACATCTTTGCATGCTCCAAATGATTAGCTTTTCCAACTCTCTAGATTTTCATTTTGTGGCTGATTAATCAACCTCTGTAAGAATTTCACAAATTATTTACTTTCATTAGCATTGTGAGACTTCTTTTACCAAAATTCTTTCCATCCACGTTCCAAGTCAGCGACAGAGCTGTTCTATGGACGATGGGTCTCCACTCTGATCTAGCTTGAGGCCCATGAAACGTTAAAAAATCGTATCGATCCTTTCCTCCCCAGACTGTAGAGAATGGTTTTGACATCATCTTCAGTCCTTCTCTAGTCCTGTTGCTCAACAATTCTCAGCAGTCAGCTCACATCATTCTTATGCCTCTAGGAACACAGAGTCACACAAACTTAGGGACTGAACTTTCTATTTACACCATAGAATTAAAAAATGTGAAATTCTGACACTCCAGTGTATCCTCTTTCCAGTCATTAATGGCGGCTATAAATTGAAGAACTTTGGTACAAAGATATGAGTGACTGGCACGACTGGCTCCCCTGGCTGGTTGTCCTGTTGGCCTGCTCGGTCTGTGGCCCTCTCATAGACTCATCCCCTTCCTACACAGGGAGAGCGCTCGGCATCCCGGGCCTGTGCACACTTTAGTGTGGAAGTGAAGGAGGAAGGGATTCGCGTGCCACGTTGTAGTCTTGTTTCCAAGGCTTTGAGGAACCGAGGATTCCAGGGAGATGAGCAGCTAATCTGCACTTCTGCCAGCAGGAAGGGGGACAGGTGCAGCCATGCAGAGGTCAACGCGCGATCCAGTGAGGACGGAGCCCCCTTCCCAGGCCTTGGGCCACACTCCGTTCCTCCAACATTCTGGTGCTGTTTGGGGACGGGGGCTGCGGCCACTGGAGACAGTTCCAGTTAAGTTCTCTCATAATCTTCCATCCCCTGAATGTGTGACCTCTCTTTGTTTTGCTCACAGGACTGTGTGAAGTTAGCGGCAGAAAGAATGCCGCATTTCACCTGAGGTCGGATGAAGCTGACACCCGAGGAGAAAGAGCGTCTTGAGACCCACTGAGCTCCTGGCCTGGTGGCGCAGGCAGAGGCGAAGCTCAGGAGCACCTGCTTGGTACGAGGCCACGTGCCATGGCCTGGGCATGGGTGCCATGTGGTAAGGGCGCAGGTGCGTGTGGCAGCCCTGGCTCTCTGGCTCGGCCTCAGTTTCCCTGACGGTCTGGTGAAGACGCCATCCGTCTATCTCACAGGCTCTACAGAGCAGGTACTTGGGAGCCTCTTTGCTCCTTTTTAAGTGTGTGCAGTGCTGGTGGGTTTCACAGAGAGTCCAGCTTCAGTCCTGGGTCAGCGCCCATTACCTGGGAGAGAACGGGGCCCCCACCTGAGGAGGCAGCTCTGTGCCCTGTGTGAGCAAGGCGTCTGCCACGGCGTCCTTGAGGGGTCTCGGCTCACCTGGGTGCGAGTGGCCCAGGGAAGCACGGATTGCTCGCCTACCTCCAGGAACCCCGCTCTCCCTGATCAGGGCTCGTCATGTTCCATTGCTGCTGGCACCTGTCTGTCCCTGTCCTCAGGATTCCCAAGCCACATGTCCTGTGGCTTAGCTGTCCCTGTCCTTCACAGCCACAGTGGCGGAGCTTTCTGAGACCCTGAAGAGGAACAGGAATATTCTGGCTTCTGTGCACCAAGACCTCTGTCTCTCCCGATAGTGGAGGACAAGGAGAAAACTGCGGGTGAGGCTCTACCAGATGTCCCAGACTTTTTAAAGTGGATTTCCCCACTTATTACAAAGAAATCTCTGTTCACCCAGGAAAACTCCCTAACCAGAGAAACAGAAAAGAGAATTGAGGTCATTCGTAGGCCTGCCACGCAGAGCTAACCACCGTCCTGCGTTTTTCACGTTGGGATCTTAATGTAAAGAGATTCTGGCACTGTGCTGACTACTGGCTTCGTGTGGTCAGCTTTTTCTCCTGCCATTAGGGTTCTGGGACGACTTTCCTTGGTGGCATAACACATCCATTTTTGTCGGGTCATCTGTGACTAACCAACAGAACTGAACAAACATTTTATTGAAATTATGAGAGACCACAAAAAAGTCAGCGCTCTCCTTGGATTAGCTCCGGAGTGAATAAATCAACCTGCGCTCCCACCCTTGGTGGCAGACGAGGGATTGAGAGGCACAGCAGGCAAACGCCCCGCGGCTAGGTGCAAGCAGCGCACGCTCCACAGCTTGGGCGCAGGCCTGGCTCATCCGCAAGTTAATCTTGAAAAGCCAGCTCCTTCTTAGGGTTAAGAGAACCCATATCAATAGCACAAAGCACAGGAAGCACTTTTTAAAATATAATTATGGAGGGAAAGAGGTACTTAAGAGAAAACAGGAAGCGTGTTTGGGGAAGATTAGCCCAACAGTGGGAAAGCAAAGCCACCATCCTACGTGGGACCCATTTCCCGGGGGAGGCTGCAGTGCCCGCGTCCTGCTGAGTGCCCACGCGGCTGCTCACCTCCAGAGCCTCCTCAGAGAATGTGTACCGAGCACCCAGGAAGCAGAAGGCAGCGGGCCCTGCCCCAGGGGAGCTGAAGACGCCCTCAAGGGCTTCATAGCAGAGGGGCCGGCAGGTGGCACACGATCGCAGCACGGGGCACCGTGGGCCTTTCTGTGTGTGGTTTTGGGGTGCAGCGTGCTCTCGGGGTGGACCTTGTCATAGAGGTACCATCTGACACCACAGCAGAGCAAGCGGAAGAATACGTTCTGGGAAGTGGACCTGAGCCAGCACCAAGTGACAGCACGTGTGCCCTCGCCCTCCTCAGAGGACGAAGAGACGGAGGGCAGGTCCCCACCCGGGAGCGCCATGCCACATTCCCCAGGCTTAGCTGTCCCCGCCGGCTCTCTTCTCCAGTGTCAGGTCTGCACTTGGGAAGGACTCACAGAGCCGGGGAGACAGGAGTCAGCTGGCTGCTCTCATGGCCACTGGCAGATGTGCTCTGCTCTAGAACGTTCTCTCTGGTGTGCAGCCCCCTTGGAACAGTGGCCTGTCACCTCAGCTCACCCCTCCTCATTCCAAGGCGAGTTCTCGCTTACTTTGGGTGCTGCCCCTGTTGCTCTGGACCCCTGACGGCTGCAACTGGAGAAATGCCCCGGCCGGAGCCTCTGCCACCGAGGGTCTGGGGAGAGGCCCAGCAGCCCAGCGGACACCACCCAGCACCTTTCTCCTACACAGCAGGGCCCTTTACGAAGGTCACTAGCAACAAAACACTGTCCACGCTGCGAGGCGCTCCAGCCCGAGCATCACCATAGCAATACCATGACTGGCACACGGGCACCCACGCCCGCCTCACAGCTACAAAACCGATGGAAACGTGGAGCCCTGATTGCCCTATTCTGCTTCCGTTTTGCCTAGAGACGGTTTCAGTGGCCTCCGCAGTCACCCCGACAGGAAGCAGTCACCCCGTCTCCATCAGCAGAGCTGGCAGCCGCCCCACCCAGAGGCATGGGAAGAGCGTCTGTCTACTAGGTGCCCGGGACACGCTGCAACCACCTAGCATGAACTGGACACTCGTAAGACACTCAGAAAGCCCCAACAGCGCCCTGCTCGCCAGGGACCCACGTCTTCCCAGGAGTGTGGAAAATATCACATGGCACTTCACCTGGGGGACTGGCAGTGTCCCGAGGACGGCCAGGCCACGTGCGCACTTGAGCATTTGTGAGCCTACCCCAAAACAGCTTCCCTGCCCTGGGCACGGTAAGTTCTCATGCTCCTGGGTCCTTGCCTACCCACAAGACTGGCATATGCCAGAGGAGAACGTAGCTCCCAGGTCTCTGCTCTCCCAGCCCTGCTTTGGAGAAACGTCACGGTAGTGCAGGGAACGTTGTCTGGACTTGGTCCCCGAAGACTCTGGTCCTCAAGCCTTAGCAGGCACAGAGGGCTTCAGAGGTCCCGTCCGGCTCTGATGTCATATGACAAATTGGTTAGAAGCATCGAGTGCCACGCTGAGGGGCATCCTCCTCTGTAGCGTTGCTGCCTTTGGAAATGGCACCCAAAGAACACTGGGTGAATGATCCTGTGGTAAGTACCACCACAGGGCAAGGAAGGAGCCTCACCTGCAGGCCGAGGGACTGTCCTGACGTCCCACCAGGGGAACAGGTGGATAGGGGACAGGGACCTGGCCTGGAGGGCTGCAGGAGAGCGGACACGCACTGGGCACTGTCGAAGCTTCTCTTCTCCCCCCTCTGCTTGCTGGCCAGCTCCTCCTGCTGCTTCCACTATGACTCCACCCTCAATCCCTCCTCCCACACCTCTTCCAAAGCATAGCCCTTACCTTGTTCGCGGTTCATCCCTTTAACCAAGTCTCTGGAGGGCTGGATGCATTCGCATCATCTTCCCTGGCCGTTAGAGACCCTGGCCCGTAACGGGTGGCAGGGCTCCGCTGCCCACAGGTGTGTTTTCCAGAGCGCCTCCTGGCAGTGCTGTGGGGCCCACTGTGGATGTGGGAAAAGGTTACTGCTAAACATCTTTGTTCTCTCCCATTCCACAGGAGTCACCTGAGGAAAGAAGAAGCCATGGTCCACCCAACATCAGGTGCAGTGGAATGGACACGTTCTGCACTCCCATGGCTGAGAAGAACGACATGGAAAGCAGAGTGGAATAAGGGTCAAAACCTCTGAAGTGGGCTCGACTCAGGCCTGGTACCCAGGTCCCAGGGAGAGAGGCATGGGAGCAACATGGGGGCCAACTTCCCTGTCTCCAGGGAAGTCCCTCAGCACTGTGAACCAAGACGCAGAACAGGAAATGGGCAGAAGCCCAGGGCCCGGAGGAGTCCCCAGAGAGCACAGAACAGGTCCCTGAAAATTCCAAGTGGCCAAGAGCTAGCTTCACTTTGTTAAAAACTCACAGACTGTACTTTTTAGTATAGTTTTTGGTTTACAAAAATGAATAAATGAGGAAGAAAGAAAGAGAAAAGAAAGAAGGAAATCAAGGGGAGAGTACACAGAATCCCCACCTATTCCCTAACCTGAGCCCCACCGCTAGCAATCCTTATTGTGCCCCCTTGGATGGATGAGCCACCCTGGTTACACGGCGAGCAGTGCTGACGCATGGTGAACCAAAGGCCCGGGTTCACCTTGGCTCACTCTGGGGCCTGGTTCTAAGGTGTGGGTGGCGCCCAGAGACTCACATTTCAACCTCTCCCTTTGCCTTTCGCAGGCTGTGGTACGACTGGAGCCATCTGCACACAGCCTTTCCAGATTGGCCTTTCCCCTTAGTGCCGTGCATTTAGTGCCCTCCGTCTTTCCATGGCTCCAAGCTCATTTCTTTTTATTGCTGAGTAATAATCCATTGCCTTGATGTACCACAGTCTGTTTATATATCTTCAGTTTTTACATGAAGACAATTATAAGAGATGAGAAGGAAAATGCTTTCTTCATCCATTAATGCTCTTTCTTTTGCTTTTCTTCTGAACTGCCTTGTTCTGAAATAATAAAATCCTCCAAATGTGCACAGGGTTGGGGTCTCACAAACATGTTTGCTGGTCCCCACTTCAGCTAAACGCCTGCCCAGGAGCACATATAAGTAGCCTGTGACCTCATGTATTAAAATCGTGTGGGAAGCAGGGTCCCTCCCACATTCCCTCACAGGGACACTTTGGAGCACTCTGTCTAATTGCTGCGTTTCATTCTGCACAAGTGCTCTGGGATATGAATCATAAAGCCATTTTATTCGCCAGCCCGTCTGCCCAGTACCGATGACACCAGACTTAATGTCAGGCAGATATGAACTTGGTCCTGAAGGAATCTCCCCCTCCGAGGTCTCCAGTTCTCAGCTCTGGAAAAGGCCAGTCCGTCAGGTGCTTACTGGATGCCACCAGCCTCGATGACTGACAGGCTGGCACCTCCCCACCCGTAGTTCACATAAGGTTTCCATTTTAGAATATTCAGTGCTTCACCTTATGATGGAAGATGCGAGGTCCTTTCGCAAAAACTGGATGTTGAATGACATTCGTTTGGCAAGTGCCACTCACTGGTTCAGGGACGACAGCTCAGGTCTCAGACGCGTGAGGCAGTGGCACAGATGACCGGGCAGAGGTGCCCTGGGAGGCATTCAGCCTTTGCTGTGACTGGGGAGGACATGAGGGTAATGAGGTGTCCCAAGAGAGCCCTGGCTGGCGGATTGGGACCAAGACAGGAACAGGGACGCCCATGAAGCCACACGTGACCAAGGCAGGCACCCAGCAGACAGAGCAGGGAGAGGTAGTGAACCGCTGCACAACCCTGCCCTCGGTCAGCCGGCCACCCAGGCAGAGGCCCTGAGGACCCCTGTCCGCGTGCCCATCCTCCTCGCCACACTCAAAGTGAACGTGCAGGGCCCCCGGGCGCAGCCACACGTCCTGAGCAGGAAGAGGGGTCAGGTGATGCTTGACTAGAGATTTGGGCCCCACCATGGAATGTTCACATAGGTGACGGGCAGCCCCTCCTGGGGGCCAGCAGGCAGGAGGCCGGAAGAAAGAGCCGAGCAAGGGCCGGAGTCCCTGGAGGCTGCCGCTGCTCTTCCTCCTCAGATCCTCTTCTGCTCTTGGGCGACAGTGATCCCCATTTGTTTGAGAATGAGGCACAGCCCCTGAGGCCGCAGCTGCCGCCCTGAAGTGTGTTAATTACGATGTTCACACTCCACAGACATTTTGAAAATATACAGGAGAATGAAGATGAAAATAAAGGACGACTTTGCGGTTATTTTCTATTAACCAGGCAGAAGCAGGGTGGGGCCTTCCTGCTGGACAGATGCCCCGTTTCAGAGGCACAGTGACAGGATGGCCAGCGGCCCCTCCACCCTCAGGCCCCTGGGGAAAGTGACCACCTGCTGACAGTCGAGGGGTGCAGAGGGAGTGCCCGGAGGGGCCTGAGTGTCAGGCGGCGGCAGGGAGGTCAGCCTCCTGTGACTACGGAGCTGTCCTGGGGAGGTCTCAGTCCCCTGCCCGCCGGCGGTGGCGAGGGTACAGAGGAAGGAGCAAAGGCAGAGTCCTCTGCACCATGGGCAGACACAAAGATCATTTCTTAGTTTTCTGATTTTCAATTTCCAAAAATGCAGAATAAGTTAAGTTACCATACTTTGGGAACCACTAACGAAGTTCGAAAGTTAAATTACAATATTTAACAGTTGAATTAGTGTATGACTCTTACGACACATTACTTTTTATTCATTAAAAAACATTTGTGTTCTGTGGGCTCCTAAGGCATGGGGGTATTTTATATACATTTATCAACATTTCTTCATCGCTTTAGCTGTAATTTACTCTATTTACTCTTTTTTTTATAATACTTCTTATGGACAAGTACCTCTGAGACTTTGAAGTTTACTCACTAGGTAATAAGTAACTCTCAACTGTCATTCCAGTTTTATTTTTAGTGTAAAAAGGCATTTATTTATTTTGATATCTCCCTTTTTTGTGGAATACCATAGTGAAACCTGTGTATAGTAGTTATACCTTTTCTGTCTTCTGATCTAATCAATGGAAAACTTTTTTTAAAAAAATCGATCTTTATTAGTTTTAAGAGACTACATCAAACTGCCCATGCCAGAAAATTCCAGATTTTGTCCCACATGGAATGTGGCTTTCTCAGTGACAGGCTTCCGTGTGTGGCATTAGCTATTCTCAGAGACACCAGCATGAATTTTCAAAACAACCCATTTCTTCACAGCTGAAGAAAACCCTCAATACCACCATTTTCGATCACACCATTCTAGCACTTTCTTATCTAAAAAGGCAGAGGAAGCATTCCCAAGAGCCACAGTAGCCATGGCAGAGACCAGGAAACGATGCTGTCCATTCCTGGAATGGACAGTCACAGGAAAGGGGGCCGGCCTGCACACGAGGGTGCCCCAGCCTGGGATTTCCAATGGGAATCGGTGCCGCAGGAGCAGACACTCTGCCCACTGGATTTGGCCCCTCTGGATTAGGGGTGGGGGATTACCCTACCACTTGGCCAGGGCTGCGAGGAGTTTTCAATGTTCCCTGTGGGAGCAGCTTCTTGGCTCTGATCTGTCCCTTCGCCTGAGGGGCCACTGCCAAGGCTTCAGGAAGGAGACCTGCCAAGTGGGCCATCTCCACTGACGGCTGTGCCCCTCCTCTGTGGAGTCAGAGGGAGTAAGTCTTCCTCTGCACGGAACCACAGTAGCCTCTGGTTACCCCAAGCGGCCTTGGGACCCTGATTCTCCCTGGTGGTCCTCCTGTGCAGAAGTCCTCAGACTCCGGGGTCACGCTTGCAGACACAGCCCACTCAGGCACCCCCAGCTGGCTCCCACCTGCCCACCTGTTCTGTTTGAAATCTCTCAAAAAGTAGAAGCTGACAGGAGTTTGATTACTTGATTTCTCCTGGCTTCTGTCCTTCAAGAGAGCTGCATGGGACCACACATTTTTCTGACAACCAGGCAACATTATGGAGTAGGTGATTTTGACTGGTCCTCGCCTCGGCTGTTCAGTGGCGGTGAGAACACTCGGGTGAGCATCTCTGCATGGATTGTACCTGCAACTATCACCACCCAACCTGCCCGATCTGCCAACTGCAATGAGTAAAAACAAGGAAGACTTTAGGAACCACTACACAATTGCTCTAGGGGTCGTGCTATAGAAAACATATTTAAGTGACATTTTATGAGGCTCAACCCTTGCCTTCAACTCAACAGGGCAGTGGAACTGGGTCCAGGGACATCAAGGAAGACACGACAGGTTCTGCAGTCTGGACTTGGGATGTTGGTGGGTGTTGGGCTGCTCTGGTGACCTTGGCAATCAGAGAGACTTGAGAGTGAGACTCTGTGGAGACTCAGCATAGCTCAGAGGCTGGCTGGTGTGTGAAAGGGGGAGAGAGCACCTTTACCTCTGCAGGAGCAGATAATGGAGGCCTGGCTGGGAGGGGAAGTCCTTGAGGAACAGGTCTGGAGCAGGGACACACTCAGCTCCACATGGGAACTGGAAGAGGCAACTGGAGACCACCTGGAGATGACCCTCAGGCCAGTACATGTGGGCACATTCTCCCAATATGGGCAGGACACAAAACCGAGAAGCCACCAAAAAGACCGATAAAGTCAATGACATTTTTTCCTTGCTAAAAGTAACAAAGTTGAAAGAAAAGCCAAGCCTGGGATAGTGGTAATATATCGGATAGATGGAATTTTAACTTTCTTAATATATAAGAGATTTATTTCACAAATTCGTAAGAGAAGAATCTACTACCACATCGAAAAGGGTAAAGGACGTGAATGGGCGATTCATCTGAAGGACGCAGGAGTGACTCCTGAGCACATGAAAAGCTGTCGAGTCCTCCGCTAGGGAACAAGAAGGAAAGCCTCCAGGGGATCCTCTTGTCACCCGGCAAAGACGGAAGTTGGAAAGCACACTCCCGCTGTGGATACGAGGAAATGGCACGCGGATTCTTGGGAACGTAAACTCGTGCTTTGCCTTCGGAGGGCGATTCAGGGTCTCAGAGAGTACGTGCAGTCAAAGCACGTGCTCTTAAACGCCACGTTTTGAATTTGTCTTCTGGATAATTACGTGAGCACACCAGGGTGCATCTGAGTTAGCCTAATGTACAAAACAGCTTAAGCATATTTTAGGTTAAAAGAATATAGAAAATATGGGTTAACTATGCACATACGACCCTCTGGAGGACCACAGAAGGGCCTGGAGGGTCCGTGCACGGACAGGAAGGATGTCAGATGGTGGTGACCAGGGAGCAGCGGCCTCCTGAGGGGCTCTCAGAGACAGGAAGGGAAGGACAGGGAGTCTGGGAAGCAGTGGGATCCTGGACATTGGGGGACTGTCTCAGCCCCTGAGAGAGCGGCCTCCTCCATCAGCAGCAGTAAGAACTGGGGGGAGCCTGAGGAGGCTGCCCTCAAGAGCCAAAATCATGCCTCAACAGGAGCAAGAGGCCACCGCGCAGACCAGACCCCGAGAGTCAGGCAGGGAAAGAGCGCGAGGAGCTGCTAACTGGCTGAGGGATGCCTTGGCTCTGTTTCTTTAGTCTTAGTTTCAAACACATTAAGAACCGAGTCAGAGATAAGATGAGGAGGAACAGAGGAAAGGGGAGGTGGGAAGAGATGTGGGACATGCAGGTGTAAGGATCATGACCACCAGGAACTCCCCAGGAGGGGCTGGGCCTGGAATCAGGTCATCCCAGGTCAACCACGGTGACCTCTGGGTGAGGCACAAGACCTGCTGAGGACCGCCAGCCTTGGGAGGACAGTGAGGAACAAAGCGTCACTAGCGGAACTTCTCATAAATGTTGAGATGGAGAGGGAGGTTTTGAAACAGAGCTGGCTTCAGCAGGGGCCGCTGTCCCTTGCCCAGCACCTGTGGCTTAGAGATTGAAGCAGTTAACTGCATGGAAGCGTCTACCTCTGGAAGTCTTCCCCAGACCGCGTGCCTCTGATGGGCCTCGGGCGGGAAGGAGAGGAGGCACCCGGGAAGCAGGGTTCTAGTGAAGGGGGCACTGCTGCTGAGCTCTCCTCAGAGAGGCTGTGTCCTTGTTGCTGAAGCTCCTAGTTGGCCAGACTGGACCTCCTCAGGCTGACAGCTTTCCATAACCAGCTGTTAACAGTCTGAATTTAAAAATCAAATCCGGTGTCTCCTTATTTAAAGTGACTACCTATTTGCTTTAAATGTTTTGCCCTTTATCTCTAAAACCTTCTGGGGTATATAATACTAGTGAGTGTTCAACACAGGAAATTTTGGAAAGCAATGAATGATATCTGTAAGAAAAGAGTAATTACCACTTGCTAACTGTTTTGACTATACAGAAGTGAGGAATAGTCCACATGGTAGAATACCTAGGAGTGTCATGCTCTTTTCCCAAGATGTGACTTCCCGATGCTGATGTCAGTACTCATCAAGGAAAGGTCGGGCATCTTGATGGTTAGAGAAGACAGTAGTCTCAGCAGCCCAGCTGGTGTGTGGGGGCAGCCAGGTACTACCTCTAAAGGTGGCTTGGCCTTTGGTTGGTGGGGACCTTCTGTGGGTCTTTCCAGCTGGTGGGCAGTGAGGATGTGGCCTCCTGCCATTTGGGACTTCTGGGTGTTCCCTTCGCCTGTCCTGATGTTGACTTTGATGGTCTGGAGCTTTCTCCAGAACATTCCCCAGGGAGGGCTGATGGGAACAATGTTGCCTGAGAGTCCACAGTTTTATAACTGTTGGCAATTTCATATTTAAGCATCATGTGCCAAAATACAAAATGTTTGACTCACATACTTTTTCCCTCAAGTGTCAAAATTATCCCTCAACATTGCCATTGAAAATTTTGAAGGCAACCTGATTTTCTTTCCTTTGTGAATTGTTATGGTTTAGATATTAGGCATCCCCAAAAACCTCAGGTGTGAGATAATACAAGAATGTTGAGAGGTGAAATGATTTAATTATGAGAGGTGTCACCTAACCGGCGAGTTAATCCACTGATATGGATTCACTGGGTGGCAATTATAGGTAGATCAGGTGTGGCTGGAGGGGCTGGGTCACTGGGAGTGTGCCTTTGGGTTTGCCTTTTGTCCTTGATGAGTGGAGCTCTCTCTTTTCTTCCTGGCTGCCTTCCTCCACCATGCCCTTCCGCCATGATATTCTGCCTCACCTCAGGCCCAGAGCTATGGGGTCAGCCAACCATGAACTGAGCCTCTGAAACTATGAGCCAAAGTTAATCTTTCTTCCTTCTATGTTGTTCTTGCTGGATCTTTGATAACAACAACAAAAAGCGGACTAAGACATGAATCGACCAATTTGTTGGTCTAGATTAAAAAGGACTTTAAACAATCTTTTTGTCATATCCAATAATATCATGGGAATACATCTTGGTCCATTGGTCTGTATGCTCAGGAAACAAGTTTCCATTTTAATATGTATTTTAAACCTTTCAACCTCAGGAAATATTGACTGGATTTCAATGTTTAGTCTTTATTTCATTGTTTCTTAGGAAATTCTACTGCACACACGGTGAAACTTTTTTCCCTAAAGTCTAAATTTTGCCACTTTCTTTTGAATCCTTTTCCTTTTGATTTTAAAAAGTTTCCTCCTTTTAAAGAATGAAATTATGGCATTTGCAGGTAGATGGATGGAACTACAGAATATCATACTAAAGTGAAATAAGCTAATCCCAAAAAAACAAAGGTCAAAGGTTTTCTTTGATAAGCAGATGCTGATCCATCATGGGAGGTGGGCAGAGGAGATTGAAGGAGCTTTGGATTGTAGAGGGGAGTGAGGGGATTGGTGTGGGGGTGGAGATGGGAAGAACAATAGAATGAGACAGACATTATCACCCTGCATACATGTATGAAAAAAATTTTTTAAAAATATACATGCATGTAAATATTACAAGTACTCCATTAATATGTACAAATTTTATGTTTTAATGTAATAAAAAAGGAAAAAAACTTCCTCCTTTTAACCTATTAAGGCATTGTGTTTCTCCTCATTTAGATCATTCTCATTTGTAAAACAACTTTTCTGAAACTTCCGGTTCTTTGCTGAACGCCCCCCGACGTCCTTGAGTTTCCTAGTTCTGAGTCAGGTTGATCTTTACATCTTCCGTTACTTCCTGGGTATCTTTTCATTCACTTTTAAGTGCTCATTGCGATGGTTTGGCTTTCCGATTTGGGAGGCACTTCTTTCCGATCTAGTCATCAGGAGGAACAGCCTTTCCTTCCTTCTCTCTCTTGGAGAAACTTTGCGTGGACTTACATGGTGATCCTTTCCTGTGGCCCATTCTTAGCTGCCCTCAGGAGGGAGAGATGGTTTCCCAGAGCTGGTCAGCACCCAGCTGGCTCTCCAGTGCCTGGCTCTCCAGCGCCCTCTCCTGTTGCTCTCCGAGAGATCAAGGGAGTGGCTGGTCCTCACTCACTGCCCAGCTGTCCTCTCTGTTTCTCCTTCGGCCACCCACAGTGTCTGTCCACTCCCTTGGTTCATTTCCAGCAGCTCTTCCTCCATGTGGGACTTGGAAGCAGGTTGACTTGCTTGTGGGTGCTGCTGTGCCTTGGAACTAAAGACTAAGAAAGACATTCGTTAGCTAGTTACTGGTTAACCGAGGATGCTTAGTTAAAATGACAATACTAAACAAAATAGGTTTTACTGTTTAGAAGAAGTAAACAGAAAGCTATGTGGAGAATATGATGGAAAATTCAATACTCATCTTGGCAAATTAAAGATGAGGTGAAATATGGGACTGAATCTCTTTTTTTCTTTTGCCTGACCTGGAATTTTTTAAATGATCTTCATCACTGTTCAGACTGTCAGTTAAGTCTTATTCACAGTAAGGATTTTGCCAAGTTAGAAAATCAGAAAAGTTGGTCTTCAGCAGAGTAAATTTAAAGAAGAAACCAAAGGTCCACAGCCGTGTGTCCCCACCCCACACGCTGCTTTTTTATCTTCTCTTACGGCAAAACAGCAACATGCTTTCATAATACATCCTGAAGACAACTGAGTGCCTCTCCCTCATTCTATTAATAAAGGCCAATTAAGTTAATGCATCCCCTGGCATGTCTAAATTCCTGGAAGATCGCTTTTTACTGGACTTCTTACATTTGCTCTCATCTTTACTAAATTGGAGTGGAAGAGAAATCCATTATGGATATTACAATAAGGGCAAAGGGAAGAGTGATCTCTCTCTGTCTCTCTCTCCCTCTCTCTTCTTTTTCTTCCTGACTGAGTAGAGGTGGCTTTATGCTACAGGTAGGGACAAGGATAAGATGGGGCCCACTATGGGGTGGCCGGAAGCCCCGGACGCTGGAGCCTGTGACAGCTCCCGACCTCATGTGTGACCAGTGCTAGACCCCAGAGGCCCCTCCCAGAGTTGCTGATCACGCTGGGCCTTGGGCCCCGGTGCTTGGGCTTCCTAGTGTCTGCACGTGATCCTCGTGGACCCTCAGTGCTGGGAACTGCCAGTATGGAACACGGCTGGGAGCTGAGACTGAGACAGATTGTGAGAGGCCAGGGACTCTTCGTCAGGAGTTGGGCCTCAGTTACAGGTGACCACAGCCTTCATCAGGGGACTTGGGTTAGACAGTTCTTAGGATGGTGTGTGCAGAGCATGTTGAAGTGGAGCTGAGCTATGCTGTGCGCGGAGCCGCAGCATCCGTGGGGAGGAAGTGTGGGCCAGGATGCTGGGTGGGAGCCTGGCAGGAGCGGCCCCGGGAGGGTATTCAGGGGAGCCTCGAGGTGAGCTCTGTGCGCGAGACTCCCCAGGCTCTGGCTGCCGACCGCAGGGGACACATGTGAGGACTAGAGTTCCGTGGGGGTGACGGGGCATGACGGACATCTCCTCCAGCAGCAGGCAGCAGGACGTCACCGGGGGAGGAGTGACAGTGATCTGGAGCTTCCAGGGCTGGGGCCGCACATCCCCATTGCTAATAAGATCCGGGCCTGGAGTTTAAGGGGTGCTCTGAGCTGAAGTTTGCTTTGCATGGAAAATGTTGAATTAAAGTGCGATTTTCTTTATTGCAGATGTGCCGAGGGGCCCTGACATGCTGACCTTCTTTGTGAATCTCAAAGCAGGACCATAGCGTCATTACCCAAACCTCTTTGAACAGGATCTCTTCTTGCGTAGAGAAAAGTATGAGGCATAAAGATGGATTTTCTCTCTCAGGCAGGGTTGGTGGATGCTTTGGAGGACCCCGGGAAAGCACACCATGCTCACCGGGAATCACCAGCGGTGGTTTGTTCCCTTGTTCTAGACAGTCTGCCCATCTATCATCTTATATATTTATGCATTAAAAATAAAAACCTGGGACTGGGGCTGTGGCTCAGTGGTAGAGCACATGCCTAGCACAGGTGAGGCACTGGGTTTGATCCTCAGCACCACATATAAATAAATAAATAATTTTTTTTGTTTAAAAAGCCTGAAGTATGACTCTTGCATGAATCGTAGACATTCAGACACAGAGAAAGTCCCACAAGGGAAGAGGCAAACCTTTCCAGGATGTGATTCAGGGTCAAGTCTGAGGATGTGACACTAAAAGTATAAGATGGCAGGTTTGCCCTCCTGCAGGACTGTGGGCGCCCTGGGGCTTCTTGTTTAGCCTTTGCACACATAATGCCTTTTATACCTTAAGAACTTAATAAGTACTTGCTGAAACAAACGGACAGCAAAACATTTTTAAAAGTAGGTCATATTCACGTTCAATCGAGAACTCGTGGTGGAGCTGAGGACTAGAAGCCCAGGCACAGTGCTTCAAACCTCTGTTGAGAATGAGTTAATAATGGATGAAGACCAGCTTGCTCCTGGGAAGGCGGACATGACCTCCGGGAAGGGATGTGCTAGAGCACTTGCCCTGAGGCGCTGACACAGAGAGATGGGAGTCCAGGGCAGAGGGGCTATGGTGGCCAGCTCCTGGGTGGCGGGGAGACCTTCCCAGCTACAGAGCTGGTCTTCAGAAAAGGAGAGGAACAAGAAATCTTAGGGAGGTCAGCGAAGTCCACCCACTTCATTGCAGGAATACCATCTTCATATCTGCAACTTTGGCCAGGCGTGGTGCTGTTCCAGAAGTAAAAACATAAATAAAATAAAATGACCAGGAACTTCCAAATGTTGGAAGCCAAGTGATGCACTTACAGAAAACTGAGCAAAGAAAGGATCTCGAGGAGAATTAGGAAATGTTCTTGAAATGATAATGAAAATACAACAAAATAAAATTGGGGGATGGAACCCAGGGTGCTTTACCACTGAGCTACACCCCTAATCCTTATTTTTTCTTTAGAGACAGTCTTGTTAAGTTGCTGAGGCTGGCCTCAAACTTGCAGTCCTCCAGCCTCAACCTCTCAGGTTGTTGGAATTACAGGTGTGTGCCAGCAAGTCCTGCAGAAGGAAGTTTATAATTGTAAATTTATATATTATACACACACACATAATCTCTTTAACTGTCCCAACAAGTTTGGAAACCAAAATCTGTGAAACTCAAACAAGATAGAAGAAAAGAAATTAAATTGATAAAGGCAGAAATTAATAAAATAGAAAAGCAGAGGCACAATAGAGATAGTAGATAAGTCGAAAATCTGGCTTTGTCACAGGATTATAAAAACTGCAATGTCCCTGAGAAGATTGAGGCACTAAAATATTACTAAGGAAAATATTGCAAAAATTAGAAATGAAAAGGAACACCATTAGAGATGTTTAAGGTCCTCTTTAAAAAATTGCAAGTTATTATATGTAATTATTACACAAGTAATTTAAAAATTTATATGAAGGGATAAATTCTTAGAAAAAGTGTACTAAAATTAAGACAAAAATAAATAGAAAAATTGAGGAGACTCACATCTCATAAATAACTTTATAACCTAATTTAAATTGTTGTTATATACACACACAAATATGCCCACCCAAACACCAATAGAGGTATGTTGCTTCACTGAGAATATTTTTTTAAATGTTTAAGAAAGAAAAAAATTATTAATCTTACACAAACTAGTCATATTTTACAAATATAGAGAGTACTTCACAACTTTTTGTGAAATCAGCAATATCATAACACCAAAATCTGATTACATTAGAAAAAAGGAAAATTATAGGACATCTTCTTTTTTTTTTTTTTTTTTTTTTTTTCTTTTTTCGGTGCTGGCGATCGAACCCAGGGCCTTGTGCTTGCAAGGCAAGCACTCCACCAACTGGGCTATCTCCCTAGCCCTATAGGCCACCTTCTTTATGTAGATGTAAAGTTCCTAAATGAAATCTTAGAAAACTGAATCAGTCAATATATGAAATACATAACCCATCAGACTAAATTGTTATTTGTCCTTGAAATGCAAGGTTGGTTTAACATTCAAAAATAAGTCATTGTAATTTGCTACATAAAAAGTCAAATATTCATTATATATGAATAAATTACCTTATACAATTTAATAAATAGACACAATTTTTAAAAACATTCACTAGGAATGAAAGAAAGCTTCCTTCACCTGCTAAATACAGTTTGTAGCAAGGCTACTAAAATCTCATTTCTCATGTTCAAAACTCCAGCGGTTTTCCCCGGCCTGGCCACCACTTGTCAGAAAGCATGTCCATTTTCACCACTTGTTATGGTTTGGATTTGAGGTGTCCCCCAAAAGCTCATGTGTAAGACAATGCAAGAAGTTTTAGAGAAGAAATGATTGGGTTAAGAGAGTCTTAACCCAATTAGTGAATTAATCCCCTGGTGGGATTAACTGGGTGGTAACTAAAGGCAGGTAGACTGTGGCTGGAGGAGGTGGCATGGCTTTGGGGTATATATTTTGTATCTGGTGAGTGGAGTCTCTCTCTCTCTGCTTCCTGATCACCATGTGAGCTGCTTCCCTCCACCACACTCTTCTGCCATGATGTTCAGCCTCACCTTGAGCCCTGAGGAATCAAGCCAGCTGCCTATGCACTGAGACCTTTGAAATGATGAGCCCCCAAATAAACTTGTCCTCCTCTACAGTTGTTCTGATTGGGTCTTTTAGTCACAGCAGCACACTGATACTATACCCTTCTCCTTGACCTCCTCACCAAACTTTGAAGGAACGAAAATGTGTAAGGATTAAAGAAGAGACGAACCTATATTTATTCACAGACAACATGATTCTGTTGTAGAACGTCTAAAAGGAGCCACAGAAAAGCTACTGAAAGTAGCTTGCAGAACACATGTCTCGGGTAACAAAGTCGATATTCAATGTGTGCTGCTTTTCTATGAGCCAGCAACAAATAGAAGACGATATTTATAATGAGGTGAAGTATGATAGCACATCAACTAGGAATGAACTTGACAAAGTTGACAAGTTGGAAATCTTATGGAAAAGATTTAAAATATCTGAACAAGTAAAGGGATATTCTTTGTTCATGAATCCAGGGGTTGAATATCATCTGTGACTTCACTTCTGTATTCAACACAATCTCAAACAAAATACCACCAGGCATTTTGAGAATGTTAAATAGCAAAGATTCAAGACATAGCCAAGATGATCTTGAAAAGAACAACCAAACTTGCCCTCTACTGTGGCATTTGAAGACGCTTTGATGTCCCCCTCTCGTGCCCATGCATGCCACAGGAATAATGGAGTGTCCGTGTGGCACGAAAGACTTTGACTCCTTCCTCGTGCCACACATCAAAGCAAATTCCAGATGGGTTGAAGGTCTAATCATGAAATGTAAGGAATCTTCCTGACCTTGGGGTAGGCAAAGATTTCTCCAACAGAGTGCAAACTGTGCTCTCCAGAAAGGATAAAACCAGATCAACTCTCCTTCCGTAAAATTCAGAACTTCTGTTCATGAAATTCACCATTAAAAAAATAAAAACGCAACCTGTGGAGCGGGTGGAGGGTTTCAGACAGCGATCTGCGCTGCGTGTCTAACAGGAGATGGTCCTCAGAACAGATGGAGACTTTCCACACACCTGGAAGAAAAAGAGGTAGAAAACCTGAAAGAATCAAGAAAAGCCAGGATTTAAAAGGTGTTTCCCAGGAGCGTCCACCCACACTAGGGGACACAGGAGGCGTGGGCGGGAAACTGGTGAGACCACAAAGCACATGTTCACCCGGGGCCATGGTCCTAAGTCACAGGAAGGGAAGAAGGAAAGGAATAAAGAGCAGACAGAGGGCGAAGGGCGGAAGGCAGGAGCAAGGAAGGAAAACCGGGGTGCTTGTTGACGTTGGTGAGCGAGTGGCCAAGGGAACCCAGGGCAGAGCTGGGAGCACTCTCCAAGGCGCACGCTGTGCTGCTCTGCAGCGAGCGCTTCCCCCGCTCGGTGCGCAGGTGTCCACCCAAAACTCACGCGACCGTGCCCCAAAGACTCCACGAGATCTTTATAACAGCACTATTTAAATAGTCCCAGATTTATAGTCCCGTCCTTCAGTAATTAATCTAAACTGACAGAAAAAGGGAAGGGAAGCTTCTCAGAAGCAGTGAGAACAGAGAGCAGAAGGGGCCTGGAGAGGCCCCGTGGGGTTTGGGTGGAGGTCGAGCAGGAGCGTCACCCATCTACTATACGCACACTTTTCTAAACGTACATTTCACACACATACGGATTAAAGCTGATAAAAAACGGATTGTAGACATGGGCTGCTGCGTCTCTCTGTTATGTCTGCCTGTCTTTCATCTGTAACTGCAGTTTCCAAGGGTCATCATAACCGAGAGCCACAAACTGGATGGTTCCAACATCAGAAATGTGTCAACTCAGAGTTACAGAGTCCAGAAGTAAGAAGTGGAGGCGTCGGCAGGACTGGTTTATTCTGAGCCTGTGCAGAATCTATCCAGGCCTCTCAGCCTCTGGAAATTTGCTGGCCACCTTTGGGTTCCTTGGCTCTGCCTGTATCTATACATGATGTTCTCCCTGTGTGCATGTGACCGTAGTCCCCCCTTTTAAGGGACCACAGACATACCATGCATTGGAGCCTACACTAATGACCTCATCTTACCTTGACTATCTACAAAGACCCTATTTCTAACAAGGTCAGACTGTGAGGTTCTGGAGTTACGACTTCAGTGTCTGATTTTGAGGGGACATAACTCAGCACATAATGTTATCAGCCCAGGCACACATATGCACGTGCACATACACACACGTACCCACGGATGGTTGTAAAAATATTTGCAGTCCTTAAATAAAAATCCTGCCTTTTGATCAAAGTTTGCTCTTGGAAAATACAATTTCATTCCAATACCCAGAGGCAAATTTTTAATAGTTCAGTTCAAAGTACATATACAGTTTTTATTTAACACATAACCTGGGACAATAAAAAATGTTGCTGTAATAATGTAGCTCTCAATGTATGACTAAAACATTGAAAATGATCCAACTTGACTTTTTTAGCAGTAATTACTGGACCTTCCTCAAGGACCCCTGGATGAGGAAATTGTTACAAGTAGAAATTACAATGAGATCCAAATGCTGTTTCAGATTTAGTTATAGTGAGATGCTGGGCTTATTTTAAATTAAGGAAACATTGTTAAAATTAGCAAGGTGGAAGAGTAACCGGCAACAGCAACGTGGTCGGTGCCTAATGGTCATGGGTATGCAGGGCTGTGGGGTTTAGAGCTGGGCTCCTGCAGGGCACTAGCCCTTTGTGCTAGCTGCAGGGACAGCACTTGCCCTTCCTGCCTGTTGTCACACAGGAGAGCACACTGTGCAGCATGGTGCGAATTTTGCCTGCGCCGGGGTGAACCCCTCTGTACGACTGTCCCAAGAACCCTGAGTCAGGAAGGTGCTCAGGGAGGGTCCAATCCATGGGTTTGGATGGTACTTTGGAGAGAGCAAAGTACTTCCACCTTACGCCGCGGCTTCAATCCTCAGAACATTGTTTGGATTCAGTAAGGCAACTGTCACCATCCCCACACTGACTGGTATCACACAGATGACGTAAGTCACGCACATGCCTCCCCGTGGGTTAACTGAGCTGATCCGGTGAGTGCTGGGCACTGCGGGGGGCATAGCAAGCACTTGACATATTGGGTCTTAGTGATTGTACTAATTTTTATTGTTATTACCTCCACGAGATCACATGGCTCATAAAGTTCTGAGAAGGAACATGACCTGAGGTCACCAGACTTCAAAGTCATCTCCGATTGCCTTGAAACATTCAAAACAATAGGGCAGAAAGGATGAGAACCCCAAGGAGCCATGGGGACAAACCTAGGGTGGCCACAAGCTGCCTGCAGCCACCAGTGAACTAGCAGGCTGTTGAGTGCCTGCCTGGGCAGGAGAATACAGTCCAGCTGCATCACAAGTCCTGAGGGAGTCCAGCCTTGGGGAGCTGAGTGGAGGACAGGCTCCCAGGAACACGACCTCCCCATGGCTACTGCCCCTGGTGGGAGGAAGTCAGTGCAGCCACCTGGCTGTGTGGCCTGTGTCACTGAGGGCGGGGGAAACGCCACCTGCCTCACACTCTTCTCCTCCAGAGGCAGACCCCGAGGTCTCCTCTCAGAGGGAGAGAAAGAGGCCACATTCCTGGGAACTCCAGGGAACCGTCACTTGGAAAATAATCAAGCATTCGCTGTGAGTGAAGTGTCTGGGGCGAGCAGCCCGCTAGGCGAGGTGGAGACGTGCAGGGCAGACGGTCGACTCCGGAGCCATTTTGCCATCTTTCTGGGTGAGTACACACATGACAGGGAGAGAAGGGAGAGTGGCTGCCCACGTCGGAGGCACCAGCACGTTGCCAGGCAATCTGCGAAGCCCGGGAGGGAGCGCAGACAAAAGGGAGAGGGCCGGCCGCCGGCGCACAAAGGCGGCCAGCTGCTGGGCTGGAGGCCGCGTCCAGGGCGCCGCGCAGGCCTCTTGGCTGCCCGCCGCTCCGGCTCGCGGGAAAGCCCCTTCTCCCCCTGGTGCCGGGAAGGCCCTGCCGGTACGGGGAAGGCAAGGCGTCTGCTCATGAAGAACAGCACATCAGAAACCCAGAGGAGCCCGCTGCGCAGAAGCCAGCCTGGAGTGCGCTGGGAACGGGAAGGAACCTGACCAGAATCTCAAGGCGCGGAAGGGGCTGAGCGCAAGAGTGCCGGCTGGGGAGGCCCCACCAGGCGGCGTCCAGCCCCCGCACGGAACTGCTAGCGATCGTGACTGCAGTTACTAATAGTCATGGTGAAATGACGTCGCCGTGGGATGTGAGGCTGGCGCCGCGCATTTCCCAGGGACCTGCTCCTCTCGGTCTCCCACGGTGATCACATGGCGGCGAGGAAGGGCAGGGAAGTGAGGGAGCAGGAGCCGACTGCTGCGTGCTTTCTCCAGGCACATGGGTGCGCAGCGCGGGGTGGCACCCCGACCCACTGCTCTCCATCTCCATGACCTTTGAAAACCGGCTGGCCTGTGTGCGACACAAGTGCTGTCTGTTGAGTGACAGAGGGAGTCCTGCACCAAAGCTACCCATCAGAAGCCCAGGCCTGGGGAGGCTCATTGCTGGAAAGTTCCTCCAGGGAGCTGGGGTGTGGCTCAGTGGTGGATCCCTCTCCTGTTGTGCTCCAGGATCTGGGTTCCCTTGCCAGCCCTGAAGAAATGAGAAGTTCCTCCAGCAGACGTCGGGCTCATCCACAGAGGCCGATTTAGCAGCCTCTGGATCAAGCACTTGCCTAAAGACTCCTCTCACTGGTGCCCCCTTAGAGCCAGGGAGTCGCCCTGCAGTGCCCTGGGCAATGCAGTTTCTGCCTACCCCCTTTGCACTCACCCTGCTCCCCCCACTCCCGTGGGTAGGTGGAGTCTGCTTGCAAGTCCTCCACAGCTGGGCACCTCTGGGTGTGCTGCCTTTCCCCTGGAGGGCTCTGTTCCTTGTTTGACACATGCTTATTGCTCTGCCAAAGCCCTCTGGGAAGCTTTGGGCCTGGAAGCCCTGTTGCATGGTCACCCACGAAGGGACTTTTTACACACACTATACCTGCTAACTCCGTTCCCAATTCGCAGAGCCCCGTGGGTTGTCTGCTCTGTGGCCAGGCAGAGAAGACAGGGAGAGGACAGCATGCATCCTGAGAGGTACATAGGGTGAGAATTCAGACAGTAGAGGGTCAGTCACCTGAGCACCCAAGGACAGGCAGTGTGGGCTACGTTAACCCCAAAGAGAGAGGACCACAGCCCAAATGTGGGTGGCGGAGGGCAAGAGGCCTCTAAGAAGCACTCCTTCTGGAAGTTACTAAGCAGCAGGCATAAAGCAGCCAAGTGAGGCGAGCAGGCTGCTTTAGTTAAGAGGGTGCGTCTCCTGTCCAGATTTGTAATCACCTTGGCAGGAAGAGATGCCCAAATCAGAGGGAAGCAGGACGGAACCAGGTGGACGAGCAGCAACTCCCAGGAAGAAGGTCTGGTCAGCGGCCATTGCCCCCAAACACCCAAAGACCCTCTAGAGCAGAGCTGGATGAGTGGGCCTAGATCCTCAGTACCTAGCAGGCACTCAGTAAAAGCTGCTTCAAGAAACGCTCTGCTCAGCAGCTGGGAGGTGTGTTTACACAGTGTAGAGGGAGATTGCCATAAAGAAACGCAGCTGAATGCAAAGGCGTTTGAGCCCATGTTCTCTTCTGGCAAGAAATACGGACTGTTGATCATCGTATGCAGTGACGATGGAGCCTCTGCCTCGGACACCAGGAGAAGATTTGGATCTGCAATCTTTCTTTACAGTCCCTCAATACAGGGAAAGTGTAAAGCAGTTTACCAGGTGTTTTTGCTGGCTAGTACCACAAAGTATGAAGTCCTTTATTTGATATCCATTTTTAAGTCTATGAAGTCCTTTATGTGATATCCATTTTTAAGTCATAGCCCCTTAAGTTATATTCCAAACCAGTAAAATATAGGGCACCATATTTTTATATATCCTCTTTCAATTTCAAGAAAAGTTTGTTTCTGAGATGCATGGTACCTTGGAGCTGTGCTGGTGAACATGCTGAGGACGGCGGTCTGTCTTGCCCGTAGCCAGGGCATTCCAGCTAACCCTAACCCTCCATCCCTTCTCTACTGCCTCTCTCTACCCCGTGGAGAAGTCTTTGCTGAACTGTAGTCTAGATCAGAATGCAATAAGAATCTAGCCCTTAGACTGGTGAGTTACAGTTCCTGTCTGAGTCCAGGGTACAAAGAAAGAAGAAATAGAGTTAGGAAGGTGTGCCCTGTTGGTCTGAGAGTTGAGGGTGTCTTTTAAGGCTCCAGGGGAAAGTTGCTTGCTCTCTCAAATAATCACATAAGGACCCTGCTAATGTTTCTGGTTCAGCTGCCCTGCAGTGGATAATTTCCAAGCAATGAAAGGTGAGAAGGCTGGAGAAGAAACCCAATCCCACAAAGTCTGGGGGCTCTCGATCGATTTTAATTGAATCTACTAATTGAATCATACACATCCTTTTAAAAGGGACATAGACATGAGAGAAACAAGCCTTATTTGGTGCCTTTTCCAGTTCTCAAAACTTGTCAGCATCAATTCCATTCTTTTTCCAGAAAACAGTTTCTTCCCAGTGGAGAAAAGACAGGTGGTGAACCAAAGATAACTCTCCCTGGATTGATAAATCGTTACATTTCTTCCAAAGATTTTCCAAGAAATAGCTACTCAAAGGCTTCGTTTCCAATAACGTCCCAGGTGCTCTCCTCTCTGCTTCTCGTGGTGTCTTTTCCTGACAGTTTCCTCTATTGCCTTTGCAGGATTTCAACTGCTGCCTGGGACTAGCTCTTCCAGAGAGGGGCGCAGGGTGTACCTGGGGTGGTAGAGGATCCCAGTACCACCAGGGTGGGAGCCTGCCCAGCAACCTGACTTGTGGTGCCAGAAGGTCCTCCTGCCTGGACGGGGATCCTTGGAGAGCCAGTCTGAAAGAAAACAGCAAAAGTTCTATGGGAAAGACTATTGGAGGAAACCCGCTCTGCAGACCACGGTCCTACCCTCATCCAGCTATCAGAACTCACCAGGTTCCGTGGGCCTGATGCTGGGCCAGCTGTCTGGCTCCTCTGAAGACACTTCTAGGGTCTTCTCTGCCTGCCCTTGCTGGGCAGCAGACTTTCAGACCCTACTCCGAGCCACTACAGACTGACCCCCAGTTTCCCAGAGGCCTTTGCTTGGCCAGAGAGAGCTCTTCAGACACCCAGAGGGGCCTCAAGCTGGCCTTGATGTGCAATTGCCCTGCCCAGGGCTGGCCTGGATGAAGGTCTCCTGTGTGGCTGGACTGGTCAGTGACAGTGGTCACCTTATGACCATGTGTTCCCTGTAAGCCTACTTCTCCCCTGGGTCCTTCCTGCTTTGTTGGCCGCCCCACCCTGTGCTTCACGTTTTCTGACCTTCCAGATAGACAAATGCCATCTCAGCTCTGCTATGGGGGCACCAGTTAGGATGACAGCGTGAGAGCCAGGGGGAGGCCTCCCTCAACAGTGCTGGCGGCCAGTGCCTTTGCCCAGGTGTGTGCAAGGATCCTGGAGAGCCCACAGGTGGCGGGAGTGCACCTGTCAACACCCACACCCAAGCCAGACTCCCAGCAGCGCCTGCCTCTGCCCAGCCTTCACTGGTCCTCCGCACCCTGCTGCCACTGCCCCTGCAGGATTTCCCGTCTGCCCAGTTTGAGGGACACCCCCTGCCTGTGGTGCTCCTCCCCTTTGTCTCCTAAACTTTGCCCTCAAGAACCAGCTCAAATTGCCCCTCCTACGTGGCGACCCCTGACCACCGAGCACAGAGGGCCGGGTCGCCCTTGCCTCCTGTTGCTTTGGCCCTTGGAGAGTCTCGTACCGTTTGGCCGCCCTCTGGACGTGCGCACCTCCCGCTGCGGAAACTTTCCCGGGCGCTCATGTTTCTCTTAGCTTCTCCAGGCTTCACTCTCATCTTGCTCTGTCTTCACCAGGAGGAGAGGTCAGCCGACTGTGGTCTCCACGTTCTTTCCTCCTCGGCCTCTGGCCAGGGGGTCTCTGTGAGCAAGGACAGTGCTGTCGGGTCTGCCTTCCTCCTTCTCACTTTCCATGTCCTGCCATGGACATGCTCAGGACAGTCTCAGGACGCAGCCTGTGTTCCACCCTGGAAGGAGCACAGCCCCGCTCTGAAGACTGAGGTCAGGCATCGATGGCGTCCCAGGGCCTCCCTGCTCCTTCCCTCCTGCAACTGAAGGCAGGGCGCCGGGCAGACACCTCGCAGCCACTGTTTCTGTCTGCTGTGCCCTCGCGCGTTCTAGCAACACCTTAACCCAGCGGCAGGAAGACAACAGCAGGAGAAATACAACACTGCTGCATCCGTGGAAAGGGGAATCCTTCTGTGTCTCAGGGCCAAAGGGGAGGGGAGGGGACGGAGGGGTCCCGGCAGGGGGACATGGAGACATCCTGCTCCGAATACGGTTGCCAAACTGCTTCTCTCAGAATGCGCTCCATCTGCTGCCCTCCTAACGCTGTCTAGACAACTTCAGATGTTACGTAATTCAGGGCGGCTGGATATTTTCCTGTTTACTGCAGAGTTAGTCCACAAAGGCCACTGATAAAATCATCTTTTAACTGGTATGAGAAGCATTCGAAAAATCCAAGGAACTGAAGGTCCTTGCATGCCCTTACTTTTCGATACTGATCCATGGATGACGTAAAACCACACAGGCCTGATCGTCTCTGGCTTCTGGCAAGGCTGCAAGAGGTGTCAAAAGACAAAGACCAGCTGGTCCCTTCACTGGTCACGTGAAGACCGTCATCCATGTGGGGCCTTCCCACTCTCTGATGGAGCCAAACGGAAGCCCAAGGAACACCAGGGAGACCGTGCAGTGTTTCAAGATCATAGCTCTGTGCCATACTTCACAGAGATGCTGGGTACTTTGACTAAAAAGAGAATTTAAAAAGAAAGTAAAGAAAAGAAAGTGAAGTGTGGAGAGAGGGAAAAGGAAGGGAGGGAGGGCTCAGGCCGCGCAATAGAAAGCTCATCCTGCACCCCAGCATCGTGTCCATCTGGGACGTGCCCCACCATCTGCCCACTGAAAACGGACGCCTGGACTCCAAGCCTGGTGCTCCCGGTCTGAGCTGGTTGCTTCCTGGGCTGGCAATCAGTTCTTGCACGCTCCCAGTTTCCAGAGCCACTGTGGGTCCCCAGGGTTCCAGGGCCAGCCTCTTCCTCAGGGGCTGGTCCAGCAGAGCAGGCCTGGCCAGGTGGGAGGTGGGCCTCAGGTCAGACTGGCTCTCCCAGAGTGTCCTACCCGCTCTCCATCTCTCCACCAGGAGACCCAGCAGGATATCGAGAGATCTTCCTATGTGACGATGCTTATCCTTGCTATCACTTTTAATTTGATCTGCGTTGTGAAAGAAACGTTCTGTGGGGCTTAAGGGTCACAGCAGGCTGACCAGCTTTTCTGATTTTATGACACACACATATCCTTTTCCAAGTCCCAGCTGATCAGCCCCTGACCTTGGGAAGGTCCTCTTCTGTTTCTGAGTGGTTCTGACCTCCGAGGAACGCACCTCAGGCCATGTGATGCGTGGCCCAGGCACCACCTGTGGAGCTGGCAGGGGCCCTCTGTCCCAGTCTGGGCCTTCTCTGGGACCCCAGGCAATGCTGGGACAGGGCGCCTGGGTAGGACATTTTTTTAAAAAGATGTTTCAAAGACAAAGCAACCCTCACCTGTGTTTTCTCTTCAGGATGAGCATGGATTGGCTGAGACAGCTAAAAACAAGTCCCCAGAACAGGTGGGCACGGTAAGGTTCAGGTGTCTGTGGTGGGGGTGAGCCAGAAGTGGAGCCCACGCGGCAGCTGGACAGGCCCCACCTCACAGGGAACGGCTGGTGGCAGAGCGGTGCTGCTGCCCACTGCCGTCGAGGTGCATTTGGATCAGACGCTAGAAGACATCAGCAAGGGGATTGTTGACAGAGACATACAAACTCTCTGCCTATACACCTGAGTCGGACTCAATTTTTAGAGTTCAGTTTCACTAATAAAAAAAAAAGAAAGAAAGAAAGAAAGAAAAAAAGACCGTGGATCTAAGAAGTCTGTGTGCCTCCAGCCCCACTGACTCCCAGACTCTGTCCAAACCCGGGACTTCCTCCCATCAGTTCGCTCATGATCCACTTCATTGCACATGTTAGAAATCGGTTTGTGACCTGTCTGTTGGCCTGACTTTACAGGTGTGTAAAGCAAGCATAAGAAAAGATGTCCGTGTCCACGGAGAAAATGCAACGTGCCCCACAGTCCTCTGCATGTCCTGAGCAGGCAGCAAGGAGCCACCAGCACAGCCCTGGCATTTTCCACAGCCAGGAGTCCTGCCTGGTGCACCAGGGACTCCTGTAGCCAGGAATCTCCATTTAGACTCTTGCCTAGTGAGGCAGCTGTGTGTTAGAAGCATGAAGAGATTTGCTCAAAATCCGCACAGAAAACTAAGTTGCAGGATTAAATCTGCAGCGCAGATCTGCCTCCTTCTGGCGCATTTCACCATGCACTTCCCTGGCTTGCTCTGTGCCATGTTTGGAATCCATATTTGCTTCATGACAGTCAGTCACCTTCAGGCAAAGAACTACATGGTTTTGACTGAAGTTGGGTTCTTCCAAAGAGCCAAGAGACCAAGGCCTGAAAGGATCCTCATCTGTGGGAGGAGGGTCCACCCGTTCACCCTAGGTCTTTCCTGTTCTAAATTCCGTGAATCTCTCCACAGAGTAGAAACTGCCATGGACCTAATGCCTGCAGCATCTGCCCTGGGAAGCCACACCCTAGGAGGGTCAGAGCAGTGGCCCTCTCATTGGTGATGTCTCACGGCATGAGACATCACTGTGGTGAGTCAGGCAGTGGCACGTGTTTGTGAAACACTGAGATGTTGAGGACACACAGAGACAGTCTTCAACACTGATGTCAGACACCAGAAATGTTTTCGTGTGTCAGGCGAGTGTCTGTGAGCTCGGCCTCTGTCCTGGGGGCGGGCCAGCCGTGGAAGCTGCTGTGCTGGCTGGGCCCTGGGCTTGGTCTCCCTGCAGAGCAGCAGCCAGGTCCTTCCGCAGCTGGGGTTCGGAAAGTGGGATGGCCAGAGATTTAGGGCCCCTTGAAGCCATGCTGGTTTCCCGGGTACCTCCAGTCCAGCGCCTCCCTGACGTGGCAGGCTCGGAGGGTGGGACCAAAGCTCACACTCTGCCCAGGGCAGAGGTCCCTCGTGGCTTGGGCTCAGCCACAGAATGTGAAGCATGAGAGATGTGAAAGATCTTCACACGTAGCCCAGAGCCACTGAAGGGGAAGAGACACAGCCGCGAGGACTTCAGCGGAGGTGAACACAGGACAAGGCCTCTGACGGGCGCCTGAAAGGAGATGATTTCTTCCAAGAAGAGCCTGAAGGGCAGGGCAAATCCATACCCTGGGCTTCATGTGAAATTAGCTCTTCAGTTGTGACTCACTCTTGTCCCCGGACAGAGCAGCAGAAGGATGGGTCCCATGACGGACAGGCAGGGGAAGCCCAGGGACTTCCAGTGCTGCCCGCACTGCAGCACAGCACAGCCACCACACTCACCAAGCACGGGAGTTTAGGCCTATTTAGATGAGTTCAGTGAATAGTAAATCTGGATGGTCTTTCCATTTTAAAATGCTGGTTCTAAAAAATAAATAAAATTTGCTTCAATATTTTCAGTGTTTAAAATCTGTTCTCTGGTCTCATCCTTGGTGAATCCAGGATTTCATCATTACCAGCACTCACCTCTAAAGTCAAGTCTCAAAATATCGCATGATTTTTTTTATTATTGCTGTTTAATATTAACGAAGCAATCAGCCAGTGGCAACTAGCATAAGATGTAAATGCCTATCCAAATAAAATAGTTCAGAGATTTGTAACCTAACACAACATGCACTAAACACCTCTTATGGTCAAGATATTGTGCAAAACTCTTCAAGGGACAAGAGGCCACGTCTCAGACCAAGATGGTCGAATGGAGGTGCCTCCAGGAATTCCCTGCTAGTGCCTGCATCCAGGCCCTGTGGTTCTCTTCCTGACTTGCTCCTGAGGACGGCAGCCACCCTGTCTCAGCTCCACATCTCACCCTGGATGAACTTTTTGAGTTGCTCAGGAGGGCTCAGGGGACTACATGTGCCCATGTGCGGGCAGCAGATTCCTGTTCCCAGAGGGTCCACAATGCTGGAGGCAGCATGTGCCTTAAATGAGCCAGGGCTGGGAATCTGAGTATTTGGGTCTGTGTTTCCACCTGACTGCACTCTCCTCCTCTGAGTGAAGGATGGGGAGCAGCCGTCTCTGAGAATGTCACCTAAACATTCTCCAGGTTCAGCATTTAGGATGTGGAGAATTCCACACTACAATGCCAGACAAGAGCCAGACAAGAGCTGTGTGGCCACAGAGCTTGCGTCTCTCTAAGGAAAACAGAGCACAAAACATACTCTGGGTCCCTAAGAGTTTAACTTTACATCTAGTTCAAAATTTTAAAATAGACTAGCAAAAGAATTGAATAATTCCAGAGCAATACATTATGAGTGGGTCACCATTGTGGAGCTCAATTGAAGATACTGGAAGGTACTCAGATTTCATTCTAAATTCAAACCTGTGTGTGTGTGCATGTGCACGTGTGCATAAGAACCAAAATGTACTTCGGAATGATAACAGGTTGCAAACAAATCTTTGGAATGATCTACAGGTTGCGGGTCAGGCACGCAGCTCGGTTTCAAAACAGAATTGGCTTGGTGGCCGCAGCAGAGTGGTGTTGGCAGAAGCAGCTGCAGACAGGGTGCATGTCTAGTGTTTAATTGTCCAGGCGCAAGACACCCTGGATGTGGGACCAACCTGCAAGTTTGCAGTGGCAGCATGTATTGCCGCTGCAGAACCTCAGCTCCACTCCCAGAGCCCCTTGCTGCTGCACGGTGGGGTGGCCTGGAGAGTACCAGAGATCCCTGAGTCACCATCTGCTCCAGGTCTCCGCAGACCTCACGTCCAAATTCCACTCAGGAAGCCAAGACTGTCAGGGACAGAGGTTTACGTGGGAAATCTGTTTGACCCTGCCTCACCTGGGGACAGTGCTTCTCAAACTTGCTGGGTCCACGCATCCCCCGGGTCTGGTGGAAATGCAGGCTCCGGTTTGATAGGTCTGGGCAGGGCTGGAGGAGCTGCAGCTCCACAAGTTTCTGGGCACTGTGGGAGCCCAGGTCCACGGACCAGCCTTGAAAGTCTGGCACCAGAGGATCAGTGCCATGTGCTGTCTGCATGCAGATGGCACACGCACCAGGGGCCACGAGCAGAGCTCAGAGAGAAACAAGACCCGGTTCCTGGCCTGCCCCAGGTGGCTCAGAGGCAGCCAGCTCCAAGATCCCGAGTTTAATGTGGTTTCAAAGAAGGGGCTCAGAGGTCGCCATCAAGAGCACTGCAGACACAGGGCCGAGGTTTGCATTCTGCACACTGAAGACACGTTTCCCAAATGGCTTAGAGGCACTGGCACAGCAGAGGGCCTGCACCCATGGGACCTGCACTTAGCAGCCACCGCGCCACCACCCGAGACGCACCCTGAAGTGCCTGCGTGCTGAATAGGACTTGTCCAAGGTGGACAAGGTCAATACCTTGCCTCTTGAGTGGCTGGAAATGTCAGAGAGGAGGTGGTCGAGGACTGGACAGAGGTACTATTTATAGAGTGCCCCCCACCAGCGTTCTAGTTCAGGTGGGCCCCACCCACTTCCCTGCTACCGAGGGTGGGGGTCTGAGTTGAGCACGAGATGGCCAAGATGGGGCCGGACCCCACCCCCGCTGCTGCCTCCCCACCCCTGCTTCTTGCCAGACAACATTAAAATTACATTTCCTCCCAGTCCCACAGAAGTGTGGCTGGGGATTCGTGTGACTGGTGTATCTATAGATCTATTTTTTAGCATGAGCACTTTACAAGCGATTTTTTAATGTCTGTCAGTTTCCTTGTAAACTTACAGTTATTGTTAGAATTTCAAAATAATGACAGCTTCCTTGCCTACACACACACACACACACACACACACACTCACACACTCACACACTTACTCACACAGACACACACATGTAATTAAGGTGGACAGTATGCAGCAAACACATTAAATACTGATGATAGGAAAGTTGTAGCTAAGTGATTCTGTTGATTTGACTTATGATGATATTTTTTGTCTGAGAAATGCAGGTTCTGAGCTGGGCATGGTGGCAGAGGCCTATAATCCCAGCAGCTTGGAGACTGAAGCAGGAGGATCACAAGTTCCAGGCCAGCCTCAGCAACTTAGGAGACTCTAAGCAACTTAGTGAGAACCTATCTCAAAACATAACAGAGGTCTGGGGTTGAGGGTCAGGGGTTAAGCGCCGTGGGGCTCAGGACAGACAGGCGGGTGGGCGTGGAGGGCAGGGGTGGGCCCCGCTGTCGCGTGCCCCCAGCGTCCTGTGGTTTTACTATGCGTTTCCCTGGTGACTAACAATGCAAGCACCCTGCTGTGCTCCGGGGTCCTCTGCACACCTTTTGTGGATTGTCCTCTGCACATAGTGTTGTATTCTTATTGGGTTGTTTGCCTTCTTGGTTTTGAGGTGCAAACATTGTATATTTTTATGCAACATAAAGAAACACGAAATGTGTTTCTTTTAAAGATACATGTGAAGAGCCCAACTGCTCACGCTGTTAGCTCCACCTTCCGGGACCCTTGCCAGGTACTTGAATTCCATCTCACTGGGGAGTGTGGCCACATCAGAGAGCACGCCTGTGTTCCCTGTGGGTCTGGCGTGTGTGTGTTGAACACCAGCCGCCTACACTGCCCTGAGAGTCACACTTAAGCATGGGGAGTTGTGTGTAAAATGTGCCTCAGCCTGTGTGCCCTCCTCTCGGCAGGGCTTCTTGGTGCCATGCCAGGAGTAGGCCCGTCTGTGGTTCAGAGTGCACGCACACATGCCCAGGTGGTCTCCTTCGGCTTTTGATACCATCTTCTCGGGGACTTTTCAGCCGCGTAGTGACTCGAACGGCACTGCTGCTGTCCTCCATGGGCCTGAGCCGAGGAGCTCCGCAGCTGTAGTGTTGTGGGGAGACACTCCTGTGTGGGGGGGCATGGAGGAGGGGAGAGATGAGTGGGCAGAGCTGCAGCATGACTTCCAGCTTCCCGTCCCTGGGGGCAGTCTGCTGCCATGGGAACAGATCAGAGGGAAGGGAGACGGAGAAGATGGCCGGGCCAGTAGGCGCGGCTCCATCCTGACAGCTTCCAGGCGCACTTCTTGAGTGGAGTGGACGCAGAGGGAGAGTCCAGCGTGGACAAGTCCCTTTCATTCAGGTTTCCTGGCTCTCCTCTGGGCGGTTGAAGCCACGGCCTGGCCACGTCCCCCTCGGCCCTGCTCTGCACGTGACGAGGCCTCTCCACCACTGCCTCTGACCTTCCCTGGTACAACCAGGAGCCAGAGTCACAGGGCCTTGCCCTCACGGCGTCCTGCCTTGGCCTCCCCCGGGGCCTCCACCTGGGCTCCCGTCTCAGGCTGCCTGGGTACTGACGATGGATCTTCCCCTCACCCTAGCAGGCGCGAGGCTGCCCACAGGCCGCTTGGCGGGCAGAGCAGGCCTGGCTCCCGGCCCGCTGCTATCGTTGCTGAGAACAGAGGACGAGCGAAGGACTGAATTGGCAGCTGACCTAACTCGGCGCAGCTTGTTCCTCCGGCAGGAAAACAATAGTCGGTCACGAGCCTGTGATCCGGCTGACCCGGCCTCCCTCCGTGGTGCACAGGCGCGGCGTGCAGTGAAACAGGCCCTCAGGGCAAGGGACAGCAGCCTGTCGTGGGTAACTGGAAACGCTTTTCCCCTGGCCTTAGTCGTCAACACGGTATTAAAATCTTCGTTAAAATGTTATTAGCTTGTTTAAGCTCTGTCAGTTCTTATAAACCCCGAATTGGCATTTCATCCGAGCCCAGTGGAATGTGCTCCCCTGTAATGAACGGCCATGTTCCAGGTGCCCTGTGCACCGTGGCCGGCTAATTGCCCATTGTCTGACTGTGTTAATTAGGTGGTATTCAGGCTGATGTCTTCCGAACACTCTTGGGCCGTGACTTGCTCATAGGTCCTCAGGTTGGCACAAAAAGCCACGGGCTCACGTTCCTCTGTGAGTGGGATCTGACGAAAATTCACATTGACCTTTACTTTTGAAATTAATTAATTTTTTGGCAGGCAGAGAATACTACGATTTTTAGCATGCTTCCTATGGAAAGCCATGGGGTTTCCTGGGTAGACCATGCCCTTAGTCCCTCAATGGTGCCACACGCTCGGGACGCCCAAGGGCACAGCGGGCTTTCAGCCAGGCTGAGCCTATTGCATGGAAATCAAAGCTGCACCCGAGCCACCGGTCGGGAGGCGCCAGGCTGAGACTCATTAGCACAAAGTCCAGGCCCACCTGGCAGAACAGTGTCCTCAGGGAAAACCACAAGCAAAGGCCAGCACTGAAGGAAGGCGCGTGACCCCTCAGAGGACTCTCCACAGAGGGACATCCTCAGAGGAGCCGTGGGGTCACATGGGAAGTCGGGGGCTGACAGCTACGGGGCACATGGGCCATAGGTGAATGGAAACAGGCACGTGGCTCGGCCAGCCTGCCGCGCGAGGCCCGGGCAGGGAGCTGCAGACCAGCTGAAGGTGAGGGGAGCGCAGGAGTGGCGGGTCAGGGCTGGCCGAGGAGGCGGAGCACGAGGAGCAGGCAGGAATCACCACCATACGCCGACGCGCAGTGGGCCTTTGCCAGCTTTCCAGCGACTTTATAAGCTGTGAGGTTTATAAAAAGCATAGTGTGCCCTCTGCTTCTAAATTTACAACAAAGTCAATAAAACTGTCCAGCTAGACTCTGGCTGTGGCTCTTAACTATAAAATATTAGCATATATGCACACAGAACAGAATGTTCCTGGCTTATTCTAATGTTTCACTTTCTGATTAATCAGCACCGTTATTTACATTGGTCTACAGGTAGAAAATGCTCTGCTGTTCATCTCATAATGTCTCCAATTAGCCTAGAGATTTTGGAATAAGGGACTCTGATCTCCCTTCTCCCCCCCCCTTCCTTCTCCCTCTGTCCTTCCTTCCTCCCTTTCTCCGTCCTCCCTCCTCTCTTCTTCTCTTGCTTCCTTCCTCCCTCTCTGCCTCCTTCTCTCCTCTCCTCCTCTCTCCTCCTCCCCTTCCCCTCCCTCCTCTTTCCCTTTCTCCTCCCCCCTCACGGCTCCCACCCTCCACCCACTTCCCTTCTCCACCCCCTTTCTGTGAACTCAGTAAACTCAGTCACATTTATTGGGCACCAACCACTAATCAGTGATTCCCTGACGCCAGGCGTTTGTGACACAGAATTATCTCATGATGCTTTTCAAGTAACTGCCTGGTGGAACTGATGCCGTTTGATAGCTGTCTGACATTCAGCAACCTTTACGTGCGCATCTAATGAGGAGCACGATAGGGAGCTGGGGTTTTCCGAAAGCCCCTTAGGATGGGTATCATTAAGCAGATTCTAGCTAGCACTCTCCGGAGTCGGCAGGACACAGCCAACACGGCCAAGTGTCACCACGCTCACCTCAGCACTCAACACGCCTCAAAACACCACCCTGGGTGCTGGGTGCTGGGTGCTGGGAGGAAGCCTGTGCTGCCCACGCCCCGCCCAGGCAGAGCTCAGAGGACCTGCAGCTCCCTCTGTACACCCGCACGGCACCCCGGCCAGCTTTTCCCATGATCTTATCATCTGTATAAAGATAAGAACAGAGGAATAGTAAGGAGGAGCACAGAGGCTGGTGCATGGGAGTCCCAGCAAGGAGCATGCCCTTGGAGAAGAGACCACGGCCTGGGGCCCGGGGCCTCGGCTGTGAGGGTGGCAAAGAGCCAAAGGAGGATGGGAAGATCCTCTCACAGACGACCCCAAAGGACCCTGGTGGACACTGAATAGAGCCACCCTGCCCCTCCTCCCACTGCCCCTCCAGCTCCCATGGGCAGCAGCCTCCTCCAGGACGCCTGCTAGGCTTTCCACACTGGGCCCCAGCGAGTCCGTCTCCAGCATGATCATGTCCATCCACAGAGCAGGGATGGACAGGAAGGAACAGGTCACTGTGCCAGCACCATCGGGAAGCCCACAGGGGATAGGGCTTTCTAAACTCTGTGCCTCCATATGACACCACAAAGGTCTTCCCCAAGGGACGCGAGGTGGAGAGAGCAGGAGAGTGTAACTCGATGCACAACGAAAGCAAGCGCATCAGTGTGGGGAGCACTAAGTACCACACCTGATACCGAATCAGCAACCTGGAGGACGAGAAGCGCCCCGCAGAGAGCAAGGGCTGGCAGAGCCGCAGACCCACCAGCAATGACCGTCATGCAGAGCAGAGAACAAGGCTTAGGAGTACAGCTTGAAATAGGCAATTAGAGAAGAATCAAAGGAAGAACATCCGCGAATGGATTTTCATTACAAGCCTACAGAATATCGCCACAACCATTCAAATCATAACCAAATCATCTAAAAAGGAACAAATATCAAGTCGCCCTGAGAGTTCTCTCTTGCCAAGTGATACACCAGAAGGACAGGAAGTCAATGATAAGCTATTCGATCTCCATCTCAAGGGTGGGAGATGCAAGACAGGGGCAGGGATTGCAGGAAAGATGACAGGAAAAGAGGAGAGCGCCGGTGTGGTGGCCCCGAGTTTAGGACGCACAGGGGAAGCAGACGGAATAGGGCAGAGTGGCTCAGAACTTATAAAGGCAACGACGCCACCTGATCACAAGGGACGTGAATTTAATGCAACTGAAATTAGGATCAGAACCCTAAGCACGACCCGTTAGGAACTTAAGGGGCTTAAGGCCTACGGGCCGAAGGCAGGGCATAAACCACGCCCTCGGTCACCTGCCGCTAGAGTTGGCCAGTAAGGCGCGTGGAGAAGGCCCGCTGCCTGTGAGCTTCTGCAGAGGCCGGAAAAGCACCTAGACCTCTCCACACCTGGCCTGCTGCCTGCTGCCTGCATGAGGTCCTTGGAGTTCCCCCCAGACAGCGGGACAGCTGGCCAAGAACCCCCACAGCTAGGCTCCAGGGGAAAGTGGGGATTGACCGAAACAGCCAACTATGGGGACAGCCCCGTGGGGGACAGCCACTGGGGGGGAGGGAGAATAAATGCAGCAGGATGGGTTACCATGAAGGCATTTAGAACTGAAAATGAGCTCAGCTCGTGTGTCCTGGCCCAGTCAATGAACCCAGGGCCTTGGAAATAGAAATAACACAGGGAATTATCAATGAGAATTGAGGGTCATTGATAACATTTCTTTATTTTTCTTTCTTTAAGAAGAATGTTTACATCTATTATATGTATAGTTTTAAAGTGCAGAAGAAATGGTAAATAATGGTAACGATTTTTCTGTTGGAATGATGGGAAGATGTTATAGTTTACATTTCCTTTTCTCATTTTTCACATTTTATTAAAACATGTAGCTTCAGAATAAAAATTCTAACTCTCAGGCCAAAATGAAATTTAAAAATTAGAGTTACAGATTATTTCAAAAATAAAACATTGAGACTATAAAGTAGTAAAATTCAGGAATTGTAGTCAAAGCTGTTCCTTGAGGCAAAACTCTTGTCCTTAAATGATTTCTTTATTAAGCATGAAGGAAATACAAATAAACTTAGCATTCAATTCAAGAAGACAGAAACGAGCCCAAAGAAATCAGTGAGTGTATTTTCATATAAACAGGATGACTAATTCTGACTTCCTCCCGAACACACACAGACACAGCCATCGAGAGATCTCACACGGCCTTCTGCAGGGAGGGCTGTTCCTGTTCACATACTAAAATATTAAGCCATTTGGGAGCAAGTGGCTTCCTGGCTTGGGCAGGGGCAGAAAGGAGCACCATGCTCAGAAGACAATTCTGAACTCAGCTCCTGGTGACACAGGCTGAGCAGGCTGAGGGCGGATCTTTCTGAGTGGTCACAGCGGTCAGTTTTCTTGAATTGAGCAAAACTCTGGAAGGAAGTTTCTAGCAGCCACTTTGGAAAATCTGCAGGTGGATATGAACAGTGATTCTTGACCTTTATGAACCAAGAGCAAGAAGGAAGGAGTGGAAAGTTGTCTTGAGCTGAAAGAGCTAGCCAGAGCCTGCCTGCTGGTGGCCAGGGCCATGCCTGGAATCTCCTGCATGTGTGATGGGAGGGGAGTCGCTGAGCTCGCTCAGCCTGGGAAGAATTTAAATCTTTTTTTGGGTCAGTTCTAGGGCCATGATCATAGGACAGAAGGGACTGCCCTACCCTGGTGGCTAGTGGTTAGGAAAAAAAGACAGGGCTTGCCTTCAGTTCTGTTTTAGGAGAGGTCGGGTCAGTATCTTCTCTCCCTGGGATGAAAACACTTGTATTGATTTTTACACAGATTTATGCAATTTGCTTTGAAACTAAAAGCAATACACAGTGTTTCCCTTTCAGTACAAACACTGGATTGATACATGCATTTGGGGTCTTAGCTTTGACTCTCTTTTATTAAAATAAATAAATAAATAAATAAATAAATAAATAAATAAATAAAACAAAAAGACCTTTCTCGTAAATCTCACCAGGACCTGGCGTGACTTATTCAGGGTCCTATGCAACCTCATCTTTGAATTAGTAGCCTTGTATTCTATAGGACAAAATTTTAACGTTTCCTCTATAGAAAACTGAATAAAGAGAAGAGGGGTTAGGCAGTGTTACAGATTATTTTGAAAATCAAATGTTGAGACTACAAAGTAGTAAAATTCAGGAATGGTAGCCAAAGCCGTTCCTTGAGGCAAAAGTCTTATCCTTAAATGATTTCCTTATTAAACATGAAGGAAATACAAATAAACTTAGCACTCAATTAAAGAAGACAGAGAAAGGAGCCCAAAGAAAGCAAAGAAAGCAGTGGGTGTATTTTCGTATAAACATGAAGACTAATCTGACTTCCTTGTGAACACGCACAGACACAGAGCCCCACGGATTTCACACAGGGCTGTCAGGGGGAGAGCTGGAAGCATTAGTCATGGTTTTAGACCATTGGGGGACAGATTTGACATTCTGCAAGTCTAAAATTCCTTCCACTATGGCGCAGTGGTTTGGGGTACAGTGTGTTCTTAGCATGCAGGAGGCCATGGTTAAATCCCTGGCACTAAGAGGAAAAGAAAATTCTGAGGCAGCTCCAACAGTCACCTCACACATATCGATAGAGAGGGTTTCCCTGCCAGCGAGGCCCACCCTGGGGAAGACAGCTGTTCCTCAAAGACCCTATAATCCAGAAATGGCCACAGCAATGTTCCTTTCCCCAAAGCCAGGTAATGTCTAATTCTCTTGTCCTCCAACCCAGGAACTGTGACTGCTTCACCCACTAGTGTGTGGACTGATGCTCTGGAATGTGGCACGTCCTCCTTGTTCACGGGCGACCTCACCCTGGAACCTGCAGCAAAGCCTCCAAGAAGTCTGACCACGGGCAGCCATGCTGTGCAGAAGCCCAGCTCTGGACACCTGGCAGGTGTTCCCGGCATGGCAAAATCCAGCCCGGGAGAAGGCATGGGAATAGGCCCTCTGGAGATTTCCAGCCACAGAGTCACCTGGGTCCTCCCAGCTAAGGCCCTGAGGTGATGAGACAAGCCATTCCCATCCCGCCCTGTCTCAATTTGTGAGCAAAGTCAACATTAAGTTTTGCTATAATGAGAACTGCTGTAGGTTGAATTTTGTCCCTTCAAAATTCATATGTTGAAGTTCTAACCCCAGCACCTCAGAACATGACCTTATTCAGAAACAGGAGTCACTGCAGATAGAGCTAGCTAAGCGGAGGCTGCCCTGAAGCACAGGGGGTTGCTAATCCACTGTGACTGATGTCCCTCCAAAAAGGAGGGATGGAGGGACAGGCAAAGGTTGATCGATGGGTGCTAAGCTACAGTCAGGAGCAGAAAGTTCTGCCGGGCCATTGCACCCGAGGGTGACTGCAGGCAACCATAATGTACTACACATTTAAATAAACTGTGAGTAAGGATCTTGAAAGTTTTCATCATAAAAAAATAACTGTTAGAGGAGACATGTTACCCTGATTTAAACACCACACAACGTGTGCATGTATCAAAACATCCCATGACATCCCATTAATAAGTGCAGTTTTCATGTTTTTAGGTATAAGTCATAAATGAATTTAATTGAAAAAGGAAATCTGAATAAAACATGGACTTCAGTTTAAAAGGGGGAGGATTTGGACCAGGCACAAAGCAAACCCAGGAAGACGGCCACGTGAAGATGGAGGCAGAGGTGGGGAGAGGCTTCTGCGAGCCCACTGCACTGCAGCAGTCCGGCTGAGGACGAGGCCGAGGCAGACCCTCGCACAGCCCTGGGGGAGCTGACCCTCCCCATACCCGGATCTCAGGCTTCCAGGTCCCATCTGTGAGAGGATAAACCTCTGTTTTTTAAGCCACAGAGTGTGGCTTTGGAACATTGTGATGTAACAGCCAGAACGAAACGTATCGATACACTCCTGAAAGAACAACGCGATCTGCGAAGTTATTGTGTATTACTAATTTTGGTAAGCTTAGCCCAAAATGCATGTTCATCAAAAAAAATTTGATGCATTGTTACTTTTATCTAAGGAGTTAAAGTGACTGGACCACATTTGGGTTGTCCACGCTTGCTCCGCTGTTTGCGTTTTTATAAGCCGGGGCTACAAGAGCAGCTTGGAACCAGTAAGATGAGCCCCACGGTTCACTGTGAGAGGTCTCCTCGGGAGCGCCAGGCTCCTTAACCACACTCTGGGGACGGCCGTTCAAAGAATCAAAGCCATCTGACTGACGCTGGGTTCTTCTCATTACTCTCAGTTGCCTGCAGGGTCATGAGAGGACTTGCCAACCTGGGGCTGGAAGCAGATTAACTATACCCTCAGGAATTCACCGTGTACTGATTCGACACACGACTTAGCATGAGTTCATGTGAGTCCACCACACGTACGCACCTTCACGCACAAAACCTGTTCCCAGCCCTGTCACACACGTTCAAAGGTGGAAGACTGAATGTAAACCTGCTCCAGAAAAAGTAAAACAACTTTAGAAGGAATGGAAGGGAACACTCTGATAATTAAACACCGAAGACATGTCCCGCACATGGACGCTTCTGCTGGGGACACAGGTGGCCCAGGGCCTGGCTGCTCTCACCTGGAAGAGCCCGGGCCTCCTATCAGGTGTGCAGCTGAGCCATGACTGGACACTGGACACTGGACAGTGGTGGTGGAGGGGGTGGAGCCCTCAGCAAACCTCGCTGCTGAGCCACATCAGCCACCGTCTGAGTGTTCCAGAGGGTTCTAGTTCTAAGCACCGTGCCCCATTTTCAGGCCACAGTTAGGATCCTGGGTCCCTTATCAGGAGATCTGGTTCCCTGTGAGGAATGCGTGCTGACAGCGATCCAGACAGTTGAGTTCCGCTTGCAGCTGCCCCTGACACACCCGCCAGGCCCCCCAGCAGCGCCTCTGAGCCGGGACACTTTGGCAACCCCTGGGGGCATTTCAGTTGTCATGGTGGATGTGGGTACAGGGGGCATTGAGTTAGACTGGGAGCCACTATCCATCCTGCAGTGTCACCCGCAGCTGCCACAGCAGGGAGGTGGCCGCTCTCATGTCGCTAGTGCCACAGCAGGGAAGCCGTGCTCCACGGGAGTCCTCGGCGTGGCCTGGCCTGGACTCCTGTCCGCCTGGTACTACTGTCCCCTGGCTGCTTCTCCACAGATGGTCAACGTGGGTCCCGCACCAGCCTGGGCAACCTCTCAGTTGCAGCGTGGGTGGAAGGAAGGGTACGTACATCCAAAAAGTCCTGCTGCCTTTGGGTTGCCACGCCTGCACCTGATCTCTGGGTCTTCCCTGAGACCCCACGCACGCTCCTGCGTACCACGGAGAGACAGGGCCATCGATCCGCCCACTGTTTATTCTGATGTGAGCCTGCTGGGTTCTCCCTGGGGCCCCTCAGCCTAAGGACAGAACTGTGCTGTAATACCAAAGGGTCACGCACAGAGCCCGGCCACGGACTTGTCCCACGTCAACACTTCATCTTCACATGGCCCATGCTCACTGCCAGAGTGTCCACGCACACGAAGCCTGAGCACTTCTAGACAAACCCCAGGACATGTAAACAACTCAGGCAGAGAAGCTGGAAGAAATTGGAGGCACACGCCACACCAGTCACGGGCAATGGAACCAGGGCCCCTGGGTTTCTGCATGCCAGGTCTCTGGGCCCACTGGGCACCACAGTTCCCAGATGCACGATGGTCCTCCTTGTGGGCTTGCCTGGATGAACTGATGTGGACAAGGTTTTTCAGCGATGGAGCCCAGGTTTGCTACCAGGGTCTCTCGGGCGGGTGTGATTGCTTCTTACTCGGATGTGCCCCAGATGACGCAATGGGCCATCCACTGCAGTCAGATTCTGTACTTGAGGGGTACAATTGCAGCCCCTCACAATGTCGAGCACACACTAGAAGCTTTGGCCCTGTTATAGTTTGGATTTTGAATGTTTCCCAGAGGCTCATGTGCTAAAGACTTGGTTACCAGGGTGGCACCAAAGAGAGGTGAGAGAACCTTTAAGAGGTGGGGCCCAAAGCAATGGGGTTAACCAGTCATGGACTGGAACCTACAAAACTGTAAGTCAGAAAAAACCTTTTGTCTTTATAAGTCAACTATCTCAAGTATTTAGTTATAAAGTCAAAAGGCTGACCAACACAGGTCCCCACATAACACCCACATATCCTAGTGCACTCTACTAGAATTATTCTAGACTGCCAGCCAGTTCCCGCTTCTCCTGAGGAAGCTAAACTTGACACATTTTGTCAGTAACTCTCCCAAGTAACGATTCCTTCTTGTCTAGAACCAAAACTGGCTAACTTGGAACCCTCTTAAAAACATTGCTTCTTTTCTAAAAAAAACTACCTCACTAGAAAATAACTAACAAAAATTAAGTGTGCATTTGAGAAAGTCACAAAGACAAGGTAGATGGAGAGAATGTCAAAGGCAGGCAGGAGAAATGCCAAATGCAGAAATAAGGGGCTTCGACATTGTTTCCTGGGAAGGAGTCCTCGCCCCTCCACAGGACCATAAATCAGCAAGAGGCACTTGACAGTGCTTTTTTGGTGAGTGCCCCAAACACTGTTCTCCAAGCAGCACGTGGCTGATGGGAAATGGCTCACATACTTGCCCAGAGACAAGAGGCTCTGTGTCCCCGGTCAGTTCCTGTTCATCCAGCAGCACTGGCTCCCTCGGAAGTACTGGGGCTTCTTTGGGCTTCTCTGATTCTCGCCTGGCTGCTCTGCACCTGATCTTGCTCTGCTGCAGTTTTCAAAAACTTAGGCCTTTTCCGTTCTGATTTGGCTGAATATTTAGCCTGGCCTCTGGGAACGCCAAGGCCGGCACGTCTTCCCTGATACAAGCTCATCTCAGCAGAACAGAACTTAGCCCCTGAGGGCCTGGGTGATACCAGATTGGCGGATCCCTCCCTGCAATAAGCTTAGCCGCATCTTTAGTTTTTCCCACTTCTTAGTGCACTTTTGGATGTAGGTTTCCTTCCCAATTCTGAAAGTAACTAGTTTGCTTTAGATCACTTCCAGGACCTAATCCTTAGAATCATTCTTGCATTTCACTAGCAAATTACAAAAGTTTTCAGGACAACAAGTGACTGTACTAAGAACAGGCACCATATACATTGGTTTAAAGTTTGGACTCAGGAGCTACATTTCCCTGGGTTTGAATCTGCGTTGTGTGAACCCAGGAAAATACTTCACTTTTTATGCCCCAATTCCTCATTGGAAACTGAGCATAATAGCAGTCCATGCGACCTCAGGCTGTTTTGAGAATTAATATTTGCAAATACTTCAAGTGGATCCTGTACCTGGCAACGCTGTAGAAGGGCTTACTAACTGGTAGCTAAAAGACACATTTCAGAGCAAAAGATGCTCCTAAAAGCAAACATGTTGGTTAGATCTGTGATGCCACAACAGCTGCCTTTAACAGGGCACTGCCCCTCTGAGCCCATTTTCCTGTGCACCAATGGCACGTTCAGCCTTGGTGAGTTGAGTGACATCACACCCTGATAATGATGTTCCAAGGGAAGCACAGTATTGTCAAATCTGCAGGAACTGAATGCTGGTTCATAATAAAACTCCCTTGGCCTCCTTTACATGTAGAGCAGCCCTGAGAGTGCTCAGAATACCAGATTTCAATCTCCTACATGGAGCCAGCTGTCTCCTCTCCTGCTGCCATCTAGCCAAGCAGCCAGGCCCAGGCAAGAAAGCCCAGCTTCTCCCTATGAGCATCTTCGCTCAGTGTTCCTGCTTTTGGCGACTTTTGGGGAAGAGAACCTTTCACAGGTGAGTGTGTGTAGACCACACCTGAGCCACTTGGGATGTGTACTTGGAGGGTGGTTTCTCCCGGGGTGGCCAGAGTACACTTCCCCTCGTATTTCCCTGCAGAGCATGCTGTGAGTCTCACCTGCACTAGGTGCTCAACATTTGCTGATTTGTGGAAGCTGGAAAGAGGCAGGAGTGTTGGGAGAGAGGCCAGCTGGTTGGTCTCCGTTGTTCCTGCTGCTGCTCAGCTTCTTGGTGACTTCCTCCAAGTGGGAATTTGCGTTGGTGGAAGCCACGGATGAAGGGTGCTGTGTCTCTGCTCCCTGAAGCTGCAGGCCTCACACCAAAGGCTTGTGGTTCAGTCTTCCTCCTTGGAGCATTTATTGAGTGCTTTGGGTATGCTAGGCTCTGAATGCACAGAGATGAGAGGCATGAGTCTCCTTTTCTGTGTCAGATCCCCCTCAGGGACCTTAGAAATACTCAGGAAATATTTATGGATAACTTGTCTTAAATCTGGCAAAATATATGAAAGACTCTTAAAAATTAGAATGACTTCACTGGGCATGGTGGTGCATGCCTGCAATCCAAGTGGTATGGGAGGCTGAGGCAGGAGGATCTCGAGTTCAAAGCTAGCCTCAGCAACTTAGTGAGGCCCCAAGCAACTAGTGAGACCCCGTCTCTAAATGAAATACAAAATAGGGCTGGGACTATGGCTCAGTGGTCAAGTGACCTGAGTTCAATCCTGGGTACCCCCTCCAAAAACCAAGAGTGATTTTCGTATCTATCAGTACAGTTTTTTGTAAGATGTACCTGGCTTTCTCAAGTACACAGGACCATAAATTTCAAAGGACAGTTCTTAGGATGGCACCTTTTCAATGTGTTTAACTGGAGAGTGGTAACTCTTGTGAATGGATCCTCTGTTTGCATTCTTGTTTTTTGTGAGGGGACCAGTTACCAGGGATTGAACTCAGGGACACTCAACCACTGAACCACATCCCAGGTCCTATTTTGTATTTTTTAAATTTGGGGACAGGGTCTCACTGAGTTACTCAGCACCTTGATTTTGCTGAAGCTGACTTTGAACTTGCAATCCTCCTGCCTCAGTCTCCCGAGCTACTGGGTTTACAGGCATGTGCCACCACACTGGCTTGCATTCGTTTAAGAAATGACATGAAATTATATGTATTTGTCATATAAACATGATGCTTTAAATATATGTATATGTGAATGATTGCATCTAACAAATTAACAAACAATTACCTTACATAGTTGCCACTTTGTGGAAAGAAAACTTACCCACTCCTTGCATTTTTCAAGAATATAATATATCATCATTAACCTCACTCACCATGCTGTACAATTGATTTCTTGAACCTACTCCTCCTAACTGCTTTGACTCACATCTCCAACCCCTCCCCCAACCATCCTTTCTTTTTGCATTCTAATTTCAACAAAATCTTTCAAAATAGAACTTTTGCACATATATGTGTGTTTGTACATATATGTGTGCATAAAACACATGCATATGTGTGTGTACATGCTTGTATGTGTGTGTGTGCAATAAGACTATTCACCAAATAAAAATCCCTTTGTGGAAATTACAGGCTTTTATTTACAAAACTCTAAAAAACACATTTATGCATGATCCCAGCTAATGAAGGTAATTAGAGAACAACAGGTTAAAGAATAAGAAAGCTGTTAAATCAACTCTCTAGATTAATGGTCTGCAGCAGACGCTTCCCCCGGGCCACATCAAAGCATAAGGAGAGGTGGAGAGATGAAAGATACATTTGCATATGATTTGTATGTGATTTGTATGTCATTAGCATATATGTGCTCAACTCAAAACTCTTGAGCAATTTCCAACCCAAAAATCTCCCTAAAAGTTGTCATCTTCTCTTTTCTCAGCAGGTTCCTCTAGTCATGTGCGTCACAGTCCTGAACGAGTACTACGTAGTGGCACAAGGTCATGGAGACAGTGAGGGTCGCCCAGACCACTTGCGGGACCATTAGAGTCTGGAGCCTAGAGAACATCTGCGCTGAGTCAGGAGAAGAATCCATTCTCCCAACCTTGCTGCATCCCAGGAAGTCCGAGGTGGCCACCAGATCGCTTGTACCTACAGTGCAGCGTAAGGAGTCTACATTTAAAAGCTCCAAACTCCGGGGTGGCCCCAAGAAAGACTGAAAGTCAGGGTTGGTCGTCTCAGGACACCCTTTGTTCTGGAACCCCCAGCCCTGCTGCCAACCACTGCTGCCCTTCTTCCTGGGTTGCAGGCCCACGCGCTGCTCTCCGGGCACCAACTCCTCACCCAAATAAGATCCCATGTTCAGGAAGGATCTGGTAATAGCCACGGACGCCACAGTAAAATTTTCTAATAGTTTGTTCATTCAGCAGTATCCATTGAGCACTTACTTTTTCTGTAGAGAAACTGGGCACTCAGACAATAATCAGACTGCATTCAATAGAGGTTGCATTTCTTCTGTGTGCCAGGTAGAACCCTCAACTACTAGAGACACCAAGATGAGTAAGCTAGGGCATGTGTTTAAAGAGCTCTTACTCCAGAAAGAAAAGGGCAAGACTCTTCCTCATCGGGTTTGAAGTCATTCCAAAATATACAATGGAAGGAGAGAAACCAACTCTCAATAATTTAACTATTAAATTTCTTATTCCCCTATCATCAGTGTGCGTCTCTCAGTTACTTTGTGCAGCAGGTACAAACAAGCACAGAAAGGAGGCTGCACACAAGGGAACTTCAGCGGCTCAGCACTTGCGGGAAGATGGAGAACAGCAGGGAAGTCAAGGAATTGTACCTCGCTGTTTGATTTCTATGCTGGGACTGGGCTACTTGGTAATTTCCACTTTAACTCGATTTTTAGTGCATCCGAGTTCCTTCTAAAGACTTAGAATCTTTGTTCATTTTGTTTCTCTGATTTTTATTTCTTAAACCAATTTTAAGGGGACAGCTTCATACAAAAGTACTATACAGATAAATTAAAATACACTGTGCAATGGTGTGCCATTGATTTCATAGTGGGAATTAGTTCTCTTTTGGTCTTTCGCTGTTTCTCTCCAGTGGAAATTCCAAGCGCCTCGGAGGCCCTTCTAGAAAGTAGTTTATTCCACTATGGAAAATAGCACAAGCAGCCACAGGGAAGAAGGGTCTTTTCCCCAAGGGCAGCGCCCAAGCAGGAGGGAGGGGCTGGCATACCCAGCTGGCCAGGGGCCTCCTCCTCAGGGCCACGTTCCACAGGAGGGCCTGCCTCTGTCACTCAGCGTCCCCACTGGGCTGTGCCAGGAGGGATCACGCAGTACGGAGCTCTCCTGCTCCCACAGGGAGGGGCCCTTAAACCCACGCCTTCTCGTCACACGTCACACCACAACTGACTGCCGCTGCAGCTGGCACCAGAGGTCCCCAGCCGCCCTGTCACCCGAGTCTGCGTTTTCCCCGGAGTGCACCCGTTAAGCTGGGCTCAGCCTGGCAGGTCAGAGGCGCTGTCTCCCTGCTGCCCGTGGACCCACGCGCTGCCTCAATTTTAACACATTCTGCTGGTGGCGGGTGCCATCAATTTTATTTTTATATGCCTATAAATCTTCTTTAGATGTGCATTCTGTGGTCACTCATTAGCATATTCATGAGCCGGAGCCTTCCGAAGCCCACCTCTCTCTGTGCCTTGGAGCCCTGTGCTCGGCCGAGCCGAGAGTGATGGCCATGGTGCTCCTCCATATCGCGCTGGCATTTGCTGTGATGGCCACATTGTGACTGCGGTCATCCATAAAAGGATTCTGACCCCACCCAATTATTCAGAAGGTGTGGTGCAGGTGGCCTTATGATTAGATCTGTGATCTTTAAAACACCCCAGAAGGAACAGACCTGCATCCTGATGTGACTTGGGAATATCAGTTTGGCCAACTCTTGGGCCTCACCCCCAGTGCCTGACCCAACCCAGAGCCCTCATGGTCCTTCAGCCTCTGTGTCCACGAGTGGCCAGAGTGATCTGTTTGCACAGGCCCTCCACAATGTGAACCCCTCCTGTTTGCCCGATGCCTGGTTCATGGTGAAAACCAGCCCTTGGCTGGGCTGCGCTCTTACTGCTAAATCAGGGAATGGCTGAGTGGGGACATGGGTGTTGCTTCCTGATGCACCGAGAGGACGTTGGGGAGTTACACGAATCAGTTTCTTACTTTGTCCTCTCAAACATCCTAAGCTTGGACTTGTAATTTGCATCTTATTTGAGGAAACATCGGAGGAAAGTTTTGCAGGTCCTGCCTTATTATTAAAGAACTAATTGTACTAAATTTGCATTTCAAAACATAGGAAACTAGAGAAGGGCAGACGGGAATCCCAAGGCTCCTCCGAAGTCCTTCTTTTTTTTTTTTTTTGCGGTGCTGGCGATCAGTCCTTCTTTAAAACATGGTTTCCTCGCTCAAACTTAAAATACGAGCCAGTCTTTCCAGACACCATCCGCCGCAGGTTTGGGGATGCTGTGCACTGCATGAAGCATGCGGTTCTCGGTGGGCAAGGGAGGCGAGCAGTGTGTGGCATTGCTTTGTGGTTCTGCCAGCTAGTGTGCGCCCAGGAAAGAAAAGCAGCCCGTGAAGAACCCGTTCCTGATGGCAAGAGACAAGTGTTGCTTCATACACACAAATTCCTCAGACAGGGAAAACGGAACGCAGAAGGAGCGTTCAGGGCAGCGGCTCCAGGGCCAGCTCCTTCGCTGGACAGCATGTTTTCCACGAGGGTTCCCAGGAGCCTGTGGCACCACCACCCTTTGGACAGGACCTGTGATTGATAAGGAACCCACGGGCCCAGCCCTGCTGCAGGGTCCATATGGGCCAGGACATCCTGCCCTTCCCAGGTAGCATGGCAGCAGCTGATGCCTCCCGCCCCCTCCCATGTCACCCCTGGGTCAGGAGGACCAAAACCCCCTCGCTCATTTTCCACGAGGGCAGAAAGGCACGCTCTGAGGGAGGCTGCGCTAGTGAGATGCGCGCCCAGCTCCGCGGTACTGTGGGCAGGCTCTGCAGAGCTTCTCCCCGGGCACTGAGGTCACGCACATTGTTTTCACACTCGGCCAGAGCTTTTGTGGGTGTATGTGGTGCATCGGGGGGAGAGAGCTGAGTGGTGTTCTTGCTTTCAGGTGGACTGAGCACAGGAGAAGATGGCGACCCTCGTGATTCTGGGGAGGGGGCTGGTGTGGGGCGTGCTTAGTGGAAGCACGCAGTTAATTAACGAGCAGATGTAAATCAGGCTTGTCAAACATTGAGCAAGCGGCTGGCCTGGGATTCTCTCGCTGGGGTGCTGGGCTCAGCAAGGAGGTAGCAACACATGATCCAGGGCCTTCAGTGGCCCTCTGGGCATCCCAGAGCTTCCAGGTACTGGACCGTGTACCCAGAATAGGACATTTCAGGTTGCATGCCCTCCCTGCCACAGACACGTCCCCATCCTTTCGGCTTTCAGGTTTTCCTGCCAGAGGCTGGCAGGTGTTCCCCTACACACGACCCACCCGAGCATGGCAGCCTCGCCTTCAGTGAGCACCCCTAAAACCTAAGAAGGTGCCGACACACAGATGCCTTCCCATTACACCTGCATTCTAACAATGACCTTCGAAACCCAAAGGGGCACACCTCTGGGGAAAGTCCCAGGGAAAGTCCATGCTCTGTGGCCTGGAGGTCTGAGTTCCTCCAGGAGACAGGAGGCCAGCCTGTGCACTTCCTGCTTGACGGAGAAGCTCAGCTGAGGTTCTGCTGTCCTGTTACACCCGAACCCAGGAAGCAAGTTCACGGCTGTGCGTCAGCCCATCCCTCTTGTCAGCGAGTTTCCACTCACCTTTAGTAACCCAAGGTTAGCAGCCTCAGATCCACCCATGAGAGCCCCTCAAGGTTGGGTGGAAAGTGGGTACCCCATGACTGCCTCTAACAGCAAGCCCAGTAAGGAGGCTGATCAGTCTTCCAGGGCCCTGGAATCCCAGGCCGAAGATCTGAGGAGAGCCGTGCCACCGGACACTTGCAAGGGCATCCTCTGGGACTATCTGAGTTCAGCTTCCAGGAGGAAAAGAGTTGCGGCCGCGGACCCAGCGAGAGCCTCCCTGGGGTGAGCAAGCCCTTCGGTCTGCAGCACAGCGTTCCTACTCACCGCCCGCATTCATGAGTTTCCCCGCTTGCCAGATCCCCTAAGAAAGACCCCTGAAAACATCTCTGTTATGAAATGACAGTGAGGACTAGAAGGGGCTCTGCCAGGCCTCGCTGCCCTTCGAACATTTCCTACAGAGGAAAGCCCCCGGGAAGGGTGTGCTGCTCACGTGGCCCTCCCTGGCCACTCCCCGGTGTCCCCGAGAGGGCGTGAGAGGGAGTGCATCTGTCTGCCGCACTGGCTTCCAGCCAGCAGGAAGCCTGACCTCCCACATGGGGAATTCTGGTCCTTGGAGAGGTTCTGACTGTGACCCACTGTGGAGAAGGAGAAAAGGACACTCTTGTCTTAGTGGTACCAAGCCTTCTGAGTCCATTCAGGCGGGTTTCGCCAAGCACCACAGACTGGGTGGCCTCTAATCAAAATATTTATTTCTCATATTTCTGATGGCCCAAAGTCTAAGAGCAGGGTGCCTGTGGTTGGGGTCCGGTGAGGCCCCTCTGCTGGTTGCAGAACACTGACTTTCCTGTATCCTCACCTGGTGGAAAGAGCACCAGAGAGCTGTCTGGGGTCCACCTCATCACCCACCCAGCTCCCAAAGCCCCACCGCCTAGAGCCATCACGGTGGGCTTATTCCTGCGGGGGACACAAGAATTCAGACCTTTGCACTCACACCCCAAATCCTGTCTGAGAGCGACTCACCTGTGGAAGACAGCCGGCCAAGAAGGCTTCAAGGAGAGCACGAGAGGAAGAAAGAACCAAGACCCTGCCCCTCCTCTCCTCTGGCAAGATGGGGTAAGGCGGCGAGTGCTCCCATCTCAGCACAAGAGTGCCCGCCCGCTGGGACTCAGGCCCGGTGCCTGCTCGCCTTTGCACAAGGAGCAGGGCCAGCGCAGCCGTCACTCCCGTGTCTCAGCCTGGCCCCCCGCACTGAGGTGCAGGGGAAGCATGACACAGATGAGGAGGTCATTGCGTTTCGTTTAAGAACACGGCATTGCTGAAGGGAGGTCAAAGAAACAATGCTTCCCTTTTCCTAAAGTTTTCTGGTATCTTGAGTTTAAAACATAAGGTGCCTCCAAGTAAAAGAGTAAGAGGTGCAATAACAGATAATTGATGATTCGTGGTTAAGTGTCTCAGTGTGATGCTCACAAACTCACCACGTGGCCACCACTGACCAGGCCTGGACCACAGTGCAGATCTGGGCTCTGCGGGGCCTCCTGTCGGTGTCTGTGAGCTAGACGGGAAGAAGTACCAGTGGAAGCCCACGGGGGATTAAGATCATTTTGATGGTAGATCATCGCATAGTGCTTTTGTAGGACCTGAAAGAAGAATCCACAGTTGAAAGATAATTCCATAACAAAATGCCTTCCGCTACCTGCTACTAATTTGTTGTGCAAGACGTCTGGGTGCCTAAAACTGTGAAGATCAAAGTGAGACTCCAAACACTTTCACATCCATCTCACCCAGAGACAGGTTTCCTGTACTTTTTTTTATGTTCACTAATAAAATATAAATTTTGTAATATATTTACCTTGCTTGGATCAACGTCCATAGTTCATCACGGTAGTGAACACAACTGAGAGGCAGGTAGAGCGTGGTGGAAGCTGGACCGTGCTGGGAATACTGAGACTTTGAAGTTTCATGTGCAGGCTTTGAAAAGCACTCTGGGTAGGCAACGAGCCGGTTCCGGGAACGTGAAGTTCTGCGGGACACACGACTGAAGAGAAGAGCAGAATGGTCACAGATACATGCCACCTTGAAGAACTCGCTCACATCCCTTCTCATGGACAGTGATAGGGACCATAGTCCTGGGTATTTAGAGTCCACTGGGTTTATTTTTAAATTTCGTAGCACCTTTACTTTAGAAATGCAGCATTCACCGCGCATGCGACATGACGTTTTTTCCAACAGCTCGTCTTTTGAGTAAATGTTTAGCTGTCGCCTTGAACAGAGTGGGCCAGACGGGTTCTCAGACTTCAGTATAGTTAGCAAAAGACTGTGCAGGAGTCACACGGTAAGCAGCAGGAACTAAGTATCGTGGGACCCTGATCTCCTTCCTTCCCCCACGCTACCTCACTTTGCAGCTGAGACTGAAGTCCAAGCCCACAGCTTTACTCTCTGTATGAGCAGCGCCAGAGAAGACTTGCTTTCCAGTGAAGAAATTCCTTGAGAAGGCAGCTTTTGTCTCTTCCTGGGGGACAGCATGTTGGGCCTCAGGATCTTCTGTCCAGTTTGTGACCTGCTCTGTGTGCACTTCACTTGCCTTCCTCCTCCCCAGGACCAGGGTCCTCCTAAGGTCAACGCTGGGAAATGTCTCCTCTCCCAGCCGAAGAACCAGACTCAGTCACCAGTTCTGGCCCCAGAAGATGGAGCCCGAGACTTCGATTTTCCCTCTAGCAAGAAGAATAACAGTTTTGAGGCTCTTTCCACGGGGCAATCCAAGATGACGGACTAGAGGGTGACTGCATCTCCTGTCGCTCCAGAACCCAGGATTCAAGAAGTGGAGGCATTGAGAGACTCGGACTAAAATAGAACCACAGGAACCAGCGCCAAGTCCCAGAGCCAGCGGCGAGCTCTGGCCCGCAGGCAGCTTCAGGGACCAGGACAGGGCAGCCAGGGACTTCCCCAAGCAGCCCTGCTCCCTCCAGCAGGAGGCGCCTTTCAAGGCTAGCTTCTCGGAGCAGACCGCCCAGTGACAGCCTTTCCACACAGAGCCAGCTCCAAGCTCTGGAACCAGTAGCGGGCTAGGGGCAGCTTTCTTCGGAAGCACTGCATTATCAAGTTCCTCCAAGACTTCAGGCTACTGAAGGTGGGGAGGTGATATACTGGAAATCTACAGGGACACTATAAGCCAATAGAGGAAATCTGCAATATCTCAGAGTCCCACTGACATCTGACCAATATGAGAAAACAAGGGAAGAAAATGTCCCAAACAAACCTAGATACTATATCAATAAAACCCAATGACAGCACAGCAGAAGAAATGTCAGAAAGGGAGTTCAGAATGTACATAATTAAAACAATTAGGGAAGCAAATGAGGAGATGAAAGAGCAAATGCAGGCATTGAAGGAGGAGATAAAAGAGTAAATGCAGGCATTAAATGATGGCACCAATCAACAGTTAAAAGACCAAATACGGGAAGCAAGAGATCATTTCAATAAAGAGTTAGAGATACTGAAAAAAAACAAACAAACAGAAATCCTTGAAATGAAGGAAACAATAAAACAAGTTAAAAACTCCATGGAAAGCATAACCAATAGGATAGAACACCTGGAAGACAGAACCTCAGACATTGAAGACAAAATATTTAATCTTGAAACAAAGTTGACCAAACAGAGAAGATGGTAAGAAATCATGAACAGAATCTACAAGAATTATGGGATATCATGAAAAGGCCAAACTTAAGAATTATTGGGATTGAGGAAGGCTTAGAGAAACAAACCAAAGGAATGAACAATCTATTCAATGAAATAATATCAGAAAATTTCCCAAATCTGAAGAATAAATGGAAAACCAACTACAAGAGGCTTATAGGACTCCAAATATACAAAATTACAACAGACCCACACCAAGGCACATTATTATGAAAATACCTAACGTACAAAATAAAGACAGAATTTTAAAGGCCATGAGAGAAAAGAATCAAATTACATTCAGAGGGAAACCAATAAGAATATCAGCAGATTTTTCAATCCAGACCCTAAAAGCTAGAAGGGCCTGAAACAACATTTACCAAACCTTGAAAGAAAACGGATGCCAACCAAGAATCTTATACCCAGCAAAACTTACTTTCAGATTTGACGACGAAATAAGATCCTTCCATGATAAACAAAAGCTAAAGGAATTTACAAAAAGAAAGCCGACATTACAGAACATTCTCAGCAAAATATTCCATGAGGAAGAAATGAAAAACAACAATGCAAATCAGCAACGGGAAGAACTAGCCTAAAGGAATAGCCAAATAAAGGAGAAACCAAATCATGTCAAAAAACAAAAATGAGTCAAATGACTGGGAATACAAATCATATCACAATAATAACCCTAAATGTTAATGGCCTGAACTCATCAATCAAAAGACATAGACTGGCAGATTGGATTAAAAAGAAAAATCCAACAATATGCTGCCTGCAAGAGACTCATCTCGTAGAAAGAGATACCCACAGACTAAAGGTGAAAGGGTGGGAAAAAACATACCATGCACATGGACACAGCAAAAAAGCTGGAGTATCCATCCTCATTTCAGATAATGTGGACTTCAAGCCAAAGTTAGAAGGGATAAAGAAGGACATTTCATACTATTTAAGGGAAGCATAAATCAGCAAGACATGACAATCATAAACATCTATGCCCCGAACATTGGCTCATCCATGTACGTCAAACAAATCCTTCTCAATCCCAGAAATCAAATAGACCACAACACAATAATACTAGGCAATTTTAACACACCTCTCTCACCACTGGATAGATCTTCCAAACAAAAATTGAATAAAGAAACCATAGATCTCAATAACACAATCAACAATTTAGACTTAACCAACATATATAGAATATATCATCCAACAAAAAATGAATACACTTTCTTCTCAGCAGCACATGGATCCTTCTCTAAAATAGACCATATATTATGCCACAAAGCTACTGTTAGCAAATACAAGAAGATAGAGACACTACCTTGTACTCTATCAGATCATAATGGATTGAAATTAGAAATAAATGACAGAACAAAAACCAGAAACTTCTCCAATACCTGGAGATTAAGTAATATGCTATTATATGATAAATGGATAACAGAAGACATCAGGAGGGAAATAAAAAAATTCTTAGAAGTAAATGAGAACAAAGACACATCATATCCAAAATCTCTGGGACACTATGAAAGCAGTACTTAGAGGAAGATTTATTTCATGGGGCACATTCAACAAAAGAAGTAGAAATCAACAAATAAACGACTTAACACTACAGCTCAAAGCCCTAGAAAAAGAAGAGCAGACCAACACCAAAAGTAGTAGAAGACAGGAAATAGTTAAAATCAGAGCCGAAATCAACGAAATTGAAACAAAAGAAACAATTGGAAAAATTAACAAAATAAATAGTTGGTTCTTTGAAAAAACAAACAAAATTGATAAACCCTTAGCCACACTAACAAAGAGAAAGAGGGAGAAAAATCAGATTACTAAAATTTGGAAGGAACAAGGAAATATCACAACAGACACCACTGAAATACAAAACATAATTAGAAGTTACTTTGAAAATCTTTACTCCAACAAAACAGAAAACCTCAAAGACATCAACAAGTTTCTAGAGACATATGAATCACCTAAACCGAACCAGGAGGACATACACAACTTAAATAAATCAATTTCAAGCAATGAAATAGAAGAGGTCATCATAAGCCTACCAACAAAGATAAGTCCGGGACCAGATGGGTTCTCAGCCAAGTTCTACAAAACCTTTAAAGAAGAACTCATTCCAATACTCCTCAAAGTATTCCATGAAACAGAAGAGGAGGAAACCCTCCCAAACTCATTCTATGAAGCCAATATCACCCTGATACCTAAACCAGACAGAGACACATCGAGGAAAGAAAATTTCAGACCAATATCCTTAAAGAACATCGACACAAAAATTCTCAACAAAATCTTAGCAAATCACATACAAAAATATATTAAAAAGATAGTGCACCATGATCAAGTGGGTTTTATCCCAGGGTTGCAAGGTTGGTTCAACATCCAGAAATCAATAAATGTCATTCACCATATCAACAGACTTAAAGTTAAGAATCACATGATTATTTCAATAGATGCAGAAAAAGCATTCGATAAAATACAGCATCCCTTCATGCTCAAAACACTAGAAAAAATTGGGGTAGTGGGAACATTCCTTAACATTGTAAAGGCCATCTACGCTAAGCCCATGGCCAATATCATTCTAAATGGTGAAAAACTGAAAGCATTCCCCCTAAAAACTGGAACAAGGCAGGGATGCCCTCTTTCACCACTTCTATTGAACATCGTCCTTGAAACCCTAGCCAGAGCAATTAGACAAACCAAAGAAATTAAAGGGATACGAATTGGAAAAGAAGAACTCAAATTATCCCTGTTCACTGATGACATGATTATATATTTAGAGAAACCTGGAAATTCCACCAGAAGACTTTTAGAACTCATAAGTGAATTCAGTAAAGTAGCAGGTTACAAGATCAATGCTCATAAATTCAATGCATTTTTATACATAAGTGATGAATCTTCAGAAAGAGAAATTAGGAAAACTACCCCATTCACAATAGCATCGAAAAAAATAAAATACTTGGGAATCAATCTCACAAAAGAGGTGAAAGACCTCTACAATGAGAACTACAGAACACTAAAGAAAGAAATTAAAGAAAACCTTAGAAGATGGAAAAATCTCCCATGTTCCTGGATAGGCAGAATTAATATTGTCAAAATGGCCATACTACCTAAAGTACTATACAGATTCAGTGCAATTCCAATTAAAATCCCAATGATGTACCTTGCAGAAATAGAGCAAGCAATTATGAAATTCATCTGGAAGAATAAAAAACCTAGAATAGCTAAAGCAATCCTCAGTAGAAAGAGCAAAGCAGGGGGTATCGCAATACCAGATCTTCAACTCTATTACAAAGCAATAGTAACAAAAACAGCATGGTATTGGTACCAAAATAGATATGTAGATCAATGGTACAGAATAGAGGACATGGACACAAACCCAAATAAACACAATTTTCTCATACTAGACAAAGGGGCCAAAAATACGCAATGGAGAAAAGATAGCCTCTTCAACAAATGGAGCTGGGAAAACTGGAAAACCATATGCAACAGAATGAAATTAAACTCCTATCTCTCACCCTGCACAAAACTCAACTCAAAATGGATCAAGGACCTCAGAATCAGACCAGAGACCTTGCATCTTATAGAAGAAAAAGTAGGGCCAAATCTTCAACTTGTTGTCTTAGGATCGGACTTCCTTAACAGGACTCCCATAGCACAAGAAATAAAAGCAAGAATCAAACTAAAAAGCTGGGATAGATTCAAACTAAAAAGCTTTCTCTCAGCAAAGGAAACTATCAGTAATGTGAAGAGAGAGCCTACAGAGTGGGAGAATATCTTTGCCACTCATACTTCAGATAGAGTGCTAATTTCCAAAATATATAAAGAACTCAAAAAAACTCTACACCAAGAATACAAATAATACAATCAACAAATGGGCTAAGGATATGAATAGACACTTCACAGAAGAAGATGTACAAGCAATCAACAGATACATGAAAAAATGTTCAACATCTCTAGTAATAAGAGAAATGCAAATCAAAACTACCCTAAGATTCCATCTCACCCCAATTAGAATGGCGATTATCAAGAACACAAGCAACAATAGGTGTTGGCGAGGATGTGGGGGAAAAGGGACACTCATACATTGCTGGTGGGGTTGCAGATTAGTGCAGCCACTCTGGAAAGCAGTATGGAGATTCCTCAGAAAGCTTGGAATGGAACCACCATTTGACCCAGCTATCCCACTCCTTGGCTTATACCCAAAGGACTTAAAATCAGCATACTACAGAGATAACAGCCACATCAATATTCATTGCTGCTCAATTCACCATAGCCAGATTGTGGAACCAACCTAGATGTCCTTCAATTGATGAATGGATAAAGAATCTGTGGCATATATATACAATGGAATATTACTCCACAATGAAGAATGATAAAATTATGGCATTTTCAAGCAAATGGATGAAATTGGAGAATATCATGCTAAGTGAGATAAGCCAATCTCAAAACACTAAAGGACGAATGATCTCGCTGATAAGCAGATGAGGATATATAATGGGGGGTGGGAGGGGTTAGCATTAGTGTTAGGATTAGGTTTAGGGTTAGGGTTAAGGAGGGTGGTAAGAATGGAGGAAGGAAGGACTGTACAGGGGGAAAAGAGGGGTGGGAGGGGTGGGGGGAAGGGAAAAAATAACAGAATGAATCAAACAACATTACCCTATGTAAATTTATGATTACACAAATGGTATGCCTTGACTCCATGTACAAACAGAGAAACAACATGTATCCCATTTGTTTACAATAAAAAAAAGAATAACAGTCTTTAGGATGTTTGAGCCAGGTTTCCACAGAAGTCATTTATTCCTTTTATTGTTAGTTTCCTGCTATTTAATTCTCAAGGCAAAACCAGGTTTGAGATAGGGTAGGCTGCCTTATATAAGCAGGGAGTAGGTCCAGGAAGAACAAATATGCACACACCTTCGCGGGAAGGTTATCTGTAATGAGATAATATTTAAAGTACGAGGAGAAATTTCAGTACAAAACACATTGATACAATGTAATGTGGGGAGAGATCTAACTTTGATCATTCACTGAAGACACTGCCTTGTCCAGGGAGATTTTGCAAACAAAACCCAAGTCCCCTTTTGTGTTATAAGAATGATAAAAATATATCCTTTCTGAAAAGTTGGTGAGCATGGTGTTTTGTTTGTTTTATGTAATAGATGCTGACAAGTCAAGTAACGCTGTCAGGGGCAGAAAGATGTGTAATGCTCCTTGTTTGTGGAATAGCCTGAGCAGAGACTTGGAATTGAGACCTCCACATTTCACAATGGTAGATGTTCTGTACTGGGCCAGTTCTGAGCTCTCGTTATGCATAAATGCAAACAAAAACGCCATTGCAGCTTTCTAGAATGAGTGCCCAAGTTGTGGGACCATGTCACATGAAGCCAAGTGCTGAGAAGGAAGGTGAGACCAAGGGAAGGGATGGAATGACCGGCACAACCTGAGAAGTGGGGGCAGGGAGGCTCTCTGACAGTGGAGAGGAAGCCTGAGTCCTCCGCAGTTACTGAAGCTCCTCGAGGCAATCAGAGGCAGGTGGGAACCCTTAGGACCCGAAGGCAAATGTTTCTCAAGGAATATTGATTTGCAGTTTTCCTAAAGTTCCAGGGTCATTCAAAACACAGCCTGACTCTAAGTTAAGAGATCAAATAGAAAGAGAAAATGTTGCAGGATAGATCAAGAAATGTTGATCAGACAGGCACAGGAAATGTTGAGCACAGAGCTGGCATCCTTCACTGGTAAAATCCATACCATTTTCCTGTAGGTTTGAAAATAAGCATAAGAAGATGTTTGAAAAATATGCTAACGTAATATTTTAGAAAGATTAATTCTTCTTAAGCTTAGAAACACATTTCAGGGTAAAACAAATAGTAATTAATGATCATTAAAAATAATCAGTAAAGTTCACCAAATTTGCTATAGTATTTACTGATTTACTATACTATTCCACACAGTTACCATCTTTTAAACTAACTGGACGATAGTGTGTTCATTCAGTTTACTTTGTGTCTTAAAACATAATTTCAAGGTGCCATGGCACATGCCTGTGATCCCAGTGGCTCTGGAGGGAGTCTGAGGCAGGAGGATCTCGAGTTCAAAGTCAGCCTCAGCAAAAGCGAGGCGCTAAGCAACTCAGTGAGACCCTGTCTCTAAATAAAATACAAAATAGGGCTGGGGATGTGGCTCAGTGGTCGAGTGCCCTTGAGTTCAAACCCTGGTACCCACTCTCCCCTAAAACAAAACAAAACAAAAACCACAATGTCAAGGTAATGGGCATGCTAATGTCTCTTCATCTCAACACCTTGTGTGGGTGGCACAGAGACATCTAGGTTGCGCGCTGCCCACGGTCTGCACACTGCGGAGAAATGCATTCTCTTGTCGTGGACACCTCAGTTTCGCGTGCTGGTGCTCACGTGAGGCAGTGACAGGGCGCTAAAAGCTCCCCTCCTCCCTATGCGCTCAGCTCCTTCCCTGTGACTGGACCCTGCAGCTTGGCATAGCTCGGAAAGGCCCCCAAAGTGGATTATTTCTATAGCAAAATAATCTTCCTCTTTCAAAAGGAGACTGAAATTTCGAGGTTGTATATATTCTGGACCGTGGAGGATCACAAATTAGAAATTGGGCAGGAGTTTTTTCTAGACTCAAGTAAAGGCTACAAACATTACCACCAAAGCTGGTTTGTATAACAAATTTCTCTCAGATTTCCTTTCAAATTTTCTCAAATACAAGCTAAACGAATGAAGAAAGAATGGGGTGCTGCAAAGTCAAGTTCTGCCAGACCAGAGGCCTGACTTCTAAGAATCAAAAGCTAAGTGAGGGTGAGTCACAGTCAATAGGCAGAGAGAGGAGAAGGCCTCTCCTCCCTGGGCTCCTGCTCCCTCCCTCCAGCAACACCCGGGTTCCCGCCGCTGCTTCCGTGTAGGCACGACTGGGCTTTGGGCAGCGCGTCCCCTGCGGAGCGTGGGCTGGCTGCCGGGGGCTGTCGGCAGGGCATGGAGCAGTGCCCTCTGGACTCTGCCAGGCTGGCTCATTGTTCCTACCAAGGGTCATTTCAAACTTCCGGAAACACACTGTCCTGGGGGTCAGGAGGCCAGGCTGCAGGGAGAGGAAGTGACCTGGGGGAGGCAGGGGCAGCGTGACAGGGCTGGTGGGCGCCAGAGACGTGGCCGTGAGTGAGCAGACTCTCCTGGACAGTGCTGGCCTGACCACCAGGACCGGCAGGGTGGGACTTAAGGGCAGGGAGCACTTAACTCCGTGATCCTTCTCACGGCGGGAGGTCAGCAGTTCTGAAAAGACTGGAAAAATGAGTAACTACGTGTAGGGGTGACAACTGGGGTTCGTTAGGGAAATGAGTTAAGACGAAGAGAGGGCGAGATCCAAGGCACCCCTACGGTGTGGAATCATGCGTCCACGCGTGTGGGGGAACGACCCCGAGGACCCCAGGCGCCGTGGAGGGGCCTCCGACAGGCCAAGTGTAGAAGGGCCCCAGAGAGCACGCGTGCGCCACTTCTGTGTGTAAGAAAGGGGTCGTGCCAGTGTGTGCAGCTCACTCAGGCGTACTGCTAAACACTGGAATGCGTAACCGACATTCTAAAATACTTCAAACTCTGCACCTCATTCATCAATGACAGACACATATAGATATACAATCTTCATCATTTGCATATTTCATATTTGTGACTGTGACTTTTTTGCTAAAATTTACTTACAGCCCCCAAATCAACACTTGCACATCCATGACCATGTCTAGAGAGGCCAGGGCAGGTTAGCCCCCGCTGAGGCACAACAAGACCATGCCACCTCCTCCTGTCGGCTGTCACGGGATCTGCAAGGTCCTTGCTGAGGACACGTTTCTGCTTTTTCTGGGTGATCTGATTGTGTAAAGTGACCCACGAGCATAGAGATGAGGTGCTGTACAGTGCTCAAAGTTCAACAGGAACCTGATGGGCCCAGGCTTTGCCTGAATGACGTTCCTGTTGGCCCCGAGCTCCGTTTGAGGACACTGACTGTAGGTCTCAGATAAGGTGTCTGTAGACAGACAACTCGTAGAGCAAAGAGGTGGACAGTCCATTGGCAGAAGCCTTGTGACCAGAGATACCGGGCCCACCCTGCACTTGCCTGGGGGTGACGGCCTGGTGTGGGACAAACCACCCTCTGCAGTGACCTGGGAGAACCTGACCATCTCAGGGAGCTCTGATGGGAGCTGAGTCTGGAGAGACAGACAAGGGGCCCACAGAAGTGGTGCTTGTCCAGAGCAAAGGGAGGAGAGCAAGGTGCAGGCAGGCCTCTGCCACCACTTGTTAAGAGAAATTTAAACCTAAAACGCCAGTTTCCAAAGGTGTACACAACCTGAAACTAAAGGACACACGGAATGCCAACATGAGAGCAGAGCTCCCTCCAATGAACTTAGCACGTCATGCTTCCGTTCTCCGCAGCGTTCTGAGTCAAAAGGCACCGTGAGGTAACTAACATTCACACCCACTTCGTAGCTCCCATCTTTAGGCATAATGATACTGTTTTGGAAAAGTTTCTTCATATAGTATAATAAATCATATTTGTACTCTTGTGAATGACATCAGTGATTGGAAGTTCAGTGTGAGGAAAGGGATACATTTATAAAATAGGAAAAAGCACGTATAAACCTTATATTGTTAGAATTATGTGGGAAGAGCAATTACAAAGTTAGGTCTTAATAGAAGTCATGCATTTCCTGGCACTTCCTTCTGCGAGCACCCGGAAGCCCTGACACCCAGTTACGACGCGGGCCTGACGTGTAGATCTTGTTCTCCAGGCGGAATTCCAAGATGGAGAAACCCGGGCCTATGAACACAGCCGCCTCTGGACAGGGCCAGCCATCCAGGTGGGTGTCCAGCACCAGTGGCCCCAAGAGCAAGGGAGCCTTCCTCTGAGGGGGTTGGCAAGTGGCTGAAGGAGTCATCTCTGGTCAGATTCGGAACCAATGAGTGTCAAGAATAAGAGTGCTGACGGATTGGAGAATAGGGACGTGAGGAACCAACGTGGACCCAGCATGGCAGGGAGTCGGTGCTCGCCACATCCGAGATGGCTGTTGAGCACTGTGACCTCTGTCCCCACCTGCCCCTGGCTGATGGTGCGCATTTCATTCCTCTGAGTGTTGAAAAACTGTTGAGGAGACCAGACACCAGACGCATGGCCTGGATCCTGGTGAGGACCGACCTGGGGACACCGGGAGACAGCGGGGAGTGTGCTGAGCCAGGGGGCACCAGGAGGGACTCACAGGGCTCCGCCCCGTGCTGTTGGGCTACCTGCAGAGACTTCCTAACGTCCAGCTGGCCTCGGGAGAGCTTCACGTCGTAATGCCACCACGTCTCTGAGTTAAAGGATTCCAGCCCGAGCGTGGGATAATGGGGTGGGGATAGGATAGTGTCGTAGACTCACCCAAATTCTAGAAGGATGTACGGAAACTGATGATGACTACCTCGGCAATGTATTCCGTCTTATTTTATTTTTGGTGAGGAGACTAACAGGATGGAGAAAGGAGGGAAGGAAATTTTCCAAGATATGCCCTCATCTACATTTAATTTGAGTGCAATGTCACTCAACAAAGTAAATAGTCTTACTATTGGAAACTTCCTCAGTCTTTAAGAGAATGGTAAAAAATACAGCACCCTCAGTGACGGCATTGTGGAGGTGATTAGGTAATCGTCTTCTAATTTCATTCTCTGTAGAATGTGCTTTCTTTATAGGAATCCACAGAATATTTACAAAAATGGAGTTTGGCTCAGACCACATGTAAAAACCTCCCTGGATCTCAAAAGGCAGAAATCGCACAGGCCAAGTGCTCTGACCGCAGCAAAATAAAATGAAGCTGTGTTCAAAGACAGATTCATAGCCACAAAAGCTTTTTATTATGAGAGAGAAGAAATGAAAACAAACGAAAGCATTCGCTCCAGGAAGTGAACAGAAGGAAAACAAAACAGAAGGAAGGAAATCATTTTTTAAAAAGAAAATCGAAGGCAAAAAAAGAATAAAACCAGATTTGATATACACATCTAAGAGTTCATTCTTTGAGGAAAAAATGCTAATTAAAATGTCAAATATCTGGCAGTCTCTTCAGGAAAAATGAGAAAATGCACATCCACAGGGTAGGGAAGAGATCACCATTGAAAGAAGATGAACGTGGTAGTACAGCAGCCTCACCTGCCCACCAGGCGGAAAGGGAGCACGCGCTGCAGAGACGGAGGACGTTCTGTCAGGATGACAATTTTCAAAACCCCTTGCAGACCACGTCTGCTGTCTAGGTGCCCAGCAACGCCAGAGGACCGAAGAGTCACCCACGCTTGACTCCCTCAGTTGCCAGGCCACGAGCTGGGGGCCAAGTGCTCTCCTGCCTCCAGGGAGCAGGTGAGGGACCCCCATGGAAGCCAAGGAGACCGGGGCCGCCTCCCCAGTTCACTCCACCGTTGGTGCAGCTGATACCCAAACCCGACAAGAGTGGCACAAAAAAGAAATGACAGGCTATGAATAGGCTGATTAAAATTCCAAATGAAATACTAGCAATTTCGGTCCACGTCAGTATTAAAATGACAATAGTTCATGAGCAAGCAAAACCACTCAAGGAGCACGAGGTGTCTTAATATAAGGTCTGGCATTAAGAGGCACCAAGGAAGCCCCTCTCATCAGCTCAGAAGGTGCCCACAGAAAGGCCTGGGAACAAGGACAGTAGCCTCCCCTGCGTGAAGACAAAGACAAGAGAAGCGGCCCTGAGGAGGCCAGGAGGAAGGGCTAGTCCTCTGACACTGCACATCCTTTAGGTGAGCTCAAACTTCAGCCTAAAAAGCGCTTAGGTGAGAACTAGCTGGGCGCTTGTCTAAAAGGCGACTGTTTTCTGTTGAGCCCCACTGCGAAGATCAGTGGCTCAAAACCATAGCGGTCTGCAGTGGGATGTTAGGAGAGGTTCCTCTGGTCCTGGTGGGGCTCACACAGGGTCAGGGGCCCAGCTGTCACTGACTGCTCTTGGGCTGAGGCTCTGTGCACACCCTACTCCTCCCTCCAGGGCCAGCAACCTCACGGGGTGAGGCGTCTTCTCTGGGCCTGGCAGGGTGCAAGGCCGTGGGCTGTGCTCCCTGCAGTGTCCAATGTCCCATATGCTGAGAGGCCCAGGGCAGGCAGTGGAGAGACCAGCCCTCTTCAGTCTGCCGTGGTCAGGGTCACTCTTGCACTTTCCAAACTTCCTACAGCTATCGTGTTAGTTTCTAATGCTTTTTTATTACAAAAAGATCATGCATTGGAGGGACAATCAGTGTGCAAGGTGGTGGTGGAGACCCAACCTGGCAAAGTGGTCTGCAGGGTGGGAGACAGGGAACTGGACAGGGACAGCAGGTTCCCCGTTGATCAAGAGGGCAGAGAGCAGAGGGTGGAAGGATCTCCACAGCCAGAGGGCTGGGCAAAGTGGGGGCCCATTGCCACAAGAGGGTCTAGAGCAGGATCTTTCAAACTGCAGGTCGCAATTCATGACTGGAGCAAGACCACATTTTTGCAGCCATGGAAACATTTTTAAAATTAAGTAGAATATACTAGAAAATGTCAGCATTTGTCACAAAGTGAATATAAATATTTTCATTAAATCTGTAGAATGAGACACTGTAAATGTCTGCTTTCTTCTTTGAAAGACTTTGAAGAGGGAAACTTGAAAAGAACCCCAGGGAAAGGAGACCAAAAGGGCTTGCAGGCAGAGCCTGGGAAGACTGGACAGCAGGGGCCACAGCCTACGCCAAGCCTGGTGGAAGTACCAAGGGTCCCCCTGACCCTCAAAAGGGTCATTCCGGTGTGCAAGAAGTTAAATAGTCTCCTCAGGATGGCCAACTGAGTCCAGGTGAAGGGCCGAGCACAGCGGAGAGACAGACACAGCTTTCTAGGTGCCGGAGCAGCTATGGGGCCCACATATGGCTGCTGTGGCCTGTCTACTGAGTCAGTGTGACCAGCTGTGTTCCCAGTTACTTCGTCCAGCTGTAGTCTAGGTGTCGCTGGGAAGGAACTTGGTAAGAGTGGTTAGCACCTGTGATCCTCCCACCTCAAGGCGAGTAGACCTCACTCCGCAGGGAGCGTCAGCCACGTCCCAGCTGCTAGACCCCTGAACAGCATCGCCGGCTCTCGGAGGAAAGGGGTTCTACCTCAAGATGGTGGCACCAGCCTGGCCTGGGTGTGTGGCCTGCTCTCTGAGGATTTTGGTTGCCGGCCCCACAGTCAGGTGGTCCAATTCCTTACGCTAACTCTCTGTCTCCGTCCCCCTCCGTCTGTCTGTTCCTAAGTCTGCACGTCGACACCTACCTACCTCCATCTCTGTCCCCATCGTCTGTGTCTGTCTGTCTACCACAGTCTCTACTTCTCTAGAGAGAAACAGCTGAGAACCAACGGGGGAGCCTCTGGTCTTGGAGCTCTCACCAGGCCCAGATCGGCAGCCAGCCATGGCTTCCTTGGCCTGATGACAGTCACGACGCCTGGAGAGAGTGAAGGACAGGCCTTGTCTCGGAGCGACACACCAGTGCCCTCCCAGAGCTCCTGTCCAGCTCTTGCAGGGCACTGTCATGAAATCCAGGTGACTCCAGTGGGCTCTGGGCTCCAGTGGCCTCTCACACTATAGTCACAGTGTTGCAAAGTCTGGGCATACAGGTGACAGGCGTCTGTGTTAGTGAGGTTTCTCCAGAAAAAGAGTCAATGGGAGATATGTACATACAAACAGAGAGAGAGAGACAGATACAAGACAGAGAGGGATCTCAAGGAACTGGCTTATGGGATCATGTGGTTTGGAAGTCTAAACTGCACGGCCAGGTCCACAGGCTGCAGATTCTGGGAAGAGAACGTTGTCCTCCAAAGTCCAAATGGCAGCACAAGGGAGCCCAGGCGGGCTCTGTACACCTCCATCTCCTGGCAGAGTTCCCACTTCCTCAGGACTCCTCGGTCCCTACTCAGACCTTCTGCTCTTCAGATGAGGCTCCGCCACAGTACGGAGGGTCATCTGCTTCACTGGAGTCCTGATCGTGGATGTGCATCACGTCTAGCAGCTAGGTAGTGATTAACTCAACGGCACCACAGCCCAGCCAAGTTGACGCAGTGAACCAGCTCGGCCCCACACAGGCTGGGCTCCAGGCTGAATGGACGTGTGCATCCTCCTTATGCAACTTGGGCCAAGGCCCACCTCTCTCAGCCTCAGTGACCTGACCTCTAAAATGGGAGAGATGAGAACTACCTAGAGGGTTGTCAAAGGGATCGACTGAACATGCAGTAAGAGGGAAATTTTGTTTCTACGCTCCAGCCATGCGGGCGAGGTGAAACTGGAGGGAAGGAAGATCCTTAGGACACGTGGGTGCAGGCCCCCTCTGGCAGATGGGCTCCCGCTGAGATGCACCCCTGGGCCTGTCCTATTCTGCCACATTTCCACAGAGGACTGAGCAAGCCCTGGTTACCACTTGCAGTGACGCTCCTCTGCCTGTTCAGAGGGCAGCTCCTGACAGGTGGACAGAGGACGTCAGGTTCCTCCCCCTGGGCTCACCACTCACTGTCACACTAAAACCGTTTTCCTGGGACAGAGTGTCTGCTAAGCAGGTCCTTTAGCCAAGTCCAGCCAGCAAGTAGGAAACCAGCAGAATCCATAAAGCAAATAAAAAGTGAACTCCAGCTGCTTCAGCTCCCTCCACGATATCAAAGCCCAGGTACAGAGAATTCCATGGGTGACACCCGTCCAGCACGGCTATAGCCTTACAAGGTGTGGCCAAGTCATGGCGGATGATCGGCCAGGGCTGCATCGTGGACAGCAGAGGTCAGGTGGATTTCTTTGCCGTTATATAACTGCTGACTTAAAAGCTCACCGAGCTCAGGCGGAGAGGAGCCGTCTACCATCTCCTCACAGCCCGTGTGCGGGGCACGGCCTCCGCCGGCCCCTCTGGGTCTCACGTGTGCGCGTCAGCTGCTGCGTGACAGTAACGGAGGCCACACTCCCCGCTGGCTGCTTTCAGGCTCCCTGGCGGGGAGCTTTCTGGACACGTCCTCCGACGGCCCAGGCACCCTGCGCCCTGATGGTACCAGCAGCCCCCACACCGGAAGGACCCGTGAGCACCAAGCAGCGGGGCACTCACGCCCGGCCCGGTCCTTCCTCTTCTAGTTCGTTGAAAATCATTCTTGAAAAAACATTTCAAAGAGGCACTCTTTTCCCAGAGATTTCAAACAGGATGTTATTACTGCCTCTTCTATTTTATTAGAAAACTGTATTAAAACCACCTTTCTCTGGCCCTTCCAACTCAGAGCATGTGGTAAACTTGGCAGACAAAAAAAAAAATGCCTCTGTAATGACGACCAGAGGTGCACATGCATGTGACTTGGGGCACGCAGAGTCTTCTGGAACGGGGGCCTCCTTCCATGCACTATTCTTTTTGCTTCCTGGAGAAATAAGCCTTTAATCAAGTTGAGATTTATCACCAAACACTTGGAACTCATAAAATAAAATCAAGACTTGACTCCCCTGAGCCAGGTCACTGCCCGTTTCCGGTCTGGGTAGTTGAGTATCCAAGTTTGCTTTATTAAGTCCTGCATTTGCTAGGCTGCTGTGCAACAGGACTGACGTGTTAACGGGTCTTCAAGTCGGGACTGTGGACCATGTGACTGCCTTGGGGCAGCTGCACAGCTCTGCACAGTAGGGCAGGAGTGTGTCGTGCTCTAAGACACAACAAGGTGCTCATGTGTGTTCAGCGTGTGACACTTCTGTCGTGCACGTAGCCCTGCCTTAGGAGGCTCCTGCACACTGACAGTCCCCCACTGCGCTGGGTATGGGTGCTTTGAAGATGCTGAGTAACACACAAACCCACAAACTAAGGGAAACACAGAGCTAGAGAACGTGTTCCTTCTACCCCCAGCTCCGGGGGTCCCTCTGGGCTGGGCTGGGCTGGGCTGATTGGGTGGAGCTTGTGCTGTGTCACGCCTGGTCTAAATGGCTCCGCCAACCCAGGGCTTGCTCACGTGTCTGGGGCTGGCCGGGTGGTCGCTCACCTCAGATGGACTCAGCTGGGACAGCAGTGACTGTGTCCTGCTCCATGCTTTCAAAGGCCAGCTGGGAGAGAGCAGCCAGAGGGGGCAGTCCAACCCCACAAGCGCCCCCCAGACCTCTGCACCAGCAGGGCTGCGGACAGGCCGTGGGCCGAGGACGTGGTCGCGTGGCCAGCCAGTCGGGTGGGAGAGGACCACAAGCTGACCAGGCTCAGAAAGACGGACGGTGGAGAGCGGAGCCACACTGGCAGGTGCCCACACTGAGCACCAGCTGGAGCCCCACCTCAGACACACACTGACGTCGCAGCTGTCATCCCTGGGAGCTGCTCGCACTCCGAGGCACTGGCTGCAGGAGCCCTTGAGTCACGCCCTCACTCAGCTGCCCACTGGGGACTGTGCACTGTCCTCTTGTTCACCCCTCCCTGCTCTCGGTCCTCCTCTTCTCTGTGTAAACATGACCAAAAGGAAAAGCTCGTCTTCCTCTTTTATATCAACTAATTACAAAATAACACGTTCTTGGATGGGGAAGAAGAAGTTTCTTGGCTTTGAACGTCCACCCTTGAAATTTCTGAGCATCTCTGAAGAAATGTGTCCTTCCTGGGGCTGCACCACGCCTGATTGCCCCTCCACAGGTGTCACGGCGGCGTCATGAGAGAACCTGCTAAACCAGGCCTAGCTCCTGTTCTCCATGAGACAGATTTGCACAACCCTAGGCAGAATCCCGATGCCTCCATCAATGTGAGCTGCACTTGACTCCGCCCGTCAGCATGTGTCCTGCGCTCCTGAGTAAAGTGAAAGCCCGGCAAAGCCTGGCCGGCCCCACAGGGCGCCCGGGGCCACTCCTGGTGCTCGCTCCCTTGAACCCTCCCCGGGGGCAGATGTGACTAACTAACAGGGCATGAAAGGGGCTGGATGCCACTCCCAGGTGCTGCCCTTACCTGGGGCCCAGGATTCTCCCCACAGGCTGCCAACACACAAATCCATGCTGAGAGGCTGGCAAGGCAAGGAACTGTGGACAGAGTCAGTCCTGAGGCCTCTGCCCCGGAGCTGACTCGCCAGCAAGCAGAGCACCTGGGGAGCCCCAGGCCTCGGGCGGGACCAGGCCTGGCTGACATCTTCATTCAGTCCTGTGGGGCTCTGGGCAGAGACCCCAGTGAGACACACCCAGAGCCCTGACTTGTGGAAACGATGACCATGTTGCTTTAAGCCATCGTGCCGGGGGCTCTTTGTTACGCGGCAGTAGATACCTCATACAGACAGTGACTTCTGAAGAATGTCACAAGAAGTTGACAACAGTTTCCTCTTCAGTATCGTTTCTCTTACAAAAGATTCAAAAGTGATCCTAATTATATTACAATTGTGATTCTAAGATGTTATTTTAGGAGAGAAGAAATTCAAGGGAATTTAGAGACCTAAAAGGTAGATAATGCTGGTTCTTTTTCATTAAAGATTGAAGGCTGCTTTAGAAATGCAAATGCAAAGCTGGTCACAAGTTGATGAAGTGAGATCAAGATGACGTCAGCGGGGTACAGGGGTGGCTCCTGGGTCCAGCAATTTGGGAGGCTGGGGCAGGAGGAGTCTTGAGCCCAGAGTTCAAGGCCAGCCTGGGCAACGGGGCGATGCCATCTCAGAAGAAAAGACGTGACGGGAGGGAGGGAGCAGGGAGAGGAGGAAGAGGGGTCGGGGCACCGGACGCCGGTCTCCCCCAAGTCCTGGGCGAGGGCCTGGCTCCACCTCTTCCCTCACGAGCACAAGGCAGGCAAGCGGTGGCAGCACCACATCTGCAGCACACGAGCGCGTGTCTCTCTGGAGAGGCAGGACACCTGTCGAGACGAAGGTGCTGCCTGCTCTGCCCAACGCTGTGGGAGCCACGGTGGCTGCTGCCTGGCTTGGGCTGGTGACTAGGAGGTTAAGGACCTAAAACCTAAAGGCAGCTGGGTGACACGCCCACTAGGGTTTACGCACAGTGACAGCTCCCAATTCAGAAGCCCCACCCAGCGCACCCACGCTCACCTGGGAGAAGGGAGAAAGGGGAGCCAGTGGGCAACGACCACAGGGCCAGAGGTGACTGCATGCTGGGACAGGGGTGGACGCAGGACTGTCCTCTCCTGCACGTGAAGCCAGGGGTTCCCAGAGGGTCCCCCGAGGAAACTGGGAACTCCACAGAGGGGGAGCCCGGCACACCCAGAACCCGCGACTCCGCAGGCTGTCATCTTCCACAGCCCCTCAGCCCTCTGCTCACCTTCTGGGACATCTGTGGTTCTAAGGCCGGGTGGGAAGTGCTCCTCCCACACTCGCGACTCTTACTAGGATTGCAGGTGGCCCCAGGCCTCCAGGGGGCTTCCCTGCGGGAGCAGAGGCCCTGAGGACAGCGAGCGGGGCGCTGGAGTCAGTCTCCCGGGCTGCCGAGACAAAGCAGCGGAGTCTGGTGGCTCATGGAGACGGAGGGCCTTCCTCCTGCCTCCCAGGCCAGGAGCCGAGGCCAGGCGGGGGCGGCCTCCCTTGTGTCCAGTGAGGACCTGCTCCTGGGTTCGTGGAAGGAGCAGCACCTCCCCTGCCTCGTCACGTGGTGGGAGGGGAACTGTCGCTCCTGGGCTTCTTCCACCGTCCCTAATCCCTCCCTGCAGGTCCACCCTAGCACCTAACCACCTCCTAAATCCCCACCTCTTAATGCTGTCTTCTTGGGGGTTAGATTTCAGCAGGTGAATTTTGGGGAGACACTGGCATTCAGAGGTAGAGAGATACAGAGAGGTACAGAGAGATGTTAGATGGCGCCCTAGAGGGAGGTCTCTGGGGAGGAATGTGACTCTATCCTGAGTACTATCCTGGTCAACAGAATTTTTTACATTTATTTAGTGTCTTGGGAGCAGATATCTGTGGCTGATAAAGTTTTTAGGTGATAAAATTCTGGAAGGAGATGTGAATATTTTGAGTTAATAATCCAGGAAAGCTAAACTTGATAATTAAATAAAAGATAAAACGTAAGCGAGATAAATATAAAAGGTATATATGAAGTTCAAGAAACCCATTGCAAAAAAGAGAAAGTGATAGGGACACTTTGGATTAACAAAAGTAAAGAATAAAAACATTGACTTTATTTCATTCAGTCTTAAATGACCCAGTGCCGTTCACAGCTGACAGGATAAATATCTGTTGTGTTGCACAGTAAGGAAAGCCGCAGGCTATTACAGAAGAAAGGTCCCTTTTTAAAAAGTGAGGAAGAAAAACATTGCTTCAGGATGTAAAAGAAGGTGCTGGAGCAGAGTGGAAGGGAGCAGAGAGCAGGGCCCGCCCTGGGGAGGGCTCCGGCTCAGCAGAGTGGGCGTCCCCCCGTGAGTCAGGACCCTGTACACAACACCAAAATGACAACGGCAACGAACTAGACAATTCTGGATTTCATGTTGAATAATAATAAACAGGAACAGTCAGGAAAACACCACTGAGTGGGAACCTGTCCAGTTAGCCCCACGTCTGAGGACCCCACCACACATCAGTAAAACTCACAGGGTAGGGGACAGGTTGTCAGGTCAGCGGGAGAGAAGAGAAATCCAGAGACAAGCCCCAGTGAAGGTGGGCATGCAGCTGAGGGTGTGAGCAGCATTGGCCAGCAATGCAGAAGAGGCACGTGGTGGGAAATCGGGCTGAGGACACAGCCGGCCCCGGTGACCAAGCAGCTGAATTCTAAGCTAGCACAATAAACCAACTCCAAACTGACCAAAGATTAAAAGTTAAATAGGAACCATAAAGTCACTGGAATAAAGCAATGGAAGAATTTTTTCTCATAAACTTGGAGTGGAAAATTCTACCGATGACTCAAACAATAAGGAAACTATTGATGTGTTGAACTATCTAAAGTTTTTTTTTTTAAGTTGTGTGGAAAACATACATATTCAAGCCACAAAGCAGTGTAAGCAATACAAAGGCAAATGATACTTTTGGAATAAATGTTTGCTATTTGTATCACAAAGAGTTAATTTTATCCATATCAAAGAAGCTCTCCCAAAACAATGAGGAGAAAGATGGAGAACACAGCAGAGAGCTTGCAGGAGAGTGAGCGCCCTCCAATCCCTCACAGGACACTCAACTCCAGGATTGACAAGAAAAATGGAAGCCATTATTACAGGGAGAAACCACATTTTCTGGACCTAAGAGATAAGCAAAGCACAATTTAGTTGTCACACTGTGTGGAAAGAAGCCACTCTGCTCAAGTCTGGTGGCCACCAGGTGAGGACAACCCTAAGGAAACATGCCAGTGTTCTGCAGAGTCGTAAAAGCCTCTGCCCTCCGACACTGGAGCAAACCACCCAGTCCAAGGCTCACCGTGCCACTCTTAAATACCAGGAACAACGAGAAAAGCCTCCTGGGACGGAGGGCGAGGACGCGAGAGGCCACCTGTGTGGAGGGAGCCTGGAGGAAGCGGGCAGGGCTCACTTCTTGAACGCTGCACATCGTTTCCTAAAAATTGGGAACTATGCTAAAAACTTTCCTCATACAAAAATTAAATAATTTTAAAAATTGGAACAAAGAACAGCTAAAATTCCCCCAAAGGAGAGTGACCTAAAATTGCCCCAAAGGAGAGCGGGGGGATTAGGAGGCGCAGGTGGGGTGATGAGAAGACCCATCCTGCCTCCACCCAAGGAAGACCTTTCCCAAAAATGGGCCTTGGGAAGGAGAAGAGCTGCAGAGCCCTCCTCTGCCCTGGGTCGGGAGGCTGCTCTGGAAGGCCCAGGCGTGGAGGATCCAGGCTCCCCCTCTCTCCTCACCCTGCAAACAGACGTCTCACCTCCTCCTCAAACTCTGGCCCCTCAAGTGCGTGCCCAGGCCTGTTCAGGGGTATGGTGAGGGGGAACGCCAGTGTAGGGCCACCCGCCCAGGGCCGGGACCTGAGCCATCCCGTCCATCTGGGAGGCCCACCCCTCCGCCTCTCCGTGACCCAGGCCAGGATTGCAGGAAGTCCCTGCAGGGGATGTGCAGAGTGGTGGGGGTCTGTGCTGGATGATGGCGTTAGGTGACGCCTTGAAGCACTTACCAGTGCCTGAAAATGCCCGACCCTCGTGAGCGGTTGTCATTATCATTCTCATTTACCTCGTTTTACCAAAAGGAAAATGTCAAGATTTAGAAGGAGGAGGCCAGGACTGGGAATCTGACTCGCATGTGATGGCGGGATTGCCGCATGTATTTTAAGAACGTCCTCGAGAAACGCGAGTGAGAAGGTAAGTCTGTCAGCTCGTGGTGGGAAGTGGTCAGGTCACGCCCACCATACCCAGCAGCTCCTCCCGTCACAGGCGGAGTCTAAGTCCCCTCTCTCTGAGCCTGGGCTGGTCTTGCTTCCTTGGAAGGTAACAGAAGGGACACTGTGAGTTCTAGGCCACAGATGGCTTGCAGCCTCCACCTGTGCTCTCTGGGAACACTCCCAGCACAACCGGAGGAATGCTGAGCCAGGCTGCTGACCAGGGAAGGGGCAAGGGGCCCGTGGGATCAGCCGATGGCCAGCACCAGGCTCCACCATCCAGCTAGACTGTCACAGTACCATGGTGTGTCTGCTCCTCAGGCTCCCCTGAGCTCTTCACCCATCTGGACCTCGGCTTCCAAGAGGGGCAGACTCTGTGCACACATGCATCACACACACACACACACACACACACACACACACATCAATGCACTCTACTCAGTCTTCTTTATCATCTACTCCCAGTGGCTTTTGAGCCCTTAATGCTTCAAAATCCTCTCTTCTGCGCATCCCACAGAGGGGAGTAATCTGACACCTACCTCCACAACATGATTTCAGAATAGCACACTTCCGGTGGGAACCCTCCAGCCAGCTAGCCTACCTTTAAATAAGCAACGTCTGCAGGTGCATCTGAGAGCCAGAGAGTGAACTAGTGTCGAGAGAGCCCTGGGTGCCTGCGGGGAGCATGAAGGACTCTCGCAGGATGAGGATGCGTGGCCGGCCTTGCCGAGCGCGGGCCTGGCTCCAGCCGCAGGTGCACGGAGCCTCTCTCCTCCAACACCGCCTTCCGTGCTATCAACTCGGGCTCCAACAGGACCCAACGTCTCAGGTCTTTGAAAGTCGTGCTGCACACTTCACGGTTCAAAACTAGGCAGGAGGATGTTTATGAGGGAAAACACAGTGCTTTCCATCCCTCCAGCCAAGTGTTCAGCAGCGGACAAAGGCCCGCGTGCTCAGGATCTAGGAGGAGCCCCCAAGGCTGCTGCGTAAAACTCATTGCAGGGCCACTGAGGAGGAAAGGAGCGCAGAGTCAGACCTCGAGTGCGTCAGATATGAGGTTGGCTCTCTCCACCCGTCTTAAAGAAACACGTTTCTGAGTAAGATAGCCTGTCCTCAGATGTTTCCACACACACTGCTTCTTTCAAGTCACGTGTGTCTGAGACAGACAAGGAACGGCAGGCCTCTCAGCCGGATGAGCTGGACAGGAGACGGAAACCCGCTCTGCTCCAGCTGCCCTATCCTGGAGGAGCATGGGAAAGGTGTCCCAGGCCAAGGGCCAGGAAACCAGACACCACTCCTTTTCTTGGGCATCGGCACTTGACCAGCCCACCTGGGCACCCACAGATTTTCACCCCAGATTAACAGAGATCAGGTGGGCACAGATAGTCGGCTGTTGGGAGCAAGGGGAGATGCTCTTTTTTGACGCTGTTGGAGGTGGAGCTTAGCGGGGAAGCGGCAGAGCCCCAAGTCCAGCCTTCTGCTGCTCCCTCTGCAGACCGGAGGGGACAGAGGGGGCAGAGGGGACGTGCACAGACTGTGAGCAGCTACTGTGCAGTGGACGGTCCCTGCTAACCAAAGGGTAGCGCTTCCTGTGGTCCTTCCCGAGCATGATGCTAGGGACAGCAGTAAACTTCGCTTTCAGTCAGGGTCTCCTCCTCCTGCTCGAGCAGCCGCAGGGTCACAGAGGCTCCTTCGCGTGGCACTGCAAGCCCCCCAGTTATTGTGCTGTCCACTTTAATTTTCATATTTGTTCTTAAAACTGTACAACCCTCTAAAAAAGGAGGTTAAAAGATCGCTGATTGCAACTTAAAACACTCAGAACAGAGACACATCGTATGGGTTTAGATAAAAGTTCTCAGAGTTGCAAGTTCTCTCTGGTGGAAGTCGGTTTGAGGTGTGCTCTCTGACCCCTGCATCAGGAAACGCTGAAGAGGTGACTACCCCGAGCAGGGATGTCATGTGGCTCTCTGGCCTCTGTCCACTGTGCGTGTGGACTCAGCTGTTCCATGTAGACTCCTAAGAGGTAGGTGCTGGACCGTGGGGAAGGTGGAACCAAGAGCAGGCCACCCAGGGGCAGGCGGTGGGGTGACAGTGCAGACTCCAAGCCCTCAGTGACCACCTGTTCTCCTGGGAAACACACCCCAAGTCTCCTTAGAAGAGCGAGGGTGAGGAAAAGGAAGTTGTCCAGTGCCCAGTGTGAACTGGTGATTGCTTTATATTAGCTTAAAGTGAGAGGAAAAAGGAAAAACTGCTGTTCTGCAGGAAACAATGCCCTACCAAATACCAGCGAGTGGTTCCTTCGCCCTTGAGTGAAATGCTCCTCTGCTGCCCCACATGCAGGCGCCACGCAGCCCACACTGGCCGGGAGCACCGTGCAGTGCTGGAGACAGCGCCGCGCCTTGACGCTGCACGCCATGCAGAGGTTGGGGCCTTGACACTGCAAGAGAAACAGGATCTTAGGCGGCGCATTGAAAGCCTCACCCAGTCTCATCTGGCTAGCCTCCTACTTCGAGAGTCACAGGGCCCAGGACCTCTATAGCCTCCACACCTCTGCTGCCTCAACACTCTTGCCCCAAGGAGCTGGTCCTGTGCTGCGGGAGAGCAACTTCAGCCAGCCCTGGGCAGCTGAGCAATCATCAAAACGCTCCCAGGGCTTCCCACCCGCCCTGCTGACACATCTGACACTTCAAATCACAGAGCTATAAAGTCTCAAAGTCCTTCTGCAACGGTGTCAACCAGCTGAGGAGACGCACTTCCTATGCATGTCACTCTGTACTTGATCAGAGATGAAAGCATCCGCTTTGAAATGAAAGTGCATTAAAAACATCTGCTTCCTGGACCAAATGAAAGACAGCAGAGTCTAGCGGAGATCAAGGGAGAGAGAACCAGCTCAGAGCTGGCACGTTTTGTTTTAAGGGGTCTCAAGGGCACATTGTGCCTGAACGTGCCCGTGCGAATCCTCTGCACGTCTCTTGGGATGGTGGGATATTCTGTAACCCCAGGACTTCAGTGTGAAGTGGCTTTGGAGGCTAGTGAGGTCCAACCCCTGTCTATGCACCAGATGTTTGGAACACAAAGAGCAAAGGAAACAGACACAGGTTTTAAAAACATATACACGGGGAAATGAGAAAATAAGAGTTTTTGTTTGACTTTCTGTGAAGTATGAGTTTCCCCTTGTTAGTTCTTGAATGTGTGAGACCCCTTTTCCAGTCCTTTGATTTGTAATCATTTTAGATGCTCAGAAAATTAATTGCTATGATCTGAAACAACTGTAAACGTATTACTACACCATTAATCTATACCACGTTCTGGGCCTAAAGTTCTTATTGCATTTCTCGATAAAGTAATTAAAAGGAATAGCTTTCCCTACTGAATGATTTTAAAATCAATATGTTTAAAAACTCCAAAGTAAATAGTTTGGAAGCCAGATATGCTTGTGTGTGTGATTCGAATGTAATCAAAATGTAATCTTTTTGTTCAGATTTCAAATTGATATCATGAATATTTTCAGCCGTGTCAAGGGGAAAGAACAGAAAGAACCAACGCCTGGCCCTAGAGTGCCCCCAGCATCGTGGCACACGGCGTCAGTCAGGCACGCCTGGCGTGGGGCGTACTGTGCCTTGGGGACACTGGGCAGCATCACTGGGCTCTCCCTCTGGAGGCCAGGAGCACCTGCCAACCCGAGATGTGGCATCCAAGCTGCCCACAGACTCTGCCAAGGCCCTGGTGAGGTGGGCGTGAGGCCACCCAGCTGAGTACCGCGGTCCTGCAGACAGGGTCCCCTGACACAGGTGCATTTTAAAACAAGAACCCGGTAGCGATTCCTACGTGGACAGCTTTGGCAACAGCAGTCTTGCCTCGGGGCTGATCTGAAGACTGTGATGCGCACAGTTGGCCAGGGGTGTGTGGGTCACGGTGACACCATCTGGGAGTCACTGAAGACAGCAGCGCTCAAAGCCACCAGGCGTCTTGCATGCACTGAATCCAAGAGTGACACCTCCACCGGTTGAGGGCCTTCCACACACCGCAGACCTTCTGTCCCCACCAGTCAGAGAACGGAAGGGAGTCTGCTTCCTACAGAACTAAAAGTGGGGTGCAGAGCCCAAGCCCAGCACAGCAGCGCTCCCCAAACCTGCCTCCCACCTGCTCAGCATCACCCCGGCCCTGGGGTGCTTTCCAGGCTACAGGCCGTGTCGGGAGCTGACTTCTGGACTGTTCTGTTTATGCACTTACTTTGTCGTTCCGACCAACCGTGAGGGTCTTCCTTTCCATTACCATCACTCTGTACCTGCAGGGGATTGGAGTGTCTGGGTTCTCCAGAGCCCGCACAGGTCCTGCACCCCACAGACCATCCGCCAGCACTGCTGCTTCAGAGTGTTTAGAGTCAGGATGGAAAAGACATTTGGTGCCAACAAAGCTAGACGTGGCCATCACTTCCGCTCAGTGATAGGCAGGTCCCTGGCAGACGACTGTGGCCCTAAGCATTTAGCTGTGTGGAGGTCGGTCTCCAGGGTGCGCAGGTTGGCCTCCAGGGCGCAGCCCCCCCCTGGAGAAGCACATTAGCGCACACTATGGACAGCCGGAATCCATTGCCAATCCGCCCTCAGAGAGGGAGGATGCAGGGGTTCACTTCTCCTCCAGATACACCCACCACACAGTGGCCACATTGATTGAGCACCTACTGTGTGCCAGATGCTTACAAAACATTTTCATTCATTTTTAAATAGATGTCGACTCAGGGTCTGCGACATGTTGAGCTCTCGGAGGAACCAAGAGCAAGATGGGAAGGACCCCGATCTCAGTGACCACTAGGAGCAGAGCCGGTCCTCCAGGTCACCATCAGCTGACACAGACCTGTGCTCTGTCGACACAAGGCAGTGCACCTGACAGAGCCCTGGTGGACTGGCCTGCAGTCCTGCACTGTAAGTGGCCACATGCAACCAGTGGCTGCCCCACTGGACGTGCAGAGGGGACAGTGCTGACCCCAGGTATTCTAACCCTACGTGATCATTGTAAAGGCGAGGGTGCGTCGAAGACGGGGTCCCGTGGTCATGCCTCCAGGTGACCTCTGTGAGTTCTGGTGGGCACACTGACCTTCCTGGCCACAGTCACTGCTGCTTCTGACTTCCCTCTGCCCAGGACCCAAAGGATTCGTAGGGTCAGTTGTGCAAAATGGCTGGGGCATTTCTGGCCTGCCAAAGCTATGTTTAGCCCACCAATGTGGCTCTCTAGCAGAGATGTGCCTTGCTGACGCCAAGCGGACAGTGGGAAGACCCGCCCACCTGGCCTGGGCGGAGCGAGCGCCACCTCACCCTGGGAGGCGGGGTCAGGAGCCGAGCCCTTCTCCAGGGTCGCCCCACAGACCGGAGCCAGCCACTCCAACTCTGCTCCCGTCCCCACAAAGCCCAGGTCATGCTTCCCCGGGAATCCTCCTGACAGGTCCCAGTCTTTGGAGGAGCAAGTGTGCGTGCGTCTTTATCCTATTTAGTTAGTTGAATAGATTAATTTTCACAGGTGTCCATGTTCATTAGAGAAAAATAAAAATACATAGTAAAGTCCTGTAGTGCACACATGAGCTTCTAACAAATAAAGGTTTTAGGGGTGTGTGTGTGTGTGTGTGTGTGTGTGTGTAGAGAGAGAGCGAGAGAGGAGGTGACGCTCCTGCAGTCCCCTGACCGACCGCCACCAGTTCTTCCTTGGAGACATTGCCTGGAAGCTGCCACCGTGGACACCACTTATGGACACAAGGGCCAGCACACTTGTTCTTTCTAAAAATAGACGTGGATGACTCCCACACACTTCTGAGTCCCGTCTTCTCATTTATCAGCATGTCATAATCCCTTTGGAAATGTACAATCATTTCAAATGCTTTCCCGACCTTTCAAGATTCCAGGAATATATCTGGAAACACACAATTATTTTAAATTCCTGGGTAACATTTTGTTTTCTTGATCCATGATCCTTATTCAGTCCCTTATTTGGGAATATTTGGGTTGCTCCTAATATTTTGCTATCACGAACAACATAGTGAAGTAACTTCTGTGTCCACACGCACTTGACCATTCTTTTGGAAGAGTTCTCTAGATACAAAGCGAAGAGGGCAGATTATACATTTCCAACACACTTGTTCCTATTGCCAAACCATCCTCTGGAAACAGGGGCACAGCGCACACCAAGCTCAGGGAGCTGGTCCCAAGGCCGCCCTCCCTGTGCCGGCCCCGCCCTCGTCTCCTGGCGTCCTCCAATCAGATCGCAGCCCTGGAATTGCACCCAGGTCCCTAGCCAACTGAAGGCGGCTCGCTGGTCTCCCAGGGTTTGATTTTTCAATCTAACTATTTTATCCTTTTGTTTCTTCACATGAAATGGCTCCTAATCCAGTTTGTTTACCCTCCCATTAAATTAGTGCCCAGATTCAAGTAACATCTAAATAATACCAATGCATTTAATGGGACTTCCTGTGTATGGATTCTACTTTAAATACTTGGATTTGCTCTGAATTCATGATTACTGCTACGGATGAGATTGTGCCCCCCAAGTTCATAGGTTGAAGCCTAACCCGAATGTCACTATATTTGGAGAAGGGCCTCTAGGTAGTTAAGATCAAGCGAAGCCATGGGGGACCCTGGCCTTATAAGAAGAGACTCAGAAGTGGCCTCCACCTTCTCCCCCTCCCGCCCCACCTTTTGTCTTTAGACAAAGATTAAAGATAAGCACCTCCTTGGTCTAGAGTTACTACCTCTATTGATGCAGCTCCAGCTGCACTGGCTCTTATAGCCACCACGTCTTATCACTAGCACACTTCCGTGAACTGAACCTGAGTTCTATTTCACATAAACTTTGGTTAAGCCGTGCCTTCCACATAACCAAATGCAATTGGGGTTTTGTTACCAAGAGCATTTAGCATAGTTGAATTCCATCCAACTGCAGAATGTCCCACATTTCAACACATCAAGTTCTTCTGGGATCCTAATGCAAATTCACTCCCAGTTCCAAAATTTGGTGCTATTTACAAATTAAACAAGCCTGCATTACGTACAGAAGTGTGCCTTGCAGCTCACTGCTACGGACTGTTTCCCTCCTAGTCCTGATGAACTGTTCCATCTCAGGGCCAACCAGAGACTCCTGGAGCTCAAAGCTGAGAACCTAATTCTCCACGAGTGGTCCTGCAACTTTCTTAAATGTTACAGTTTGTGCCCTGAACATTTTTATCTTCTTCCTTTGAGTGTAAGAAATGGAGCTTTTAAATAGACGTATGATCTTCCCTAAAGGAGAAGACTCCTGGTGTGCGTGCCACGTGTGGAAAATCGCACCGTGCTTGCATTATGCGCAGACCATGTAAAGCAAAGGTCTTATTACACCATGCTTTCTATTTTTGCATTATGAATACACTATGTACATAATTTGGTTTCCAAATATAAATACTGTGCACTCACCCTCACTTTGAATGGGGTGCTCTCCTTTCTACCTTCTGGGCCCCCATCCTTCCTTCACAGGAGTCCCCTGGTGGGGCCCCGGGTGAGGAAAGCCCCTTTGAACCTGTGCTTGTCTGCACTGACCCTCACCCCTCCCTCCGCCTGTCCTGGACTGCTTCTAGCCTCGCCCCCAGCAGGGATTCCTCCTGGGACTCCCAGAGTGGATGCCCTGCTGGAGGAGGCCGAGAGGCCTTGAGTGGGCAGTGCCCATGGAGCTGGACACTTGGTGGCGAATTGGCCTTGCCCTGCCTGGTCTGCATTTTGCTGATATGAGTGAGCAATGGATATGCTGATGCAGAGTCCACATCTTACTGATTGCTAGGGCACATCGCTGACAGTGACGGGCCAGAGCCTCTGCATTTTAGGATCTTTGATTGTGACCTGAATAGCTCAAGTTCCCATGGCAGGGGCAGGCAGGTGTCATTCCCCAGCCGGTGGCCTGCACGCCTCAGGCAGCAGCCTTCACAGGGGTCTCCTTTCCACTCCCTGTGGGACCCTCCTCTTAATTCCAATGCAGGTTCACTCAGGACCCCAGCCCCAGGCTCTGGTGTGGCTGCAGGTGATCTGAGCCTCGTGGCTCTGAGCCATGCACAGTGCCTGCCCGCTTCTCATCCTCTTGCTCTGGAGGCCTCGCCTTCGGGAAGAAATGGTGGCTCTCTAGGCTCAGAAGAGCTGCTCTCGAGGTTGGAACCCCACTGAGCAGAGGACACCTCTGAACCAAGCCTTCCCAGCCAGGCAGAGCCAGCCCCACTGCCCACGGCAGCACCAGTGTCCTTGGTCTCGGGGACATCTCAGGCTCCCGAGAGGGAAAGGCTGGTGTATGGAAATACTTCATCGGCAACATCCGAACATCAGTGTCTTGGGAAAAGCCAATGTCCAGGGAAGTAAAAATCCAGCCAGCTCTCTCTTGAATTGTACAGTTCCTATCTTTCCAGCCCCCACCCCCATTTTTAATTTTTGTTGGTAGGATGAGGGAAAGACCCTCTGTGTGGAACGTCGGCTGGAGCGATAGGGACAGTGCGGGACCGGCAGGACATCCATGCGAAGCCACCACGGGCCGCCTTCCCACAGTGCTGCAGGACCTGCCCAGGCCATGGGGTCAGCCCCGTAGCCACAGGCTGGAGACCAGGCTCCCTTTCAGGGCACTGGATGACCCGAGCAGGTGAGAGGGGAAAGGCACCAAGGCTGCTGGTCCCTGCCTCCTGGAGCTCAGCAGACAAGCAGGCAAACCCACCAATCAAGCCCTCGGTGACGTGGAAGTAGGCGGGACAGTTAAGGGCACCCAGGAAACTTGGTCTGCAGACCCTTCCACGCGTCCGGCAGCCTTTCAGTAAGAGTGAAGAGTGCTTGCTTTTCTTTCTCCTGGGTCTCGAGAGAAAGAAGGAGGGGCGGGTTCTGAGCTCATTGAATTAAACGTCCTGAAGATACAAAGACTGGGAAAGAATGTAGGTGATCATTTGAGGAGGATGACTACCGAGTCCCCACCCCAGAGAGCTGCGGTTCAGCTGCAAGGCGGAAAAGACAGGAACAGAACAGGTTAAAGCCAGCGTGAGGTTTCAGGCTAGAAATGGGGGAAATAATTAGATGATAATTTTAGGACAGAAGCTAAGATGCCCCACATGCTGTAAATCAAAGAGCGTGGACAACCCTGAGCGCTTCAGATTCTTTTCCACAACAGTTGGGTTTGGGGCATGTGAGTGAGTTCCACGGGCTGTGTCTACCTCAAGGACAGATATTCTGGTGACCTTACCTCAGCCACGAAAATTAGCACAGGTCCCATTGGCTTTGGGCTGAGCGGGAATTCGGCCAGCGTTTAGCAAGCACGACCCGGTCGAGGGTAGCCGTCGGTGCCGTGACCAATGGGCAGAATGCCTGAAGCGTTTCTAGATCATGGACTCTGACTTCTCTGCTCCTTAAAACCTATGTTACATAAATCATAAGCTCAACCCAAGGAGGCACGCAAGCATGTGAGCTCACCCTGGCTGGCCTACAGCTACCACAGCCTGGAGGCTTGAACCACACTCTCCTGTCCCGCGGTCCGGAGGCTTGAGGTCAAGGCCCAGGTCTGGCGGGGGCGGCTCCTCCACCTGGCTCCTGCCAGTGGCTGCAATCTGAGGAGCCCCTTGGCTTGCGGCTGCATTACCTAACCTCTGCTTTCACCTGGACGTGGCATCCCGAGTGTCTGTGTCCATGTGCTCCCTTTCTGTACGGACGCCAGTCTTGTTGGATCAGGGCCCACCTTAGTGACCTCATGTAACTCGATGACCTCTCCAAGATACTATTTCTAAATATGGCCACATTCTAGGCACTGGGGCCACATTCTAGGACCTCCATGTGTGGACTTGGTGGGGGCCAAGGTCAATGCCGACCTCTAGCTATCCCGTGATGTAAACTGGCTTTATTCTCCTCCTGTGACACTGACACATTGGCTCTAAGGAAGAGGCCGCCTCCAGCTTAAGCGCTGTGTCGTTCCTCTCCCCCATTCCAACGGGAAATGGGGCCTCATGTCTTTTGAGATAGTGGAAAGCAGTCCTTCAGGAACGTTCTTCAGGAAATAATATGTGGAGGGATCCACACAGAACATACTTGTTTCAGTCAACTTTTTCAACACTGTGACAAAAACACCTGACAAGAATAACATAGAAGAAGGAAAGTTTATTTCGACTCACAGTTTCCGAGGTCACAGTTCATGGATCGCTGGCTCCATTGCTCTGGGCCCAGATGAGGCAGAGCATCATGGTGAGGGGCATGGTGGGGAAAGCTGCTCAGGACACGGCTGCAGGAAGTGGAGAGAGCTTACAGGGACAAAATATAAACACCAAAGGCACCAGAGCCTGCCTCCGCCAGCCACACCTGCCGGCCTGTAGGTACCACCACTCAGCTAATCCATATCAGTGGTCACAACTCTCATAACCCGATCGTTTACCTCTGGACATTCCTGTGTGGTCCCACGTGTGAGCTTCAGAGGGACACCACGTCCAAAACTTAACAACTTCTTTCAAAAAGAACAGATGCCAAGAGCACCTCTTCCTGCCAACCCTCTGAAAGCTAAGCTGTCCAACACGGCCTTTGCCCACTATCCCCAGAACCAGCTCCCAGTTCCCACAGAGATGGTGGAGGGCAGAGTGCCCAGACCAAGGCTGGACACGGGAGCAGGTGATGAGAGGGAGACGTGGATGCAAGTGCGAGGGAAGGGGTGCCCCTCCCCCACAAGGCCATTCCTCCTGGCTGGCAGGCAGATCCCCTCCATTGCAGCACTAGTGAGTGCTGACGTCAGGGCTCCAGCCTGAGCGAGAGACGGCATGTCTCACGTAGCTGCCAGCTGTCTTCTGCACCTGGGTTCAGACTCCAGGGGTCTCGTGCATGTCCCTGAGTTCCTTGCCATCCCTCCTCCCGGAAGGCAGACTTAGTCCTGCTGCTCTGCTGGCTGGGCAGGGCAGCGTGTCTGTAAGCATAGCTCGTGAGTGGGGAGAGCCGGGTGAGGGGACTACGATGCCCCCACCTGCCCGCCCGGCGTGGGAACACCAGGGATGACATCTCCTTACGCTCTCCAAACCTGCCTAGCCTCTGTCCACTAAAAAGCACCAGACAATCCAGGGCCAGGGTCACCCACAGGACCCCGGTTCTTCAAGAGGGCCGCGGCCCTAAGACACAAGGGAAGGACAGACCGAGGAACCATGTGCATTGGGTCATGGCCTGGACCCTGGACTTTGTGGGAAACAGTGAAATCCAGATGGCCTGCTTCTTGGTTGTGTTCTGCAGATTCGTTGCAGTCTGTGGGTTACTCGTACCCTATGGGTTGGTCATGGTCTCTGAGTTGGTTATGGAAATGTACTCAAGTTAGTTCTTAGTCTGGATAACATTCTGTGTTGTGTAAGATATTAACCTTGAGGAAAATGACCTCTACTATATTTATAGCTCTTCTGTGTAAATCTGAAATTATTTAAGAATAAAAAGATTTCAAAGAAAGACAAAGGCTCTCGTCGAAAGTCAACTAGACATTGTGTGTAAGTTCTCCCCTCTCACTCACAGCCTCTGGGTTCTTTGTTTTTGTTTTTGTTTTGTTATTTTTCAGTACCAGGATTGAACCCAGGGGTATTTCACCACTGAGCCACAATCCAGCCCTTTTTGAAAAAATATATTTTATCTTGAGGCATTAAAAAGCTATCAGGAAATTGAGCCTCTATCTCTCTCTGGTGATTATTCACAATGAAAATTATCCTTAATCAAAGGGTGGTCATGCTGGAAATAAGTCACGCTTCAAACTTGATTTGTACCTGAAATCATTTGATTTAATCCTCCTTCCAGGACATCACTTCTAAATCCGTCCTCCTGGGCAGCTGATATCAAGCCACACAACGGTCCCCGCACTGGGAGCCTGTCCTGAGACAAGGCCCCAGCCCGAGCCTGCAGCTCGAGCCTGCTGCCCTCGGGCTCCCGGCTGGCCGGCAGTGCTGGGAGGTGGGCGTCCCTCTCCACAGTTCCCAGAAGGTGGGCATCGCCAGCAAAGTCTGAGATGGATGCTTATTGCTGCTCTTTGGGAAAAAAAGAAGAACTCCTACCTTACAAATGACCTCTGCAAATTGACCCATGGTGCTGCATGCAGCAAAGGCCACACCAGGGAGGCCCGTCCACACCCTCGTTTTATCAGTGAAGAATCCGTGAGCTGGAGAACCACACAACCCTCCCTTGAAATCTTTCCAGCTTCTGCTTCCTCTCTGAGAAGGAGTCTCATGACACTGACCACCTCGGAGGGCTGTTACCAAGTGGAATAAAACCACGTGGCTCTTCACAGTGGTCGACATACACGAAGCGATTAATAAAAGGTGCTCAATAAACCAGAGTGTTTTATTAATGAGGGGACGATGTGATCCCAAAGAGGACATGTGAAAAGAACTCAGACAAATATACAGAAAGAATGTGGAGAAGCTGCCGACCCCTCTGCCCTGGAGGCCAGAAACGCGCCGCACAGGTTCTGACAGTGCAGGACAGAGCAGCCGGCTGCCCACAGCGCTGTGGGAGGAACCGAGCCCCAGACATACCGCCAAGGAGGATGCGGTGTGCACCCGCATGGAGCGCCGCGGGCAGTCCAAGAGCTTGTCAAAACTGCAACCACGTTTGGAAAAACTCACAGAAATCATGGAACCACACCATTTAAAAATAAGTTCTGTCAACTTCCTAACAAGGGCTGTGTTCACCGCGACCTGACTTAAGCCACAGTGTGGTCTGAGGTCAGCCTCCTCTGCACACATGGCCACTCCTTCCTGCTGAGTCCTCAGGACAGCATGCTCCAAGAGCGCACCACGTACGGCACTTAGACACCCGACTCCTGACCAGTGTTTCCACCTGTTTCGGAGCAAGCACCCTAACCTCCAGGGAGCAAGCCAGAACCCGGACTTCACTTGCTCTTTGAGGCGTTTCTCCTCAAGTATTTACCACCATTAGCAAGAAACAAGCTTGGCTGTGTGTTCACAACCAAGCAGGACAAATAAGAAGTATCTGTCCCCGTTCTTCAAATATCCTAAACAGGCTCCAAAACAGAAGAGAAGTGGCTGAGGGAGCTTCCCCGAACACAGGCCGATGACAAACGACCTAAAACTCCCCCAGAGGGGACGGAAATGTTCTCGCTCTCTCAGCAAGACCCACTGCAGTGGTCAAACCCGGTGGGAACGGCCCCAGGTTCCTTGCCTGGGGAGCAGACACGCTTCTGTCCCCAGAGATGGATCCATGCATGTGGTTTGTGCTGCCCGTCGCAAGAGCTGGATCCTTCGAGAAACGTTCAGGGTGCTGACTCCATGCACACCTGTCAGCCAACACCAGACTCAGCGGTTGGGCTATCGTTGGAAGTGAGATACTAAAGCATTTCTCCATTTCATGTAGAAGTCTGCTAGGTTTATGGACAAAATAAAGTGAAAACAGCAGAAACTTGTGACCTAATCAGTGTGAGTTTAAAACTAACCTTAGGCTATACCCCACACATCATCAGGGCATTCAGACTGGTGGGACTCTGGAATGAGAGGCGGGGTCTTTACGCCAGCACACGTTCTCCAAATAATTCAGGGCTTGTCCTTTTCATCTTTCCCCCTTTTCGCTATTTCTTATTTTTAACTTATATTTGTTGTTGCTGCTGCCATTTCTGTAAGTGCAGGTATGTGAAAGATCTTACTTCACAGACATTTAAGTCAGGAAAGCAGTTTTCTGATTGGAAATCAACTGAGAATTCTTATTCATAAAGAGAACGTTGCTTAACCCATGTCCACAGGTAGAGGGGTCTGGCAACGCACCGAAACCTTCCGGACGGGCGTGCCGCACACCCAGCCGCCTCCTTCGCCTTGGTCTTCAATCGCAGTACGAGAACAGGATCAAGGTGCATGGAGTCTCAAGACTGTTTATTTAAGTGGTGTTGAGAGAGTGAAGTTAGGATGATGGACATGTGGGCATGGGTGGTGTGGAAGGAGCCTGGTGGGCACTGGGCTGTGGGCTCCGTCGGGCCCTGTGTGGCGGGAGGTGGGCCGGGACAGGAGGGAGCCGGAGCCACACTGCTCGCTGAACGGGACACACTGAACCTGCCTACACAACACCTGACTGTGTTCAGACACAGGAGGGTCAGGAAGAGAAAGGGAGGGAAGGAGGACAGCAAGAGAAGGAGGACAGGGACACCTACCTCCAGGCTTTGAGAGCAACCTAAGGGCTTTTCTGTTTCTCTCTCATTTTGCTCTATTTTAATTTTTAGTCCATGAACATGAAGGGGGAAAACCTATTAAAACAAAGTCATTAATTAGCTTCCAAAATCAAAGCAAAGCGGGGCACCACATGCACAGGCCACCACTGTGCAGAACCAGTGCCCCTGCCCCTCTGCACTCCGGCTGGCCGAGCGCCGGCATCTCCTCTGCAGGACCAAGCAGCCTCCACGTTCATGGCAACACTGCCCAGTCCCCAGGAAGCCCCACCCCAGGACACCCTCCCTACCCAACACTGGCCTGAAGACTGGACTCGGGACCAGGGACTGAGCTGCTCAGGGCAGCCGACCTGGATGCCGCAGGCCTCACCCCTGGGGACGGGTGGGCCGGTGGAGAGGTGCTCTTGTTTTTGGAGCAACAAGCCTTTTCTGGCCTTTCCTCCCTCCCTCAGCCAGCGGGATAGGTGGCTCATGGAGGAGGCCACCTGCCTCTCTGAGGAGGTGTGACCATCAGTCACCACGAGGCCATGCCAGGGCCGCAGCCTCTGTGTGGCTGTGCCGCCTCCTGTCCACGGAGCGGGCAGAGAGGGAGTCCTCTGGGCTCCTTCGGATTTCAGAGTCCTTCAGGAAAACGAGGACCATGAATAATTCATCTGCTTTGACAAGTGCTCCCACTTTCCAGCGTCCACGTCCTAAGTACCAGCAAAGAGCTCTGGCGCTGCTAGGAACCCGCAAGGAATCAGAAGCTGTAGGAAGGCGGCAGCCGCCTGCCAGAACAGGTGAACCGGGGAGGGGAGGCAGCCCGCCTGGCCCTCTGAAGAGGCCCGGTGGGGCCCGCAGCCAGCCTCTCTCTGCTGCCTGGAGTTCGCAGGGGTCGGAGCCAGCCGGGGGGCTGCAGGCAGCCTGCAGTGGGGATGCTGAAGCCCTTCAAATCGCCAGCTTCCCCTGGTGCAAAAGAAACGAATGGTGGCAGTGCAGGCACGTGGGGACTCCAGAAGTGGAGGACGGCAGCCTCCACCCAAGTCCCACCAGCAATGAGAAGCCAAGGTAAGAAAAGTGAGCAAGCAGACCGAGGGGTGCGGTTTCCACAGACCGTCCTCCTCCCGCGCCGCGAAGGGATCCCTGCTTATCCCGCGCGCCAGGCCTCCACCCTCTCCCCGACTCCGCGTTTCCCCGGCGGGAAGCAGGCTCCCGAGGTCAAGCAGCCTGCAGGGCAGGCTGACCCGAGCCAAGGGGGTCAGCCTTCGCATCCCCGCTCTTTCCCCGGGTCGGGGAGGTGCCGGGCCGAGGCCAGCTGGCTGACGGCCTAAGGAGCTGCTTCTTGTGCCAGCAAGCAGGCATCGCAGCAGGTTCGTCCAGCCGCCTTCGCTGTCGGGGGGCGTTTGCTCTGCTGGACTCACGCCGTCCTCGGCCGGCGAGCCCAGGGCGCCGCACACACTTGCCGCCCCGCCCTGGGCTCCCCGCGGGGGTGGAGTCTGACCCCAAGCGCTCCTCGTTTGGTGCCAGGGGCGATGGCAGCCCCGGGCAAGTTGTCCTTTCCTCACTGGACGACGCTGGCTGGAGCAGCTGGGCCCTTGGGTGTTCAGGGCAGCGCGTGGTCACGACCCCACCCTTCAGCCATTAGAGCACGGGACCGACACTCCTGGCTGGATGAGGGAGGATGGGAGCACGCGTCTCGCCTTGGGCGTGTTGAGACACACCTCCCCACGAGGAGGCGTCTGGGCGTCTCCAGCTCCGCGGGAGAACAGGCCGGCGAGGCGCAGGGCTCCCTACAGCGCCTCCGCTTCTGAGGCTGTTTCCTGCTGAGGGGAGTCGGGGATGTCCCTGCCTTCCAGAAACTCCCAGAGGTGGCCACCTGTCACCTGGTGTCACAGGAAGGCTGGACATGCTGTAGGGCCTCCTGTACCCCGACCTGCAGGTAATACTGTGTGTACGTGTGTGTGTACGTGTGTGTGTTTGCATGTTGGTGTGTGTGTGTGTCTGTGAGTGTCTATGTGTGTGTTTGTGTGTGTCTGTTTGTGTGTTTGTGTGTGTCTGTTTGTGTGTGTGTTTGTGTGTTTGTGTGTGTGTGTCTGTGTGTGTGTGTTTGTGTGTTTGTGTGTCTGTGTGTGTGTGTGTCCATGTGTGTCTGTGTGTGTGTGTCTGTGTGTGTCTGTTTGTGTGTGTGTTTGTGTGTTTGTGTGTGTCTCTGTGTGTGTTTGTGTGTTTGTGTGTGTGTGTGTGAGTGTGTCTGTGTGTGTGTTTGTGTTTGGGTGTGTATGTCTGTGTGTGTTTGTGTGTGTGTCTGTGTGTGTTTGTGTGTGTGTGTCTGTGTGTGTGCGTGCGCGGTGTGCTGGGGATTGAACCTGGAACCTCACGCGTGCTGGGCAAGCGCTCTCCCACTGAGCGGCCCCCTGCCTGCCACTCCTTTTCCTTTCGGTCTTGATAACGAGAACCATTTGGAGTGCAGCGTCCCCGTGTGTGTGGATGTTCAGTGGGCTCCACCCGGAGGGCTAGCAGGCAGCATGAAGGAGGGTGCCTGGGATGGCCCAAGCCCCAGCCCCTGAGAGGCGACAGCTGCTCCTAGTGACGTGGGAGCCATGGCCCAGGAGCTGTCACATTGGCCAGGGACCCCAAGAGACCACCCCGACCTGCCCACCAAGGCAGGTCTACAATGGCAGAAAGGTAGCACATGGGAAGGACAAGCCAGGTCTTGGCCTTGGAGGCCGGGAACAAACAGCACAGCTGAGTTCTTCCCTCCTTCCCTTTCGCCTGCGCCCAGGTACCCCTCCTCCTCTGGCCCCCGTTGACCATCCTCAGTGTCTGAGCGGCTGGCACAGCTACGAGCTGGCAAGTCTCTTCTGTCCAAACACAGAAAACGCTGGCCTGCACCTGCCCCTGGCCTCCTTCAGGAGATATCCCTGGGTTCCCAGCACCCTGTGGACGCGCGAGCCCCTTAGCCGGATTCTCAAGGTCCCCTGTGACGGACTGCACTGACCGCTCTCCCGCCTTCCCCCGTTAGTTCAGACGAGAGCCCCCTGGACAGACTCCACTGGGAAGGCCAGCTTGGGTGGGGCAATGGCCTTGGAGAGCCCTCGAGGCCGCACTGCAGGCCGGCAGAGGCGGGGTCTGCGATGGGATCGGCAGTGCCCTAGATTCCTGCAAACCCCAACCCTGAGGGCCGCGACGGACGTGGCTTCTGTGAAGTGTGCCCAGAGACCAGTTGTAGTGACCTATGGACAGAAAGAAACCCGTCACAGCAGAGCTTGGGAGGCCACCTCAGCTCGGTGTCCTCAGCTCCGTCTGGCTCAGCTGTGATACGTCCAGGACACACTGGCTTGTGCCTTCTCCTTTGTGCTCTGGGGTCCCAGGAGGCTGGCAGGGTACCGCACAGTCCCCACTTCTCAGGGTGGAGACTTGGCGTCCCAGGCCCCTGGCCAGGAGGAGACGGACCCCAGGTTCAGCACAGGGTGGGATGGGCAGAAGAGAGGAGCCCTCTGAGGTGCCACCTCCCTCTGAGGTCAGCTCACCTGCGAGGAGACCCTGGGCAGGCACACTGGGCACCGAACCCCAGCCTTAGAAGATGTGCGTCACTGCATCCAGGGCCACAGCCCCCATCCTCACCTCCAGCAGGGGCCTCGGCTTTTGCTGTCTACTTCCATCCAAAACTCTCTGGGCAGCAGTCCCCCTGCCTTCTCTCAGCTGGCAGACCTCCCAGCAGAGATGACCCTGGGCTGGAGGGGCCTGCCACTCACTCCTCAGCAAGTGCACTGCGTCCCCGGCCCTGGAGACCCACACAGAGCAGAGCCGCTCTCCTGGAGGCTGCTGAGACCGGGGACCCCTTTCTCTGAAATGAGAAGGTGGCGGTGCTTCATTCTGCCACTAAGTGAAGACCAAAAACAAGCCAGCGTCGGAGCCAAGAGATGCCCAGAAACTGACCTCGACGCCATCTGTGCCCTGAGCCCACCCTGCGTGGAGTTAGCTTCACCCATGAGCTTCCCATCCATGAGGCAGGGATCCCCTTGCTTTCTTTAATTCAGGCCACTTGCCTTTTCTATCCCTTGCAAACTTTATTATAAATATTTTAGGAGGAAGTAAAGGGATCCCTGAGGACAGCCTTGTCCATCAACCAGGACCCCTCCCAATGACAGTGACCAGGTCCAGTCCCAGCCCCAGTTGCTGGAGACTGGCCCTGCCAGGGAGTTGGTGTAAAACCCCCTCACACATTCTCAGTGTACCCAAACACGTGACAACAAGGCTTGATTCACAACATGCACAGTCCAGTTTCATGCTTAGTTCTGAAAAAAAAAAATATATATATATATATATATGTGTGTGTGTGTGTATATATATGTATATAAACACACATATATATAGTACCAGGGATTAAACCCAGGAGTGCTTAGTCACTGAAACATAGCCCCAACCTTTCTTAATATTTTATTTAGAGACAGGGTTTTTCTAAATTGCTTAGGACCTCACTAAGTTGCTGAGGCTGGCTTTGAACTTGGGATCCTGCTGCCTCTGCCTCCGGAGTTACTGGGATTACAGGTGTTCACTGCTATGTCTGGCATTGACAGAATATTTGAGCATTTGAAGAGTGACCTCCCCAAAATGTCTATTTGAAAAGAAACAGAAAGCAGAGTACTGAGAATAAAGAGAAAAAAATGATAGCAGCCAAAGTTCCTAGATTCCTGTCCCAGTAGAAACAGTCTGAAGTCAATTCAACTCATTGAGTAAAGCTACAGACAGTTATTTTTCTGTGCTTATTTATAAGTCTATCTATCTTTTAAATTATTGTGAGCATGTATCTGGCTGTCTCCATTTCTGGCACATAACAAGAAAAGCAGCTGGTATGTCTTAAATATGTGTGGATGGCATATAAGGTAATCCTGATTAAGGCTGAAGGCTTTAATTAAATGAGCAATTAGCCTTGAGCATGGATGTTTATACAAAGGGAAAATAAGCCAATTAATTTGGATGATTATTTGCTCTTATGAACATCAGCACGCCCTGGGCTTTGCCATGCTCCGGAGGTATTGCAAACTGCAGTTAGCAACCGGGGAAACGCAGGCTCAGCGCGGAACTCCACTGGGAAAGCTCTCGCACCTTTGTCACTAATTAGGAAAGCCTCAGTCGTAAGCCAGCACCCTGGCCCCTCCACCTTCACCCCGAAACACCTAGTACCTCTCCTGCCAGCTGACCTGTCCTCCTCTGCAGCTCCCAGCACCCCCACCCAGATGCTGAAGTTACCTTAGCAGGAACTGAGGAAAGAGAGAGAGGGAGAGAGAGGGAGACCGTAGATTGACTCACCCAAAGCAGCACGCCTCGAAGTGAGGTGACAGTCAGGTCCCTCTCTAGGAGACATTCCTCCCCAGCTGTGATAACCCTGGCTCATTTTTAATTCTGTCAGTTCCTAAAGGAGGCAATCAGTAGCCTCTCTTTTCTCCAATATTCACACCTTCGCTCTTGCTAAGTCATCATTTAGATTACATGTACCTTCTCCCTCCATCTCTGACTTAGAAGGGAAGTTTCCCTAAAAGCTGGGGTTGGGACCGCAGGAGAGATTCGCTGAACCACTTCTTCCCTCCAACGCCTTCACACGCCACACAACCTGTTGAAGCCCATCTGCGTGCTGAGAGCCCTGCTCCAGCCTGCAGAGGCCGGGACGTGTAACGCAGCTTCAAGGTCACGTCTTGCAGAGCCTCTCCAAACGAGGAGCACCTGAGCGAGAGCAACAGCTGAAGACAGCCCGCAGGGGACGCTCACCAACCTAGCAGGGGCCAGAGGACACTGTCTCAACAGTGTGGTGTGAACACATCGTCACCTTTATTATTCAAACAACATAGGCAGAAAAATTCAAGAGGAAATGTGAGAAAAACATTTGCAAAGAAACGCAGATTAAAACAGAAATGTGATGTGACATGATGTCATCTTCTTGTATTAAAGTAACAAACATTTTAGCTTAAAATAAATTACCATTTACTCTCTGTCAATATGTGACATTGACTTATATTAATGGCCAACATGCATATCCATCCAAAAGGTCCCAAATGTTGACATAACTCCATCAGTTAATCCCATCTCTTGGACTCCATCTGTCGTGGTTCCAGTGTGGAACGACCCCCAGGTCTTGGACCACGGTGCAGCTGTCTTCAGAGGTGGGCTTTGGGGAAGTGCCGGGTCAGGAGGCTCTGACCACATCAGTGGATCAATCCAGCGATGGCTGAAGGGAGTGTGGGGAAGTGATGGAAACTGGACGTGGTGGCCCTGCTTGTGGAAACAGGTCGCAGGGGCTCGTCGGAAGGGTATCTTCCCTGAACTGTGTCTGTCCCTCTCTCTCTGTCCCACCCTCCCATCCCAACCCTCCCTCTGCTCCCCAGATGCCACCAGGCCTTTCTGCCACGATGATCTTCTTCACCTCAGGCCCAAAGCAAAGGAGTTGGCTGACCATGGGCTGAAACCTCTGAAACCTTGAGCAAACTAAGTATTTCCTCCTCTAAATTGCTTGTGTCCAGTATTTTGGTCTCAGCGACAAAAAGCAGACCAACACCATCTTAAGGAAAGTCATTAAATATGAAAAAAAAAAACACTTCAGACCTGTAAAAGTTCATTGCAGATTCATAACTAATCTTTTAAATGAGGATCAAGAGGAATACGTATTAAGGTTGGAACGTGGACAAGATAGGCTGCGAGGGGATTTTATAAGCAGGGTTTCATTTGCAAGTGCGTCTTTCACGTGAGTAGAATTATGTAGAACACATAGTGAACGAGAACAAAATTCGCCACGGTGCCTAGGATGCCTGTGCCTGTGGGCGTCAGGACCAGGCTGCGCTTCTCGTTTTCCTTTCGTCTGTTTTCCAAGTTTCTTCACACTCTGTGTGGTACTTCTGTCTGGAAATTTTCCAGAATTCAGAGTTCTCAACTTCTTCTTCACGAAGGGTTGCCAGAGCTGGCCCGAAGCTCCTCCTGCCTTCTCTCTCCTCCCCGCCTGGCCTTTCCACGTCAGCCTCCTGAAGCACAGAGCGCTGGTGATGCTCGCCTGCGGGCGAGGGGTGTCTCCCCACCCCAGGGCACGCAGCCCCTCAGGCGCTCCGGAGGCCTTCTGCCCGGCTCCACCCACCTCTGCAGCCAGGTCCCCGCAGCAGCCCTCTGCTCCGTCAGCGATGCTGGACCATGGGCCTCACATCTCTGATTCACTCCACGTCCCGTCCACCTCGAGGACTAACACCCCAGGCCCCAGAGCAGCAGCCCAAGGATGGAGTACAGACCAAGGAGCAGCTTAAGGCCATCTGAGGGGACTCGCCCCTCCTCCCATCTCTCACGGCTGCACCGGTGCCAGGTGCCTTGCCTTCCGTCTCTGATGCTCCCGGCGTCCTCCTTCAGGAATGTCCTTTAGCTCTTCACTGCCCAGCAATGTGGACCCGTTTTCCAGGGTCTGGCCTGGCCGTGCTCACATCTGGAGTCACCTTTCCAGAGCACCCCACCCCAGACAAAACCACTGTGCCTTCCCTGGAGAGACCACAGCTCCTGGATCTAAAGCTACCCCATCACTGGCCGTGGCGAGTCTGAGGGGAAGCCCGCCGACCTCTGAGGGGAGGGGACGGGTCCTGTGGCTCTGTCCTCTCTGCACTCCCTAGCCTCGGGATGAACGTGGCATCCACGTGTTTTCTGAATCAGCTAAAGATCTAGAGCCTTGTGCACCTGCTCTTTGTTTTTCTCCAGCGTTGTCTCCATGGACAGGCAGAGACCTGCCCACAAACATTCACAGGAAGGCAATTGTTCCTCTGTTCTTATTATGGACAATTCTCTCCTCTAAATATTTCAGGACTACCCATACTTCCCTTCTGTGGGAGGTCAAGAGCAGACTCAGGGAGAAAGTCGGTGATGAATATCCTGGGTAGCAAGGGCTTCTCTGAATCATGGGGTAGATCCATTATCCTGGTCTGGTGCAGCTTCTGGGAGAGGGCTCAGCCTTCCTCAGCTGCCTGGGGCCCTTCACGGAGAGGGGCTCCTCTGCTCCAGGCCAGGTGAGCTCACCTGAGCATGAGCCCTGGTGCCAGAGAAGGACACAGGCGTGGGGTCAAGGCTCTGCCTGCCATGCAAGATCGTGCCTGGCCTTGGAAGGGCTCATGCCTGTCCCCAACCTCCTCCAGGTACTCCAGGGTCCATGCAGCCCGGGCTGCTCTCAGCAGCGCCTACATGCGGGAGCTAACAACTCACCGACCCGCACAACTGTGAACATGCAGCGGATTCTGCAACTTGACAGAAACTGGAGAAAACACCCCTACGTCTGGAACCATCCCATTGGAAATCTTCTCCAGTAAATTACTTTTTCTTTTGCACACAAAACAGAATAAAAGTGGTTAACTGCTTTTTAACAAATAAGGTCATTTCCCAGACTAATGGTCAACTCTGCTCGTAGCAAAGACCACAGAAGTGGCCTTGGAGGTATTTGGCTAGAGGTATCCTTGCCACTGTCTGTATTTCAAAATGGTGGGACGTGTTCCTGAAGGATGACATCAGATCTGAAGGGAAAAACATTCTCTCAGGTCTCTAATGTCTAAGCCGAGCTTACCAGAGGCCTTGGGACATGATTCCAGTCTGCTGGATGCTTCAGGGCCAGGTGTTGGAGTGTGGTCAGCCCACAGATGTTGAGCATGGTGCTGTATTCACGCACAGGTATTCACTGTCATGCCCACCTGGTGAACTGGGACTGCTTTTGCACTTCCCTGGCGTGTCACTCAAACTTGGATGGAACCTGCTTTCCTATTCACATCCTGGGATCCCTGCCCTTGAGCTAAGATTGTTTTGAGTCTGTAAAAAGGAAACTTCTTACCAGACCTCTGAGCTTGCCCAGCACACTGCTTTCAGGCCTCCATCCACACAGCCCTGCTCTGTAAACCTGATGCTTTGGCAGGACGTTGTTTGGGCTGTAAATACAAAACGAGTTTCACAGATAATATGTGCCCTTGCACCTGAATGCTGGAGTGGGGACCCCAGTGCTGAATCGTGTGTGCTTGCTTAAGGTCTTTAAAGATCAAGTGTCAATGGCATCACACTCTGGAACACCAGGTGAGCCTCCAGGACACCGTCCAAGTGGAACTCGCAGTGCGCAAACATCACGTCCCTTGAAGGTTACTACCGGTCAGAGGTCTCACTGCTCTTTGCCAAAGCTCATCTATTGTTTCCTAAAATATAGGCAGTGAATGTGATAATTTATGAATGGTATTTTATGATCTATTTAATATGATTTTTGGCATCTAGTCTTACAAAGAAAGAGACACGTGTCCCAAATTCCTCCACTTGAAACAAGAAAAATCAGAGCAGTAACTGCCTCTGGAGCAGAGGGGCAGGGATGAACCGGCAGAAGAATGAGGGACAGGGTAGGAGTGGAAACATCTCGTCTGGATGAAGGGTAGGTGACACGGGGACCCACGCCTCAGCACCCATGTCACTGCATGTCAACTGTCCAGCAGAAGAAAAAAGGGCAGCCAAATATTGACCTCTAGTCGGTGGCATGTAGGTTGAGGCATGACGGTGTTCAGGACCCACCTGAGGGAGGCCGTTGGCCAGTTGCCCTTCCAGGACCTTCCTGCTGAGGTCACTTCTCTCACCTGTCCTACTGACAGCCTCCTCTGGGTCGTACCTGTCTGCTTCGCTCGCTTTGTCTCCGTCCACAGCCCTGTCAGCCGGCAGCCGGCAGGATGAGGAACTGCAGTATGGACCTGTGCGGCCTAACCTCCCGGCCCGTGCTCTAATTCACGACGGCCGCCTGTTGATCTAGATGACGAGGCTGCCTCTAGCTGTGAGGGAAACACATCCCACGACAACAGCAGGAAGGACTCCTGGGCGCCTCTGCTCCCTTCCTGCAGAGGGTAACGGTGGAAGACAGTCACCTCTGATCCTTTCCTTCAAACAGTGGGCAGCATGGCCACCTGCCGTGTGCACTCAGGAAGCCTAACCCCTGCGATTTTAGCACAGACCCTGAACTTCTTCAATGTAGTCCCAAATTTCAGTTATGTTTATTCTCCTCCTTTCCTCCAAATGTGCTTTAAGAAGAGCCATTTGGTATATTCACCAAGATCTGGGAAGAAAAACAGATGCAACGTTTGCAAATATTTGCATTAGCCCAACCGCTGGTGACCGGGCCAGAAGGGAGTCGGCACCACCGCAGGAGCCCATTACTGCAGGAGGGCTGGTGGGCACCGCCTTCCCGGAGTCTGAGGCCTCTTGGCTGCTGGCCATCAGGCAGAGTCGCTGACCCCAAGCCCCAGAGGGCCATGGGTGGGTCATGCACATGCCGTCAATGGGCGGGTCAGTGAGGGCCTGTGCTAGGTTGCCCCGCCACCCGTGGTTGGCTCCAGTGTAGCTGGGGGGTGAAGTCCAGGACCACGTCCAGCTGAGGAGCTGTGATTTCTGAAGACTGCCACCGCAGTGCAGCACTTGCCCCCAGGGGAGAACTCGGGTGAGAGGCAGGTTCCTGGGCTGCAGGAGCTGCGAGGAGCGCCCACAACCAGGGGCCTCACTTGTCTGCACAGAGTGTCGTGGTGGCCCTTGGCAGAGCTGGCGCATGGTCCCAAGCATCTGGGCTGGCACGTGAGACGGGCTGTGCAAGGCGGGCACCCATCCCGATCACTGTCCTGAAGTGCTCAGCCCTCCAGGCCTCCCGCGCAGTCTTCCCGCTCAGACCCCAGGGTCACCACATTTGGGCCTGCCTGGGCTTCCTACCTCAGATGAAGGTCAGGGTCACATTAGGTGGCCTGCCCTTGGCCCACAGGCAGCCACTCTGCTTCTCTCCTACTGCTTCTGTGTCTCCCCGGGGTCCCCTATTTACATGGCACTAGGAAGCAGGGAAGGTGACAGGGCTCCAAGGAGGACGGTAGCACTTGTTGTGCATCAGGCAGAGGGAGGAGGCGAGGCCCAGAGAGACAGAGCTCACCTGAGGCAGGACCAGAGGGCAGCAGGAGGATGCGGAAGACATCACCTACGGCTCTTCATCAGAGTCACCGGGTTCACCTCCTTTAACCCAAAAATCCCCAGAAAACACCCCACTGGTTCTCTCTGAAATGCTTGTCCTGAAGCACCACCTGGCGCTGACCCTGCCTGTCCCCGGGCAGTGTACATGTAGGACAGTGCTGTGAGAGCCACTCCAAGCTGGCAGCAGTGTAGGTGCATCCACCTGAGAGACAGCATCGCCCAAGCCTAACGCTCAGGAGGAGGAAACGGGGACGGGGTCCGGTGGGCTGCCCACCTTGAACGTGTTCCCAACTCCTGGCTTCATCTAGGCACCTTCCGAAGAGGACCTGGTGAGGATTCAGAGGCAGGCCATGTGCTGGGGAGATTCTCCCTGAGGACGGGTGAAACTTAGACTTAACTCCCCAGCCTCCAGTGGAGTGGCAGGTGCCTTGGATTGTGTGACCTGTTGTGAGCAGAGCTAACGCCAACATCAGCAAATGCCCTGGGCACGGGGATGGAAGAGCTGGAGGTTAAAGCACCGTGAACAATAAATAAGAATCAATAAGAGCTAACTAAATGAGTCTGGCGTAGCTGCCAGCTCTGGTTTGCATCTGCATCTTAACTGGCTGGAAGGGCGTAAGACACAGCAAAGCTATCTGCTTATTTCAAGTAATGGAGAGCAGGCGTGGCCTTTCACTCCTCAACCCAGGGTCCAGCCCCAGACTCCGGCTTAGCTCCGACCCCTGGCTCTCCAAATACGCATTCCATAAAGAACTGATGTTGACACAGCATCCTCTGAAATTTCCCAATTAATTAGAGAAAGTATAATTGCACAGGGCACACGAAATGACTTGGGTTTCCATGCTGTCATAAAATACTATTTCCAAATTCCCCAAATATGAGTCAGCCTACGTGTGTACCACCACTACTACAAGAAAAGTGTGCATGCGTGTCTTTATTACAGAACATTCCATGGAAATTAAAGCAAGCAAACTCTCAAGGACCTCAGCCTGGTGTGTGGGGCTGTGTTGGATGTGGAAGAGGGTGCCAAGGTCCTCCTAGCTGTGGGCAGTGCCACGGGCCTGTGTCCCTCAGATCCCCCAGGTCAGGATGAGGAATGCAGCATTTCCTACCATCTGTGTCGGGACCCTTTTGTTGCTGTGACTAAAACACCCAGCATGAACAACTTAGAGGAGGAAAGGTTTATTTGGACTTACGGATTTAGAACTTTGGTCCATGGTTGTTGACTGCTTTGCTCTGGGCCTGAAGTGAGGGCGGAGCCTCACAGCAGAAGGGAAGGAAAGTCGCTCAGCTGAAGACAGTCAAGAAGCCCAGAGAGAGAGGGAGGAAGGGGCCAGAGAACAGATAGACCCTTCCTAGCGTGTCCTCCATGACCTGCTCCTTCCGGCACGGCCCCACCTCCTAGCAGCTCACTCAGCTCTCCATGGATTAACCCACCGCAGAGGTTAGAGCCCTTGAGACCCACTTACTGCTCAAGAGCCCCACCTCTGAGCGCAGGAGACTGTGCAGGACATTCCAGATCAAAGCCGCCTCCATCCAGTTCCCCGAGCTCAGCCCAAGGACACGGGTGCTGGAGAAGACAAGCAGTGCAGACTGGAACACAGAGCCGTACCCCTAAGATGGCCTGGGACGGAAAAGATAAGGAGGGTGCTGCTCAGGTCCCGCATGCAGGCAGCAAGGGGCCGAGCCCACCAAGAGCCGAGAGGGAGCGGCTGCAGAGAACCTCCAAGAGGGAGGGCAGGAGTGGGGTGTCCTGTGAGCCTGAGGGACGAGTGGAGTCTGGGGACCGAGACAGGGCAGAGGGGGAGATGCTGCTGGTGGGCTGGAGCCTGGGCCCGAGGCTTCTGTGCTGGGGCTCCTGGGCAGGAGACCGGGCACCTCATGTCCCGAGACAAGAGCTCGGAGGAGCGTGACACAGGGGCCTTGTAGGAAAATGACCAGCCACCCCAGAACCCCAGTTGTGTCAGCAGAGGTTAAGCCAATTCCAGGTCTCTGCTCTCTCCACAACAGGAAGTGCGTGCGTTCGCAGGAGACTCTGCCGCCCATGTCCACATTCTTCCAACGCAGCTGGGAATTCCACGCGGAGGAAAACTCACTGCTCTGCAGGGAGGACAGGAAGGTGTGGCTGGTTCATCCCCTGCACGCTCTGATCCCTCTGTCTGCACAATCTTACTACCAGCTTGACATTAAAATACGTCGGTCCACATATATCATCCTTCTAAGACATGACAGAGCGGCTTCCCAACAGTCACGCCCTGCTCTGCATGTAAAAACAGAGATGAGGGATGGTGTTTTTGTTCCTTGGAGCAGCCGTAAACCCCAGAAGCATGTGACAGTCACTCAAGTGTTCTCGGCTGTGGCACTAACTCCTCAGGCCTCCGTGTGCAGCACCGCTGTCTCTGTAAAGGGGCAGCAAAATGTAGACACAACCGAAATATTTTCTTCCAAGTTTCCTCAATCAGGGAAAAATAAAGTCGACTTTCTTGTCTTTATGTGTCTGGCCCAGTGACGTGGGACTCCGAGGGTGTAGCTCGAAAATTCCACTCGTTTCTCAACCAGGACGAAGTTTCCAGTTAGAACTTTCCATTTGTTCCACACCAGAAGCATCATTTGATGGTGCTTCTGCGAGTGCGTCGAGCGTGTTGGCCGGCTGCTGCTGGGCGCCCGGGGAGCTCGCCCGGGGCTGGACGGTGCTCAGCAAGGCCACACACTCCGTCCACGTGAAACGCCATGGCCTCCATCACAAAGGGATGCTTCCTGGTGTCCGTGGCAACCTAAGAGGCGATACAGAAAGTCTCTCCTGAAAGGACCCAACTCGGGAAGGCCCCAGGGACAAGGGGAGAGGGAGCGTGACCTGCAGTCCCTCTCAAAGGCCTGGTGTGACTGTTAGCTGGCCCATGGTTCTTCCAACTTGTCCGGCTGTTGTGAGCACTGAAGGGTGTAGACGTTGAGTGAAGCAGGTCCCACCACAGGTGAGGGCCTTGTCCAGCCAGCTGAAGGCCTTAAAATAAGAGAATTCTGGGAGCACGGCCTCAGGACTGAACAAACGACAGCGGGCGTCTCCAGCTCACGGGCCTGCCCAGTGGATTGTTGGCTTGCTCGCCTTTGCAACAGTGCGGCCAGTTTCTTAAAATAGGTAACACTGTGTGGGAGACGCGCACAGGTCTCTTGGCCCTGTCTGTTTGGACAGCACCGCTGGACACACCTGGCCATCCACCCTTGACAGCTATGGCTCCCACTGCACTGAAGACCGCAGAGCATCTTTTCACGATGGCCGTCTGGCCTCCCAGCCTTGAGGTGACCGAACAGGGCAGGGGCCCACACAGGAGGGCGTGGCCACAGCTGCCATGGCATCCGTGAGGTTGCGCTCACCTTGCTCTACCTGCCCCTCACCCCAGGCTCGTCCAAAACAGCTCCTCTTAAGCACTGTGGCCCAGGGCTCTCCCCCCTGCAGCTCCAGGCAGGCTTTGCAAGTGACACTGGAAAATCAGGAGGCTCTGCAGAACGGCCATCACGGGGGTTCAGGGGCCGGTAGCAGAGGGAGGCTTCCAGAAGCCTGCTGGGGTTTCCTAAGAGGAAGGTAACTCGTGGACATTAGGCACACACAGGAACTGACGCTGGCGACAGTGTCCTCTGAGAGCCCGTGGCTGTTTCAAGCCACACAGCCAGGCCTACAGCAGCTGAGGCCCATATCTGCAGGATCTCCACCTCACACTTGAGGAAGGGGAGGCAGCAGCTCCGAGGAGCCCAGGATTGTGCCAGTGCAGTGTGAAAGCAGTACCCGAGACCCTCGTCACCACCACTCGACCCAAGGCAGAAAGGGGGACGCAAGTGGGCGACTGGACACAAGTCACTTGTCAGAGTGCACTTACAGAAGTGTGTTTGCAGAAGGAAGCTGGGACCCCCCAGCTCTAGGTAATGGGAGCAGCACAGTGGGACAGACATTCTAACGGGCTCCAGGGGAGGATGGGCTCGTGCTCTTAAACCTGGCTCCACCCCATCAGCTGCGACACCTGGAGCAACTTCCTCAGCCTCTCTGAGCTCCGTCTGAACACCCAGAATGGAAGTAGCCACTCTGCACGGACCTGTGAGCTAAGTGTGAGAGCAGAATGGCCGCAGGGCCAGGGACCGCTCAGAATGGAGCCAGGAGCAAGAGGCAGCACTGGTCCCCTTGTATGTGGCCTGAAGTCATGGCCAGTTACGTGGAGGACCTCACTATCCTCCATCTCAGAAAGTAAGACTGAGCTCTAAGGGCACCTAGGAGTCAGGTGGGGTCAGCAGCAGGAGAGGGAGAAGGGGTCCCAGGGCTACCTGCGCTGTGAGTCAGGAACACACGTGCCGGCCCTGCAGCTGAGGCTGTGTTGCTCCCTGTGCACCCTGCTCTCCTCAGCCTAGTGCAGTCCTGGGCTGCAATTGATGAGTCAGGTGACACCTACAGACTGTGCAGAGGACTGTGGACCCTAGGCTGGGTCAGGTGCAGAAAAGCCACTGCCCTGTGGTTCTTATTATGTGGTCAAAACCCACCAACAGGGCCTCAAAGCAATCGTTGGTTACCCATCAAGATGTCTGTGCTGTGCAAATGAACCAGCCGGTTCAGATCTGAGCCACAGCATGAATCGGCTGGCTTCACTGGGTTTGGTCTGTTGATATAATAAAGCACCTTATCTTAAAGAGAACAGGAGGACATGGCTGAGATTTGGATTCCAGTATTATATTTTGGCCGGCTGGGTCACCTGCTGGTACAAATCAATCGTACACACACCACACTTATAAGGAATGCCTCTGAGCCCACAGCGAGTCCAAACAGATGGTCGTCTGGCACGCACAGTAAATGCTTGCTGCACACGTCCACTTTACCTCGGGGGCCTCCGACTCCCCACTCTGCCTGGCGCTTCCGGCTGCTGTCACACGGCAGGAGGTTTTGACTTCAGGCAAGCCTCACCATGCCCGGTGAGAGAGGTCGAAATGTCTGCAGTAGGGTTCAGTAGGATGGAATGACCCCTAGTCCTCAGAGGAGGGCAGGTGGCCAGCCTCTGCCAACGGCCGTCGCTGTGGCCGTCCAGGATGAGCCCCATCCCATGGGAAGGCTCAGGGTCCCCCCACAGTCCTGGAGACAGTCCTGCCTGAGCTGAGTTCGGTCTGACCAAGGGCCTCACAGGCCTTTCCTTACTTTCAGCGAATGGATTCTTCTTGCATCCGACTGTGTGGTGCCCGGTTGACTGGGCACCAGTGGAAGCCTCTGCGAAGCACTGCCACCCTTGTCTCCTTGTCCTCCGCTTTCCACCCTCAGAAGGCCGAGAAGGTGCTCTACCCAAACCCCGGCACCCCTCCTAGCTCCCTGGAGACCCCCACACTCAGGTCTCGCTTGTCTTCAGCCAGCCCAGGGGTCCCTAAGTATGAACGCCACACTGCCCACTGCCTCTGCCCCACGGTGCCTGCAAGCCTCGTACCCCAGCTGGCTTCATGTGCAGGAGATGATTTCGCCTGTCAGACCACGTGCTCAGGCCGAGTCGTCTTTGTTAAGAGGTGAAGGTGCTGCTCAAACCCGAACGGTGTGGAGCCTGACAGGAGGGAATCATGAAGAGGGCTGCACAACAGAGCTGCAAACGACAGCGCGTGCGAGGACTGGGAACTCAGAGGAAGGTCACCGAAGGCCTTGGACAGGGGACACGTACACAGGGACGGCTGATTTTGTTTGTGCTTTTCCTAAAATTTACTCTTGAATTTACTTGTGAAGGGGAACACACAGTATAATAGCAAGTTCAGAATGTAGTCAACCACTGGGGAAAATAGAAGCCAATGACATTTGTGGGGGGAAACATTTCCTTGTGTATTTGATCCATCTATTTTGACAAGTATGATATCAAATGCAATTTATAGAGTACCAAGTTCCAATTGTCTCACACTGCTTTACAAGTTAGAGTATGGATGTGCCCCTTGAACCGATGGATTAAATATGTTTACAGACATCACATGATTAGCAGTCGGGCTGGGCGGGACCTGGATTTGAAGGTGACCCTGCTGAGCTTTGCTTTACAGGCCTCGATGTGTCAATAAGTGAGCGGAAATCAATAGAATTGCTTCCTCAGGTTCAGTCTCTGTACATTGATATCACAGAGAAAATAGTAAATAAATGACAAAAACCTAAATATGTAAATTATCTGAACCTTTGCTTTTGTCTTGAATTTTACCCTCCTACGAAAGTCAGTTATTCAACTTTGTAAGACAAGTATTTGACAAAATCGTTACCTGAGCGCTATCACAGCAGAGAGCGTCCTGAGAAAGCCTGTAACACTCTCTCTGGGATCTTTGCCAGCTCACCAGTGCTCGCACCTGAAATTCAGGGAGGTCACACAGCTCATTTCCCAACACCTGTCCTTCATTCCGCAGGCGTGGTTGGAGCTCCTGACGTGGAGTGTGGATCTGTCAGAGCTCTGGTGGGTATGACAGCCTGGTAATCTGTAAGTGGAGCCTGGTTGCTAGCAATTCTTTCAACACATGCTCTAAATCACTAATAAAAATTCTAATGCTTCAAAATTGGTGATACCAACATTTTTGCATCAATTTATACTCTTCTATAATACTAATAATTCCAAATTTAAATATGGTTAAGAAATTGAGAATTGGAAAACAAGCAAAAAGAAATTGAGAATTAGGTTATTTTAGCTAATTCTTTTAAAATTATTTTATTTTCTGAATTTCGTGGTGCTAGAGATTGAACCCAGGGCCCAGCATATGTAAGCAAGCTCTCTACCTCTGAGCTACATCCTGGTCCCTTAGCTAATCTTTGAAATGCCTTTTGGGATGAAGAAAGGGTTTATTTCCATGAGCAAGTTATGTTGAGTTGCAATACCTGCATTTTCCACTTCATAACTAACAAGGAATGTCACTTCATAGAATAAAAAGGAACAACAAGGACACACTGAGAAGTCTCAGGACATCCTGCTCCGCAGGAAGGGCGGCTACCACCCAGGAAGCCTAAGTGCACCGGCCAGCCCAGGACGCAGGAGGTGGTGGGCGGAAAGTTCCGGTGGAGAAATCACGGGGCTGCATTACCCCGTAACATTTTGTTCTCCTGAGCGGTCCATTCTAGAGGCATATTCATATTCCAGGGCTCATTGCTCATGGAATTTCAGATGGCTTTGCTGTTTGAAACCCAGGTAATATTTTGCATTTTTAAAATGCACTTCATTCCCATGTTCTGAGAGGAGGCATTATATCAGAATTCTTTGTGCACTCAGTTAATGATCCATAATAAAACCCCATTATCAGCCAGGCTGGTCTGGACTCAACTTTATAAACAACTGATAGCAATCTTCACTTCTAAACATGTGGTTCTGTTTAGTCACTAAACCCGTGGTAAAGAGGTGGCCTGACGGGGTCCTCCATTAGGGACATAGGTTCTGGGGGTCTTGAGAAGGCCTGTGTGCCCTTGAATACAACCTTCCCGACAAGCAGGAGCTTCCCGGCACCCAGGTCGGCACACCACAGACCGAGCCACAGACCAAGCAGCTGCTGCCTCTCGCACTGTGAAGTTCCTGTCCTTGAACTCCACCACGCTGCTTGCCTGTCAACCCCACGCCAGAGTGGCTTCTGAGGCCTTCCTGAATGGCAGGTTGCTCATAGCTGGGACTGGAGATGAAGCAGGGGCAAAGCCACTTCTTAGAATGGTGTCTTTAGCCTTCACTATTTTCTGCTAATTGCTAAGGCTCCAATTCTGTCACATTGCTAAAATTTGTCCCAACAATGAAGAAATCACACCACTGATTTCAATCAGAGGACCTTATTCTCTTAACATGTCTGGTCGCCCTATTTGAATAGGTCCTTCTCCATGGACCTGCTCCCTTAATAGAGCAAGAAAAGAAGGGTAGTCGTTAGAACCTCGGGGTTGATGGACAGTCAGAGGACTCTGAGACATGGCTCCACTTGTCAGCCAGCACAGTGACAGAGCTAGAGAAGCGGGCTTATGGACCACTGAATGGAAAACTGGTTGGCTCTTTGATCTTAAAGCCATGATACTGCATGATTGTGTGATGGGGCATTTTAAAGACAAACGTGGCAGACTCTGGGCCTAATTGACCTGCCCTAAGATCCCATGTCGTTAGAAGACGTCCCCGGGAGCCACGCTGCTGTGGGAAGCAGAACACTATGGACTCCAAGCCCTCAATTTCCCTGCACTGGAGGGCCTGCCGAGGGAGGGTACCCGTCCTTGCCATGCAGAAGACCCAAGTGGGGGACACTTGCAAAGTGAGTTCAGCTGTGATTAGGGTCCATCCTGTCCTGTCCCCTCTGCCTGTGAGAAGGAGCTGCCACCTGTTCCAGGTGCCAGAATTGAAGGTGCACTTACGTAGGAGGACCTGCCTGGCACAGAGGCATGCTATTAGGGGAGGGATCGAGAGTTTCCCAGACTTACTTGGTATGATTTGGGGCGTCCAGAGTCATCGATCTCTTGCCTTGAAACACATTCGTTGGTTTCCATCTCGTAACCTTTCTGCTGCCGTCCCCGCGGAATGCTTGAGCAGCTTCATCTCTGGCTCTCGCCCACCACCAGAACCGCAGCAGCAGGCTCACCGAGGGGTGGTCTGGGGGATGCTGGCCATGCACCTCACCGGGCACAATGCACCGCGCAGCCATGTCGAGGGCTCAGGTCTGGCAGAAGATTTCCAGGAGCCACAGAGAAGGTGTCTGTGAGTGAAGAAGTGCGCCGTCCACCGGAGACAAACACAAGTCCTGGGCTTGGGAAGTCCCTCAGCAGTGTTCACGGCAGCAACAACTGAATCACCTGGAAGGACAACGGGTACATGAGGGCCCAGGGGTCCAGTCCACTGGGGACCCACAGGGTGGCCCAAGAGGACACAGGCCTTATCTGTCAAATAAGAGGAAGTGGGCGCCTGCTCGCTGGTCACCCACAGGCACAGGGTTCCTGGACGCTGACCTGCTTGGCTAAGCCTCAGAGCCCTTCCTGATGTCCACGGGAGGGCCAGCCATGAGGGTGGCTTAGTATTTGAAAAAGTTTGTGCTTGTCTGGAGTCACTTTGATGCAGAAAGTACCCTCAAAACAGACTGTCCCCATTTTGTCCCCGTGTTCAGGAAAACAAGTTAATGTTACAGTGCCAGAGTAAACACATAGGTGGGTTAGAAGAGGCCTGGAGGGAAGGTACCTGCCTTTAACGGGGTGATTTGATTGATGAATTTGGTCAATACAGATAGGAAACAGGACCAGGGCAAGGCCAGGTGCCCCTCTGATGCTGAGGAAATATAGGTGGCACCCAGAGAGCCATGGAGAGTCTCCAACACAGGGCAGGTCATGAAGCATCACCGCTAGAAGGCCTGCGACCACTGGGTTCCAGGGGTTGTCCTGGAAAAGGGCTCAGATTAGAATTCCCAGAGACACCTGGGCTAAGCACCCAGGCTCAGCCCAGCCAGAGGCTGGACAGCGTGGGTCTCAAGCTCCCCCTAGAAGCACTGCCAGAGGCCCTGACCCCCCCTGAGACAGGCAGCCCCCAGGGGCTGGCTCTGAGCCTGACATGAGACCTGAGGAAGAAGAAGGAAAGGAAGTGGGAAGAGGGGCTGTCACTGAGTAATGAGGTGCCAAGGATGCTGAACTTCGCCTTATGGTGGCGGAGACAGGGGTCAGGGACCAGGGGTCAGTCATCCACCCCTGCCCTCCTCGGCACTTAGTCCCTGGTGGACTTGGCAATTCCCTGCTCATCCTTGAGTTGGACGAGGAATTCTGCTGTTCAGAGCCCAAGAAAGTCACTCCCTTTATTTCGTATTTTTGGTGCAAAATGAACACATCTCAGTAGAATCCGTGACAAATCTGAGCCCATAATAATGGCCCAGGGACACATTTTTCAGGGATTAAATATGGCTTTATTTACAACATAAAGCATTCCATCCCTAAAGCAGAGAAGTTTAAAGGAGAAGGAACTCAGTTTCATTATGACCTTCCTCCTCCTGGACAGAACCTGTTTTCCCTTGTCCCCAAGTGTCCTCTTAGTTCTCTCCTTCCCATGAATTCCTCTCTGTAGGGCTATGTTTTAGTCCATTTTCCAAATCTATGGCCAAAATACCTGATGGAACAACTTTAAAGGGAAGGAAAGCTTATTTTGCTCATGGTTTCAGAGGTTGAGTCCATGGAGGGCCGACTCCCCTGCTCTGGGCGGAGCAGAACATCACAACTGAAAGGAAAGGCAGAGGAAAGGGAGCAGAGAGGGAGGGAGGAGGGCATCGCAGGGAAGATGCGCCTTCCAGGACTGGCCCCAGTCACCCTCGTCCTCCAGTCTGTCCAACCGGGATGGACTGATGAGGTTACGGCCTTCACAGTCCACTCCCTTCACCTCTGAACATTCCCAGAGAAACACAGGTGCTTGGGGGACATCTCACATCCCACCCATGACAGGTGGACACCAAGTAAATGTACTCACTCTCTCCCTGGCACTAAAGTAAAATCTGCACCTCCTTTTCATCGCTGTGTCCAAGGGACAGGATGGTTTCTTTTCTACTCTGTGCATAGCATTCGAAAACATAGCACTGGTGTTTTCAAACATTGGTGAGAAGATTAACATGTTACCGTGCCAGAGAAAACACATAGGTGGGTTAGAAGCGGCCTGGAGGGAAGGTACCTGCCTTTGACGGAGTGGTTTGATCGATGACTTTGGTCAATAAAGACAGGAAACTGAGCAGAACAGAAGCTGACGAGCTCGTGCCATGAACAGAGTCCAGGAGCATTGCCTTCTTTCATTCCTGACTTGGCAATGGCCAGTCCTTCCTGGTGGAGCCCCCAGAGTTTGGGCAGAACAAGTTGAATCTGTGTTGTCTCCACCAGATGACAGTCTGAGGGACTGTCTGCAGCTCTCGGGAAAGAGCACGCCATTTTCCATTCATTTTGTACCAAAATCTCACAAAGCACTAAGAACATAAACAGAAGCAAGTGGTCCCACCTGTGACCTCATTTAGCTCTACAACGAACTTAGGAGATGAATCTGAAAGGATGGAGAAGAACTAAATGTCAACTCCACTCACACAGAGTGAGAGGATCAAGTTCAGAGTTCTAACTGGAGGGGTCAGCAACAGCTCTGATGCGTAACCTGGTTCTTGGTTTTAAAAATAAGACCCAACAAAATTAACTAATAGTTCTTAGATTACTAGATGAATGGATGCTTGATGATTTGACCTCGTTTAGTAAGTTAATAAATGTAAAAATGATTTGTAAACTATTTTAATATCTAGCTTCTAAACACACTTACATAACGGCAGTTTGGAGGATAGCTCAAGGCCCTTCATCCTGGAAGTTTCGGAGGACGCACCAGACCAGGTCTTCCCCGAGAGGACTGGTAAGCACAGCCAGGTCTTCCCTTCCTTGACCTTTGCTCTGAGTCACGTGTCAGAGGCCTTTCTGACATTTTTTCTGAATCTCATCTTCTCTTGTGGTCCAAAGGGCCACCTGAAATGATCTCCTGGACTCTCGAAGTCATAACCTTGGGTCTGTCTTGTATTTTACAGAGACTCAGAGCTAGAGGAGGGTTAGGACAAGCAGGAGAGTGAGTGCCATGAGGACCATCAGGAGGACCTGAGGAGAGACATCCAGCACTGACCTCACCCAACCTCCGCGCCAGGCGCCATGAGCCTGCTTGCCCAGGTGGGGCCATGCTCTTGCTGACAGCCTCAGGCCCCAGATGGACTGGCCTAGTGATCTCTTGCTCTGTGGAGTTGAAATTCTAACATCTGCTATTTCTTTTTCCAATCAAAGCTCCTCAAAAACATAAACCAAAAAGTGTTGGGGGCTGTGCCATGTGGGCTGCGCCGGGATGGCACCTGGCGGCCAGCCGGAGGTTGCTTTGATCACATCGGCAGTGAGGAGGTTGATTAACATAAGCACACTCAGGTGATTTATCGTTGGCCGTATTCAATTAAGTCCACACACAACGTGTGCACAGGTGTTCCCGAGTGCTCTTGCTCGGGCCTGCTCGTTTTAACCTTTGCCATGATAGGGCAGCTGGCTCCTCGCCTGATCTCAACTGGCGTGGCCCTGCCCTCCACCTCCTGGAGGGAATGTAAGCGGGAAGTAGGTGGAAGGCAAAAAGCAGCAGCTAGCAGAGAAAAGCAGCAGCTAGAAGAAGCAGCTAGCAGAGAAGCAGAAGCAGCTAGCAAAGAGAAAAGAAGCAGCAATAAGAAGCAGTAGGCAGCGGCAGAAGGCAGATTGTAGAGTGGAGAACTGAGAACACACCTCTAGGCGTAGATCACAGATAGATAGCACCTAGTTCACAGGATAGGACGCACCTCTAAGAAGCAGCAGAACTCTAAGAAGAAATAGATCTCTGATAAGTGTAGGAGCCTGTCTTTCTCTAAAACTTTCTCTATAAGCAAAGCCTATCTTTCTCTCAAAGCTTCTCTTCCTCTAAAATCAAGCAAGCTTCTTTTCCTCTATGGGCTAGAGAATAAGCAAACAAGCAAGGAAGCAGCACAGGAATAGAAGTAGTTTATTTTCAGTCCACCTCCGATAAATACCCGCGCAATTGTTGCCACAGGCGGCGACAAAAAAGATCAAGTACTGGTCATTCCAAAGAGTATATTTAAAACAACAAAAGCAGCCGTAAGAAGACTCACGGCTAGCACTGCGGCCACGGATGGGGCAGTTCCCATATATCAAGGCTTTGAGCGAGCTTCACATCAGAATTTCCCCTCTCTCCACAGCATCCAGCAGGGTAGGGTTAACCCCGCCGACTTCACAGTCCTCCACGGGAGCACATGGCTTGCAGGTGCTGCACTAGGGTGCGGGCTGCCTCCACTTGGCTCCCGGACCTGGGCCTCAGGGAACATCTCGCATGGAGGCACAGAGGCACGGAGGCAGGGAGGCACGGAGGCACGGAGGCACGGAGGCACGGAGGCACAGAGGCAGGGAGGCAGAGAACCTGGGCTCCCGGGCATGTGTCTCCAACTTACTGCTCTGTTTCCAGGGCATGCTGCCCCCTCTCTCAGGGCAGGGAGTAGGGACTCTCAGCTGCAGCAGCTGCCGTTCAGGTGGAGAGCGCATGTGACAGAGCAGTGCAGGCTGGTAGTGCTGTGGGGCCCGTCTGCAGTGGGATCTCTGGCCCTGGCGTCAGGGGCCCCGAAGATTCCAGAAGTCTCCAGTGGGCCACAGGGCACGGATCCCTCGTTAGGACCTCACCATGTAAACAGAGACGTGCACACTGCCTAGGCAGCCCCCCACAGCACACCCTGCACCGTGCCGTCCAGAGCCATGAGGAGCTCACGCCTTCAGGCACCGTGGTCAGCCTCCGGGAATCACAGCTGCTTCTGCAGCTTCAGTTACAGGGCCAGAGGACAAGATTGGAAAAGTTTAAGACCCGTCGTTCAGAGGAAACAATGAGCCGTAAGCTCAGAGGACACTGGCATTCCACGTGGTTTTATCTTAAGTGTTTTAAAAATGGTCGATGTTAAGCATTCGATGAAATGTGAAAATAAAACTCAATGGAAACAGACCAGCGCACATAAATTCCCATCTGTGCATCGGTCGCAAATGCTACCGTGGATGGCAGGGACATCTGGCAGGTGGGGACAACTGCCACCGTCCAAAGCTGCTGTGGCCCAGAGCCATGAGACACTCCCTTCCCTTCCACGGAGGAGCTAAGCTCCCCCAGTACATTTTCACTTCTTTCTTATTTTTAGATTCCAGAAGTGGTACCCGTCCTGTGCGGAAAGCTGGGAACACTGGGCAGATACTCTAAGGACCCTCCCACACGCTTCCACTGCGCCTGCTCAGAGCCAGGGGCCACGTCTTTTGGGGGGCTCTCTGTGTCCATGTACGCACGCCTGTTTTTCTCTGCCAAACAGACTGTGGACCCGGGTCCGTCTTAGCGGCACTGTAACATTGTGCCAAGTTCAGGCATTCACCTCTGGTCTCCTGCTGTTGACTTCCCTGCACGGAGTCTGTGGTATGGATTCTCTGTGAACCAAACTCCTATTATTGGAGTTCTTCAGTTGTTTGCTTTCCATTTATCTACACATCTATGCATCTGTGAAAATGCACATGTGCGTTATGTGCTAGGTATACTACACATCGTGTTTATAGAATTTGTGTGCCATTTTTAATAATTGCTGATATTATTACTTGCCATAGATATTATTATTTGCCTACCTTATATCTCTTTTTCATTCTTGCTTGCTAACATGAGTTTAACTTTGTTCCATGTGGAAATAACCTTGACTAACTTCTTTCATCTCTCAGATGACAAAGCCTACTCCACACAGCACAAGCGGAGAAAACTGAGCATTGCTTCTGCAACAGTCCTTTAACGGACGCGCCTGTCTCTGGACTTATGCATTTGTTTTGGTCACTCCCGTTTTCTTATCTAGAGACAGATGCAATGAGCTGCAGTGTGCAGCCATCTTGGGACCATGGAGATCCTAGTCCAGAGCATTGGGAAGTGGGAAGCCAGCCGAAGCCCACAGACTTCACAAGCCACCGTCCAGTCCTTGGCTTGGTACTTCCAAGTTTTATGTCACATAACAAAAATAAACCTCTACTTGATGAAAGTCAGTGTTTTATTGAGTTTTCATTATTCAAAACAGAACATAATAACAGCGTTGTCCAAATATGCAACCTTAGAAATGGAATTCTGGAGTCTTGGGTTCAAATATTTAAAGGCTTTAGCGTTTTATCACCAACTTGTCTCCCTGAAAGCTGGTACCAACATGTACCTGAGGGCTGCGTGAAGGCGTCCACGCCCACCCATGCCCCCGCCCAGGGTCACATCCCAGCCGGAATCTGTAGAAGCTGGTGACCCGATGACTGCTGTTGCTTCCATCTCAGCTTCTTTGCCCACTGAAAAGTCCAAGCGTGCTTTGGTTTCCAGTGTTTCTTGCCCTTGTATTTCTTCTCCTGTGAAGTGGTCATTTATGTGTCCTCTTCGCTCCCTCTGCCTGTCGTTTAAAATTTGAGGATCACTGGAGGAAAATTGAAGGCAATTCCTAGAGTGAGCAGATGCCGGGAGCTGCCAGAACTCTGTCCCATGGGAATGGGGGTCCTGCCCAGGAACCCCTGAGTCCTGGGCTCAGTGTGAACGCTGGGCACTGCTGCAGAGGACCTGCCTTTCTCAGGATAGTAGGTGTGTCCCTGAGGCCTGCCCCAGGCCCGCCCCAGGCCTGAGGTTCCCAGTGCTTTGCCCTCACATTCCTGCAAGTTTGCATCACCCGCACACAAGGGCACCTTCCTTTCGGAGAAAAGGAAGATTTTCCAATTACCTTCCCAGGGTTCCGGCAGCATCAGGAGCCAGCCCTGGCCGGTGCTTGCGATCCTCCGGGATTAGAGCTGAGTGATCAGTCCCCAGGACGGGCTCCTGGCTTGCAAAGCACCTCACAGCGAGTTTCAGGGAAAGCGTAAGGAGCGTCCACGGTACGCAGATGAAGACGAAACGCCCGTGGCAGAAGTAAACTCAGGAGCGGCCTTAGCCCTTCCTCTTACCTTTTCAACGGTGTATGAAGGAAGTGAGCTAAGGAAACAGCGCTGGCAGGTTCGAACCACAGGTGGCACTCGGTGGCGAGGCCGCCATCAGAGTGGCTTGTGTCTGTGTCCAGGTGCAGATTCCCCGCTCTGTGCCCAGAGCACACCCGCCAGGCTCGCGCCCGGCTGCGCTCTCGTCCCCACCCGCTGCCTTAGCCGGGTGTGAACTCTCGGAGGGCAGGCGTGGCTAGTAAAGAGGAGACATGCCAGGTGCCCTGGTGTGGCAGTGTGTGAGCCCTCTCCGCTGGCATCTCCTAGGATCCTTCGCACCTGGGGACACGCAGTCTTTCCTCTGAGCACCTCACTGGAAGGCTTCCCTCGAGTCATGTCTTCATTCTGTCCTTAGAAGATTAGGTGACTGGTGGCCTTTTAATGCTCCTGCCACACAGACCTGCAAATCCTGATGGAGAGGACGGTGCTGCAGCAGCTCCCTCCCCAGGAGCAAGCACTGGGTGGCGGTGGCCCTCACAGCAGAGCGGTGGCCCTGTGACCAGGGCTTGGTGTCCGGCAGCTCCTGCCACATCCTGCCTCCCCAAGACAGCTTACTCCTCTGCCTGCCACTCAGTCTCCCAGCAGAACTCAGACCCAGATGGAAAAAGCGGTCCTTTCCTTGTGACTTTACCCACTGATGTAGGAAGACCATTCTCTAGTAAGAAGAAGACTTTGGATAAGGAAGGGCCGCCGCCGCCGTCCTTTCTGCCGTCCAGGTCTGGGCAGTGATGCGCCCACCCCTGCTCAGAACCACAGCTCCCATGCAACTCGGCAGGGTTGGGACTCGTGGTGCCAGGCCCAGGGGAATGACCCTGGAGGACCCGTGACCTCTGCCCTCAGGGAGCCCACAGTGACAGAAGCAGAGCCACGCAGTTGCCGTGCACTGGAATCAGCTCCATGGGACAGCCCGCGTTCCAGCACAGAGGAGGAAGGCCCTCGGGGATCAGGAGTGCCTCCTGGGGACGCAGACACACGCCGGGCCTTAAGGAGGAGCAGAGTTCACCCAAGGACACGGGGGGAGGCGAGGGAAAGGCTTTGTTTATGAAGAGGGGACAGAGCTGCGGGTCTGGCTGCAGCGTTGACGCATGTCAGAGACAGGACCCTGGCAGCCCAGGGAGGTCGGCTCCCCAGGTGGGCAGAGGCGCCTGGCTTGGTCCAGAGGAGGAAGCGGATCATGTGCACGTAATCTTGCCCTGGCCACTGCATGGCAGACAGATCTGAAGAAGCAGGACTATGGGCCACAAGATGGTTGTCTGGCCAGAATGAGAAACAAGGGCCTGATGGGAGCAGAGGGGACCCAGCCGCGACTTGGGCCTTGCAGCAGCAGCAGAGAGTGCTCAGAATCTGCTCGCTGGGTGCGTTCTCCCAGGGAAGCGGAATAGTGGGAGGTTGAACACACGTTTGTGGCAAGAAAATGGAGACATTCATGTCTGCTTGTTTTTCCCGGTCATGTTACAATCTTTAGGTGTTTTTCCTCTCCCAAGGAATCCTCTGTGTTCTGAGCCTGGGCTTCCTGGTCAGATCCAGGGGATCCAGTGAGGTTTTCCCAGGACAGGAGGATGTGGAGAGAGCAGAGATGGAAGTTTCTGGAGTGTTTAGATCTGCATTCCTTTCACCACCAGGAGCCTAAACAGGGGCCCCTCTGAAGAGGCATCTCTGCAGAGTGCTGCTGGGAGTGGGTGAAGGGGCGGAAAGAGCCCAAGAATCAGCCCGAGGAACCCCGTGAAGACTGCACCACGTGGTGGGCCAAGAAGGGCGCGCCGGCTCCCGCCGCACTGTGGCCGGAAGGCGCAGTCACATAGGCGGCCAGGAAGAAGGAGGCCCTGCCCTGGTGACCAGTTGCCATCCCCACAGACCTTGCTGTGCCACCTCAAGAGAGGGAAGAGGCCCCTAAGCTCACCTACCCAGCACCAGTGCCCAAATCCACACCTCCTCTCTCTTTTATTACTCCTTTCGGCTGTTAGGTGGGTGGAGGGGACCCCATGGGCAGGGGGACCCTGCCTCAAATGGCTTTCCATGGCTTCATGTTTGACGTCATGTCCTGTTCCTTTCTAAGTAGTGAAGTTTCCTCTTGTTCACTTGGGAGAGTGCAGAGGACAGGCACAATCTCTAGTGACCTCACGTAGGCTTTCTTATCCCTGGCTTTTTCCAATGTCCTTTCAGGGGTCAGACCTGAGGGCTGCCCAGGAGGAAGCACAAGGTGAAGGTGACGTCTCGGTGGCAGCCAAGCTGGCCTGTGTGTGAAGCTGGGCTGAGCCCTCCTCTCCGCCCCCTCCTTCCCAGGCTGCTTCTCAGGAGAAAGGCTGTAGTGCGTGGCCAGCTATCGCCCAGGCACCTGACCCGAGGTCACAGGGATGAGCACTTGCCTGTGTGGCAGCTGCACCTTGTCCATGTGGACCCGTGATGCGGCTGCCCCTGGAGGAATTACCACCTCCCCTTCACGAGTTGCTTGGTCCTAGACTAGCCTGCAGCGCCCCCAGGAAAACCTGAGAAGGGAGTCACCAAACCCGGAAGTCCCCAGCTCCTGGACCCGGGTCCGCTCCGTTTCTACAGCCAGGCCTCTCAGACAGCAGGGCACCAGCCCCAGGTGCAAGGAGCAGAGGCGCAGGCTCCGGGACCACCAGGAGCAGCCCCAGGGCCCCGAGGCAGCTCCGCGTGAGGGCCTCGCCCCTCCCACTCCTGAACCCCTTTCCATGGCTTCTGGGGAGAGCGACTTCCTGCTTTGCAGGCCGACACCTTGGCCAGACTTTCTGAGAGACCATGCAGGAGCTCCTCTGCTGGTCTGAAAGATCCAGCTCCCGCCAGCCCTTTGCTTCTTTTTTCTTTATTAAAACTGACAAATGAGAAAGAAAATGAAAAAGAAAAGAACAAACCGATTACCACAGGAAGCTGGAAAAACAGCTTCTATTTATAGCCCGGTACATTTCAGACGTGTAAGCACCCCCATTACGCAGGGAGGGCCCGGGGGCCACCGAGGTGCCAGGAAACTGGCAGCCTGCCCTGGCGAGCAGCAAGGCCTGAGGAGACGCGCTGTGCTCCACCTTCTCTTCAGAAGCTGGAAAACAAGGGCCTTTGTCTGCCTCAGTGTCCACTCCCCAGGCGCACAGGGGAGCCCTGGCAGGCCGAGCCCTGGTGGCCAGTACCCAGCCGCTGCGCTGGCTACCCAGCCACAGACACGCAGGTTCAGTGGCTCCTCTGGGACGGGGTCGTGGCAGCGACCTGCCCAGGTGTCCAGCCAAAGTGAGGGCAGCAGAGGTGGGGGCCGTGTAGCAGCCCCGCTCTGTCCTCAGAGCCAAAGTTCCGGACCAGGAGAGGTTCTGCAAAGTCCCGCCAGCGTTCAGGCAGCAGCCCTTGTTTAAGGCCAAGCCCCGAAGATGCTCCACTCTTGGCCGCTACCCAAAGAGGAAGGTGGGACTCGCTGAGACACTGACCGTGGTGTCCACCTGAGGAAGAGGAAGGCACACCTGTTTCACAGGCTACCTGGGCTCCGAGTGGGGACTGCCCTGACCTCAGGGAGAGCAGAGGCACAGCCTGTCATCACCCTGCAGGGGTGGCTGCCCCGTACCTCCAGGAACGGACCTTCCTGGGACCGTGGAACAGTGCTAGCAGGTGAAGAGCCGTCTCAACCACAGAAATAACCACCTGAACAGGTGTATTGCCAGCGTCAAAATCCACCTTTGCAAATCAACCCTGCTTACTCAAAAGGACGTTACAGATGTTACTCCACTCCCAGGCTTCACATCGAGGGGGCTGTGGCCAGGCTAAGCCCGAGTCTCTGAGCCAGGGAGAGCTGCTCGGAGGCACAGGGCAGAGACGTGAAGAGGCAGCGCCGCTCACTCCAGGACAGCTCTGCGGTGCCTCTGCCCAGTGGACTTGCGCTCTGCCTGTGCCAGGCTGTCCACAAAACCTCTTCCACAAAACCGACCAGAAGATTCTCTACCATGCAAAGGGGCAGGCAGCCCCTATGCCCCCTACCAAGCTTCCCTATGGAGAGAAAGCCGAGGAGGTGAACCGGGGAGGTCCACCTTGGGAGACTGCGTTTCCAGCCGCCAGGGGACAGATAGGTGAGGATGGTGAGGACGGGGACTAGGTCTGTTAGCTGCGCCCGCTGTCTGACCCCCCACACACCTTCTCTGACAGAAAGCAATCTGCCTGCAGCCCGCCTGGCCGGCGGGGACAGGATGGGGACATTCCTCAGCAAACTGAGGCAGGGGCAAGCTCTGGCAGGCAGTGCAGGTAATGAAGGATGGGGGTCTGCAGGCTGAAGACCACAGGTTGCTGACAGTTGCCCCTGCTCCTGCCCCTTCCTGCCCTCGGGCAGGTACATGGAGAAGAAAGAGAAGGCGGGTTTCTGGGCACTCCCTGGGACACCCTGCTCCGGGCCCCCTCTATTCTGAGAAGGCCGCTGTCCCTGTCCCCTCCTGAAACAAACTTGCTTTCTACACTGGCCTCGGCATTTCTCGGGATTTTATCTTCAACACGGAGGGGACAAGGACCCGTTCCTGATCTCCAAGACCAGTACCATACCCACACCAGGTCAGTTCCCACGGAGACCCCTCCCCGAGCCAGGACCATCCCCGGGGGGACTCAGAGCCCCAGGATCCAACCTTGAGAAAACAGACCCTGGACATTGGGAAGGCAGCAGGTGGGCACCCAGAGCGACAGCCAGGCCCAACACCTGGCATGCTGTGAGGTCCAACTGGCAGGCTCAGCCTGCACCAGGCCTGGTGGCTCTGCAGGTGCCCCAGGGGGGACGTGAAGGGAAGGACATTGTCTCCCAGTGGCCTGCCTCCATGGTCAAGGCATACAGAAGGGCCACTGCTTTACAAAGCACAGTATCTTCTGCTGTTCCTTCAACTAGTAAAGTCTGGCCATCATCCTTTCTGGGTAAACGTTTGAGCATCTTTCTTGCTGAGGCACAACTGCAATAGGGGTGAACCATGAAACTATGAATTCAGACTGAAAACCACAGCTTTCCAAACACCCTTATTTATGTGGGAAAAAAAAGCACTCATTTAATTTTTAAAATTCTTTTTAGTTGTTGATGCACCTTTATTTTATTTATTTATATGCGGTGGTGAGGATGGAACCCAGGGCCTCACACTTGCCAAGCAAGCGCTCTACCACTGAGCCACAACCCAGCCCCCATTTAACTTACTTTTGGTCCCAGAAAGAAACATGACTTGGGACTTGAGAAATCTGATTAGAAAGCATTTCTCCTGGGCTGGGGTTGTGGCTCAGTGACAGGGCACTTGCCTAGCATGTGCAAGGCACTGGGTTCGATTCTCAGCACCACATAAATAAAAGCATTTCTCCTGGTACTGATGTGACCCATGGTGGCATTAATGTTCGATACTCCCAGAGTCTATGTAGGAATGACCCTTTGTTCTCATGACATCACTACCTACTTGGTTCCAATCATTCTTTTTTAAAATTTACTAATTAAAGTGGTGAGACCTGGCTGATTGGAGGCCATAGGGCGACATCAGAACTCTGCTTTTCCCTGGCCGGGGCGGTTTCAAATCCACCAACACACAAAGCCTCCAGAACAAGAGCAGAGCTCTGAACTGCAGGTCTCAGTGGCAAAGGGAAGCAAGGAAAGGGGGTGCTGGGGGGAAGGTCAGCTGAATGTCAAAGGTGAGCTCAACATTTCCCCTCTCAGCAGCCTGGGCCGGGCCAGGCTCCTCTGGGTTGGTGACACCACCCAGCTCACTCTGTCCTTCCAGCCCAGTGACTTGGCTCTGTATCTCAGCTCGCCCTCCTTGGCACTGTCTCCTCCTGCAACAGAAGCAGTAAAATGAAGAATATCCTCGGAGCTTCAACTACTGTGCAGCGCCGAAGCTCTCCGTAGAGAAAATGGAAGGCTTCGTATTCACCCCAAGTGCCATTAGTGCAGCATGATTGGTCCCTGACCCAAAACACAAAGTATGCAGGCAAGAAATTCCCAAGAGAGAGCCACAGTAGCTCAGGAGCAGAGCGAGGCCCGACCTCACTGCACACGAGCACCTTAACAACATCCTCATCTGTACCATCTGGGTGGTTTCCATGTGAGGAGTCCTCCAGAGCACTTGGTGGTGCCGGGACGTTCAGAGGCAAAGTGATCGCACCCTGAGCGCCGTATCCTCGTCAGCCCGCCCCGGATCGAATGGACTGACGAGGTGGTAGCCAGGCAGGTGGGAGCTGTGGCTGGAGGAGGTGGCCATGGCGGCCTGCCTGGAAGGTGCTTCCTCCCTGCGGCCCCTTCCTCTCTCCTGCTCTCTGCTCTGACACCCACCACGAGCTGCGCCGTTTTCCTCGGCTGGGTACTTCCCCACTGCTTGGGCCCAGAGCAATGGAGTCGGCATCTATGGACGGAGGCCTTTGAACTGTGAGCCCCAAATAAACTTTCCTTCCTGTTGTCAGGTATTGTGGTCACAGGGAGGCAAAAGCTGACTGAAACAAATAGGAGAGAGAGAGAGAGAGAGAGAGAGAGAGAGAGAGAGAGAGAGAGAGAGAGAGAGAGAGAGAGCGCCAGCCTGTGGGAAAGCCTCTATGCTCATGTACCTCTGAAGACCACAGCCCTTTGGGAAAGTGACCTGGCCATGCATGTGAAAAACAGTCACCCATTAGTTCTGCTCCTAGGCTCCATCCTAAAGACAGAACTCAAAATTCAGAAGAAGCACTACGCAAAACGATTTCCATTACAGCGTGGCTATCGTGATAAATATTTCCAACGACCCATCTGCCCACCGTCAAGAAAGTGGACCAGGAGTAGGAGTGACAGCACTTCTGCCCTGTGCTCCTGAAGCATGGACCATCCCTCAGGAGGCAGACCTCGCCCGCCAGCCGGCCCGCCCCGCCCCACACCTGCGCAGACCAGCACTACCACGGTGTCAGCGCTCAGAGTGGGCCTTCTGGAGCCTCGGGGGTGAGTTTGGAAGTGTTCCTAGGAATGAGGAACTACTCATCTTAAGTAAACATATGTCTGATAGAGCAAGATGCTAGTGGAACCATGATAAAATATTAAGCATGCTTAACTGAGTCTTGGGATTATAGATTTTTTTCCTTCTTTGTACTTTGTTCTATTTTCCCAATTTTCCATAAATAGCATTATGTTTATAATCAAGAAAAAATGAAATGGTCTCTCCAGCACAGCTCTGAATGCTCAGACCTCTTCATCAGTCTGTCTCAGGACTTCCACAGGTTCCATCTTTCCTTCTAATGAGAGCGTGCTAATCGGTTTTCACGCTATTGGTAGAACCGTCTGGAAAACATTCTCCACAGTTAAAACAATCAAGAGCACTATGTCACTTTCACATTCCATCAGAGGAGGTTCCCCCCTTGCTCTGCCAAAGCCGAGGGATTTGGAAGTGATATTCAAAGGTAAATATAACTGAAGTTTGGTTGAAATAAGCAGAGACTCACATGCATTGTGGGAAATATCCACGCGAGGGCCCTTATAGCCTTTGCGCAGCCCCTACGTGGGGTACCTTCCAAAGCTCCCACCAGTACAGGGTCACGGCGAGGTGTTGACGTCGACCACCCACCCACCCTGCTCAAGTCGCCCCAGGCTGGCTGACGGCTCCATGTCTGTGTGCCTTTAGTTCTGCCTGGCTGCATCCCGGGCACGCTGCACATCCGCGACCACACTGCAAACCCAGAGCGGTGCCACAGCATGGGGTCCCTCGGCCACCTGGCTTGGACCCTCAGATTGCGAGTCACACCACCCATGGTGGGGACGCCCTCTAGGGCTCCCTCTGCACACTGCACTTCATGGCTTTACAGCCAGAGCTGGTGGAAGGAATGAGACCCTGGCATCTAACATCCTCCAACCCCGAGGTCATTGTAAAAGGGAAATTGGGACATGGAGAGCTGTCCCCTACCACTGTGGATCACACGCTGGGGGAGTCTGAGCTCACGTCACACTAGAAAATGGCGCTTCAACTCGGGTCATCCTCCGCATCAAAGAAATCCATGAACTTTTCAATCTGATTTTGTTTTGTGGTAGTGGAGACTGAACCCAGGACCTCCCACACTGAGCTGGGTTTTTTTTTTTGTTGTTGTTGTTGTTTTGTTTTGTTGTGTTTTTTTCTCACTAAGTTGCCCAACCTGGCCTCTAACTTGCAATCCTCCTTCCTCAGCCTCCTGGGTAGATGGGATTACAGACATGTGCCACCATGCCTGGCTAAGGATTTCTCTCCATGTCCATCTCTCCAGGCCTGGTTCTATAGCATTACCTGAGTAGAATGAACAGTCCCTACAAGGTCTGGGTTCCATTATGTGTCCATTTACTCACAAATCAGACTTAGCACTCCCTGTCATGCAAAGAAATTCTCTGGAGAGGAAGAGAATCTAAATCTTCAAGTTTCCCCAAGTGCCTCTGGCCCAGGTAACTGCAGCTGCTGCTGGTGGGTGCAGAAGTCAGTGGTGAGCACAGTTCATCACCCAGGACGACCCCAGCTGCAAAGAGGTGACAGGGCTCAGCCTCTGGTCCCAGGAGGGACCACAGTATAAACCTTCCGTAGAGCCGCACCTGGGGAGCTGAACTGGACAGGCTCCCCCTATTGTGGACCAGGCCAGAGAGAGCCGCTGTCTTGGGAAAGTGACCCTTGTTATGCAAGGACATTGCCCACCACAGCTCTGTTACTCCGGCGCCATCAAGCATCTGTCAGACACAAGTCACCTAATGGCCGGCTGCTGTCCATGAGTCATGAAGAACATACTTGGCCACAGGGAAACATCAGAGGGGGTGAGCCAAGAAACAGCTACCTGCACAAAGTGCAAGCAGTCGACACCTTTCTAGAACAATAAGCATGGTCGTTAGGAGTGTGACCCTATGTGCCCCACAGAGCACCCAGCAGCTCGGGTGGGCCCAGCAGGAAGCTCGGGCCCCTGGGTTCTGGGGCGGGCCTTCCACCCCTTACAGAGGGCCACCTTCTCCTATCCTCCTCGGTCCTTCTGTGTGCACGCTTCCCTGAGTCCTCCCTCTTTCTCTAAGGGCATTGGTCTGGGTGGATCAGGGTCCTACGCTGTGAGCTCGCTTGACATAGATAAGACCCCATCCCCAGTTCAAGCCCCACTGGGGCTAGGGCTTCAACGTGAATTCAGGGAGACGTGATCCAGCCCAGGACAGGTGGCTTCTAATTAAATCTCTAATTACATTAGAAAAGTCATTCACGCAGCAGCTCACAGTCGGAGCCCCAGCTTCTGGGCCTTCAGAGCGGAGTGGAGAAGGCAGGCCTGGGTGGGTGCAGGGCGAGCGTCTGAGGCTGTTTCTGAGGATACCTTTCGCCTCAGCCCTGGCACCCGAAACCCTCCCCAGTCCCTGCAGAAGAGGAGCGTGTCAGAGACCAAGCAGCTGAGGCGTCAAACCACTAACACCTGGACGAGGTCCCCCTGCCCCTCCTCCTCCTTCTCCACCAACATTCTAAAGGTCTTCTGCTTACTCAGATTTCATTTGCAAAAGACCCTGGAACTTGCAGCCACGTGCTAAACAGGTTGTGGATCCATCTCACTGCCAACTTGGGGTTCCTGGGCCTCATCTGCTCCTAGACTTTCTTCAGAAACTTAAGGTAGAAATTGAAAAAAGAAAGAAAGAAAAAAAAAACTAAAAAAAGCAACTTAAGGTGGAGTGCAGGGTTGAATCAAGAGTTGTCTCAGACAAGACATTCTGGGCAAAAGACACATAAAATCAGAACAAAACTTGGAGAGTTTTGTCATTGGAATTTAAGGAGCTGTCCCCTCCTCCTCTCCTCTGCCACACGGCCAAAGCCGGCTCTGCGGTGATGTTCTCGGTGCTGGTCTACAAAGGCTTCTCGCCTCACCCAGGGCCCCGCCTCTGAGAGCGTCTGGAGGGCAAGGGTTTGGGCTTGACTCCTGGTTAGTGCGCCCGACAGTTCAAACTGCGCTGCCTGCCATTTGCACCTGAGAGCACAGTCCTGAGAGATGGAAGCCACCTCACAGTCTGTCTTTACATCAGGAGGCAAGTGTTGGCAGCCTCAGCCTGAAATGCCCGGGCCAGTGAGGAGAGGGAGGACCTGCCCTCGGGGGGTCGGTGGACCCGGCAGTCCTTGGCTCTGCTGGAGCCTCAGATTCATCTCCGCAAAGAGAAGAGATGGCGTCAGAGGAGCCCTCTCAGTGCGCAGTCCAGCATGGGTGGGGTTGGCTTGTCACAGAGGGAGGCATGAGGCAGCTGTGAACAGCAGGCCCACCTGGGCCAGGGCTCACTTCCAAAAGTGGCCTCGCGGACGGCAAAACCAACAGGCCCCCTCCTGCAGACTCACTGGTGGCCTTGGCAGAGGATCAGCAGCCGGGCAGAACATCCAAGCCAGACCCGGGTGCAGGTTACCCTCTGCTCCTCCCGCCCAGAGTGGAGACGCTGGACCACCTGGGAAGCCCTGCTCCAAGCCGAGCGAGCGCCCCCTGCTCTGGCGCCTCCCTTCTGTGTCTTTACAAAATCCCAAATGGGTAAAAACTGAAGTTCAAGGCTGCAACCACATTATCAGTCCAACACCTGAGTAAGCAGGGAAGCAATGAAAGACGAGAGCCCGCCTTGCGGGAGGCGTGTTTCCACTGGTAAACACGTTGACATGGAGGCCAGAGTCACAGGAAGGAACAGAGGTGTGCACAGCACCGGCTGCGTGCGTCCTGTGACCTGGTGTCAGCATCTCCTGCCCTCCGGAGATCCAAACGTTAAATTCAGAAAGATAAGGTCAGGAAGATGAGGAGGTTGACCGTCTGCCCTGCACAGGACCATTTCCTTTTGCTGCGAAGGGATTAAAACATGCATGAAAAAGGAGAAGCACTCCCGGGCGTTCTGGGCAAAAATAGATGCCGCTAAATCACGAAGGCACTAAAGTAATAAATCTTCCCTAGAGTGCAAACCAAGCCAGGCCCACAGTGCCTTCCCAGGGCGGCAGGGTGGGTGGAGAGAGCGGAGAGGGAGCAGAGGAGGCTGACAAGGGTACTGATACTTCTCCCTTAATGACATCAAAACCAGCCATGAACCTGCTGCTTCCTCTGCTCAGCCATGGTGACCATTGAACTCTACGGCAGAAGTGCATCCCTCGGGCAGCACTGCCCGCAGACCAAGAGGGGACTCCTGCAGCCAGAGCTGGGGATCAGTGAGGAACCTCCCAAAGCACATGAAGAAGACTCGATGACTTCACGCACTGCTTATGCCTTCTTTGCTTCTCCCTCCCTCCCTCCCTCCCTCTCTCCCTCTCTCTCTATTATATATATATTATATGTATATGTGTATGTATGTATATCTCCTTCCAGGTATTACCAAGAGAAAGGAAAATATTTTTCTAATAATAGGAACCTGACCACCTCATATCCTATCTCCCCCCCCAAAAAAATACCCCAGAAAATAAATAAATCAAGATAAACCATTTCAACAACCTCTGGCCAAGTATTAACCCCAATGGCATCATGTCGGTACTGAACCGTGACTCAGCACTTCAAGAGACATCCTGCACAAAACTCAACTCGAAATGGATCAAGGACCTAGGAATTAGACCAGAGACCCTACACCAAATAGAAGAAAAAGTAGGCCCAGATCTTCATCATGTTGGCTTAGGACCAGACTTCCTTAACAAGACTCCCAAAGTGCAAGAAATAAGAGCAAGAATCAATAAATGGGATGGTTCAAACTATAAAGCTTTTTCTCAGTAAAGAAAACAATCAATAATGTGAAGAGAGAGTCTACAGAGTGGGAGAAAATCTTTACCACACACACTTCAGATAGAGCACTAATCTCCAGAATTTATAAAGAACTCAAAAAACTTAACACCAAAAATATAAATAACCCAATCAATAAATGGGATAAGGAACTGAGCAGACACTTCACAGAAGAAGATATACAATTGATCAACAAACATATTTTAAAAATTCAACATCTCTAGTAATTAGAGAAATGCAAATCAAAACTACCCTAAGATTCCATCTCACTCCAATTATTATGGCTATTATCAAGAACACAAGCAACAATAGGCGTTGGTGAGGATGTGGGGAAAAGGTTCACTAATACATTGCTGGTGGGATTGCAAATTGGTGCAGACACTCTGGAAAGCAGTATGGAGAGTCCTCAGAAAACTTGGAATGAAACCACCATTCGACCCAGCTATCCCACTCCTCGGCCTATACCCAAAGGACTTAAAATCAGCATACTACAGAGATACAGCCACATCAATGTTTATAGCAGCTCAAGTCACAATAGCTAGATTATGGAGCCAAACTAGATTCCCTTCAATAGATGAACGGATAAAGAAAAGTGGTATATATACACAATGGACTATTACTCAGCCATAAAGGAGAATAAAATTTATGGCATTTGCAGGTAGATGGATGAAGTTGGAGAATATCATGCTAAGTGAGATAAGCCAATCCCAAAAAACCAAAGACTGAATGCTTTCTCTGATAAGCAGATACTGATACATAACAGGGTGGGGAAGAGGGTAAGGGAAGAATGGAGGAACGCTGGATTGTGTAGAGGGAAATGAGGGGAGTGGGCAGGGAAGGGCAGATGGTGGACTGAGACAGACGTCACCACCCGATGTACATGTGTGAATGCACGAATGGTGTGGCTCTACAACAGGTACAACCAGAGAAATGCAGAGTCGTGCTTGTTCATAGAACAAGCAACTTAAAGAGAGAGAGAGAGAAAGACAACTAGCAGGCAGGAATGAGCCTCCCTGGGACACAGAATCCCCTTGCGGAGAGCAGAACCGGACACCCCCGGAAGCCAGCTCCAGACCAGAGGCTCAGGAGGCCAAGACCAAGCCCCACAGGGAATACACCGGGAGGCAACCCAGGACAGGAGTTCTGCCACCCATCGATCCCTCGAGAGGCCAGCCAGAGGGAACGGGCACCTCGCTGGATGACCAACACGCAATGAACCAGCAGCGGCCAACTTCACCACATGCCTGGAAACAGGACTTCCCAGCCACATGGCCCCAGCCATTCCCCAGCCAGGCCGGTCCCCCTGCTGGCCACTGCTGCAGACGCACTGCGATGGCCAACGAGATGAAACACAAGCCCAGCGGCCACTCGGTGCTCCCCCACCGACGTTTAAAGCCTGATCGTTCTCTTAATAACCATCCACTTTCCTCATGTCACATTATGTGGGTTTAAAAGCACATGTCACATTAGAAGTGGGTTTAAAAGCAAAGAAAAATAAACCACCAGAGCCCCAGAACTCTCTGATATTCACGACTGGGGACCGGAGACCCCGGTTAAAATAGCAAGACCCTCCAGCTCTGTGACTCAAGTCACGCCGCTGGACGACGGCACCTCGGGGTATCAGTGTTCACAATGTGCCAACAAACCTGATGCACTGTGTCCCCTGACTGCTCTCAAGGGACTGGATGTCTTTCCCTTTGCACATATCCATTCACTCTAAGCTAGCTGTACATTTAAGGCCACTCGATAAGTCAAGCTCGGCTCTCGAACACAGGAACCACGTTCATCTAAAAGTCGCATAAGAGTGGTAGCCCTGCCCCTCAGCCTCCTTCCTCCTCAAGCTTTCTTCCTGCAGAGCCAAATACTAATATTTACCACTTTTATGAAGATCAAAAACTGCGACTAGAAAGAGCTTCAGGTGCACAGCTTTGTTTGCCTTGCTCAGTTTGACCCTCGGGTTCTATTCTATTATTTCATCTTGGTCAGTCAACTGTTGCTTTTGTTTTGTGTCTGAGACAGGTTCTCACTGAGTTGCTGAGGCTGGTCTCCAATTTGCCACCTTCCTGCCTCAGCCTCTGAGTCGCTGGATTACAGGCCTGGCCACCACACAGCTGAGCTATGTTTTCATTGAATTTTGTTCAAAGCACGGCTCGCAGTGCTCTGAGGACGGTGCCCCTCGGCCGCTGCTGCCCCTGGCTTTCCCTGGGCTCAGCACTTCAGCACTCTCAGAAGTGTGCTGGTGCAGAGGACGACCAACGGGTCACTAAGGAGCCGCTCAGGCAGCGAAGCCAGGGAGAGCGAGTCGATGGACAAAGAAGCCCACGGAACCAGAAGGCAACCCGCAGATGCCCAAGCTGCCCACTCAGGCAGGGCACAGGAGCACCGTGGGGGAGAAGCTGCCCCGGGAGGGCCCGCTCAGGCACAGCCTGCTTGAGCCACAGACGCAAGAAATCCTGGTCAACGCTGGTGGTCTGGGCTGTGGACCTAGGGCACACGAATCACAGTGAACACCCAAGCTGCTGCCACTCGCTGTCATGCAGCTTCTGGACCCAGCAGAGAGATGAGGCTGGCCCAGGCCTGGCCTCTGGGCACTAACCACACCATGTTTCCAGCCTCTGTTTCCTGGATCCACTGAACCACAGAGTTTCCGAGCACGTGGGCTGTGCAGGAACCTGAGTGAGATCACAATGTGCTGCTCACAGTGACCGGGAAGCCCAGCCCAGCTGGCCGTGGCAGTTAGCTGTGCTGCACGCTGGACCTGAGGATGAGGAGGAGCAAGCAGAAAGGTGTGAAGGCAAACTGACGGAAGGTGAAGGTCCAATCACGTCTCCCTTGGTGTGGTTGCTCTTCTAGAGCAGCCTGGGCCCCAGCAAGGTCTGTGTCAGCCAACGAAAATAGGAACGGGCTGAAAGCCAGCTGAAGGGCTGTTCTGAGGGGAGCAGAGGGCAGGAGAAGGGCAGACCCCGCCCGGCACGTTCCCTGGGCAAGAGGACCGACTGGCAGGAAGCCTGGCGTGGCCAGAAGGGCAGCCCCGGGGCTCGCCTGGAGGGGCAGCGTCTCCCCACCACGCTCCAGAGCCCCGAGTCTCCTGCTGTCCTCCTGCCCTTGGGTATTTGGTCTCCGTGATCAGTTTGGCACAAGAGTGTGTTGCTCCTTGTAGACACAGCAGTCCCCAGTGACTCAGAGTCAACGAAGGCTCTTCCTGGGCAAAGAACATCACCCTAGATTCAAAAATTAGGAAAATCACACCCGTGACCTACCCTGTCCACGTGCTCCTTCCTTTAAGTCACCGGGGTATGGGGGGCCCTCCAACACACGTCAATTTTCCAATGGAGTTCAAAGATAAGTCACACCACCTTCACTTCCACAAACAAACTGCAAAGTCCCAAAACAAGAAAGCTCTGCAGTCCCTGAGCTCCCGGGAGCTGCAGTGGCCCCTCTAAACTTGAGAAGAGAGAAAAACCAGTGCCTGGAGACCCAGCTCAGTTCTGGAGTTTCATAAGGACTGAGATGGGGTTTCACTTCTTTCTTTTTTTTCAGGGTTGAGGACTGAACTCAGGGCCTTGTGCGTGTCAGGCAAGTGCTCTGCCACTGAGCTAAGACGCTCAACAAGCCCAGCAGCCCTTGAGGTGTGTGCCGACCTGTCTCAGCCCCGCCTGGCTCTCTGGTTGACCATGACCAGGTGAACAGAACGCTGGACCAGCCCACCTCAGGGCACTGTGAGGGAGAGGAAGCAGAGTCCAGTCATTGTCCAACAATGACAGAAGGTCGCCTGTCCTGGTCGATGCGAGGGACCCTGCTTCTTCACCAGGCGGTGTGTAGGCTTCACTCTGGACACGTCTCCCAGGAGACTGGACGTGAAGACTCTGACCAGAGTCCTCTCATTACCTATGGTGTCCAGCACAAGCCCAGCCTTGCTTTTTGAACATCCTCCTTGCTGACCCCTCTTACTGACACGTCCCGGGGTCCCTGGACCCTGAGCCTCGTTCATCACATCGAGAGGACAGGTGCAGCCCAGGTCCCCAACCCCACAGACGGTGTTTCAGTTCTAATTGCGCATTTGGTAGCTCCTTACGTATGTAATGCAAATGCAGGTGCAGCTCACATGATCTTGAACTTATTTTAAAAATTATTTAAACACATAAAAATAAATCATAAAACAAGAAACCTGGATTTATGATAGTGATAATCATTCATTCTACCTGTTAAGAACTATCAGTTACTGAGTCTTAACTACAAGACAGTGTGCAAGGAACTAACTACATCCTGCAATAAGAGGTGAGGAAATGACTCAGATGGGCGAACGGCAGAGCTAGAAGTTAACCAGCTCCAGCAAAGTCCAGAGATCCTGCAGGCTTCTCCATGCTGTGCTGCCTCTGCACTGGAACGCGTGGCAGAAGATGCCGGCACCTGCTGCGGAAGCCCACGGGGAACACTCCCGCAGTGGACCTGGGCTGCACCTGTCCTCTCGATGTGGCGAACGAGGCTTAGGGTCCAGGAACCCTGGGACGTGTCAGTAAGAGGGGTCAGCAAGGAGGATGTTCAAAAAGCAAGGCTGGGCTTGTGCTGGACACCATAGGTAATGAGAGGACTCTGGTCAGAGTCTTCACGTCCAATCTCCTGGGAGACATGTCCAGAGTGAAGCCTACACACCGCCTGGTGAAGAAGAGGGTCCCTCGCATCGACCAGGATAGGCGGCCTTCTGTCATTGTTGGATAATGACTGGACTCTGCTTCCTCTCCCTCACAGTGCCCTGAGGTGGGCTGGTCCAGCGTTCTGTTCACCTGGTCATGGTCAACCAGAGAGCCAGGCGGGGCTGAGACAGGTTGGCACACACCGCAAGGGCTGCTGGGCTTGTTCGGGGCGCAGGGTGTTCTGAGAAGGCAGCTCTCGGCCTGTTTTCCAGGACGTGGACGTTTATGGTCCACCCTTTAGTAATAACATCTTCATTTTTAGAAGACGAGGAAGCTGTGTGTCCCCGAGACGATTTGGCTTGCCCAGCATGACACTGATGTGCCATGGGGGCAGGGCTGGCAGAGGCTGCCCACGCCCAGCCCCGTCCCCACAGGGCCACCCCGCGGACCACTAGCCCTCGGAAGCGCTCACCAGGGGTTCCACGGTTTTACTTGAAATCTCTCACTAGGCCTTCAGAATTTATGAATGAAGAATCTCCATTCAAGATCAACGAGTTAAGCACCTAATTCCCCATTTCATTATGCAGGAGAAGGAGGATCAACGACCTTATGGTCTCACAGCTACTAAGTTAGGACAAGAATCGAAGGCAAGTAGCTGGACTCCACCCACCTTCTCTTGAATTATTTCCCCAATTTGCACAAAATACCTAGAGGGTTGGTTGGGGGTTTTGGTTTGCTTGTTTGTTTGAGTGAGGCAGGATCTCACTGAGTTGCTTAGGGCCTCGCTAAGTGACAGGGGCTGGCTTTGAACTTGAGACTCTTCTGCCTCAGCCTCCAAAGTCACTGGGATTACAGGCATGTGCCACCATGCCAAGCTTGAGGACTGGTTCTTCCCCACCATAAAACAGATGCTCGATCCAGAGATAAGGGAGGATAAGGGAGCTAATGTCTTCTAGACATTCTCAAGTCCAAGGGAAGAGCTTATATGATTTTAGTCATTTTTATTTTTATACTTCTGTATTTTCATTTGAATTGTGTTAAGTTTGGAGATATAACATTATATTTTGATATGCAGAGGGAAATGATTATGTCAAGTAATCAGAATATCCATCACCTAACTCAATTACCTCTGTTCCTGTGTATGGTGAGACCCTAAAACCTAACCTCCTGTGGTACTTTAGGACCAAACATTACCCTGTACCTTAGCTCCTAGATTCATTTCCCAGGTAACTGCAAGCATGGGCCTCTGACCAGCCTCCCCTGCTTCCTCCCCTCCTCACTTCCGTTACCACCTTTCTCCTCGGTTTCTCTGCACTCGACTATCTCTAGGATTCTGCGGAGACGTGAGGTCATGCAGCGCTGTCTGGCTGGGTCTGGAGGACTGTCCCAGTTCGACTCTGTTGTCACAAGTGGCAGCTCTCCCTTCTGTTCTGAGGATGCTTCTCTGTGTGCATGTGTGCATGCCCACGTGTGGGCCACCGTTCGTCCACTGACGGCCTCGCTGTGGTGGCCCCGTGGGTAACGCTACCATGAACACGGCATCACACTCAGAGGCACTGGCTCCTTCCATGTGAGCATGTAGCCAGCAGAGGGGTGTCCAGGCCCCGCGGCGGTTCTATTTGCAGTTTTGGGGAGCCTTTCCACCGTCTTTCCACTTTCCAGAGTGGCCACACTGATCCTCGTCCTCACCAGCAGGGCATGAGCTTCCCTTTTTGCTATAGCCTTTCTGACACTTGTGGTCTTGGTGGTCAGCGATGCAGAGCCTGCCATACACCTATTGGCCATTTGTATGTCTTCTTTGGAAAAAATGCCTGCGCAGGTCCTCTGCCCATTGTTACCTGGGGAGTCTGTCCCAAGTTGCATGAGTCCCTCCCGTGTTTGGGACATGACCTCTCATCAGATGTGCGGTAGCAGGTACCCCCTCCTCCCAGAGCCGCCCCTCCCTCTCTGATGGGCTCTCTGGCTGTGCAGAAGTTTCTCACTTCCATGTGGCCCCATTGTTTATTTTCGCCTTTACTGCCTATGATTTTGGTGTGATATTGCCAAGGTCAATATCAAGGCAATTTAACCCCTGTGCTTTCTAGTTTCAGGTCTTGTGTTGAGGTTTCTAATCCATTTTGAGTTGATTTCTGCTTGTGCTGACAAGACCCGGTTTCATTCTTTGGCCATAGATATCCAGTCTTCCCAACATTATCTGTTGAGGGGACCGTCACTTCCCCCATCATACATCCAATCAACCAGTGTGATCCACCACATGACAGATGAACAGATGAAATCCCAGGATCATCACAACAGATGCAGAAAGGCACTGACTGAGCAAGGCTCAACATTCTTCATGTTAACAATGCTCAGGAAAATAGGTAGAGCAAGGAATCCCTCCACATAATGACGATCACCAGTGAAAGTCCCACGGCTAACATCATGATCAGTGCAGGATGCAGAATGCCTTTCCACCAAGACCCGGTACACCAGGGACCCCCGCTCACCACTTCCTTCCGTACAGCACGTAGGAATGGGTAGAAGAGGCATCCAAAGCAGAAAGGGGAATGGAGAACCATCCCTATTTGAGATAGCACACTCTTACATAGAAACCCTAAAAATAACACAGAAAAAAAAATAGAATAAGTTAGCTCAATAAACTAGCAGGACACAAAATCAACACACAAAGTAAGTCACATTCCTTGTCACCAGTAAGTCTCTCTCTGAGAAAAACAAAACCAGAAGACAATCCCATTTGCAAAAGCATCAAAATGAATAAAATCCGAGCCAAGGAAGTGAAAGCTCCATACACTGGAAACTTATAGATCACTGACGGAAGAAATCAAGGAACACACAAACGGGAAGATCCCCCGTGTTCATGGACTTAAAAACAGGGTCACATGCCCACATGACCCAAAGCCATCTGCAGATTCAAGGACCCCGGCTCCTCCGGGCAGCCTGGCCTGGAGAGGGCTCAGCTGCCTGCCCTGCTAAACACAGGAAGAACACCTGGGCCTCTTCCTCCCTGCAGGCAGGTGGAGGTCCCCGCAGGGACCTGTTCCCTGAGGCCCGTGCACCCTGGGCCCTCAGGAGCTGTGCTGTCCCCGACTTCTGCTCCTGTGAAGAAAGCCAGAGTGATAACAGAGCAGAGCCCGGGTGGGAGCCAGCCAGCCGTCTCCTCTATGCTCCGGGACAGCGTGCAGGCCTCTGAGATGAACGGAGACCGGGGACAGGTCCCTGTTCTCCCTGCAAGGTCTCCAGAGGCTCAGCAGCGGATCCCGTTGCAGTTGCTGGTTGGAAGGTAGAAGCTCATCTGAGGGCCTCAGAGGCGCCTGGACGCCGAGCTGCTCCCCAGCGGCTGCTCACCCCAGGACAGGGGCCTTCTCCTCACCCAGCCTTGTCAGGGCAGGACAGCAGCGGTGCCACCTCTGCAGGGCACTTGGGAACAGCTGTCCCCTCAGGGGCCTACTGTGCCTGACCTGGCCTCTGTTCCCACAGCACAGCTTGCTCAGAATGTTCCAGAACAGCCAGTGCACACATGACCCCCCCTGCTCATTCTTCCCTCACTGATGGGAATGCTCCTCCCTAACTGGACTCAGCAAGCGATCACCCGCCTTTCCACATTGTGAGTTTAAAAACACACCAGAGCAAAGCTTCGTGTCCTCCACACTTCATTCCGTGTCAGTCATGCTGATGAATCTGACGGGAGGGTTGTTTAAGATCCCTTTGGAAAATGCAGTAACTTCTGGGCACGTGATCTGGGGATCCTTGGTTCTCACCCCTCACAGGTGGCCCGCTGGCTGTGGAAATGAGAGTCTCTCCACCACGGTGAGTGCAGGAGCTGAAGCTTTGTCTTCCTTCAGCGGCTGCACACCATCTCCATCCCCAACCCTCCAGGAGAAAACCTTACAACACACTCATTACCAAGGGGTCTGACTCCAAGCCACACAGGTTCGTTAAGCACTTAACTTCCTAGAAGAACCTTTCCACACAGAGATGTTTACATTCAATGCAATCAATGGAAAGCAGATTGACTTCAAAGCTCTCAGACAAACCTTGACCAGATGGGGGACAAAGTGCTCCTAGAAACACAAGCCAGGGTCCTCCGTCCCTGGGAACACTAGGGGGGTGCCGAAGTAACACAGATCCATGCCAAGTAGTGTATTGAGGCAGCAACTGTTTGCCTAATTACGCCCTGGCGACTACTTCCTGGTCTCTGAGCTGAATTACAACCGTTACCGCCTCTTTTTGCCACCTGTGATATGCAGTAATTAAAGATGCGATGCATACCAAATGCTGCACTTGGTTTCTCCAAGAGTTTCTGAGCCTCAAAGGAGAGAGAAAAATACAAAGAGAACCGCAACCTTACCCACCCAGCCGAGGGCACTCCTCAAGCATCCCGAGGTGGCTCCAGCCTCCCTCCCCAGCCTTTCTCCAGCCTCCCTCCCAGCCTTTTTCCAATCAGGAAAACCTGATTGTCCTAGGTGCTCTGTGACCGACTGTCTCCAGATGAGGGCTGCATTAGCCCTTTCCAGAGCTGGAACACCTGCAGAGAACACTCTGAATCCAGGACCACAGGCAGAGCAGCTCCGCATGCTCCAGGAGAGCAGGAGGGTCTGGACACGGCTCCTCTGACATCCGCGCTCCCAGAGACGCGCTGTGGCACTTGTGCATTTATCTGGTCCAGTCCCACACACTCTGTACCCTCTTCCAGGAATCTGACGGCTCTTCGGAATCATCCACTGGACGGCAGAGTGCATTTTACTTGTGGCACCTTTAAATGAGTGATAAATTTGAACCTAGGAACTTATTTAAACAAATTTGCAGCTAATGATGGCTGCACAGATGGAAAATAAACCCCCTTCTCCTCACATTATCCCGCCTCCCTGGACCACTCCCGACACTCATGGGACCATGGGTGGGCACCAGGAGGCTGAGAAGGAAAGGGGCTGATGAATGGGCAATGCCAGGAGCTGCGTCTCTGCCCAAGGCCTGCCCACCCTGCAGCCTGCCCTCCCCTGACATCCGTCCCCGCCCTGCACCCAACTGCTACTGCCTGGACCACTGACATCCGTGCAGAGGGACAGTCGGATTTCTCAGACCAGGACTGGCCTTTGCTTTCCAAAAACAGTGCTCTAGCTGCATGCCCTCCCCCGCCACAAGGAGGAATGGCCAGCATGTTTGCAGTGTCCCAGGGATCATAAGGCATCCACTGACCACCCTCTCCTGCTGGAGCAGAGTGTGATCACTCCACAAGGCACCCACTGACCACCCTTTCCTGCTGGAGCAGGTGTGATCCCCCACGAGGCACCCACTGACCACCCTCTCCTGCTGGAGCAGGGTGTGATCACCCACGAGGCACCCACTGACCACCCTCTCCTGCTGGCAACAGTCTTCTGACTCAAGGGCTGTATCCTAGAGTGGTTTTCAGGCATTTGTCCTGGGAGGGGGCTCAGGGAGGTAGGAACGGTTCAAATGATAGTTGGGAAAGAGCCGCAGCTACAGCCAGTGGGACGCCATGCTTTAGAGCTGGTCTTCATTTCCACGAGTATGCCACGCAGACCTTTCTAGTCTAAATGACTGTCTGGCATCTAGACATTACTTGGCCAATTTGTTACACACACACACACACACACACACACGAACTGTTTGTAAGTAAGAAGCACATAGAAGGGTGGACAGTAAGTGTAGTCTAATACTGTGATTCACATCTTGGCTTAGAGAAACTCACACTTTGAATAAAACAGGTGGCTCTATTTCATCACTTTTCTACCCAAAACTAACCTATCTTAGAAACAGCACATTATTGCTCACATAAATATTTGGGTAGAAAAAACTTTTCTAAATTTCTTTCCAAAAAATGTATATGTCTCCAGAAGTATTTTTAAACAATATCCCATCTCATGGTCTCTACAAATAAAACAAATGAAACCTAACATTCTCTCTGGAACCAAAGAACCCCGCCCACCCAAAGAAATATTGAGACAGTCCTTCCAGGAGCTTGGGGCATCCCCGGAAAACCTGAGAGCACTAAACTCCCTCTTCACCACGCGCGGGAACTTGGGGAGACTCTCCCACCTCGGCGCTGGGTCCAGAGGCCTTGTCAACAGCTCAGTCATGTAAATTCTGCCTGATTCCCAGAACCGTACACTGGTCCCAAACACACCTGTGAATAATCAGGAGTGATTACACACACGGGTCGAATTCCACCAAAGATATTAATTACCTGAAATTCAGCCACACGTGTCCCAGGACACAGTAACGAGCATCACAGAACTGCTGGAATCGTGGTGATTTTCAAGAAACCACGCAAACAAAAGTCGACTTTCCAAGCCCACTTCCAAAACCAGTTTTACACCTGGCAATTCTTATCCTCACCCCAAGCTCCAAAAGTGAGAGGGGACGTTCCTAAGATAATTAATATGCAGATTACCACACCCACGTCTCTGGGATTATTTTCTGCAGGATCCTCACAGCAATCATGCAAAGTAGCTTCATTTTAAAGACTTATTGGAGTGTTTTATACCTAAGATCATGTAAGAAATTTAAAGATAAAACAGAGGCTCTGTGAATGCCAGCTTTAGAAGCCACCAGGTACATAGAACAGCACAAGATCCCAGGAGATCAGAGCAACGGGACCTTCACAAGAGTCTGCTGAAAACGGACGGTTGTCCAAATGAGCCTGTTCCCAGATGCGCCCTGCACCTGGCCCTGGCCCTGGCCCCTGAGCCCAGCTTCTCCCTGTCTCTGCATCCCGGTCACCCTCCTGCTGGTGGCCCACACCCTCGAGTGCCGCCCAGCTCCCCTCGGCCTCTCTCCCACTCTGCACAGCAAATCCCCTTGCTCTGCTCTGGAGTGTGCTGCTCCTGGAGACCATGCTGGGGACACCGCACACTCAGGGGGTGCCGCGGATGCACCCACAGCCCGCCTTCACTGGCCCTCTTGGCAAGCAGACACCGAATACCCGTTTGGTAAATCACCAAGAGGAAAACATTCCCTCCGCCCTCCAAGGGATCCCCACTCCATCAAGGAGTAGACAGGAAAAGAGAGTTGCCATTGCTCCACGTCCCCACCAGGATTTTTTTGTGTGTGTTTTAAGACATTACCAATTTTAGTGGGTTTCTTCCTGTGCATCTCTGAAGTCTTCCTGTTCTTTTTTTCGTAGGGACACCAGATGATCTCATCTCAACACACTAACCTTGATGACATCTGCAGAGTCCCAATGAGGCCACCTTCTGAGGTTCCAGGTTGCTATACGATTTAGAGACCACTGATGAACCCCCACACATTTTGGGTGGAAGGTCCAGTTTCCTTTGTAGACACCCAGGTCTGGTGTAACTTCTGAAAATGTGTTTCTTTCCACCCCTGAATTGTTTTTATAAACCAGGTCGTTTCTGAAACAACAATGTTCAACTATTGCCCAGTCTTACTGAACTTTTGGTCCTCCCAGTCTACCAATGGCAGGGGGAGCTTGAATCCCCGCGTTGTGGGCAGATGGTCTGCTTCTCTCGTACCTCCTCTTCTCAGGCGTTCTGCAGTTCTGAGATCAGCACACGCTAGTGGAACAGGGTGGTCTCTCTTTGGCCTTCTTTGGACAGTTTCCCTTACCCTGAGCTTGGGTTCATCAGCAGCACTCAGTCTGCCATGAAGCCAGCCAGTGACTCTTGCGCTTCACCTGCTTTTTCTCAGCTTGGGAATTTCCATGCTTCATTTTTATGGTGGTGATTTTTCTGCAGCAGCCCCCGCTGCTCACTGTGTGTCCCTGACCTGTTCGTCTTTGAATGTTTTGATGCATGTTGTCTTAAACCCTCGCCAGCCAATTCTAACATTTCTGCATGTCTGCGAGTGTTTCCATTGACCTGTCTTCCTCTGATCATGGGTTACATTTTCCTGCTTCTTGCCTAGTGATTTTTTTAATTGTGTGCTTCTCGTGGTCAATGTGCAGTTCCGTTCTATTTCGGGAGCTTTGAGTCTTGTTCTGGCAGGCAGCTAATTTACCAAGGGGCTGGTTGACCTGTGAGGCATCTCTGAGTGTTGGCAAGGGGCATCTGAAGTGGCCTTCACTCCAGATCAGAGGCTGACCTCTCAGTGACGCCACGTGGACATCTGCAGCTGAACACCTGCCGGTTGGGGGTGTGTCCCGGCTCCCACCATAGGACCCCGGCTCCCTGCAGAGCTGTGCTTAGGTGCCCTGGGCTGGCCTGAGGGAGGCCAGGGCCTCAAGGGACTCCTGTGCAGATTCTTCAGAGCCTCTCAAAGGTCCTGCCCCAAACACCACATGAGAACCCACCTCCCAGCAGGAAGACCCAACCCCAGGCCACAGCACCTGCACACTTAGCACCCACCCCTGCGGGAAGCCTGTGACCAGGTCACCCAGGGTCCACTTGGGCTGGTGTCTTTTGCTGCAACTGTGCAGGGTCCAGACAGTTGCTTCTCGTACTTGACTCCGGCTGCCCAGCACCACCATGCTGGTGTGTTCTCAGAGACAGCTCTTAGAATTTGCCCACTGTCAGGAGGTGGAGGGCTTGACAGCTTGGTAACTTACTGTGTTTCCCTTTTTCTTCTGATTTTCTCTTTTCCAACTGAAGAAAAAAGACCAGGATGACTTCCTGCTACTGCACAACAGCCCCATGTCCCAAATCTGACCAGCCCTCAGGGTACCAAGTATCGACCAGCATCTGTCCTTCTGTTTCTGATTGACGTGGCCTAATGGTGGAGGACACCCTCACCTGACCAATCTTGGATCCTGAGATGAAGTCTTCATCTGGTCCAAGGTCTGTGGGAAAGAGGTGGCCCGTCACTCCCCATGGCGTGAGCCAAGGACTGGCTCCCCTTCTCTGCACAAATTCCTCTTCCCACGTGTGCCTGCAGCTCAGGTTACTCCCAGCTCCTCTGTGTGTCCTACTGACCCTCAAGTCTTTCACCTTCTCTCTCTCTCTCTCTCTCAAGGGCCTAAATAAATTCCTCATGGACCACCAGGCTTTCAAACACCCTCTGGGACCCAGACCCAAGTCTGTCCCTGGGGTCCATCTCTTAAACAGGGACTCACTGTGAGAGATTAGTAAGATAGGTTCCCCAACATCAAAATTAGACAGCCCTCTTTAGACATTCACAAGACACCTTTTCTTCTTTAGCCCCCTCACACTGCAGGGAAAAGACCAGAAGTTCCATTCACCTGAACACTATAAGGCTTATCTCCTTGTTCAAATTGAGGAGCATAATAAGAGGACCTGGTCCTATGAATATGAGGGTACAGAGGACAAAGGAAATGTTTAAGACAAATTTTAAAGGCACAACCAGCTGGTAGATGCCCTCCCTTAACTCAAATAATATCAAGAAGTTAGTAACCTCCATTCTGAGCAAGCTCCAGTACCCTCTCCAAAGACAGCTTAACTGGTGGTGAGCTCAAGACATCACAGAAATAAACAGGTTCAAATTGTTTCAACTAGGAAATTACCCAGTTCTCCAGAGGGAGCGTCAAATCGGGCCTCGGTGGTGAAACATGACTTAGTCCAGTAGCTGGTTGCACTCATGGTCATGAGCGGATTTTGCTGCCACTCAGGGAAACCAGAGGACTCGCTGGTTCAGAGGAGACAAGGAATTTTAGGAGATTCCCTACCTCTTCCTCTCTCTCGTAGATGGGAAGCCAGGTTTGCACTCCTCTGGAATGCATTGAAAGGATAGTGCTGTTTGAGCCAGCTTTTTTTGCTGCTGTGACTAAAAGGATCTGACCAACACAATTATAGACGAGGAAAAGTTTATTTGGGGATCACTGTTTCAAAGGTCCTAGTCCATGGAAGGCTGGCTCCATTTCTTAGGGCTCAAGGTGAAGCTGAACACCATGGCAGAAGTGTGTGGCAAAGGGAAGCAGCTCACATCATCAGGAAGCAGAGAGAGAGACTCCACTCTCCCGATACAACACCTGCACCCCAAAGCCACACCTCAATCCCAATCTCCTCCAGTCACCCACCTCTTCAGTTACCACTCCGTTAATCCCTATCAGGGATTAAGTCACCAATTGAGTTAAGATTTTCATAACCCGATCATTTCCTCTCTGAACCTTCTTGCATCGTGTCACACGTGAACTTTTGGGGAACACCTCATATCCAAACCATAACAAGTGCTGAATTAGACTCCCAGACCTACAGGAAGAAATGCCTAAGGTTTTCCTGCCCCCGAGCCTGGCCTAATGACCAGCTGGGGGTGATGAGAAATGGCCTCTGAAGGAAAGCATAAATCATGGCACCATCTTACAGCTACGCCCATCTTACCAAAAGGGAAAACGGTCGGTCAAAGTGCCCTCTGTATAAGCTTTGGTTTCTCAGGCTCCGCTTTCTTTGTTCCACACTGCCTGCCTCCTCTGCATCTGAAAGGAAAGCTATGGGAGCAAGTGCCCAAAGCACTTGAGACAGAGGGAAAGCGCCACTTAAATCCACGCTGCGGCAGGACGGGAAGGAGTGCCTCCTGTTTTCTCCTGCTCTGGGACCTGCTCTTCCAGGAAGTCCCAGCACTCCGGCCTGAGGAGTGTGCTCCCTGCGCTCCTTTACTGGAGTCATTGCGACTGTGCCACAAGGTTTTCTTGTGGATTCGCCTTTGGTCCTACACCATTTGGTCTTGTGTACACCATTTGGTCTTGTGTACACCAGTTAGTCTTGTGTACACCAGTTGGTCTTGTTAACACCAGTTGGTCTTGTTACACCAGTTGGTCTTGTGTACACCAGTTGGTCTTGTTCACACCAGTTGGTCTTGTGTACACCAATTGGTCTTGTTACACCAGTTGGTCTTGTGTACACCAGTTGGTCTTGTTGCACCAGTTGGTCTTGTTACACCAGTTGGTCTTGTGTACACCAGTTAGTCTTGTTTACACCAGTTGGTCTTGTGTACACCAGTTAGTCTTGTTTTATTTGACTGAAGTTCCTAGCCCTGCTTTTGTGTGTTTTCTTTATTCAGAGACCAGCGTTTCAAGGGTTAACTCTCAAAGCGTGAAAAAGGAAGAGAGCTCTTCTCTGGAGAGCCCTAAGCAGGGAAAGTGAGCAGTGCTGGCCATGGGAGTGAATCTTCCCCCCGGAGGCTCAGTGGCCACCTGGACCTTTGACTTCAGTGTCCACCATGGATGGCAGATTCTACTCCTACTGTCCCCATTTCTGCACAGGCCCTTCCCATTTTTGAATCACACTATAGGAAATCTGTGACAGGCTCCATGTTAATTTCTAAAGGGTTAAATCTGACAGTCTTCACAGTAAACATCTGTAACTCTTTTGTCTCCTAACTGTGGGAATCTAATACCTGACAAAAGCCAATGAATCTGTTTCCTGTCAGGTTTTACGTATATGTGTACATGCGGTGTGCGGTACGGTATGTTTACACGTGTGCCTGTGTTTATAAGCCATGTGCACGTTACCAAAATTGGCATATAAATAGATGAGCACTCATGAATCTAAAAGTAATGCATCCAATGCCTTTCAGTTCACATGACTTAATTGATTAAATAGATAAGAGTAAAGATATCTTTAAAGTTTCTCACTCAGACCTTTCTCTAGCCTGTCAAGCAATCAACAAAGTGTTGGTTTCAATAAGAGATTTAAAGTATAATGTCTATTGCTTCCAGGATTGTTCTCCAGCTGAAAATAAGATGGCTTAAAACATTAAGTAGGCTTGTCTGATTTGTGATTTCCATGGGTAACCTGAAGTTAGCATCTTAAATGGGTAAATTAGATTTAATAAAGGGGATAATCTTCATAAATTATTAGAGGAGCTATCAGATTAATTTGCAAAGTTAAATACTTAACTATCAACTGTCAAATATATATCCAAGTACCTGAGGCTCCTTAAATTCTATAAAATATATTGTGGGGTCTAATAAATGTGTTTTTATAAATTGTTGGTTAATGGAAACCAGCTTAAGACCCCTTTGTTTAAGCAAGGTTACTAAGAGTTAAAATTCTAACAGCTATAATTCTATATGCAAAGAGTACAAAAGATTTTAGTCGTTCATTAAAGCACTATAAAAAACATAGTATTTTATTTCATTAAGGAAAGGTGTAATGTGGATTGTTTCAGAATTTACATGTTCGATATAGAAAAGAGATATAAAAAGTTATAGATATGGAAATACATTTTAGTGCAGAAAATTAAAAGAAAAAAGAAGTTTCTAGATGAGAACATATCTTGTAGGGTAAACAGGTTGTAAAACATCTAAGTAAGTTGCAGAGGGTTTGTAAAAGGTACATCTTAAAAATTTGTGTGTGAATAAGTTGGCTATAATTAACACAAAATTATTTAAGGTTTTTTTTCTAAGATCAGATTTTAATGTGCTGATATAAAGCAAAATCCAATTTTCTAGTTTTAACAAGAATTTTTTAAAACATTGGTCTACTCTTATTTATCAAAATAACTTCTTATGTTTGTTGGGTTTTATTACTTGGGGGGAAAGTCTTAAAAAATTTGGTTTTGTGCCTGTTTTAAGGTCTTGGTTACTTCATAACTAATTAAATAAATAACTTATTTTAGGCTATTCCAATATGGCGACACCCTAAATACATTGACTAGAACTCTGTATACATTTGAAAACTGAATGTTGAAACTTGGTCAGAGTGTTCTATACAAGTTAATAAAATGACAGCTTATGTAGTTCTAATACAGGCAGGAGAAGCAGTAAGTCCTGTCTTTTATACATTGCATCTGACATAAAAGGGCACACTATCATTTAAAACCTGGCTTACATGTGCTTGCTTTGAGTACATAAAGATTGCATCATATAAATAAGATACATAATATACATCAGATAATGTCTGTGATCATTAACACTGTTTCCTAAATATGTAAGAGGTTTAAGGCTATTCTTTGATTTTTGCCAAGATATGATCTCAAAATAAACAGGAAATACAACACATCACTAAGTAAAGTTTTGGGTAAATGATAAAAGACATTGAAGAATTTTAAAGGAGCTTTAGAAAAAGTAAGACTTATAAAAGATTCCAACAAATTCACAGTTCTTTGTAGAGGCTAAATAAATATCAAAGATCTATCAGTGCTATAATGGAAATCATGTTTCCTGTTCCAAAGCTATTACACTGAAATTAATTTTGCTATCGTTAATTTCATATTGCATTTTCTTTGTAAAATTTTACTTCTAACAGAAAAACCTAAGTTAATTTAAGACAATGAGCTATCACTACTGGACAGATGAGTATAATACTAGCTTCCAGTACTGGTATTAACTCTCATCAAACCAAAGGAGTAACTCAAATTACAGACTTTAAAGTTAAAACCCATTACCCCCACTTCGAGAATGGAGAAACTCCCCTGCTGGATGTTTAAAACCAAAACTTGGAGACAGAAGTCATGAAAGTAAAAGGTTCAAGGAAAAAGCAACCAACACTTTGCCCCTTGCCCTATAAAGTCAGCTAGGATCCAGGGAATGACAGGTCCCCTCTAAGGGCCCTGCAACTCTGGCTAATCACCTGACCTCCCAATCAGGGGTGATTGTGAGGACTCCGGAGAACAGGGAGCCAGTTGGTATGCATTTCACCAAGAGGAGGGTCATCGGAGAGAGAAATGTCCCTGATGCTTCCAAGGAAAGCCACATGTAGTCAGCAAAATCCTGACTCATCCTAACAGGTGGCATGAGTGGTAAAGAAAAGTAAGAAAGCCGAGAGGCTTCTCAGAAGTTCGCAAGAGTGAGCTTTGACAAACCTCGGTTACTCTTAACAGTAGGTAGGAAAAAGGTTGATTTTGACCAACTTGGTCTTAAGCACCTGGCAAAAGAGTATAACCAGAGCACAGTCACACATAGACACTGGAGAAAAGTAATGGCTCTTTTCATGTAACTTGAGACATTCACTTACATCAATCCTCCCGCAGGTAAGCAAAACTGGGCGCTTTTAAAGGAAGGGTTTTAAAAAATGCTACCCTACAATAAATAAATAAATAAAAAATGCTACCCCAGTCACAAATTAGTACCAAGTCAATTTGAGACCTACGAATCTTCTTTCCGAGGAAGGTGGAGTCTATGCCAGTGCTATCGCCACCCGCTATGCCTGCGTGTATGTAAATACCACCAGTGAGGGGGAGACACAGCACCAGATGATGTCACTAAGAGCCAATGGGCTGAGGGACCAAGCCCTCAGCGTAAACTGGCCAGGGCAATGCAGGGACTGGTTAAGCCTTGGATACCCTCTTTTATAGCTAACCCCACTTCTCAGCCTTCTAGAAACAGTTGACCTAATTCTACTTTTTAAGCCATGCATTTTCACGGTGAGCACACTTGCTCTCTTCCTGTGTAGGAGCTGTGGAACTTCGAGTGGTGATGAGTGCAGCCCCCGAGCTGCCTCCTGACTTCGGCTGAGGCCTCCAGACAGGCCCTCTGCAGGAGGGGGCGACTGCTGCAGCCAAGGCCCTTATCCCAGGAAGCAGCCAGAGCTCACAGCCACCCCGTTCCCTCTCATGGCAGCTAATGTCATTCTCTAGAGGGGCATTCGGAGCAGGAAGAGAGGTCTCCATAGGCAGCCAGGATGAGAGCCTTGGAGAAGGACGGGAGGGGAGGGGGCACGGTGCCATCCTGGGAGGAGACCCGGGCCTGACCCGCTGCTCGCCGCCAGCGCTGGCCACAAGCCTTCTGCGTTATAACACCCCCTTTCTGATCCTCAGAGCTGCGACCTCAGCAGCCCTTCTCAGTTACCCCACCCTTACCCCTGGCAATGGCCTGTTTCTAATAGAAATGTCAAAAGCCACCAGGTTAGACCTGTCCTCTTAACTATGTCAATAAGGGACTGAAATGAGGCACTTCTGATTGCCTTATTGACCTCAAAGCTCGAAGAGCTTAACTGGTCCATGCTGGCATCCCTCACCCCACCAGTCCGATGCGGGGCCTTCAGATAAGGCTTTAAAACCCGCTAGACAACGGGCAGCCATTGGCACCCCCCTCCTGAGGCTGTGTCTGTCCCTTCCAGAGCTCTGGTTTCTTTCTATTGCTCTAACAAATCCTATTACTTTGCTCTCAGCTTCATGTCTGTGGATTTTGTTCCTCAAATTGCGAGGCAAAGACCCCAACTGCCTAGATCCATGTCACAACACCTCAGGGAAGGGACTGGGAAAACCAATATCCAAGTGCAGAAAAATGAAACCAAGATCCCATCTCTCCCCAGCTAAAAAATCAACTCAGAATGGATTAAGGGCCTACATGTAAGACCTGAAACCAGGAGACTACTAGAAGAAACACAGAGGAAACACTTCAGGAAATGGGAATGGCAAGGAGTTTGTTGGATAAGACCCTAAAAGCATAGGAAATAGAAACAAAAATAGACAAATGGGATTCATACACTCCAAAGCTCCTTCACAGCAGAGGAAAGCACAGGGTGGAGAGAGCCTACGCATGGGGGAAGGTGTTTGCAAAGTACACATCTGACAAAGAGAAGAGCCCAAGTACACAGCAAATCCTTGAACCTCTTTGGTTTTTTTAAAAAGGGGGAAAAAAACAAATAACCCAAATTAAAAATGATCAATAGCCCTAAATAGATACTTCTTTAAAGAGATATGCAAATGGTCAACAGGAACATGAAAAAGCTTTCAACCACACAAATCATTAGGGAAATGCAAACAAAACCACAATGAGTCCTCGGCTTGCCATAATAGGAAAGGCTATTATCAAAAAGACAAAGGACAACGAATGCCGGAGACGTGAAGAAGAGGAGTTGTGCCCAGGAGAGCAGGAGTAAGTCAGCACAGTCACCAGGGAACTCAGTGCGGAGTTTCCTCAAAACGTAACAACAGGATTGGCACATGACCTGGATCCGCTCCTGGGGATAGAGCCCAAGGAAATGAGATCACTCTGCCAAAGAGACAAGTGCCTCCTGTCTTCGTCACAGTGCTGTCCCGAGGGTGGAGAGGCGCAGCGGGCCGCAGAGTCCCTCGACCGACGAACAGGTGAAAGAAGTGGCGAAGGTGCACAACGTGCCTCACATTGTCATCTGCCGCAACCCAGGTAGAACTGGAGATGATTATGTCAGCGAAATACCACAGGTTGTGGTCTGGACGTGAGGCGTCCCCCAGAGGCTCATGAGTGAGACACGCAAGAAGGTTCAGAGGAGAAACGACTGGGGTTTGAGAGCATTAACCAATCAGTGAATCAGTCCCTGATGGATTAACTGAGTGGTGACTGGAGGCAGGCAGGTGTGGCTGCAGGAGGTGGGCACTGCGCTGGCTCTGGGTATACATATTTGTATCTGGCGAGTGGAGTCTCTGTGCTTCCTGATCACCGTGATGTAAGCTGCTTCCTCCTACAACCCTCTCCCGCCATGATGTTCAGCTCACCTCGAGCCCCGGAATGGAGTCAGCCATCTATGGCCTGAGACCTCTGAAACTGTGAGCCCTCAAATAAACCTTTCCTCCTCTATGATCGTGCTGGTCAGGCCACGTAGTCACAGCAGCTAAAAGCTGACTAAGACAGAAGGCAGGTGTCGCCTCACTGATGCTGACCTCACCCACACACACAATCTAAATCACAGCATCTCGTAGACGTTGAGAGGACGACGGTCGGTAGTTACGTGGGAGAGTAGGACAGAGGGAGGGACGGGATGGGAGTTCAGTCTGCAGGGCTTCCACACACTAGAGGAGGCCTGCCATGTCACTAAGGGCAATGCAAAGATGACTGAGTGCAGACGTCAGGCACATCTACAGATGCCCTGCAGCAGCACCTGGATCCACGTTTGAGGGACTGGACAAATTCACACCTGAGATGGACCACCACTGCAGTTCACTGCCACCAGAATAGCAGGCATGGTGGCTTCTGAAAACTAAGTTTTTGCACCACCCCAGCAGGGAGCCAGGAAGTTAAACTCAGTTCGCACCTTCAACACCATTTACTAAGAGCTGTGGGGCCCTCGTACTAGGAGAATTCAGAGAGCCATTCAGGAAGGGTGGCCATGGGTCAGATGTGGTCTTCCCTCATCTCCAGCAAATTCTCAGCTTCCGCATGAAGACTCGACGCTCTCTCCTTAGATAAGCAGTGGAGAACCAGCACAGTGCCTGGGCTCCAGAAGAGAGGTTCAGAATTTTAAGAAAAGCTCTGTGGGGCTAGGGATACAGCTCGGTTCGTCGAGTGCTTGCCTGTCAAGCACAGGGCCCTGGGTTTGTCCCCAGCACCACAAAAAAAGGAAAAAGAAAAGAAAAGAAAAGATCCTGTGGAGGATGGCAAACCATCCTGGCTGTTCTCAGCAGGAGGAGCCCTCACAGTGAGCAGGGGTTTGGGTGTTGCCGTGTCCACACGTGCTTCACAAGTTCAGTACCTCCCAGTCCATGCTGCCTCTGCTCCTCACAGAACCCACGAGGAGGTAGGATGTGCGGGTGGCCAGCGTAGTGTGGATGAAGATGTCCCTAGCAACACAGTGGTGGCCACTGGTGTGACCAAGCGCGAGCCCAGCCTTCCTTCGACCTGGCCAGCGTCTCTCTGCTGCTGGTGACGTGCACTGTTGTGCAGGCGGAGAAGGTGATGGACGCATGGCTTAAGCAAGACCTGAAAACAAGGTTGAAAGGGACAGGCTTTAAGCTCCATGGCAAGAAACACAGAAGGCGGTTCTCATGCAGAAAAGCCTTAACCTCGCCAGCGCCCCAAGCAGTGCGAGTGAACACAGGCTTCACATTTCACTTTTCAAATTGATGAATTTTTCAAATTGATCGTCCGGCAGTTCTTAGGCCAATGCTGCCTCAAAATCACATTTGCAGACTGCTGTTCCTCACTCTTTCCACCACTACATTGCTTCCCAAACTTCTTAGACGCGTCTTGATCTGCTGTCAGACAAGCTTATTCCGGCATCTGCATTTCATCTGAAAAGGCCAGGGAGGGAGGGTCTCAGCCACGTGGGGGATCGAGGAACCAAATGACCCTCACAGTCCTCTGGCCTTCCTGGAGCCAGCTTCAAGATGCACACCGCTGTGGCCTGGCTGCGTGCGTCCTGAGGACAGGGAGAGCAGGACCTCAGGATGGCATGAGTGAGCTTTGTTCCCGCCTCCCAGTTGATCCGGCATGGCTCTTCATCTACGGAGAACACAGGAGAACGGCAGAGCAGGCCAGCCTGGGACATCAAAGCCAACTCAGACGGAGGACTCTCACTGGGCCCCGCTCCCTCCGCCACCCCCAGCTCCATGCCCACCTCAGCGGCCGTTGAGGAAGACCAGGCCCGGCCATCCCAGCCTCAGCCACCGGCCACCCTCTCCACCTCCACACCATCAAGCACAGCCTGATTCTCTTCCCCAAGAGGGCCCCCGCCAGGATGAAGAGTAGAAAGCGACAGCAACAGAAGCTGTTCTGGTGTCTTGGTTTGTCTGCTTTTGCAATAACAGAATAGAACCAGTGTAAGAGAAGAGTGGAGGAGCAGAATCGAGCTAGGGCTAGAAATGCGGCTCTCCCAGAACTCAGGGAAAACAGGTGGGGTGAGATTGCTCCCGCTTAAACTCATGTATAGTTTTTAGCTTTCTTTTTTTTTCCTGACACCAGGGATTGAAACCAGGGGCACTCAGCCACTGAGCCACATCCCCAGACCTTTTTATTTTTTTGAGACAGGGTCTCACCAGGTTGCTTAGGGTCTCACTAAGTAGCTGAGGCTAGCTCTGAATTTGTGATCCTCCTGCCTCAACCTTCCAAATCACTGGGATTACAGGCATATGTCACCATGCCCAGCTAAGCTAATGTAGATTTTGTAAAATATTATTAAGTTAAAAATATAATTTTGGCAAAATATTTGTAAATATTTACAACATTTAAATCGTACTAAGACTTTATTTTCCTTAGTGCAAAAATACTTCTCACAGATCAACCAAAAACCTTCAATTACTTTATGTAAAAATAGATGAAGTTTAAAACTACAGACAAAAATTAAAATGTTACACAGATATGAGTTATTATGTAATATAATGTATACATTCAGTATTACCTTAAAGGAAATTCACCTGAAAATATGGCATGGGTTTTTTTATTGCCTCATTAAAATAATTTCAAGCTTGATGAACACGATTTATATGTATGTGTATATATATGTATGTATTTTAGTTGTCAATGGACCTTTATTTTTATTTTTTTATTTATATGTGGTGCTAAGGATTGAACCCAGGACCCTACACATGCCAGGCTAGTGCTCTACCACTGAGCCACAACCCCAGGCCAATGAACACAATTTTGAAGAAAACCTGGATACTCTGCTAGCATTGGCTGTGGCCTGGCCAGAGGACAATTTTGCAGGAGCTCCTAACGGTTTAAAAAGCAAACCTCTGTGTCCCAGCCATCCCACTCTGCACTGGAACCAGTGTGCAGGTGCACGCCCCCTTCTGCTGTCTCTGAAACTGGAAAGCAAACAAAAGGCAGCTCAGCACTGACTGGGCCCTAGAGCACTCTCTCAGCGGGTGCCCGGCCCTCGCTACACAGAACGAGGTCCACCTACATTTGCTAACACGGAAGAGTGTCTGAAACTAGGGAGAGACAAATTGAAGAAATGCAGAGCGCTCGAGAGACCATTTCTAGAAAGATGCAGACAAAAAATGTTCATGGTGGTCAGCTTGCAAGGATGAGGCAGGCGATGCAGAGAGAAGGCATTTCACTCTTCTCTGTGGGCCGTTGAGCAGCATCCCAAACTTTGCCCATAAGCACGCATAGCTACTTTTATAAGACACTAACTTACAAATTAGAAAATCTAAATTACAAAGGATAGATGATAGCATATCAACATACTGACGTATTTTAACAGCTCTGGATTCAGAGGAAGGTCCTGGCTTGAAGGCCAGAGAGTGTGACAGAGCCATGGAACGTGTTTCAGCAGAGTCCCCCAATAGATGGGAGGCCCCCTACTTCCAGCCAAGACAGAAGGCCGAAGAGCTGTATCCCTCTCTCCTCTACGTTCTGCGTCACGTCACAGGGTGCCCGGCTGCAGAAGAAGATGTCTGCCACTGTCATTTATCTACAATTGAGGACCAAGGATTAATGTTACCGCCCTACCTTACATGCGCCATTCCTGCCAGAGGCAGGTCTTCTGTCAAAGGATATTTAGAAGCGAAAACAGATTCTTCTCCTTTGCAATGCATATGCAGAGGACTTGTCTTGAAGATTTCAGCAAGTGAGCTCAAGTCGCCCTCCCCCACTCTGCGTGCCTGCTGTCATTACAGAGTCCACTGATACTTGTTGAATCCATGGACAGATTGATCTATCTCCAGGTCATCCTTGCCAGCAGGACCTCTGGGTACTTTCCTGGAGTTTGTTATCTTTGAGTCTGAGTTTCCCAGTCTTTTATTACTGTTCCCTCCAAATGCTGCCCACCCAGCTCCCACCTGCTGCCCGTTCCAACCCCCAGGTTCAGCCGTGACCATGCAGTCTAGGGAGGGAGACTATGTACTTTATTGTCTGAGCCAGAACAACTGAGAGTATGGAAAGGAGTCCAATTAATAACTTATTCTGGGATAAAAGGCACAGACGTGAACTTTCCTGGGAAAGCCAGTGCACACACAGAGGCGCAGTGTGGAATATCCTCCAGCTGCTCTCTTGTGCTAATAAGCCAGTCCACTGATGGCTTCTTGGGACAGAGGTCCATCCTTGGTCCAATCAGTTGTGCTCAGATGGACAGAGTCACAGGTGGAACCCATGCCTGGTAAGCCTCAGGACTTCTAGCTGGTGTCAGCACAGAGTGCCTCCCGGGGCCCCAGGAGGCATCTAGCAAGCTCACAAGCAGAGTTAGGGGAGCCCACACAGGCTCCACCCTGTAAAGTCCCCTGTATGGGAAAGAAGACCAAGGCAGAGAAGGCGACATTCCCAGATACTCCTGCAGAAGGTTCTGCCGCTCTACAGATCACAGCTTCAGGAGCCACATGGAATGCCTGGCCTCTGTCCTAGCAGAAGGCTGGCAACGACCTGAGAGCCTGGAGCTCCGTGGACCCTCTCTGACCCCATCATCCAGAGACCAGGAGGAGAGGCTTCCCGTCTGAGGGCATCGCTTCCCTGCACCCTGCAGCTCTGGTCCCAGGACTCGCACTCAGCACTTGGAACACTTGACCACTCATTATGAGCCAGCCTAGGACCAAAGCATCTTTATGACCTTGTTTACCTCTGAAAACCCTTTCCAGATTCCAAACAGTGGACTTGACTGTGAACTATGGACATAACCCATTTGCGAGTTGGGGCTGTCTGGAGAGTTGAGCTCCCACCCACCCCGCCCGCCCGGGGAAGAAAACAATCCGTAGTCCTTGCCTGCCCCGGGCAGCCTGTGTGTTACAAACCAGGTGGGAACGGGATGGCTGTGTTTAAAACTGAGAGGGGAATCAGTGTTTCTTTCTGGGAAACAACAGCCAAATATACAGTGGTATTTAGTAACCATCTGGCTAGGGGGAAAAAAAGAAAGAGTGAGGCTAGAGTTGCCGCGAAACCAGTTAGATTCTGGGCTGACGAGCCCCAGGCCATAGCCCGGAGCTGGGAAGAGGCTGTGCTCAGTCAGGAACACGAGGCACCAGCTTATTTTTAGCCCAGGAGCCACAATGCTCCGAGCATCACATGATCCAGTGTGACAGAAATTAGGGCAGGTTTTGTTTCCTCTCCTCGGAGCAGAGTGCTAGGTTTGTCGAGAAAAGTAAGAACTCCTCTTCCTGGGCAGCGAGTTCTGCTCTCGGTGCAGCTGCAGATGGCTGTGCCAACAGGGCCCTTCGAAGCTGGAGGAGAGACCCGCCTTCCTTCACAAGCACACCCTCGAGGGCACAAAGCCCACCACCCTGTGCTTAACAGCACTTAGTCTTCTCCTGCTATTACACGGATCACCACTCAGTAGTTGAAGGACATAATAAACATATTACCTCAACGTGCTCCCGTCAAGGTGTCCCCAGGACTGGTTCTGTCTGGAGGCACTGGGGTGAGTCCCCGTCCTCACCTTCTCCAGCTTCTGGAGGCCACCACGTGTCTCGGGGCTCCTTCCCCTTGTTCTCCTACAGCAGCTCAGGCCTCTTGCACTGCCCAGTCTGTGGGAAAGGCTGCCCAGTCCTAAGGAATCAGTGGGCCACACAGGCCCACCAGGACTGGCCAGGATGATGTCCCTGTCCCCAGGTCTTAACCTGAGTCGCATTTGCAAAATCCTTTGCCGGGGGAGGTCGCCTACTCAGGCTCCAAGCATTCGAGCATGGACTCCTGACGGGGGTTACTCTTCTGCCTGCCACCACCTCTGTAAAATGTCTACCCCTGTCCTCGGCTCCCATCTGAAATTAGCGTTGGTGCCCTTTGATTGTCAGGAAATGGAAGGTGAGGCGTAGCTTTATTTAGCAAACCTCATAGTCCATGGGAATGACCAAAGGTCCCTGCCACCCATGCTCACGGCTCCCGCAGGGTGACCACGGCCTGCCCACACCCCGCACACTCCCACGCAGGTCGCCTTTCCGCTGTCTCTTCCTTCTTGGTCACGTGGACTCGAGGGCAGCGCTGGGCCTGCTGGGCCTGCTGGTGGGTGTGCTCACGGTCACCTCTGATCGTGGAGGCTCCATCCTGGCCTTCGGCTCACCTCCTCCCGGGATCTCCACGGAGAACTTACAAGCGCCTCCCAGACCATCCGCCAGCTATGCACTCTGCAGCCCTCGGGCCCAGCTTATGAGGTTCGAGTGGGGCTTCCTACTAGAAGGTGTGACCTAACTTTTGTATTATCCTGCTGGCCCGTTTTATTGACACCTCTTTGGATTTGCTACAAATAGGTTTTTAAAATCTGATGTAAATTAGCCACAGTTGTCTCCTCAACATAACAAAAAGAAGCGTCTTATCAGGTAAGATAGATTTGAACTTTTTAATGGTATCTCACACAAACTGAAAACTTCGTTTTCTTATCATGTGCCTTTCTTTCAGCATGTTGAATAATCTGAGAAAATGCTCATTTCTTCCTGACATCTTGTAATATTGGGTTCTGGTCCTACTTGTTTCGTTTTGGATTTGCGCTTCTTGGTCCCTTCTCCTTCAGATCCCGCCGTCTGTTTCTTACACTCATGGTCTCATTTGCCTCGGGTCCTATTTAAGACCCCTCCAGAGTCTCTGTGGTCAGTTCTACAGATGGTGTGGTAGGTGGGGGTGCAGGCATGTGTGGAAAGTGTTTCCACGACGCCCAACATTTTGTTAGATGTCCATCAAACAAGGACCCGGGTTTGTCCTAGCCCACTGGGCTGCTGCAGCTAGATACGACCGATGGGTGTCTTACAAAGAACAGACACCTGTTCCTCACAGCTCTGGGGTCAGGAAGTCCAGGGGAAGGCATGGCAGACTTGGCATCCAGTGAGGGTCACCTCCTGGTTCACAGATACATCCCTCCACTGCGTCCTCACGGGAGGAAGGGACGAGGGCTGCTGGCGTCTCTTGTAGGCGCACTAATTCCATGGATCAGATGACCTGCCCCCTCTCCAGGCCAGCTTGCTGGTCCTCGCCTGGAGGACTGGGATTCCGACATGTGGATTTCGGGGAACACAAGCATTCAAACCGTAGTCAGGTTGAAGTCCATTTTCCTCAGAACTTGGGAGAATGAGTTTCTGCTTTGGGGTTGGTTTGCTTGCTGCTGTCCCTGCAGGGAAGGTTCTCCAAGGTGGGCAGCTACCTCCTCCTTCCTTCAGCTCTGCACTCAAGAGGAACCAGAGTGCAGCTGGGCTGGACCCCTTCCCCACCGGCCACCTTCCCCCATGGATGCTCCTGTCCCTTCACCTGCCCGACCTCTGCTAAGCCCGGAGGCCATCTCACCTTCCATGACTTTTGCTCGCGCACCTGGCTTGCTCTGGTCTCCTCCACTGCAGCGCCATCTCCAGGAAGCGGGGTCCTGGCAAGCTGGGTGCTGGCGCTCAGAAGCTGGGCAAAGAGGCAAGCTCAGAGAACAAGCTGTGGAGGTCGACCCAGCCTGGCGAGGCTGCCCTGTGAGGCCGGAGGCACACCTCCCCGTCCTCGTTGCCTTGCCTGAGCTGGTCCTGGTCAGTCTCCAGCTCTGCCCCTGCGTGTGCCACAGCGTGTTTCCAAGGTGACCGTTTCTTCCTGAGCCATCTGCCTGGCTGTCTCAACCTGCTCACGGAAGCCTCTTCCAGCTCCAGAGCATTTTTCCTCCTAACCTATACTCCCCATCTGTTGGCTTCACGCTCCTCTCTGGAAGCCTGGGTCTACTTTCTAAGTCTCTACCATCTCTTTTCCCTTCCATGCTTTATTTGATGAGCAGAAATTTCCTCAGTATCACATTGCCATTGGCTCATGGACCGAATCCCTCCTGTTACTCAGCTCATTTCGTGATGAGAACCCTGTGGCTCCCTGGTGGAGCCTCCTTCGAGCAGCTTGCCCCTGTCTCACACCCTCACTCCTCACTAAGCACTGACCACAACAGGAGCCCTCGCTGCTCCGGCCACGACCCTGCTCCACGGCACCCTGTTCTCGCCCAAGGCATTGGACCTGGGGATGCCCTGGTGACCTGAAGCGCTCCTCATTTCTGGGCGTGGGCCATGCTCTCTGGGGGGGAGGGGCGAGCTTCCCCAGGCCGGCTTGGTCTGTGTTTCTCATTGGTCTTCTCCAGGCTGCCTGGGCCTCCCTGCAGACCCGGCTGGCAAGCAACTGGAGGGACATCTGGGACTGTGGACTCCCAGGAGCCCCCAGCAGCCTGGAAGACCACATCTATTCCAGGCATAGCGGCTTGCAGCATTTCTGTCCTGGAAGGTGCTGCTTCGCACTTCGCAGAAAGCACTTCCTCTCCTTCCCTCTTCTGCAGGAAGCTGGGCCAGGTGAGCAGCCTCAGGCTAAGTAAATCCCGGAGTTCTAATGAGTCATGCCAGCTTTTGCACATTTCATTCACAAATGAACTTCCCTGGGTCTCTGTGGTGGACACTGGCACCCCATCATGGCGGGTCGCAATTTCCTCTGCTCCCCTTCCCTCCCTGATCCAAAGTGCTCCCCTGTCCCCCCACCCTCGCAAGAAATCCTCAAAGTTTCTTGCTACTCCAGGTCTTTTGACTTACTTCCTAGCTCCCCTCATGACCGTATTCTTCTTTAGAGTGTTTTTTCTGGTATTTGAATTAAATATTGACAAGGGGAAGGGGAGCGGTCTAATGCTTCCATTACTCAGCATCAGTTTGCAGAACAAACCAGTCAGAAGAGCAAATGCCTGATCTTCATATTCCACTGTGAAAAGCTCAGTAAAGAGAGGTTCCAAAATATCAGTTTTCTTGAACTTCCGACATTTTATCTTGTTGCATGTGACATCTTTTCGGAGCTGCAGAGCCACGTGAAGGATCCAGGACACCGAGGGCTTCTTCTCCCACTGCAAGCTGCGGATGCCCAGGGATCGGCGGTTCAGGATGGCATTGCCAGGCCACAGCGACATCGCTCCCCTTCCGGTGAGTGCTTAGTATTTTTGATTAAAAAAAGAAAAAAACAGAATTTTGGGGTTTTTTTTTTAGTTTGCAGATAACAACAACAACTACCCAGAAGAAACCACAACAACCACAGCAGAAATGTGTGGAGTTCATCCCAAGTTTTCTGAGGAATCTCCATACTGCCTTCCAGAGTGGCTGCACCAATTTGCAACTCCACCAGCAATGTGTGAGTGTGCCTTTCCCCACATCCAAGCCAACACCTATTGTTGTTTGTGTTCTTGATAGTAGCCTTTCTAATTGGAGTAAAATGAAATCTTAGAGTTGTTTTAATTTGCATTTCTCTAATTATTAGGGATGTTGAACACTTTTTCATTTTTTTATTAATTGCCTGTATGTCTTCTGTAAAGTGTCTGTCCAGTTCCTTGACCCATTTATTGATTGGGTTCTTTCTATTTTTGATGTAAAGTTTTGTAAGTTCTTTATAAATTTTGAAGATAAATGCTCTATCTGAAGTGCATGTGAAAAAGATTTTCTCCCACTCTGTAGGCTTTCTTTTCACATTATTGATTGTATCCTTTGCTGAGAAAAAGCTTTTTAGTTTGAGTTCATTCCATTTATTGATTCTTGCTTTGATTTCTTGTGCTTTGGGAGTCTTGTTAAGGAAGTCTGATCCTAAACCAACATGATGAAGATTCGACCCAGTTATCCCACTCCTCGGTTTATACCCAAAGGACTTAAAATTAGCACACTACAGTAATGCAGCCACATCAATGTTTATAGCAGCTCAATTCACAATAGCTAGGTTGTGGAACCAACCTAGATGCCCTTCAACAGATGAATGGATAAAGAAACTGTGCTATATATACACAACAGAATATTATTCAGCCATAAAGAAGAAGAATATTATGGCATTTGCAAATAAATGGATGGAATTGGAGAATATCATGCTAAGTGAAATAAGCCAATCCCAAAAGACCAAAGGCCGAATGTTTTCCCTGATAAGTGGATGATGATATATAATGGGGGTGGGAGGGTGGGGAGTAAGAGAAAAATGGAGGAACTTTATGTAGAAGAAAATGAGAGAGAGTGGGGTATGAAGAATGGTGGAATGAGACAGACATCATGACCCTATGTACACGTGTGATTACACGAATGGTGTGAGTCTACATCGCGCACAACCATAGAAATGAAATGATGTACCCCATTTGTGTACAATGGATCAACATGCAGTCTGTAAAAATAAATAAATTGATTAATTTAAAAAAAAAAAAAAAAAGAGTCAAACGCATGGACTTGCCCCCAGGTGATGCCAGCTCGTCAAGCGTGAAGTCGGCAAGCTGATTGGAGGGCGAAATCAGCCAGGCAGAGATGACATCACTGCCAAGCAGTGTCATGGGTGCTCTTGGAACGTGAAGACTGGCACTCTCACACACCGCGGTTGTGGAAGTCCGCACAGCCGCTCCTCACAGACTGAAATTAGAGCACCGTGCGATCCAGCAGCCGCATAATACAGAGATACCCGCAAGCCCAAGTTCACGGCAGCACTACTCAGCCCAGCTAAGAACCAGCCCAGAGTCGGCTGATAGATGGAGGATAAAAAGTAACATATACACTCAAAGCGATGTTACAGTCATCAGAAAAGAAGGAAATCCTGTTCTTCACAGCAACACAGATAGAACTGGAGGGCATTATATTAGTGAAACAAGACAGACTCAGAAAGACAAACGCCGTGTGTTCTCACTCATATTTTGAAGTGAAGAAAACTTGATCACATTGAAGTGGAAAGTAGAATAGAGGTCACTCCAGGCTGGGGAGGGTCAGGGGTGGCGAGAGGGTGGGTCAAGTCCGGCTAGGAAGTAGTCCTGGGTCAGGGGCACAGCGGCGTGACTGTGTCAACCACGATTAATTAGACGTTTCAAAGTAGCTAGAGGAGAGTTTGAGGGTTCCCAACTCAGAGATATGATGATATCTGAGGAGACGGAAGTGCCAAGAACCTGATTTGATCACATTATAGGCAAATATTTAATTGTGATATTACACCCCATGAATAAGTAAAATATGTCAGCCAGCGTTTGAAATGGAACCCTGACTGGTGTTTCTCAGTATCCGAATTCATTTGCTGCTGACAGGCCGCGCAGCCTGTGAGACCAGGAACAAGCCGCCCCTGCCTCGCCCAGTTTGCCCTCCAACCTTGCCGCCCACGGGCTTCCCTCATCCTGTGAGGTCGGCGCACAGTCCTCTTCGGCACTGATTCATTCGTGGATTGTATTGACCCTTGTCAGCTGAGCTAGAAGAACTCCCAGTGCCACAGCTGCCCTTCAGACCCTGGGCAAAAGCATCCACTGGGCCGCTCTGGTGCCCCTCGCCGCCCAGCTCTGCTTGGGGCCACCAGGCTCTGCAGTTCCTGCACGGGCGGCCCGGGCTGCTCTAGGCTTGGGTCCGGGTGTGGGAAACCTCGGGTCCTCCTGTGACATCACAGAACAGCACCTTCTTTAAGCCCGTCTTGAGCAGAAAACACCAACAGTCACTCACTCTTCCTCCCTCAGAAAATCAGGAGCCTCTTCAAGGTTTCGGCTCAGCCCAGAACCTGGGCACGTTAGTCTCACCCTCCTCGCTTCCAAAAAAGGGGTAAGAGTCGATGCCCTGACACTGGCAAGGAGAGCGAAGGAGTTGTCCAGGGACAAAAAGGGGAAGGAAGCCTGGAGCAGGTACTTGAAATGAAACCATGTTTTGCTGACTGGATCGTTTGTGTTTTAGAAAACCAATAACAACAACAAAAAACAAAGAAACAAACAAAAAACCTTTGTGACCTGCTGACTGTGAAAATAAACAGAATTTTAAGATATCTGAGACTTTTAGTTTGTTGGATTATTAAGCTCTGATAATTATTTCAAAATAAGCACGGAAGTTCTAAGAACTTTAGAATACTCTGGTAAAAGTATCACCTTGAAGCATCGCACACGTCACAGGCGTTAGCATAGAGGATCTGCAAGGTCCTCATTCAGAGAGGAAGTCACGAGGGAAAAACTGATGCTGTTCATTTGGGGCCTCCGAGGTTCCTAGAATCCCAGGGGCACCCCAGGGCTGCTTCTCCTCCACCAACACCATCACTATGGAAACTCAACTCCAAACAGTCAGGTCGGACCCTGGAATGCTTGTGGGAAGGTTTAAACAGGCCGCAGACATGGGCACACCACTGCCCTCCAGGCAGACAGTCAGCGCCTGGGTCCCCGTCAGCTCAGATGGACCCTCCTCTGCTGGGCAGGGGAATTCAGCTCGGTTACTTTTGACCATCTGTCATTTTTTCCTGTGAACTCTTGGGCATTGCAAAAGAACCATTTTTATTTTTCAAGGATAGCAAGAAATGAATCCTGAAGGCCAGGATCTCTCTAACCCTGGAGATCAAGGCAGACAGACCTTCAGAAGGTGCTGAGCCTCCTTGGAGAGGGTCCCTGAATTCCCTGATAAACAGATGCTGGCCAGGTTGTGGGGACAGAGCTGCCCTGGTTATCTTCATGTCCCCTAGGCTTCTGGTCCAACCCTGATTGTCCCTGCATCTCTCCCCTGTGGTCCTGACTTCTGCCCAGTGAGGGAGGAGGAATACAACAGCACACAGCTGGACAGTGGCCCTTGGTCACTCACGGGAGACTGCATAGGACAGGGGACAGCCTGTGAATATCCGAGGCATTAAAAGGGCGTGACATGAATTTCTCACAGAGAAAGCAGCCAGCACACAGACACGTTGAACATGTGTCTGGAAACAAGGATATCAGAAGCTGAGTCTGAGCAGACCAGACCCAGTACTCTGATCTGGAAAAGTCCCAGCTAAGAGGGACCCAGAGAACAGAGAAGTAGAGGTGTGTTTAGAGAGCACAGTGAACACTCTGACACCATCTGCCACCAGTAGCCTCTGTCAGTTGGTAGGTACAGAAACAGTACGAAGAATGGAAGGTACTGATTCTGTTCATTTAAAAAAGTCATAGTCTTTTTCTTCTTCAGGGAGCTCATAAGAATTCCATGGTGGAATTTCAATTCAAATCACCAGAAAAATTAGAACCCTAGCAGACTACAACAGATTGCCTCTAAGTGGGATGTTAGGAAATGTTGTCCAAATTGGTTCTATTCCTCTGTTCCCCATGCAGCATGAAGGGTACAGATGCCCACAGACCTCAAATCTGTACTCTTACAACTTAAAAAAGAAATGCATGTCAGAATGACCACAGAGTCTACTCCCACGGGGCACAGAGATAGCAGAGGGTGGGCTGGCAGTCTCCTGTGAGGGCTAGTGCTTCCGTCTTTATTCTGCTAAGGGTGGCCAGTGGCTAATTGCATTTTTATGATAATACTTTATAGTCAAATTGTTCTAAAGAATTTTTTTTTAAATTTCCTGTGTATAGACTCAATTCTTAGATAAATTTAGTTTTTGGAAAACTCTTCCTTTTGGTTTTGGTTAAACAATTATGGTTGGGTTGGTTAAACAAATAATAGAAAAGTAATAAGAGAAAACAGGTGAGGAAAAATTGTTTCAAAGACGACATGTCAGCTCCACCATCTGGAGATGATCCCTCCCGTGTGTCTATGCACAGATGAGCGTGTGTGTCCATGTACATGTGTGTACCTGTGTGCATCGGTGCACATGTTACACAGCACCTGCCCGTGGACACACTGGCTGCATTGACTTCTCCAGGACATCCCGAGGATAGGAACCATGACCCCGCCCAGGGAAGAAGCTGGCCTCAGGTGGGTTCCTACTGCAGGACCTGGCACCCCGCGCTCTCCTCCTACGGGACCTAGCACCCTGCCTTCTCCTCCTACGGGACCTAGCACCCTGAGCTCTCCTACTACGGGACCTGGCGCCCCGCCTTCTCCTCCTACGGGACCTAGCACCCCATGCTCTCCTCCTATAGGACCTGGCACCCCGCCTTCTCCTCCTACAGGACCTGGCACCCTGAGCTCTCCTACTACAGGACCTAGCACCCTGCCTTCTCCTCCTACAGGACCTAGCGCCCTGTGTTCTCACCACCGCGCCTGCACTGCCCGCTCCCCGGCGCCACGCCCCTCCGCCTTGTGTGGACAGGCTGGGAGGACCTGCCCGGGTCTCCTGCCTAGGCTGGGGTCTGTCAGAGAGAAGCTGGCACCGGGAGAAAGGCGCAGCCTTTGTTCCCCCGTGGCCGTTTCAGGCAGAGGCGCCCCAGGGGCTGCTCACACAACTCTGTGGCTTGGTGGACCCTTCCTCTTTAGCATGCGCCATGGGTGACCCCGGAACAGCAGCAAAAGCAGACTGGCAGAGAAGCGAAGGGGCGGAGATGGCGGTGGGAGGAAGGAGGAGCAGGCAGGACCTTTGTCCGTGTGCTGAGAACGCCGTTGCCGGGCCTGCTGAGCGCCTGCCGGCCTCCAGCACCTGCAAGGTAGGAGGGCTCCTGTGTCCTGGTGAAAGGATGGCGAGCAGCCACAACCAGCTCAGGCCACTCAACTGTGCCCGTCAGAGGCCAGCTGGGGCTCCGGGGCTCCACCGTCTGCAGGGAGAGCTTCAGGTGCCTGGGAAGCCGCATCAGGCTGGTGAAGGAGGAACTCCCGCTCAGAGACATCGCGGCCGAGGGGCGTCTGAACACACGAAGGCCCGTGCAGAAGTCACTCAGCAGGGTGTCGGGGGTGCTGCCGGCCCTTGCCCAGTGTCCTCCAAGGGACTTGCATTCACACCTGAAGCCCACGCAGCCCTTGAAGGAGAGGCGCTAGGGAGGCGCTGCAGACGGGCTGAGCAAGCAGGGCAGGGCTGTTTCCTCAGGCCTCTGCGACCCCACGTCCACGCGCCTGTTTTCTCCTCACATTTGTAGTGCGGTAGGCATTTGAACATTGCGCCTGTAAAACTAGCTTCTGCACCGTCTTAGCATCCGTCTCCCTGCTGGGTAACATTTCTGCTAACTCCTTTAAGGCTCTGGGGCTGCAGCCAGAAACTCTGCTGTGGGCCTGAATCCGTCTTCCAACAGGAGGGGCAGGTGCACCTGCAGCAAGAACCTGATCGGGCCAGTTGTGAAAGGCAACTGACTGTGGTCCCTCTTGCCAGTGTCCCCGAGCTGGCACGAAGCACAGTGTAGACTGGACCAAGCAGCCTGCGTGCGCCCTTTGGCCCTGCTCCCCACGGGCCTGCCTCTGCATTTGGCCACACCTGCATTTCCCTCTGTCGCCCTCTCCTCTCCTGTCTACCTGTCATGCCACACAACCAGAGCCTGGCCTTGGCTCCTGGTGCCTCATTAAATCCACGATGACTAGGACACTTAATTTGCCCTTTAGAAAGTAAACAAACGAAGCAGCTTTTTATTAAACGGCACTAACGGATTGTTCCTGCAATAAGCTCTGTAGAAAAGCAGCTTTCCTGTCCTTCCCAGGTGGCCTGTGACGGGGACAACAGGCAGCACAACGGACTCAAGAGGGCCTTTCCCAAAACACCGCCTGCCGCTCCCCATGCTCCCCACAGCCCGGGGTTCCTAGCTGCAAGGGAACTGGGGCCCTCTCCAGGTGATGTGGCCGCAGGAGGAAGGGAGTCAGAGTCCTGCTCTGTGACAGTGTGAGCCAGAGCGAGGCGTCTCTCATGTCCAGGAAACTCACGTCCAGGCCTGGAGACCCTAAGTGAGCCTGTGGGCAGGAAGCCCTGAGGTCACTGCAGCCCAGAAGCACCGGCAGACCCGCAGCCTTCCCTGCGTTTGTGCCCCTTCCCCAGTTCACGAAGCACTCACCCGGGAACTGCGCTTCAACACCAGGCCCTCAAGTAGGAGGCAGACTCTGAAAAATTGGAGGTGCTGCCCCAGGAGGACGGGAGCAAAGCTCTCCAGTTGGTTCTGCAGGGCCCTGAGCCTTCAGGCCCAGCGTGGAGCTGAAGCATCCATCAGAAGGAAAATCCCTTCCTTTCATTCCTAATACTGCTTATTTACTTGCTAAACACAGGCAAAATCATTTTTAAAACAATGCAATAATGATTTAAAGAATGGGCATATGCAGAAAAGGTGATAAAGTGCACAGTTATAGGTAAGAGTTCCGTCACAGCAAATCAGGATGCGTTTGTTCCTATTTCTCAAAATGTAGATAAACTTATTGGATAAGTCAAATATTAGCATTATAAAAACTTCCCTTCACTCCAAGCCACCAAATTTGTTGACAGAATTGTGAGTTGTGACCTGGAATACCAGCGGAGACCCTTACAGACAGTGCTACCCCAGAGGAAGGTCCAGCCACCCGGGGAATGGAAGTGTCCCAGCATACTCCACGGGACTCTGGCAGCTGGGGGAAACGGCAGTTCTCGAGGGAAACACAGAACTGACTCCAGAAGAAGTAGAGTGTCTGAATTGTCACCTCGCCGTGAAGGATGTTAACTTGGCCCCACAAAGAAAACACCAGTTTCCCGTAGTTCGTATAGATAAATTCCATTAAATGCTAAGTTAAAAAAAAATAGCCAATTTGACATGCCTCCAAAGAAAAGCATTAATCGAGAAAGTACATCTCCATAAATTATGCATAATGTAATTAACAGAAACAAAATACAGAAAACACAATACAGAGATTGAGAGGCACAGAGATTGTCTAGCATGCATTATTAGAGCTCTAGAAAGAGAATAAATATATGTGAGAGAATTAAGAGTCAAAGAGAGAATGAAAGTTTTCTAAATCAAATAAGGACACCAAGTTTCAGATTTAGAAATTCCAGGAGTTTCGGGCAGCATATAAAGAGGTGTTCCTAACAGGCCACTAACTCACAGAGAAGATCTTCAGTGGCCAGGGAGGAAATATGCTTAGAAAACATAGTAAGCAGACATAGCAAGCAAGCACAGATGGAGACCAGACCACAGCAGGAATGCAGCTTCAAAATTCTGCATGAACACGAGCATGAATTCAGAACAGTAATAAGAAGTAGTTGATAGCAAGGACCCCAACGGGCAAGGCACAGGACAGGGAAAACAGAAAGCCTGTTCTAATGAACATCACAAAGTGGGCTGCAGTCGACAGAGGAAGTGTATCCGATCCACGCGTAAAACCTGCATGGAAATTGCGGACGTGCCGGCCAGGGAACACACCGGGAGGAACCGCTCTGTCGGCCACATTCTTTCACCCAAACTCAGAGGCTAGACATCGAGGACAAGTTACATCACTCCTAAATAATTCACATTCAAGGATAAGTGACAGAAAACACTGAGGGTGGGGAGATAATGAAAATCATGGCTGTCTGAATGTGTAGTATGCAGTGAGACATTATGCGTAGAGATGCTCGTGAATTTTACAACCTATTAAAGAGAGGCCCAAAAGAAATCGGCTAAATACCCAACTGAAGAAGTTAGAGACATTCAAAATCTAAGCCAAGTGGAGAGGATGCAATAACAAGAAGAATGGAAATAAGTGAAGAATCTGCATGCAGTGTACATGACGGAGGGTCAGACTGAAGGCTCATAAAAAGATAAAAGTGACAGAGCTTTGGCAAAATTGGCCAACTATGTGAGATGAAGGAGAGGGTGACATTAAGTTATAAGCAATCGAGACCAACACAGTCAAAAACAGAAGAAAATGTAACATCCATAGAGAGGCATGCATCACCAAAACTGACTTAAGGAGAAGTAAAACCGAATTATCATGGAACCATTAAAAATATTGTGTTAGTCATAAAAATATTTCTGTAAAAAAGAGATAAATTATTTCATGTGGATTTTTAAGTAAGTTATAGCAAATATTAAATCAATAATTTCATGCCATACAAACTCCTCGGAAGATGGAAAAAACTCTCCTCAAGTCAGTTTGTGATAATACCTCCTTGATACAATAAGAAAAAATATTAATATTGATAAAAAAGAACACTAAATAAAATGTCAGTGAACTAATCCTTCAATGTCAAAAACGTCCAAGTTTATTCACTTCAGTAATGCAGGATGGATTTTATGTAGAAGATCCACTTCGATCATTCACCACACAGCGTACTACACGTCTTGCTGTCAAGGGGGATCTCCACAGTAGTCCTTCCTGCCTGCCTCCACCTCTTCTACTGAAATGTTACTGGAGAGTCTGACAGTCCAAATAAGAAAAGAAATGAAGGACGTAATTTTGGAAGTGAGAAATAAGAAGCATCTTTACTCACAAATGACATTTGTCATTAAAATAAGCAATCTACAAGGGAATAATTGAAATTAATAAGAGAGTTTGGTAAGGGTATATTGATGTGACCAGCTCACAAAAGTCCTTTATCTTTCCATATACCAGTAGCAACTGAAATTCAATTTTAAAAAGGTCCTATCTGTAAGAGCAACCAAGAGTAACATTTCTAAGAATAAATGCGGGAAACATGTACAAGACTGTATTGGAAGCAATTTTTAAGCTGTGTTAAAAGGCATTTAAACAAAAACCTGACTAAATAAGGACACATGTCAGATGTATAGTTAGGAAGACTCAATATTGGAAAGGTATCAGATCTTCCACAAATTAATTCATGGAATTAATCCAATTCTAATTAAAATGCAAATTAATTTTTCGTGGAATTTAGCAAGATAATTGCAAAGTGCATATGGAAGTGTGAGGAACCAGCAGCTGAGCTTCTCGAGTGGGGAGGAGGAGGTGAGGGTGCCCGCTCCTCCCCACATCAAAGCCTCGTGCAATAACAAGAGCACGTGGTGGGGCACGGGCAGACCAAGAGGGCAGAACCTCTGGGAGCAGAGAGCCAGGCCTGCAACGACTGGCTCATTGCCCTAGAGGTGCAGGGCATCTGGGACTTCCCTGACTCGCACACGTGGAAGAGTGCTTGTGCGGCACACCTTGCACGCATGCACGCACAGTCCACATACACCAACTTTTTAAACGTGAAAGGCAAACCCTAAACCTGTGGAGAAAAGTCAATAGCATACGGAGGCAAACTCAGCCTGCAAAAGCAGGTCAGGCAGATCCACTGTGGCAGCAGGTAGGAGCCACCTGGACCCACCCTGCTTCATGCCTGCTAGGTGAGGCTCTGGGCCAGCTACTGCTGCTCAAAGCCTGTCACTATCTGTGAGGATGGAGCACTAAGGACACCTGCCTCTAGGCTGTGCTGAAGCCTCACAGCGATCTTGCTGTAAGGGGCTGGGCACAGGATCAAATGTCCCTATAACACTGGCCAGTGGGGCAGTTGTGGAACAAGCAAGGGAACCAGAGTGGAGTTCCCTGGAAATGCAGCTAGAAAAGAAGCAAAGAAGGAAAGCCATGGAGTCATGGCTCTCTTTAAATGTCTGGAGGTCTGGGGAAGGAGTCATAGGCTTTCATGGAAAACTAGCCCCGAGGGAGATGTGCATTCTTTAAAGCGTGGCATGTCTTCAGTGGCTTTGTGAATAATAGCCTCCAACTGGAAAGTGACTAAGCTGAAGTCTTCTATGGTGAACAGATAAGCAAATACATCATACAACAGAATATTACACAGCCATAAAAAGGAATAAGCTGTCAACACACCCAGCAAAGTATGACTTTCACATGTCTGAAAGCTGCCAGACCCAAAGATGGCACTGTGTGGCGTCCTTACCTCACATCTGGACCAGGGGAAGGAGAGGGCAGGTGAGTGGGTGCCGGCCGGGGTAGACAGGCTAGTGTCGGGGTGCTGGATGGCGCCTTCCTGTGGGCCTCTTCTGACACTGGTGGCAGTGCCGGGGGGAGTCTTTTGTTTCACTGTGCGCACTCGGCAAACGTCTTACCACTCAGCCGCGTGCCCAGCGCTGCTTGCCTCCACCGTCCGCCTGGGTCTGTCTGTTGCTGCTGGCGCACAGAGACACAGCCCTTCAGTGGCCTCCACAAGCTCCTTGTGGGCTCACTGAAATTTCAGGATCCATATTTTTAAAGGGAACTATTGATGAAAGCTGTGCTGTGATTCGAAATCATATAGCAGAGCTGAGGAGCTGCAAAGGAGACCGTGAAACCCGGAAAGCAACAGTCCCCACCCGACCTCGGCAGAAAAAAGACCCCTGTTCCAGGAAGACGGCTACTCTCAACCCTGGTGGAGGGGAAGGACCTGTGGGTGCTCCCAGCACCTTCCTCCTGAATGCCACCCTGGGGACCAGCAAACAGAGAGCTCCCTAGCTGGTGCCCTTACAGTCCACCCCACCCAGGATGAGCACAGCAACAGGGGAGGTGGCCGCGGCTGTCCTGGCTCTGCACCAAGTCACCGTCACCGTGGGAGAGCCTTCGCCCCCTCAGCCTCCTCATCAACAGAAGAGCTATTAGACGCAACATCTCTGGGCCTCTAGGGAGAGCCTCCTGGGACCCCGCACTCTCGACATGTCGCAGTTGGGCTGTTCGATGACGAGTTCCCTGGTACAAATGGACTGCGCTCAGTATGTGCTTGCTGAGTGTCGATGAAGATGGTGACGACTCGGTAGAGTCAGGGTTCCCTGTGTCTCCTCCAAATGCCCACCCTGAAGGGCTAGGCCCCAGTGCCAGAGGACGGGGTTGCGTGTGGGGTAGTCTCAGCGGGGTGCTCACGCTAACATGCCACCTGAGGTGGGCCCTGCTGTCCTTGAAAGAGGGAAGCTGCAGAGGGACACCGTGGGAAGACCCAGGGTCAGCCACCCGCCATCCGAGGAGGGTTCACGGAGACCTCCAGCCTCCAGCTGAGCAGGGAATGCGCACTGGCTAAGCGCCCAGGTGTGCCCACAGTCTCGGTGTCCCAGGGCTGGCTGGGGGCACAGCCTTGAGACCACAGGAGACCGGCCGGCTCCCTGGTTAATCTGCAGCTTCTGACTCAGGGCTGGGCACCCTGCCTCCCGCCCCCTGTTGCGTGGGTCACCCAGAGCTGTGAGCGGAGCCCCGGGCAGGTCAGCCAGGTCTGTGCCAGCCGGTGAACAAGCCCAGCCCCTGGACGGGGCGTTCACGTCCCTGCTGTCCACTCAGCACGGCCGAGCAGGTGCACAGGAGCAGAGTCTCTGGAGAGCGGATACAACACGGGCCTGAAACCGTCAGGACAGGCGGGACGTGCTGGAGCCGAGGGCAGCCGGACGCAGCCAGCGTGACCCACCCTGTGCCAGCTCAGGGGCGACCAGAGGCGGGAGCAGCGCTCTCCACACCTGCCTCCTCTGCCAGGCACCGGAGACCTCACTGCGGGCAGCGGAGGCCAGCAGCCGCCTGGGTGCCTCCTCGTCCTCCCCGCCCTCCTCGGGTCTGCCAACGCTCTGTGGGGTTAGGAGAGTCCTCAGAACTGGGGTCCACGGTGACCCTGCCCCAGATCCACTCTTGGGAAAGACCCTGTGCCGTGAAGAAAGAGGGCAGGGTTCCCTTCTGTGGCGGGGAGGGGACGCTGTCCGCGTCCCAGCAGTGAAGTCCCAGTGCGACTTGCTCCTTGCCTTGACGAGCGCTGGTGGCGCGACCCATTAGTGCTCTGATTTAGTGTCCGCTGACTTGTGCCTCCCGGTCATCGTCCCACGCAGTCCTGAGACGGAGGTGCTCCTGCTGGCCTGACAGAGACGTCTCAGCAGGAATGCGGACAGAGGATGTGAAGGGTGGAGCACACGACAGTGGCCTGGAGATCCTCCCAGAAGAGTGCTGGAGCTCCCCTGTTGCTCCAGCTCCGAAAGATTCGGGGATTTCTGTCTGGACTTGAAATCGGCACTGGAAACTATGCCACCTGAGAAAGTGGCTTAGACAGATAGCAATTTCGCTTTAGGAAACTCATGGCAGGAAAAGAGCCAGGCCTTATGAAATCTGCTTACTGTTAGAAACCATGCACTACTCAGCGCATGGTGCTGCGGCTCCGTCAGGTACTAACGAGGCCAGAAAGAACAGAGAAGCAGGACCAAGTGAAGCCAGGCGAGGTGGCGCATGCCTGAAAGCCCAGTGGCTTGGGAGGCCGAGCAGGAGGATTGTGAGTTCAAGGCCAGCCTCAGCAACTTAGTGAGACCATGCCTCAAAATAAAAAATAAAAAGGCTGGGGATGCGGCTCAGTGGTGAAGTGGCTCCGGCCTCAATGTCCTGTACCAAACAAACAAACAAAAAGCGTATTAGCTTTGTGTCACTCTAACAAAACACCTAAAAACAGCTCAGAGGAGGAACGATGGACCCTGGTGCAGAGTTACAGAGGGTTAGTCCATGACAGGCTGACTGCATGGCCCTAGGCCTTCGATAGGAAGAGCGTCAAGGCCGAGAGGGTGGCTGGAGCAGGAAGCAGAGAGGGAGGGAGGGAGGGGCCAGAGGCCAGGCACAGCTCCAAGGCTGGTCTCCAGGGACTCACCCCTCAGCTGGACCCCCTCCTCCAGCGTCCACCCATACCACCACCCAATAACGACTCTATCCGTGGATTGATCCATCCACGTGTTCAGAGCCGTCATGACCTGACCCCTTCCCCAGATCCCCACCTGTGACCACGGCTGCCCTGGGGACCAAGCCTCAACACAGGAGTCTTTGGGGACACTTCGTATCCAAGCCTTAGCAAGAAGCATGCCTCCCTTGTCTGAATGGGCTCACCAGGAGCCCAGAGCAGACCCGGTCTCCAGACCGCGTGCTGTGCATGGAAGCCACTCCTGAGCAGCTCTGAGCCTCTCTCCCCACACAGGAGGGCAGCCCGCAGAGGACACGGGGATGCCTCACATCCTCGGTACCGAGCGGAACGCTCTTCTGAGTGGGCAGAGGGGAGCCCAGTGACCCCACAGCTCCGCCACCCAGGTGTGGCCTGCCTCGCCAGTCTACGCCTGTCACCTGAGAGGCCACCTTTACGGTCACCTTCTTGGGAGTCACTTTGTCTCAAGGTGTGGTCCTTCCACACTCCTCTGTGGAAACCCAGCGGGTGGGGTGGGAGGTGTGGCGCCCAGGCCGCTCCTGCACCTATGAATCCGCCTGCCAGGCATGGGCACCAGTGTCCAAAAATCTGAAGGAACCCACTCTTTATCACCCACCGTCCCTGCTCCTTGCCAAGCACTAAGGATTGAGTCGAAGAATTAGCCTTGTCAAGCACTGAGGTGTAGCTGCTCAAGAAGGTGCGGCCAGGGACCACTCTGCACCCTCAGAGCTCAGGTCTCCTGGCCAGTGCACGGACCACTGAACAGCTCCTGCCACGCCCGCTGCTCACATTTCCGGGAGCTCTAATTTGATCTGGGCCTCTTGGACCCATGCATTCTGTGCTGGGAGGGTGCGACGTTATCAGACCACCGGAAACATTCCTCGAGCATCACGCTCCACTCCCGTGCCTGTCACCTGTGGACGCAAACGGTTCAAGAAGCAACAGGGTTCTCACCCTTGACACACGCTGTAGATGACTTAGATGCAAAGGAGGTAACTCCCAGGGCACTGAGTCAAGAGACCTGACACCCAATTTGCATGGACACCAAGCAGGACAGCACTCCTAGTGGCCACTGCAGTGGACATAGAGATGGGCAAGGCTGGAAAGAAATGACTGTTTAGGGAACAGACCCTGTGACTGTTTGGCAAAAGAGACCCTGCTGCAGTGTCCCTATATCATGGGACACTGGTCAGTGGGAAGACATAGACATGAGAAGCAGATACAAAAGCATCAAAATGAAAAACTTCTCCAAGACAATGTTAAGAGAACAGAAAGACAAATAACGGACTGGGAGAAAATAACTACAAAATTATGTATCTGATAAAGGACCTTAGCCAGAAATATAGACAAGTGTAAGAAGAAACTTTCTCATTAGAAGGAAAAATAAATTTTTAAAAAGTGGGCAAATTTTTTGAAAATTCATTCCACCAAATAAAATAAGATGGCAAATAAATACATGAAAACACACTCTGTGCATCTATTCATTCAGGAAATGCCTGCTAAATTACAGGAGATAGCACAACCCATTTTCTAGAATGTCTAAAATTAAGAAGACTGACCACACCAAATACCAGCAAGGATGTGGAGCTACCCTGTGTTCTAGTGGTCTCCAAAATACCACAACCATTTTCTGCAAAATAGTGTACACTTTTTTAAGTGTTACAGCTGTATTCACTGTGTGACCCACTCCAAGGGATTTAGTCAAGAGAAGCAAAAATTCATTTCTATGCAAAGGCCTGAGGTAATGTCCACACAACACACACAGAGTCTGTCAGCTGGTGAATTCCCAACCCACCCTGGGGCATCCAGCTCTGGAACACCACTCAGCTACACTAGGAAGGACGGTTCTGGCACAGGGAGTGGACGCTCCCCAGAGCAGAAAGCCATGTGAGAGCCAGCACCGGAGGCCTAGAAAGGGGGAAGCCACCTGCCATGTGAGGACACGCAAGTAGACCTATAAAAAGGCCCACGTCCTGGCCCACAGCCCCAGGGGAGCCCAGCCAAGCCTGCAGAGGCCCACGAGGAGCCCTGAGTCCCAGTCACCCAGCCAGGCCCCCAT